>NC_140074.1:54931163-55578222 GCF_964194135.1 Talpa europaea | reverse complement strand
ATTGGCTGGCCTGGCGAGTCACTGCCGGCTGTGGGCGGGGCTCTGGTCTGGAACTCTCCTTGGAGATGGCGGCGCTCTCAGTGATCGGAGTTACCAGAAGATGTTTCACGTGCGCTTTCTTAAGGGCTCCACGCAGAGGAATTTGGTCTCGATTCAGGTAAAGCGGATGGTTGGACGGAGGGTCACGTTCACGGAAAGTGAAAGGAGCTGAGGAGGATGAAGGGACGAGTTCAGACGTGTCATGCTCTTGAGACGGGGCCCTGGGCCTGGCCTCACCTGGCGAGGGACAGGCAGGTGCGGTGGGTTTCTGAGTTCCGCAGCCGCGCCCCGCGCCTGGTGGGCCCGCGAGTCTTCTCCTGGCCGCTGTTTGTTCATCTGGCAAGGCAAGATGTCATTGTCACGTTTCCTGTCTCTTTCATTAATTTTCTAAAATGCAAACAGCGCTGATCATGCGTTTCAGGCATCGAGGGCTCTGTGTCACGCAACAAATGGCTCGTCCGGATCGAACAATTTAAGGCACGAACGTGCAGCTGCTCAATTAATTTATTTGCGGGCTTATATTTCTTAATTAGCAAGAATCAGTGATGAAGTCCAGCCTTCTCATTTTGTCCGTTTGTTCATTCATTGGTTCAATCAATAGATGGTTATTAAAAGTCTGCTCTGACCCCGCGTTTCTCTAAGAGAATAGAGCTGACATGAGGAAACTGAGGCCACACTGATAGAAAGTATTTTGCTAAAAGTGACAAAACAAATGAATGGCAGAGATGGATCTAGAACCCAGGTCTCTTGGTTCCACTTGCTTAAAAGGTAAGTCTGTTTGACTCTGTTAGGGCATCAACATTTTGACAATCTCAGGGATTGTTATCTGCCTTCTCAGATTTTTTTTTTTAAAGATTTATTCATTTATGCATACAAGAGCTGAGGTACAGGCCAGAGATGGGGTGGGGTGGGGTGAGAGGATTAATCAGAGACAGAGCTGGGAACAGAACAGGCAGAATAAAATATACTACTGAGGGAGGCAGTGGGCCAGACAGGAGAGGTCTGCTGGCCATGTGGGTTTCTCTCTGGCTTGCTGGGGACCAAACTCATGCTGCTGAGGCTGCTGATAGCTTCATAGTGCCGTGCTTAGCCACTTGGGCCACCAGGGAGGCCCTGCCTTCTTAGATTTTAAAAGAAAAATTCCTTCAGCCCAGAAGGATTTTTTTTTTCTCATCAGCTCACATGTTTATTATCTTCCTCTCTTTTTTGATTAGTATTTGTTATTATCTCTGATTGTTTTCAAGTTTGTTTCATTCACTAATCCAGTAAATATTTATAGTATCTACATGTCCCTTGTCTAGGTGTTAGGGATACAACTGTTTTATTAAAATATGCAAAATCTTTGTCCTCATAGAGTATATGCTTTGGCGGAGGAAAAAATGAACAAATGTAAAATATAATTTCAGAAAGTGGCAAATTTTGAAGACAACTAGAGCAATTGAAGGGATTCCTGAGATGGCAGGAATGGATTACATTTCATTCTGGTGAGATGTGAGAAGTTTGAGGAGAAAATGGAAGATGAGGAAGCAGACACTAGACACTTTTTGAAAAATTTTGTTGTAAAGTTAGCTGAAGGCGAATCTGGAATATTAGAGGAATTTTTTTCTTGAAAATGGGAGATAATACAGCATATTGTGTGCTCTGAGAATACTCAAGTAATCTCTAATAGATAGGGAGAAATTGATAAGAATTGATTTAGAAAACAGAATTAATTGCTGGAAGAGACTTTGAGTAGGCAATGAGGATATCATTACAAACCATATGTTGGCTAGACATCATTCATTTCTAGTACCTCTAATTCCTATAGGGGTGATTGACCCCAATCAGATGCTAACTTCTTGGAAAATAGGAGTCAATTCATGAACAAATCTTTCATTAAGCACTGAAATAGTGAGTCAGGCAGATTCTCTCACATCTGCAAATTGCTGTTAATCGAGCAGTTTTCAAAGAACCCCAAAGTCAATAAAACGTGTCTTTGGGGCCTCCCCGGTGGTGCAGCGGTTGAGCGCTGGGTTGCGAAGCTGTCCGCGGCCTCTGCAGCGCCGGTTCGATCCCCGTCTGCTCCCTGGCCACCGGAGGAGGGTCCCAAATGGCGCGCAGACCTCTCCTGCCGCCTGCTGCTCCCCTCAGCAGTGTGCTTCGGTCCTTCTGCCTGCTCTGCAAACCCGCTCTGGCTCTGGTGAATTCTCTCACCCTCCCACGCTTCTGACTGTACCCAGTGCTTGTATAAATAAATAAATAAATCTTAAAAAAAAAAAAAAAAAAAAACCGTGTCTTTGTATTCAGGAGTTTATAATCTGGTACAGTGGTTTTTAACCAGGGGCAATTTTGTCCACCAGGAGACATTTGAATGTCTTGATTGTCATGCCTGAAGAACAAGAATGCTACTGACATTTCGTGGGTACGGGTCAGAGGTGTTGTTAAGCGTCTTACAATGAACAGGACAGCTTCACAGCAAGGAATTATCTGGTCCAAAATGTCAGTAATGTTTGGGCTGAGAAACCTTCCTCTAATAAGAGAAGTAGTTTGTATATAAAGTTAGAAGTCAGGTAGGCTGCAGTGTGCTCTGAGAGCAATAAAAGTGCAATAGGACATCAGAGGATCTTACAGCTATATTGATTGGGGAAATTAAGTAAAGTTTCGCGCAAGACAATGTTTTTGTTCCAGAACTTAAAGGATAACTAAGATTTATATGGGTGGAGATGACAAATGGGCATTTCATACAGGTTATAACTTGTCAGGAAAATGGTTGAAACAGGGTGCAGTTTAGGCAGTACATGGAGTATGTACAGATTAGTGGTAGATTAGAGATGTGCATTGAGTTTGGATCTTTTGGAGGACTGGGAATCCCGGACAGAAAGATTTGCCTTCTTTACTCATTCTTGGGCATTCTTAGAATATTAAAATCTGTAATTAGCTTTTGTTTTGTCTGTGCCAGCTCAGTTGAAATGTAAATATTCTAAGAGCAGAGACCTATCTTCTCTCCACAATGCCACACTTAATTTGTAGGTATGCAAATTATTTGTTGATTTTGGTGAGTCTGGTGTTTCAGTTTGTCAGTTTTATTAATTCTTTGAACCAAAGATTTATTTATATATTTGTTTTTGGTCATTCCAGAAAAGAGGAAAAGCCAGTGGTGACTGAGGTAGTAGAAGTTGAAGAGGTGAAGAAAGAACCTAGCCTGGTGTGTCCACCCTTACGAAGCCGAACATACATCCCACCTGAAGATCTCCAGAGTCGTTTGGAATCACATGTCAAGGAAATTTTTGGTTCATCTGTTTCTGGTACTTGGCAGGATGTCTCTCTGGAAGATGTTCACCTGAAGTTCAATTTCTTGGCATGTTTAGCTAATGACTTGGGCCATGCAGTGCCTAACTCCAGGCTTCACCAGATGTGCAGGGTCAGCGATGTTCTTGATTTCTATAGTGTACCTGTTCAGGATAGATCAAAATTTGATGAATTTATTTCTAGTAATCTGCCTCCCAATTTAAAAATCACCTGGGGTTACTGAGCAGTTAAGAAGAGCTTATTAAAATCATTTCCCCCCTTTGGGCAAGGGAACTGCTTCTCAGACTTTTCGATGCTTTACCATGTGATGTGCTATTAGAACTCTTCTTTATAAACCTGCTTTTTCTGTGGAAGAATGTATTTCCCTTTTTTCTCCCCTCATACCATGAATTAATAACAGGATTTTTTTTTTCACATTTGCTGAAACTCACTTTTTTAATGGAATCAGGTCATTAATAATGTATGGATTTTTTCCTCCAGAGGACACTGTGATTAACTTGGATTTAAGATGGGAGGCCATTACAAGCTCAGGTGTGGTCTTTACTATTCAGAACCAGAAAATAGTAGTTTCAAGAAAGTTTGGATCCTCTTAAGAACTCTTAAATAGGGGATATTATTATATAAGTACATGTGCAAATAAAGAAACTTAGATATTCATAAACATCTAAGTCAGAATACTTTAGAAAGTTGTTTCACTGTTTGCTTTACTGCACAAGAGAAATAGAAAATTATAGCATTCATTCTGGATTGATCTCTTTTGGAATTAAAGTAGGTTTCTTAAAGTGTGTTGTGTGAGTTTGATTTTTTTTAAACTCAAATAGTTATTAGATGGTTCTGAATGACAAAATTAGTGATTAAGGTAGGAATAATTTTTGTTCATCTTTAGATATGGCTGGGGAATAATAGTAGGGCAAAGAATTTCTTCCACTGTTTTAGCTTAACTCAGCTGATGACTGGAAGAAAAATGATAGAAGGGTTTTGAACAAAGGAAATTACATTTATTCTCTGTCTCAAGGTAACTCCATTGAAAAGGGTAAAAATCAGTTTGATATATAAATTCTGGCATGTTTATAAGAAAAAGTACAGTAGTAACATGCCCTGTAAATGTCACAGCAGACAGATTTTGAGTATCTTCTACATTTAAGAACTTCAGAAGTGTTGGCATGTCTGGAACCTGTCATTAGAGCTGTTAAATCCTTTCTTTTGTGTGAGAAGGGTTCAGCATGGAAGCATGAATTTTATATAGAATTTGACTCTAATTTCCCACACAACTTTTACTTGTGATGTGGAGACAGAAAATGTGCAAAGGGCAAGATGGAAGTAGGGGAATGGTAAAAGCAATGTAGAAAAACACTAGGTTACAACTGGAGAAGCAACTTTAAAAACCAAGCTTCTTGTGTCATAAATGCAAAAGAAATCCCTTTGTAGCCTGGAGCAGTATTTCTCAGTGTACTTGGGGGTCTTTTTAAAATGCAAATTCTGTTCAATAGGTCAGAAGTGGGTCCTGAGCGACTACATTTTTTGCTTCAATTTTTATTGATTTGCCACATTTGCATAGCTATAATTTTGGGAGTACAACTTTTCACCTCCATAGGTGCACATGCCTCACCCTCCACCAAACCTTTGTTCTATACCCACTCCGCCCATCCTCTGCTATTCAGTATGTATTTTCACAGAGTCTAAGAATTAATTTTCTTTGGTCATTTATATTCTGCAAATGAGTGAAACCATTTAGTAACTCTGATTTCATTTAGCATAATCACCTCAAGAATGATCTATTTTGTCCTAGAAAAGACACTATTTCTTGGTTTGTTTGTTTGTTTTTTTTTTTTTTTTTTAATTTTCTAGAGGCATGTCTTATTTATTTTTTCTTATTTGTTTGTTTGTTTGGTTTATACTTGCACTGGGCACAGTCAGAAGCCCGGGAGGGTGAGAGAATTCACCAGAGCCAGAGCGGGGAGCAGAGCAGGCAGAAGGACCGAAGCACACTGCTGAGGGGAGCAGCGGGCGGCAGGAGAGGTCCGCACACCATGTGGGACCCTCCTCCGGTGGCCGGGGAGCAGCCGGAGATCAAACCGGCGCCGCAGAGGCCGCGGGCAGCCTCGCAACCCAGCGCTCAACCGCTGTGCCACACCGGGGAGGCCCCTATTTGTTTTTTTTTAAAGATTTATTTATTTATACAAGCACTGGGTATAGTCAGAAGCATGGGAGGATGAGAGAATTCATTAGAGCCAGAGCGGGAAACAGAACAGGCAGAGTGATGAAATACACTGCTGAGGGGAGCAGTGGGCATGGCAGGAGAGGTCTGTCGCGCCATGTGGGACCCTCACCGGTGGCCGGGGATCGAACAGGCACTGCAGAGACTGCGGGCAGCTTCGCAGCCCAGTGATCAACCCCTGCCCCACCAGGGGATGCCCACTATTTCATGTTTTTTAATAGCTGATAGAAATTATTGAGTATATGCCACAATTTAGTCATTCAGTCGTCTGTCGATGGGCATTTGTGTTGGTTCCATGTCTTGACTATCGTGAATAATGCTGCTGTGAACATAGGGGTGTGAATGTCTTTTATTATTAATGTTTTATATTTGGGGAAATACCTAGAAGTGGTATTACTGGACTATATGGTATTTACATTTTTAATTCTTTGAGCAATCTCCATCCTGTTTCCTATAGAGAATGTTCCAAATTACATTCCCACCAGCAGTGGAGGAGTATTCCCTTTTCTTCACATCCTCACCAACATTTGTTTCTACTTGTTTTGACAGTGGCCAGAACATTGTTTAAAATGGCCACATTATCTAAAGCAACTTACAAATTCAATGTAATGCCGATCAAAATCTTGAAAATTCTTCAAGGAAATGGGACAATTATAAAATTTGTATGGAACCATGGAAGACCCTGAATAGCCAATACAATCCTGAGAAAAAAGAAAGATGGAGTTGTCATACTGACTTCAAACTGTAGTACACAGTGATAGTAATCAAAACAGTATTGGAATAAAACCAGGAACAGAAGGAGACCCCAGAAATAAATCCACATAAATGTGGATAATCTGACAAGGGAGCCATGACCTTATGGTGGTGAAAGGTAATCCTCTTTAACAAATGTTGGGAAACTCAGCCACACAGGGGAAAAAAAACAACCTACATCTGAATTCCATACACAATAATTAATTCAAAATGAATTAAAGACTTGGATATAAGACCAGAAACCATAAGATACTTAAAACACAGGAGATACAGTCCTGGACATCGACAACAGAAATGCGCTTGAGGGGGCCTCTGGTGGCGCAGGTGGTTGAGTGCCCCACTGTGAAGCTGTCCACAGCCTCTGCAGTGTGGGTTGGATCCTGGTCGGTCGGCGAGACTCCCACATGGCGAAGCAGACCTCTCCTGTCTCACCCGCTGCTCCCCTCAGCAGTGTATTTCGTCAGTCTGCCTGTTCTGTTTCCTGCTCTGTCTCTGGTGAATCCTCTCATCCTCCTGCGCATCTGGCTTGTACCCTGGTTCTTGTATAAACAAATAAATCTTTAAAAAAAAAAAAAAAAAGAAAGAAATGAGTTTGAGGATGCAACTCCAATAGCAAGGTAACAAAAGCAAAGATAAACAAATAGGACATCAAACTATAAAGCTTTTGTACCATTAAGGAAACCACAAAAACAAAAAGGTAACCTGCAGACTAGAAGAAGATACTTGTGTATCACATGTCCAACAAGGGATTAATTTTCAAAATATATATACAGCTCATACAATTCAACAACAAAAAACAAAGAACCTAAACAAACAACAACAAAAACAAAGGACACATCTCCAAAGACATCTACAAGGTCTACAGGCACATGAAAAAAATGCTTGTCACTTATTATAAGAGAAATACAAACTAAAACCACATGCTATCACCTCATGGCATTGAGACTGGCCTTTATCAAAACACTGTATTCTAAAATCTTTGTTAGGTCCTCGAATTCTGTGTCCTTTCTTCGAGTCTTTCAGCTTTTCCATCCTGTGTTCATATTATGCATCTTGTTTCCTAGATATGTGTGCTGCCTTACTTGCTTTTTCCAGCTAGGGTACTATGGCTTTAATTTTCTTTGTTTATCTTCTTTATTTAACTTGGGGCACCTGAGGGAGGGAGGGCATACTGGAGTACAAAGACTCAGTTTCAGTCTTGGTGGGGCAGGAGGGTTAGTCCAGGCAGACATTTACTGTTTTTTCTTTCCTTGCTTTCCAGAGCACACACTGTTTTTTCATGGCAACACCCAAATTCTGGGGTCCTGCCTCCTTGCCACCCCTCTAGACTATGCAGCACGTCTCTCAGATCTCCCAGGATGTAGGGGAGAGGGGCTCCACTGCCTGAGCTGCCAACTGCCAAATTCTCTGCAACTGATTTAAACAGTCCCAGAGCCTGTGTGTATGTAGATAGGGATTCTCCCCTCGCTGAAAAAAATTGCCTAACATGGTCCATGCACCCACATCCTCTGCCCAGCTTGTTTGGATAACTAGTAGGGCTGCCTCCCTGGGGGCAATTCCCTCACATGAAATTTTCTGTGAGCAAAATTCAATATTCTATAGTTGTATTTAGTGGAGCAGTGGAGCAGAACCTCTGTATTCCACCGTGTTGTGGGTCTTGAGCTTCTGAATTCCTAAAAAGCTCTTAGGTAATACAGCTAACTTTTTAAAAAAAATATTTATTTTATTTATTTATGCATATAAGAGCTGGGGTGTGGGTCAGAATTGTGTGTGGGGTGGGGTGGGGGGGCGAAAGCATTCACCAGAGACAGAGTAGGGAGCAGAATAGGTGGATCTACTGAGACACACTGCTGAGGGGAGCAGCAGATGAAACAGGAGAGGACTGCTGCACCATGTGGGTTAGCTCCCTAGCCAGGGATCGAATTGGTGCTGCAGATAGCTTCATAGTGCTCAGACTTAACTCGTGCCCCACCAGGGATGCCCTGCGGTTAACATTTTAGAGGCTGTTGTTGAAGTGGGAGAGGCTACCACTCTCTGAAACGAAAGTTCTGAAAAGTTTAGGTCACAGAAGGCACACTGCACAACCATCGTAAACTCTAGAGGGCGCCACTAGTTTACAGTCCAATATGAGAGAAAGATATAGATATTTATGTCAATATAATGATCTTTAGTTTTCCTAAAATGGTTCTATTAAGTTTGCTAACTTGTTTACTGAGATCAGTCAATGAATCACAACAGGTTTATTTTGAATAGTTAAATGTTTCCTCTCTAAAAGAGTTATCAATTAACTAATTTTACTTAGTTGGGGTGTTAAAATTTTACATGAAGCTTTTAAAAACTGCCAAAAAAAAGAGAGGGTTAAGAGAAATGTTCTTACAAAAACAGTATATATTTCAAGCAGCATGAAACAGACTCTTCTCTCATTATTTTAGCATGTTACTTTTTCTATTATAAAAGTATACTGTTTTTAGATAATTGGGGTGGGGGGAATAAATAACACTTCTATCCCACTGTGCAGATAATCACTTAATATTTGATGTATTTCCAGATGAAAAAAAGTTTTCTGTATTTTAAAATTTTCTGTGAGATCATGTCCCCACCATCACATCATGAACATTTCCAGTTATCTTTTTTTTTTTTTTTTTAAGATTTATTTATTTTCATACAAGAGCTGGGGTACAGGCCAGATGCACGGGAGGGTGAGAGGATTCACCAGAGACAGAGCGGGGACCAGAACAGGCAGACTGATGAAATACACTGCTGAGGGGAGCAGCAGGCTAGACAGGAGAAGTCTGTCGCACCATGTTGGATTCTCGCCGGCTGGCGGGATCGAATCCGTGCTGCAGAGGCTGTGGACAGCTTCACAGTGTGGCTCTCAACCGCCTGTGCCACCAGGGAGGTCCTCCAGTTATCTTTCATCTTAAGAATAACAAATTTGAAAGTGTCGGTGTCTGCCACTCAGCATCTAAACCTCACTGTTAATGGATACATCTTCAATGCCAAAACATCTGCTCTCATGACTAACTCCATTTCAGACCCCACACTTTTGCCCTTGGTTGTAAAACAACCGGGGATGCTGAGAAGATTTGTGATGTGTCAGTGTTGATTTAGCAGACAAATACTATTTCAAAGTACAGGGAGGATTAAACTTTGTACTCTATAAAGACAAACTAATTAACATGCCAGTTCTTCCCTCTGCCCACACCATGAATGTGACACATTCTTTGATAACAAGATGTTGCTCCCAATAGTATAGAGTGGGCCTTTTTTTTTTTCTTTTCTTGTTTGAATTTGTAATCTTGGCGATGTATAGGATTAGTGTGATACTTGCAACAGTGGCATTTGGCAGCTGAGAACATATGAAACATTTTGTTTTAATCTTAATTTGTGTATTTGTATATGTGGCTACAATAGGTGTCAAGTGTGATTCTCTTTACATTAGCGTGTTGATCCTAATATAACTTAAAGAGTGAAAAATCACAAGATAAATGATGGTGAGTCATATGATGAAATGAAAATGTTTTTTTCTGCAATTGTGGTCATTTATCACTTAAAACTATTTGAGTATTTAATGTTGATATATAAATGTATGATTTATTTCTGAACGTAAGTACTACTTTAAGGAATAAAATACACTGACCATTCCAGTTTCTATTGCCTCTGCAGGGCAAAAGTTCTCCAAATTGAAATTAATAAAAACTCTCTAAGAACTATTATTACTCAAAGACAGCATTCTATTTAGACATTACTATCAATAGAACAGAAATTTTTGTGAAAATCTTAGTTCAAATCTGTAATTAGTTATTTTGCTAAAATAAGGACACAATAAATTCATGATAATTTATTAACATTTTGTTAATGTCTTTATTCCTCATTGAAACATTGCTGGACTTGATATGTACCATAATAATTAAACACAATTGTTTGATGTTTGCTGACTTCTAGTCACAGAAATAATTAGTTTTACAAATATTTCTTGATTTTATTATTGTGAAGGTGAATTTTTTTCTTTATTTATGAAGGTATATTTCAAGATAGGAGGATAGAGGATACTTTAGTGAACAATCTGTTCCCTTGGTTTATAATTTTAAATATTTATAATATTAAATGTAGGATTCGTTTTTAACCTCCTCCAGATCCCTCAGATGGAATGTATAGATTTGTGCAGTACATACACCTACTTGCATAGTAGACTTCTCAGCCACTTGGCTCTGGGTTGTTGCAAGGAAGCTGGGAAATGGAGGCTAGCACAGGAAGAACAGAAAAGGAATTGTATTTGTTGAAAACATCATAGTTTCTACCATACGATCTCATTATAAAAGAAGCCTTCATTACTTCCCCCAGGTTTTTTCAACTACTTGACATGTCTGATTGTAAGTGTATTATTTGCCTTAAATTATAAAGTATCAGCTTTCAGAATTTTATGTGAACTAGTGTAGTAGTTTCTAAAATTTTGTATATGTTTTACTATCACTGCACAAGAAGATTTTAGATGGTTCTGAAACATTTTAATTGTTATGGTAGTGCATACCTGAAAAAAATTACTCTCTTATCAAGCCCCCAATTCCATGAATGTTATTAATTAGGATGAGGCTAAGATTAAAAAGGAATATATTTTTAAATGAATTACATGAAGCCTACTCCACATTGACTCACTACAACTCAGATATACAAAAGCATAATTTTCTAGAATAGGACCAGTCTTCCCTTCAAACACCTTTTTCCAATGATGGTGGTGGCAGTGAGGGGGAAACAACACAAAGCAGCTCACTAATTGTATCTTAGTCTTTTCCTACTTACTATATAACCCAAGTTCAGGTGAATTATTTTGTCAATTTGAAATTCAGATCCTATCAGGAATGCTTGTCTCCTTCAAAAGATATCCTCTGCTCCCCTCTCCAAATCTGGACACAAGAAGGCTTACAAAGTCTTAGGGAAAGGGTGAAGGGCAGGAAACCTAAATCAAATAACTGGTTTTGGCCACCTTCTCTAGCTTGGTGGAAATGTAATTTGTTTCCTCTGCAGACTTTGACCTCTTTCTTGTGTATTTAGAAGTAACTGTACCAGAGTTTGTCCTTTGTCCTTTGGCATGGTCAAGACCAGGTGACAACCCAGTTTCACCCTTTGGATTGGATTTGCTCCTCTGGGCTTTTATTGTCCTCAACAATTCTCTGAGTGCCAGTTATGTCTTTTATCAGGCCCCTGGTGGACCCACTCCATATTGTGTACTCACAGATTAGCTCATATTTTGCCCATAACGACCCTGGGGAGCGTGGATGAATTTCCACTCTCAGATGGCTTCTGTGCCACCACTGTCAGAAAATGGGAAATCCCAGAAACCTATCACACAACAGAACTGCAAAGAAAGCATTGTGTGTGCTATCTCTGCATCTTCTCTGCCTGAACACACAATGACTTATAGTCTATTTTCCAGAACTCCAAACAGGAAGCACGACAGAAGATTTCTCTGAGGTTTCCATTTTCTCATAATCCATTCCCACCTTTGGTTAAAGTCTATATTGTTCTAGTTGGGTTTGCCCTCTTTGCTAGGGGCTAGATTTAATGGAAGAGAAATCTCTGGAAATCAATTGTATGTATAATCAAGCTTTCATCTATTAAATAAAGTTTTTTGCGGGCCTCCCCATGGTGCAGCGGTTGAGCGCTGGGTTGGGAAGCTGCCTGCAGCCTCTGCAGCACCGGTTTGATCCCCAGCTGCTCCCCGGCCACCGGAGGAGGGTCCCACATGGCGCGCAGACCTCTCCTGCCGCCCGCTGCTCCCCTCAGCAGTGTACTTCGGTCCTTCTGCCTGCTCTGCTCCCCGCTCTGGCTCTGGTGAATTCTCTCACCCTCCCGCGCTTCTGACTGTACCCAGTGCTTGTATAAATAAATAAATAAATCTTTAAAAAAAAAAAAGTTGTTTGCTCTGGATAAGATATTAACTTGGTTATACATCTCCTCAGAACTTAAATTTTACCTTTAATATGTTTTATCATTCACTCCCATTTTACAATTAGAAAGCTGAAGCATTAGAAAGTTAAGTAATTTGCCGAAGGTCAGACACACTGCTGGGGGGAAAGAGGTTCTGAACAAATTACACAAACAGCTTTTATGAACTCCACCCCCACCCTGGACCAAAGAGATGCAAGAGACCAAAGACTACAAATTCCATATTTGTCATCTCCACTGAAGGGAGGATTGCTGGGAACTTAGGGTGGAGTTAAGCAGTGAGGCTTGATATATATCAGACATGTGGGCCTTGGGGGTGCTTGGATTTTTTTGCTGGCTTCCAGCTTGCTGTTGGCGTTCCAGCTCAGCGGAACTGGTAGGACTCATTCGCCAATTTATCTATCTTTCTCCCTGAGTTACTCATTTCTTCATTTCCCCTTTTAGTAAATAAACTAGCTTTATTTTCTTATTACCCCTTTTGTGTGTACCTGCAGTTGAGTCTCATTACAAGTCCCTTTTAAGTGCATGGGTGAATACAGTCAGGTCAACAACCCATTTCAAGTTGGGGTTGCCCTGTAATAACACTGATAGATTGTTAACAATCGGGCTCAAATCCAAATCTTTCAGGTTTCAGAGACCAATGGTTTCCTAACTATGCTTACTGCCTGCAAGAGGCATAAAATTTAGAAAAACATGGTCTCTTCCCTTTAGGAATTTACAACCTGGAAGCACAGTCCACAATCTGTAGGTTAACTCATTTGTATGTTTTGACAATGACCATTTGTTACAAACACATCTCCAGGAAGGCAGGTGCCCTTTTCCCTGCCTTTTCATTGATAAGAGGTAAAGAGATTTGTTCATCTCCCCTTTTATGCTACATCCTGAGACACCCTTACAAATGGAGATTTTCCTTTATGTGTGGAAATGTCTTTAAGAAAAAAGCAACTTCCACCCAGCTTTCAGAGTCCCCCCTGTATCTGCTGTTTCCCAAAAACCACCAGCCTAAAAGAATCCTTATGACAAAGAGTGATATTTTCAGGTGGTAAATGTTTCTTCCCCGTACTGCAGAAAGGAGAGCTGCCTAAGGTAGAGTAGGAGATCGAGAAGGAAATAAAGCAAAGAGAGTAGATCTGGGAGTTGAGAGTAGTCACCGAAAACAGCTTAAGAAATGACAGGTAGCTTCACCAATACATGGAATGTAGAAAAACTAGACAAAGGGGCAGACCAAACCAAACCAAAGACAAACCTAGAAATCCGACTGTAAAACTGAGGCTACCATGGGGGAGGAGGAGGATAGAGTGCAAAGTGGGGGGGGTGGTCTATGGTGGAAGAAAATGGGTGTCTTGGTGGTGGATGGGCTGTGGTGACATCCATCTGAAGAGGTGTGACCCTATACCTCTGAATCATACAGGCTACAAATATACGTTCCCTTAATTTAAAAAAGAAGAAAATGCAAATCAATTTAGAGAGTGACAAAAATTGAAAGCCTAATATAAAGTGGAGGCATGTCTTCATCATTGCAAGTTTAAATCCAAGCCTGCGTTAAGATCTGAGGCATGGAGTTCTTCCAGAAGTAGACTAACGTTTGCAGAGTAGTTTCTCACATTATTTCATGACTGATAATGCAATATTAACTGTTCAAGGAAGTCTTTCTAAAACAAGGAACAGATTTTAATTAACACTATCAGATTTCTAATAAGTAGAAATTAAAAAAAAAAGAAAAAGGAAGCAGCTTAGAAGCCTGCCCTGTGTGATGAAATGTGACACCTTCTTATGAAACTTCTGGAGAGCACTCCAGCTGCCTAGGGCTCTACCAGACTCCTGGCAACACGCTGGTAGCCCTGTCACTGGGGAGTTAAAACCAAGGAGCAGCTGGCCGATTCTGTGGGGACAATTTCAATTTTGAAAGATAGGGTGGAGTGTTTTGAAGATATAAATTATTGAGCAACAGGCAAGAGTCCAGTGCTTCTAAGTTGATTCTGCAAGTCCTCCCTCCCGGGGCTGCTTCCTGCAGCACAATTCAGGTGAGTGGGGAGCCAGGGCTGTCACTGCCTAGTCAACAAGGATTACTTTCTGATTTCAACTCACAGGGCACCTGGGAAGGCTGTTTTCACTTTCCTGTGTTTCTCTCTTCTCAGCCGGAAACACAGTTCTGTGAGGGAACCAACAATCACCATCTTGAGTGGTTTTACTGCTCAGAAACACAGATTTATGTTAGCTGTATCAACCTAACCACGAGATTGACCAGAGACTATTTTGGAAGCAAAATGTATACTTGGCTGCAAAAATTAGGGTCCTATTAATGTAAACTTATAAAGAGAATTGAATTACTTGGGAGAAGAAGGAGAAAATACTCCTGTGAGGAAAGATGAGAGACAGGCTCCTAAGGGGTATGGAATTTCTATTTCTGGATTTGTAATTTTTTTTAAAGATTGATTTATGCACACAAGAGCTGGGGTACAGGCCAGAGGTGTCGGGGGCAAGGTGTGGGGGTGAGAGGCTTCACCAGAGACAGAGTAGGGAGCAGAACAGGCGGGTAATTTTAATTTACGTGAGTGACCTGTAGTTAGTTTTTGTTTGCCTCCTGCTTTGCTGGCATGTCAGTTCTTGACTGTTCCCCCTCACAAGGCAAGGTCACTCATTGGCAATGGCTTGATACCTTTGACCCTGAAACTCTGAGGGCTAGAACCAGATCAACATGGCTTTGAGCTTTCAGATTATGTTAGTATTTTATATATTTGAGGAATTCTTGCCTCAGGGATGATGCATGTGGGCAGCTGAATTCTTATTTCTTATTTCTTGCTTTGTCACTGTTTTGCACACTTGGTTTCTCAATGCTGTGTGGTATCAGAGTCTCTCTTCAGCTGTAAGGATGTGAGAAAATCTGGAAATTTGATTCCATTAGATTTTGAAGAGTCCATTTCCCGAAGCAGTCTACAAAAATTCAATTTGGCTTTTGTTCTTCCGATCTAAGAAATTTCTATCTCTCTGTCTCTCATTCTTTGCTCTTTCACGTATCATTTACTCTCTTTATACCTTAATTCTTCAAACACTTACTGAACAATCACTAATGCCAGGTACTAGTGTAGGGATTGAGGATTAGAGTGTTGAGCAAGGTATATAACTCCTGCCCTAAGGAAGAAGTTACAATCTACAATCTAGAGCTGTCCTAATAATATTCTGTGATGATGAAAATGTTCTGTACTTAAATTGTCCAACACAATAGCAAAATATGGATACTGTAACTTAGGATCTAAGACATAGACACTAACAGCCTCCCACCCTCCTCTTCATGTAGAGTGATGCTCACAAACCATCAGTGGTGTCCTCTGTCCTGTATTAAAGCTGTGAATGGACTCAACCAGTCGACATCGTCTTTTTATGCACTGCCCTTTGGGGATGAAATGACTATAAAGAAATCACTACTAGGATTGCTTAGTCACTATCCATCACTGAGCATACAAGCATCACATGACTCTTGAAGTTCATACTTGTTGAACTCTTATGAAAACTTTAGTGACATTTTGCAGAACCTAGGCTCCTCAGATTTCCACTTAAGAATCTCTAGCATAGAGGTTTTCTTGTGTTGATGTGTGTGTGTGTGTTTTAATCTAAGACTTTTCTTGTCTCTATCGAATATGTAAAGGGGTGTTGTATGTAAGAAGCAGATGGCACCTAGGCCTGATTAGTTGAAGTATGTCAGGCTTGTAAACATTTTTTGAAAAAAAATGATCTGTTGAACTTTGCCTTAGATACCTACGAAACTCCATGAGGGCACACCTGCCTTTATCAACATGTGAAAACATGTCTTTACTTAACCCACTTTCCAAGGGCAATGACTATAGGATCACTAATCATATTGGTCTTTTTTAGACTTGTTTGGTTGGGAAAACTGATACGCCATTCCCAAGCACACACAGTTGACTGATTAGATGGTCTCTCTGTCTCTTTGTCTCTCTTTCCTCCCTCCCACTCTGTTTCATTTATTTGTTCATGTCAAAATCATATCAACTATAAACTAATCTTTTGTATATACTTTGGTGTAAATGGCAAAAATCCAATTATTGAATAAAAATGACCATGACAAAGAATTTCTGATAAATCGGAATCAATAAATTAACACATTTAATAGGAGCACCAGAAAAGTGAGGAGCTAAAAATATCAAGCATACAATAGTCAGCTGAGTGCTGAGACCCAAAGCAAAATTTAAGTCTAAGACAGATTCTCTCAAAGACTCTAGCCTTCAGGAACCTACTATATCATATCTCTTACTCCTTACACTTACAACCCCTGACTTTGTAAATGAGCTACCTTTTCTTCAGGAGTTTCTCAGGATAAGAACAATCACATTTCTCTGTCTGTGCTGCCTCAAACTCCCACACTCTATCCAAGACTGGTTTTTTGTTATTATCTGGATCCAGCTTCTGAATTTTATAGATTGAGTCACTGTGAAGAGTCCAGGGCAAGATTGAAGGTGAGGCAAGAGAGGTTCCAAGGATGCAAAATTTCAGGAGGGCTTCAAGGTTTGGCCACATAGTAAATTTTGCCACGTAGGTATTTTCTTGCCTCAGCTTTAGTCTCGACTCTGACAGGGCATCTCTGGGCCCCACATCTAAACTGGAGGGAGGAGAACATTCCTGGCACATCCTGGATCCAGTCTCCAGCCTTGATCCAATCAGCTATGGTCCCAGGGTTGAGGTCACATGGAATAAATGTTGCTGAGTACCCATTTGAGGGTTTAGGGGGCAGTTCTCAGATAAAGAGGGACCATGACTTGGGAAGAATCCCCTGTGTTTTCTGTTACAAAAAACACTCTGCAAATACAATATTTTTTTTTTACATTTTGGTTCTATTTTTGTTATGAATGTCATGACATTTCAACAAGATTGCTAAAGTTTAGCACATACAGTTTAACATTTAGGGGTTTGCAGTCCTCTTGGGGGATAAGACCAGATGCAGCATGCATGTAGAGAGTGATTATGATAAGTAAATTAAATTAACTCGACTTGGAAATAAAGTCTGTGTTAAATCAATGCATTATATAGAATAATAATAAGAGTTGGGAAAAATTTATTAAATAGGGGGAATCAACCATTGCTTCTTGATGACCTCTTATTTGGGGGAAAAGGAAATAGACAAAGTTTTATAGAAGGATCAGATCTGTAATTCCTGTGGAACACTGAAATACCTCTGTTAAGAACTTCCCAGAAGTGAGGAGAAACACTTAAAATCATTCTACTTATTCAAAATTATTCTGCTGCCCATGAGTTCAGGTTTACATAAAATAGTCAGTAAAAATGGCTATTGCTGCAGGATCAAGTGGATATGTTTTCTTTGTAGAAAATCGCATTTTTTGGGCCTCCCTGGTGGCACAGCGGTTGAGCGCTGGGCTGCGAAGCTGCCCGCAGCCTCTGCTGCGCCGGTTCCATCCCCCGTGACCGGGCGAGGGCCCCACATGGCGTGCAGACCTCTCCTGCCGCCCGCTGCTCCCCTCAGCAGTGTATTTCTTCGGTCTGCCTGTTCTGTTCCCCGCTCTGGCTCTAGTGAATTCTCTCACCCTCCCGTACTTCTGACTGTACTCAGTGCTTGTATAAATAAATAAATTTAAAAAAATCGCATATTTTTAGGTGCAAAAAGACATTTTCCCTTTGATGAGCTCCTACCTGCACTGACCCCTTGCTGTAGTGAAGAATTAGACATCAAGAGCCCTCTCTGCCCTCACACTGACAAAGTCAGATCATTTCCTCCCAAAGTTTTTCTGCTCCCAGATCTAAACCCTAAAGCTTTATTTTGCATTTCCATAAAATAAAATTTAGGATCCCTTAAAGAATCAAAAAATTTGCGAGGACACCTAACAGTGGTGCATGGCTATGTCAATGTCTCATTTTTTTAGAACTAAATTTTGGAAAGGCCTCAATTTTTTGGTTTGGTTTTCAGAATTAATTAAATTAAATTAATTTTATTTTATTTATATATTTATATATATTTATATATGATTGTCCCCAATCATTTTTTATTGAGGTAATGTTGGTTTATCACACTATTTGCTTTAGGGTTCACAGGCCCAAACCTCTAAGACTGAGCCAGGAAAACCTGACCAGCACAATCACAAGCAAGACTGATAAGTTGCCTTTTTTTTGCCTTAGGCTCTCACTAACTCAGGGCCAAACTTACAACCCTCCAGCTGCTTGCCTTTTCACACAGCCACATTTTCATTGACCAATGCCTCTGATTCTAGTTCATATGATCTGACCTTTTTTTTTTTTTTTTTACTTTACCACTCTGTAAATTTACGTGAAAACAGTCTCAAATCCTTTATGGAACAAGCAACAGATGGAAGAAGGGAAGGAAGAAGAAAAAGAAAGAAGGAAACAGGGAGGAAAGAAGGAACTATCCCAATTTTTTTCCATAATGCAAGCACACAAAATAACTGATCAGATATATATTTACTATAAACAACATTTTGATATTCATCCCTCCACTGGAAAGGCTTGAAAGCTGAGACAAGATTGTGAAATTTTATTTTCTTTTGAACATATAATGGGAAACTGAAAAAGCTGGAGGTCTTACAATGGCAGGAAGGGATTAGGGAATTAAAAAAACAAAACACCATAAACTATTTCTTGTTCATATAATTGTGCACCAGATGGGTATGGGGCTGAAAGCAGCATAGACCTTCCTTTAAGCCCTTTAGCATTTCTAACTTCTTGAATCCTAACACCCTATGAAATCGGTCACTTTGAGTATTATCTCAGCTGAGGAATTCAATCTCAGCTTATTCAACACAGATTTACTACAGTGTTATAATGGATAGGACAGGAGGCTGTGGTGTCAGATGGACTGGAATTTTCCAATTCTTCTGTTAATTCTTTGTGAGACTTGGAGCATGTCACTTTGTTACAGCAGAATTCCATTAGGGAAGCAGGCATCACTCAGAGAGGAGGAGGGAAGGTGTTTATTTATGCCTGAAGGCTTTACACCTGTGGGGCCCAGAGATCTCTCCCCAATGTCTGAGCTTTGAGCAACTAGGTTACAGAGTATTTAAAGCAAGGGGTACAGTCATCTGGAAATGCATGAATCAGGGTGTGTGTGTGGCCTTGAGGGTGATTACCGCCTGTTCCCTGAAACTTTCAGTCTACAGACTATGTCCCAACTTCAGCTAATCAACAAGTCAGCCTGACATTTTCCACTTCATTTCCCTCCTTTTAATTTTTATCCCACCATATCTACGGTGGCACAGATCTCTGGGTGCAGCCTTCAAAGGCAGTTTTTGAGGGTTCCATGTGTGCAAGAGAAATTAGTTGCCAGACATTGTCCAATGTACTGTTTTTGTTTAGTCCTCCACACGTTTTGACCTCACCTCTAGAGTATGTTTTGGTTAGCACTTTTTAGAACTTACTGTCTTCATCTTACCAACCTCATTAACTGTCCCGAAGTCCCTGCCTGTACTGTCCCTGAAGCTGCCTAATTAACCCTAACTTGCCTTGGGACTCATTTCTCCCTCTATGGATGGAGCCCCTAACTGCTGGTAAGACAAAGGGCATCGATCTGATCAGTAACTGCTTCCTGCTGAAAATGGGCAACAGGGGTTGGGGGTGGGGGGGTGGAGGGTGGGAGGGAGAAGCAGTCAGGGCTCCAGTGCAGGGCAAAGAGCTAAGGGACCTTGGAAGAAGGACGGTGAAAGTGTCATACCAGGCTTCATCTGAAGGACTGCTGGACTTGAAGTCTGCTGGACTTTAGGCAAGAGGGGATGATTTGGAGGAGGGAGTTGAGGATGCAAGTCTAGAACAATAGGACAATAAAGAAAATTAGTGAGGGAACAAGAAATGGGAGCAACCAGGACAGAAGCTGGTTCCCTACAGAGGAAAAGATTGATTGTAGCCAGCTATGTTTTTATCCTACCTGTCTTTTAAGGTCATCTATAAAAAAGTAAAGTAAAATTGTTTAAAAAAAATATACATACATTAAACAATTTTACTTTTTTTTTTAAAGATTTATTTATTTATACAAGAACTAGGGTACAGGCCAGAGGTGCGGGAGGGTGAGAGGATTCACCAGAGTGGGGAGCAGAACAGGCAGACGGACCAAAACCACTGCTGAGGAGAGCAGCGGGTGCGACAGGAGAGGTCTGCGGCCACCATGTGGGAATCTCCCTGGCCGGTCAGGACTCGACCGGCACTGCAAAGGCTGCGGACAGCTTCGCAGCGCTATGCTCAATACTTTGCGCCACTAGGGAGGTCCTATAATACAGATTTCTTTTTTTTTTTAATACTTTCAGGTTTTCTTTTACCTCACTAGAAGTGTTAATCTAAAAAAAGCAATTGTTTTATTGAAGAGGGCATAAACTCCCCCAGCCTTGGTCATGAGCAAGGTAGCAGTGTTGTAAAGTGTCCTGGCTCAGGCTAATCATCAATACTAGGGAGGGAGATAGTTGAGGACTAGGCCAGTCTAAAGAATTGGAGCAAGGCAGAGTAAGTGGCCCCTTATTCACCAAGAAGTTCATTTTTTTTGTCTGCTACTTTTAGGATCACCCAAGGCTTGTCTCACCTCTGGGCTGCTTCAGAAAACGTCTTCTCCTGTATCTGGTTCTTCATAGTCAGAGGCAGCTGACAGTCAAGTCTCTTCTCCCATCTTGGCCTGTGGTTTGGGCTGAGCCCCCTCTCACTCAGAGAGTGGAACAGTCTCTTTCTAGTGCCCTGCATGATGGCACTGAGGCCATGGCCCTGGGGGCGGCTTCTTCAGACACTCGTGGCTGAGGTGCCCCAGTTCCTGGCAGTGGAAGCAGGCTGGCAGCCCATGAACAGGTTGAGGTCCCAAATGCGTGGGATGCACGGGGCCTCAGGTGAGTTTGAGGTGGTAGGGTACCAGCAATGGCAACTGCCATATACTGGGCCCTTGTCCTTCTACCTTTTTTTTTTTTGTAGCCTGTCTCCTTCCTTTCAATGTAGGCCTTCAAGGCCATGTTTACAGTTCATAGTAAGTTATTGAATCACAAATTTTTTTTTTAAAGATTTCTCTCTCAAACTTCTCTTTTTTTTTTTTTTTTTTTTGCTTTCTTAACATTATTTTTGCTCCCTCTTTCAGACCTTTAACACTTTTTTTTTTAAACTTTACTTTCAGGACCTTTAAAATATCCATTTTCAATACTTTTTTTTAAACATACACTTTATTACATTTATTCCATCCTCTGTTTCGTAAGACATTGTAATACTGTTATACTATTATCTCTTTGGATTAGATGACTTAGATGTAAATACACACTTTAAAAAGAAAATAATTTTCTTTTAATTTTTTTTTAAGATTTATTTATTTTTTTAATACAAGAGCTGGAGTACAGGCCAAGGCATGCCATGGTACGGTGAGAGCATTCACCAGAGGCAGAGTGGGGAAAAGAACAGGCAGACGACAGAAACACACTGCTGAGGGGAACAGCAGGTGCGACAGGAGAGGTCTGCTTCGGCATGTGAGAAACTCGCCGGTTGCCGGGATCGAACCCGCACTGCAGAGGCTGTAGACAGCTTCACAGAGCGGCGCTCAACCCTTGTGCCACCAGGGAGGCCCTTAATATTTTTTAATACACTTTTATATTAAGAAGGTTTTCAATCAGAAGTTAAAATCCATATATATATATGGATTATATAAAACTGGGTGCCCAGTTTTAACCATTACCAAAAACCTAGGGCCCAGGACCAAAACAATTTTAAAGACTTTCTTAGATAAGAAAATATTTTTGAGTTTGTATTTCTAAGAATAGATCCCTTGGCTTTACATATTTTTGTTCTATTTTACTGAGGTCAAGCATATTTTTAAGGCAAACAACACATTTTTCCCCTTAGGGATTAAGAAACTAAACTTTTACAGGTCCAATAGACAATTTAGGAGTTTTTTACTCAACCTTAAGCATTCTGTATAGCTGGCTAGCAAATCCAAAGTAACTCAGCAGCTTTTACCTTAAATAGTCTAGACTTCAAGATTAGAAAAACACAGGGAAATAGACTTTTTGAAATGGATCAGAACAGTGTCTTAAGATAGACAAAAGAAGAGTCCAGTTTCCTTTTGAAAGGTAGCTGGAAGGCAGCAGAGACACATCAATATGTCTCAGCACTGGCACAAAGTTCCAGGCAGCTGCTTGTTGATACCAGAGGCAGCCCCCCAACACCAGCCAGCTGCAGTTGGTCCCTCACTTTAGTTCCCAGCATTTTATCTCTTGCCTTGGTCATGGCAAAAGAGGTTTAGCTGGAGAAGGGTGTTACAGCTGAGGATGCTGTTTATGGGCCAGATTTTTGTAATCAAGGACTGTAGGTTTACTCTGAGTTCCTGCCATTGTGTTCAGTGTTGTGACAAGGGAAGGGAGACACACAAAGGCGCTTGTCTGGTGCATCTCTCAGGAGACTTATCTGTGCTGAATCTGTACAACCCCCAGGCTAGGCTGTTCCATGAGTGGGCCAGTCACCGTTATGCTGTATGATGTCGCCAGGGAACCGCAGTTTCAAGTCTCTGGAGCCAGAGGCATGGAGATTTCACACACACACACTCACACACACACACACACACACCCCATCAAAACAGTCAGTCTTTCAGAAGTTATTACATTTCCTACCTGCAGGGGTTTCTAACTGGCTCCAAAATTGGGCTCTGGGAGGTGATCAGGCTCCCCTTCCATCTGTTAGGATGGACCTACCTCGGGCTGGGCTCCCGGGGGTTCTTACCATGTTCTGAGGCCTCTGGCACTTCTGCCCACCTCTCCCCAGAGTCCAGTTGGGGTGCAGCAGCAGTGGCAGGCTGACTCCCACCCTAGGAAGGAGGACCGTTAAACAAGATGGGAGGCGCCACCTCATTCTCTTCAGGGAGAGTAACCAGTCATTGCCCTAACTCCAGGCCCGTGGCACAATGGGCCAGCATAGCCAACTTTCCGGTCAGGGAACCAAAAATGTCACGGCAGAATTCCATCAGGGAAGCAGGCATCACTCAGAGAGGAGGAGGGAAGCTCTTTATTTATGCCAATGGGCTTTACACCTGTGGGCCCTGAGGCGCTCTTTCTTCCAAATCTGAGCCCTGATCAACTAGGTTACAGAGTATTTAAAGCAAGGGGTACCGTCATCTGGAAATGCATGAATCAGGGTGTGTGTGTGGCCTTGAGGGTGATTACTGGCTGTTCCCTGAAACTTTCAGTCTAGAGACCATGTCCCAATTTCAGCTAATCAACATTTTCCACTTCAAAGTAACCTTTTTCCTCACATATAAAATGTGAATAATGAGTATTTTCTGCACATCTTCTCCCTCCTCCAAATGTTCTACAGATTTTGCACTGTCTCCTCAAGTCAACGTGGCTAAACCTCACATGGACTTTTCCTTTGGAAGCTAAGTCTAACTTAAAGTCTCCTGTTTCACAAGCAGGGCAGGAAACACCACTTGGCCCGTTGCCAATGTCGCAGCTGACAGTCACCCCAGAAAGTGCCCTCATCGATGAGCCAGTGCACATCCGAGCAACAGGCTTGCCCCCATCAGAGTTGGTGACCCTCAAGGCATCTCTGACAGATGAGAAGGGGAATCTGTTTCATAGCAGAGCCTTTTACAGGACAAACAAGGCTGGTGAGCTGGACCTGAAACAGGATGCTGCAGTTGGAGGCGATTATGTGGGGGTTGAACCGATGGGACTTTTCTGGTCTCTAAAGCCTAAGAAGGCTTTCAAGAGGCTGCTTAAGAAGGATGTGATGAACAGTCCCTATAGGGTCACTCTGGACCTCTATGACACATTTTACCTCAAAGAATCAGCCACTGAGAAGCCTAAGGCCAGCCAGACAGTGCAGCGCTGGTTCTCAGCTCCCGGGTTGCAGCGGGTGCCCATACGAGTAGGGCGCGTGCGAGGAGCCCTTTTTCTCCCTCCAGGTGAGTTTAATCTTTGGTGGTAGACAGACTACTGTGTGGATGGTAGCAAAATGAAAATAAAGACCATCAGTGAACAAGTGTTTTCTACAACATTTAAAAGCTAACATGCCATTTTGTGTGTGTGAAGGTAGAATTAAATCATTTTGTTTAACCTGTATTTCCATTGTCTCAATTTTCATCGACTCTCATTTCATTCTTCCTGAATCAGATTCTTCTTTCTTTGTTGCTCATAGGGGAAGGCCCTTTTCCAGGAATCATTGATTTGTTTGGGGGCATTGGGGGTCTAGTTGAATTTCGTGCCAGTCTCTTGGCCAGCCGTGGCTTTGCAGCATTGGCATTAGCATATTTTGCCTACGATGACCTGCCCAGCCACCTGGAAGAAGTGGATCTGGAATATTTTGAGGAAGCTGCCAATTTTCTATTATCACAGCCAAAGGTATTTATAATACTTTAAATTTTACCTTGCAACATTACAGCAAATAAATAAATACATAAAAATTCATGAGTGTATATTCTCCCTATTTCACCAATCTCTTTAGACTTGATTATAGAACAGTTTATACTTAAAATGGGGAATAATATTTCCCTTGTAGAATTGTTGGGTAGATTAGCAATCAGTCTAGTGATAACTGGCACAAAGAAGATAATAAGTAGCAGGTATGTTCTGAATTTTTTTTTTAAAGATTTATTTATTTATGCAAGCACTGGGTACAGTCAGAAGCATGGGAGGGTGAGAGAATTCACCAGAGCCAGAGCGGGGAACAGAACAGGTAGACTGACGAAATACACTGCTGAGGGGAGCAGCGGGCGAGACAGAAGAGGTTTGCACACCATGTGGGACCCTCGCCGGCGGCCGCAGATCAAACTGGCGCTGCAGAGGCTGTAGGCAGCTTCGCAGCCCAGCGCTCAACCACTGCACCACCAGGGGAGGCCCCAGTTATGAATTTTTAATGGAAAAAAAAAGTTAAGACATGTTACATTTGAAGAGTTTGTGACTTATCACCAGTGGCTCATAAATGTTTTATCAACCATGGATCTTATGTGATGAATTCTCTAGCTTGAAACATTTACAAACTTTGTGGATTATCACTGGATGGGGGGATGCTGGACTAAGTCACACAGAATCCTTCGACAAAGTCCAGTGTCAGAGCTGGTATGGTGCAGAGCAGTGTCATCAGCAAAATGATTTGACTGTACCATCTGATTAGCTGAATTAGCTGTTTAGTTTCAGATCTAAGGACAGAAGTGGCTAAAGTAAGAGTCCAATGCCAGGAGCCAATTTGGGAAAGGAGTCTGCAAAGGAAGTGTTATTTTATATCTTTTTGTGTAGTATCTCTGTACTGTTGAAAGTGTGGCCCGTGGACAGAGAGGCCTCAGCATCACCTGAGACCAGTGGAACACAGGTTCTAGAGCCCCATACCTGAATTTGCATTTGCATTTCAACAAGATTTCCAGGTGATCCACATTGAGAAGGACAGAAACAATATATTTCAGAGCCCAGCTTTTTCCTGGGAGTTAAATGTCAGATGAGTTATGGTTTAGTTCTTTTGAGCTCCTAAAGTACTGATATTTATGGTCATGACTCAAAAAAGAAACATAGAATAGGGGCCTCCCTGGTGGCGCAGGGGTTAAGACGCAACCTATGAAGCTGTCCTCAGCCACTGCAGCACGAGTTAGATTCCCAGCCAGCCAGGGAGCAACCCACATGGCGCAGCAGACCTCTCCTGTCTCACCCACTGCTTCCTTCAGCAGTGTACTTTGGTCAATCTGCCTGTTCTGTTCCCCACTCTGTCTCTGGTGAATCCTCTCACCACCCCCAACCCCACACCCACGTCCCTGGCCCGTACCCAGCTCTTGTATGCATAAATAAATCTTAAAAAAAAAAAAAGAAATGTAGGATAGATATCACTGGGTCAGGAGTCAGAGTTGACATTTTGTTGCATTGGATCATATTAAATTATCATTTTCTAGTTCAAAAATGTTCAAATACCAACTATTTCTTATGGTTCAACTTAACCATGGTAAAACAATCATACCAGCTAACACATATTGACTATTTTCTCGACTCCACAAAATACTTTATAGGCACATTAATGCTCACGATAAATTTGTGAAGTACAATGTCATAGTTGTTATTTTTCAGTTATTTTTCTTAATTTTTCAGATTAAGTAGTTATGTCTAACTACATAACCCTCAAGCGACAGAGCCTTTCTGACAATGTCTTTGCTCCAAATTGTTACAACTCCCTGGCTTGTATTTCTCTCTCTCTCTCTCTCTGGAGATCCTGACTCTTCTCAAGGAGAGCTGGATATGTTTTCTATGGGAGAATCATCAGGTGTCATTATCAAATGAGTGATGTTTCTAAGCATGTTTGACTTTTTCGAAAGATCGCCTAAAAGGAATTAAATCCCAGATAGAATGTTTTCCATTTAATTTTTTTTTTAATTTCAGAATTAGCCATCTGTGATATTGTCTGAGGAGATAAGGCAATTGCCAACATTCAATTTGGATTTGGATTCAGTAGAAGAGGTTCAAATCCTATCTATGCCCCATGAGTGTTGTAACCTTGAGCAAGACTTTTTAAATTTTTTTGTTTGTTTGTGTTAGAAGTGGGGTACAGGCCAGGGTAGTGGGGGTGGGGGGGGTTTGAGAAGATTTACCAGAGAGAGCAGGGAGCGGAATAGGCAGATGTACCGAAATACACTGCTGAGGGGAGCAGCGGGAGAGACAGGAGAGGTCTGCTGCGCCATGTGGATTGCTCCTAGCCGGTTGGGGATCAAACTTGCACCGCAAACTCGGACAGCTTCACAAAGCTGCGTTCAACCCCCTGAGCCACCAGGGAGGCCTGAGCAAGACTTTTAAACGTCTTGAATTTCCATTTTTTTTTTTGGGGGGGTTTATAGTGAAGTTTATAAGTTTATACTCAAAAGTTATGTTCCAAACCATCCAGTAAATGTGATAAAAAAAAGATTAATTGCACTGAGTCCATGTTAATGTAGTATCAATAGAAGTTCTACTATAAATAAATTCAGTTATTAATTTATGGTATCTCTTGTTCTCTATATTATCATAGAGAAATAATACTTTGAAGAAAATGGTACTGATTGAGCAAATTTTCTGAAAATAATTTCATAAGAAGTCTGATTAAAACAGAGACTTTACAAATTTTTGTTCTATGTTGTTTTCTTCTAAGTAATAGACATTTTGTAGTTCTTTAGTGGAATTGCTTACTCCATAGTGACCCAGTTATTAAAAAAAAGTAATAAAATATGTTTATTTTTTTCTTTCCACTAATTTTTACAATTCTGAATACAGTAAAGAAGTATAAAGTATAAATGTGCTTAGTAACTTCTAAAATATTCTTGTAATAGCCTATAACTGAATTCTTCCACAATATACTTCGTTTAACTTAAAAGTAGAGAAGTTAAGATGATCTTTATTCTTTTTTTTTTTTAAGTAGTACTTGATCTGAACTTTATTATTTTTTTTTAAGATATTGACTTTTTTTTTCATACCATTTTTTTTTTTTTTTTTTTTTTTTACAATTGCAATCCCCCCATTCTGACCCCAATCCCTCCCCTCCCACCCCACACCCCCCAAAAAGTGTCTCTGGTTCATAGATTTTGTTGATTTTGATTTTCACTTTCTTATAGTTATTCATTTTCCTGGTCCCTTATTTAAGTATTCTAGATTCCTGCTATGAGTGAGACCATCCGGTATTTTTCTTTTTCTTTCTGGCTTATTTCGCTGAGCATGATCCCTTCCAGCGCCATCCATGTTGCTGCAAATTGCATGTGTTTATCTTTTTTGAATGCTGAGTAATATTCCATGGTATATATGTACCACATCTTCTTGATCCAGTCATCTATTTTTGGGCATTTGGGCTGTTTCCAAAGCTTAGCTATTGTAAATAGTGCTGCTATAAACATAGGGGTGCAGGTGTTCTTTGGAATTGATGTTTCTGTGTTCTTTGGGTAAATACCTAGGAGTGGAATTGCTGGATCCCGTGGAAGCTCTATGTTTAGTAGGTCCAGAAATCTCCACACAGCTCTCCATAGTGGTTGGACCAGTTTGCACTCCCACCAACAGTGCAGAAGAGTTCCTTTTTCTCCACAACCTCGCCAACATTTGTTGTTGCTAGTTTTTTTAATATGTGCCATTCTCACTGGTGTAAGATGGTATCTCATGGTAGTTTTGATTTGCATTTCCCTGATTGCAAGTGATGTTGAACATTTTTTCATATGCCTGTTGGCCATTCGCATTTCCTCTTCAGAGAAGTTTCTTTTTAGCTCCTTTGTCCATTTTTTAAAGAATTTTTTTTTTTTATAGAGGCATGCTTTACTTAGTTTGTTTGTTTGTTTGTTTTGTTGTTTATACATGCACTGGGTACAGTCAGAAGCGCGGGAGGGTGAGAGAATTCACCAGAGCCAGAGCAGGGAGCAGAACAGGCAGAAGGACCGAAGTACACTGCTGAGGGGAGCAGCGGGCGGCAGGAGAGGTCTGCGCGCCATGTGGGACCCTCCTTTGGTGACCGGTGAGCAGCCGGGGATCAAACCGGCACCGCAGAGGCCGCGGGTAGCTTCGTAACCCAGCGCTCAACCGCTGCGCCACCGGGGAGGCCCTCCTTTGTCCATTTTTTGACTGGATTATTTTCTTTGTTGTTGTTGAGTCTCATCAGCTCTTTGCAGATTTTTGTGATCAGTCCTTTATCATTAGTGTTGTGTGCAAAAATTTTCTCCCAGTTGGTGGGGTTTCTCTTTGTTTTTGTTATTGTCTCTTTTGCTGTGCAGAAGCTCTTTAATTTGATGTAGTCCCAGCTGTTGATCTTTGCCTTCACTATCACTGCTTTGGGTGATGTGTCTGTAAAGATGTCTTTGATATGCAAATCACGTAGTGTTTCGCCTATATTTCCTTCTATGTATTTTATGGTTTCAGGTCTCATGTCTAGTTCTTTAATCCATTTTGAGTTGATTTTTGTATATGGTGTGAGGTAGTGGTCAAGCTTCATTCTTTTGCATGTAGCGACCCAGTTTTCCCAGCACCATTTATTGAACAAACTTTCTTTGCTCCAATGCATAGTCTTTGCTCCTTTGTCAAATATTAGTTGACCATAAATCTGTGGGTTTATTTCTGGATTTTCTATTCGATTCCATTGGTCTGTATGTCTGTTCTTGTTCCAATACCATGCCGTTTTGATGATTATGGCTTTGTAGTAGAGTTTGAAGTCTGGGAGTTTGATGCCTCCATTCCCTTCTTTTTTTTTCAGGAGAGCTTTGGCTATTCGGGGTTTTTTGTGATTCCATATGAATTTCATCAATAATTGTTCTATTTCTTTGAAGAATGACATTGAAATTTTGATTGGAATAGCATTGAATCTGTATATTGCTTTTGGTAGGATGGCCATTTTAATAATGTTTATTCTCCCAATCCATGAGCAGGGGATGTTTTTCCATTTCTTTGTGTCTTCTTCTATTTCTTTTAACAGTGTTTTATAGTTTTCTTTGTATAGGTCCTTTACCTCTTTTGTTAGATTTATTCCCAAATATTTGATTTTTTTTGTTTCAATAATAAAAGGGATGGTTTTTTGATTTCTTCTTCTTCAGATTTATTATTTGTATATAGGAAGGCTACTGACTTTTGCGTGTTGATTTTGTATCCTGCCACTTTACTGAACTGATTGATGAGTTGAATTAGTTTTTCTGTGGAGTTTTTGGGGTTCTCTATGTATATTATCATATCATCTGCAAAGAGTGATAGTTTGACTTCTTCTTTTCCTATTTGGATTCCTTGGATGTCTTTCTCTTGTCTTATTGCTCTGGCTAGGACTTCCAGTATTATATTGAAAAGCAGTGGTGAAAGTGGACATCCTTGTCTTGTTCCAGATCTTAATGGAATTGCTTTCAGCTTTTCACCATTGAGAATGATACTGGCTGTTGGCTTGTCATATATGGCCTTTATGATGTTGAGGTACGTTCCTTGTATCCCAAGAATTTCAAGGGCTTTTATCATGAATGGGTGTTGCACTTTGTCGAAAGCTTTCTCAGCATCTATTGATATTATCATATGGTTTTTATATTTCTTTTTGTTGATGTGTTGGATAACATTGATTGATTTTCGGATGTTAAACCATCCTTGTGTCCCTGGAATGAATCCTACTTGGTCGTGGTGAATTACCTTATGGATACACTGTTGGATTCTGATAGCTAAAATTTTATTGAGGATTTTTGCATCCGTGTTCATTAGGGAGATTGGCCTATAGTTTTCTTTTTTTGTGTTGTCCTTGTTCGGTTTTGGTATTAGTGTAATGTTGGCTTCATAGAACGTGTTAGGTATTGTCCCTTCCTTCTCAATTTTTTGGAAGAGTTTGTGAAGGATAGGCACCAATTCGTCTCTGAATGTTTGGTAGAATTCATTTGTAAATCCATCAGGTCCTGGGCTTTTGTTTTTGGGGAGGTTTTTGATTACCATTTCAATTTCGCTAATTGTAATTGGTCTGTTTAGGTGTTCTATTTCTTCTTTATCTAGCTTTGGGTGATTGTAGAGTTGTAGGAATTTGTCCATCTCCTCTAGATTGTTGAACTTGTTTCCATATAACTGTTCATAGTAGTTATTAATTATTCTTTTGATTTCTGCTGTGTCCGTTGTGATTTCTCCTCTTTCATTTATTATCCTATTTATTTGTGCTTTCTCCCTTTTTGCCCTTGTGAGCTGGCTAGGGGTTTATCTATTTTATTTATTTTTTCGAAGAACCAGCTCTTGGTTTCATTGACCTTTTGGATTGTTTTTTTAGTTTCGATTTCATTTATTTCTGCTTTGGTTTTCATTATTTCTTTTCTTCTACTGGTTTTGGGGTTTTTTTGTTGTTCTTTTTCTAGATCTTTGAGCTTCAAGATTAGGTTGTTTCTTTGAGTTCTTTCTTGTTTCTTGATGTGAGCATCTATTGCTATACATTTTCCTCTTATTACTGCTTTTGCTGCATCCCATACATTTAGGAAATTGGTGTCCTCCTTGTCATTCAATTCAAGGAATTTTTTAATTTCTTCTTTTATCTCCTCGTTAGTCCAGTGGACTTCCAGTAGTGTGGGTTTCAATCTCCACGAGTTAGGAGAGTACCTTGCCTTCTTTTTATGGTTTATTTCTAGTTTGATGCCTTCATGGTCAGAAAAGATGGTTGATATGATTTCAATCTTGGTGTATCTGTTGATGTTTGTCTTGTGCCCCAGTATATGATCAGTCCTAGAGAATGATCCGTGTGCGCTTGAGAAAAATGTATACTCAGATTTCTTTGGGTTTAGTGTTCTATATATGTCTGTTAAGCCCAAGCACTCTAGATCCTTATTTAGAGCTTTAGTGTCTTTACTTATTTTTTGTCTTGTTGATCTATCCATTGTTGATAGTGGTGTGTTGAAGTCTCCCACTACGTATGTGTTTTCTCTGATGTCTGTTTTCAGAGATGCCAATAGTTGTCTGATATATTTTGGTGCTCCTTCGTTTGGTGAATATATGTTAATGAGTGTTATTTATTCTTGAAGTATTGTCCCCTTGATCATAATGTAATGACCACTGGGGTCTCTTTTTATCTTTTTAAGTTTGAAATCTGTTTTATCTGATATGAGTATAGCTGTTCCTGCCTTCTTTTTTGGTCCATTTGCTTGTAGAATTGTTTTCCATCCTTTAACTTTGAGTCTATTTTTATCTTTTGCAGCTAAATGTGTTTCCTGGAGACAGCAAAAGGTTGGGTTTTGTTTTTTAATCCAGCCTGCAACTCTGTGTCTTTTTATTGGAGAGTTTAGTCCATTTACATTTAGAGTTAGTATTGATATGTTAGCATCTGTATTTGCCATTGTGTTTGTCTTTCCTTTGATTTTATTTATTCTTTTAATAACTTTCTTTGGCCTGATTTTGTTGTTATTCATCCCTCTGAGGTTCTGGCTTTAGGACTCCTTGTAGTATTTTTTGGAGTGGGGGTTTAGTTTTAATGAAATTCTGGAGTTTCTGTTTGTCTGGGAAGGTCCATATTCTTTCTTCAAAGAGGAAGGAGAGCTTTGCGGGATAGAGTATTCTTGGTTGGCATCTGTTTTCTTGGAGTCTGTTGACTATGTCCCTCCACTCTCTCCTTGCCCGTAGTTTTTCTTCAGAGAAGTCTGATGTCAGTCTGATTGGTTTCCCTTTGAATGTTATCTGTTTCTTCCCTCTTGTTAGTTTCATTATTTTTTCCTTGTCTTGGATTCTTGGGAGCTTTACTATTATGTGTCTTGCTGTATTTTTTCCTTTTGTCATGGAAGTTTGGTGTTCTTCTTGCTTCTTGTATATCAATTTTCAGATCCTTCTTCGCGTTTGGGAAGTTCTCTTCAATTATATCCATGAATATTTTCTCTGTTCCTACATCTCTCTCCTCTCCTTCTGGGATTCCTATAACTCTTATATTTCCTTTCCTCATGGAGTCAGATAGTTCCCGAAGTCTTTCTTCGGTCTTTTTCCTTCGTACTTCTCCTTCCTTTTCTGTTTTAGTTCTTCAAGAGTACTTATTCGTTCTTCCATTTCATCTATTCTGCTTTCATTGCTTTTCCCAGAGTTCTTTAGCGTCTCCATTAATTCTTTGATCTCCTGCATTTCTTTTACTTCCCTCTTTAGGGACTCAATTTCATTCTTCTGGTCATTAATTATTTTCCCCTTATCATTGTTTTCCTTTATGACTTCTGTCAGTTTTTTAATCACAGCAATTTTAAATTATCTATCTGGAAGGCTCAGAAGTTCTTCCAAGTTACTGTCATTGCAATCTGGTAGATGGTTTTCTTTTTGCGGTGTGCTTTTTTGCTGAGGAGTTGCTGGGTTGCATGTGGGTTTTCTACTTCCTACTGCCTGTTTTCTAATTTGCCGTATTCCTTGTGACACTGTGTTGCCGGTACTGGCCGGCATCTTGGGCGACCTTCCCAGCTCACCACTGGCTCCTCTGGGGAACTTCTGCTGGGTTCACAAGTCTCCAGCAAAGAAAGGTCCCTGCTCTGTCTCCTCGGTGAGCCTTCTGCTGGGTTCACACAGTCTCCAGCAAGAAAGGTCCCTGCTGCAAAATGCCAGTGCAGGGGACGCGCTCCCCTGCACGCCTGGTCTGCCCCAGCGGTGTGTGCTGCTCTCCTCTGGGCTGGAATTGCAGGCTAGAAGGTGCCCGGCGTGGGCAAGCCTCCCAGCTTACCTCTGTCTCCTTGGTGAGCCTTCTGCTGGGTTCACACAGTCTCCAGCAAGAAAGGTCCCTGCTGCAAAATGCCGGTGCCAGGGACGCGCTCCCCTGCACGCCCGGTCTGCCCCAGCGGTGGGTGCTGCTCCCCTCTGGGCTGGAACTGCAGGCTAGAAGGCGCCCAGCATGGGCAAGCCTCCCAGCTTACCTCTGTCTCCTTGGTGAGCCTTCTGCTGGGTTCACACAGTCTCCAGCAAGAAAGGTCCCTGCTGCAAAATGGCGATGCGGGAACGCGCTCCCCTGCACGCCCGGTCTGCCCCAGCGGTGGGTGCTGCTCCCCGAATTTCCATTTTCTTATCAGCAGAACTGAGATAATATGTGTAAATCACTTAGCCTCAGGCCTAACATATAGTGAACTTTCAGAAAATTCACCCTTATTTCTTCCCTTTTCCTTTCCCCACATTCTCAATCAATCTCAAAGTGTTTCAGGTTCTACAATCTTTCTTAATTTATCATACCCACTTCATCCTTTGTGTCACTGTTTTAGTTCTTTCCCTCGTCAATACTCATCTGTGATACTGCACTCAGGTGTCAATCCATTTCCTGTTTCTCTCTCATTGCCCCATCCATTCTCCAAACAGATGGTTTCAAGTGCTCATGAACATTGGATTTCCTTGGGGATATCTTATAACATCAGATTCTTGCAATCACTCATACCTACTGTAGAAGAAACTAGGAAAATTTGACCTCAGAAATCTCTAGTGCAAGTTTTTATAGGTGATTGTGGTGATTGATAGGTGTTGGTGTTGTAATTGTGGGCAAAAATAACAGACCAACTCACTACGTATTTGCTGTTGTCTGTTCAGAATGCCCTTCCTTTCCTCACCCATCTCTCAGCCTTCTTCCCATAACTCAGCCCCCTCAAACCTATAGAATTAGAGTCCTACTATGACCTACCTCTGTTCTTATTGGACTTGGCACTGAAATTCAATTATTTATAGAATCCAAGTCTTTCATCTTTATATTCCCAATGCTTTCAGGATTAGCCACTGGATTAATGGATGTCAAAAACCTTTCTAGTTGTAAAATGCTATTTAATTATGAATTACACTTCCATAACATTAGAAAGAACTCAGGAAAACTTTTTATCTACGTGGAGAGAATTTGATTTTTTAAAGAAAGCTTACCTGCCTCTCCTCTTGTGATGTAAAATGTTCTTGGTGAATTAGAGTTTTTTGCACTTAAGAAGTCTGCTTTTGATGAATTTTTATTTCTATTGTTTCCCTTTGTCCCCATAACAATTCTGTAAGGTGGATAATATCATACCTGAAGACAATAAGACTTAGAAGGGATAAGTAGGTAGTGTTCTCAGTCACAGGAGCTGGTAAGGCCTAGTGCCAGGACTCCCACCTGTTCTGTCCATTTTACTTGCCCACTAGCCGGTAAGGACAGCTGATGCCCAGCATAAGGCCTATAATGAGTTCTCTTGTGTTTCTGCTTCAGGTCCAAGGACCAGGAGTCGGAGTGATTGGGGTGAGCAAAGGGGGAGAAATCGCCCTAGGCATGGCCTGCTTCCTGAGACAGGTGGTAGCCACTGTCTGCATCAATGCGCCCACTTGGGTCTCTGACATTCCACACAGGTACAGAGATCAGGTTTTGTCTTCCTTACCTGTGTTTCCGGAGCTCATACAGATTGATGTCTCTGGTGCTGCAAACTACCGCAACTACCAGATGGCACAGAGCACAGTGAATCTGGAGAACTTGTTTCCTGTTGAAAAGGCCCAAGGTCCGATCCTCTTCCTTGCATCCGAGAGTGATGGATGTCTGGATAGCATAAAATGTGCTGAGCAGGCCATTGAGCGGCTGCACAGTCACGGGAAAAGCAATGGAAGAATGTTGTCGTATCCCGGGGCCGGCCATCTCTTAGAGCCTCCCTATGGACCCCTGTGCTATGCTTCCTGGAACCCCAACTTACCCTTGCCCCTGCTCTGGGGAGGGGACACTGCTCGCCATGCAGCAGCTCAGGAACACTCCTGGGGAGAGATCCTGAAATTCTTCAGGCAACATCTTGTTCAGACCACAAGCAAACTCTGAGGGAGGGCTTAGAATGATGATGGCGTGGGTGATGTAAGCCAAACAACAAAACAGAACAATCCCAACCAATCAACAAACAAACAAAAACCCATAAAACAAAACGAGGATGAGGTGGGGTGGTCTATGGCTTTTTCCTGATTTATATGGATTTAGTCGTCTTGCATCAACTGTAGGTAGTAAAAGAAATCAAAGGACTAGGGCACAGATACACCTGAAATATTTCTGACAATGTGTATATATTTTGAATTCTTGTAAATTGGATCTTAGTTTATATGCACTGTGACTATTTCAAAATTGTGATACTCTTGCAAATTGAATCACCTATTGTTCCTCAGTTAGGAATACCTTGGATCCAGGTAGTTTACCAATGTAGATGAATTCCCTGGAACTTCTGTAACTCGTGAAAATACATTTTCTATTTACACTATTTTGAGTTCAGTTTCTGATATTTGATAAGAACAGTTCCAATACCACCATCAACATTTCCTATGAATTTCTGGTAGATCAACTTTTTTTTTCTTTTTGATAGTGATGCTTCTTTGTCTAAAATATATTTCTGGGGCCTCCCCTGGTGGCACAGCGGTTGAGCTCTGGGTTGCGAGGCTGCCCGCAGTCTCTGCAGGGCTGGTTCGATCCCTGGCCACCGGCGAGGGTCCTACAGAAAAAAAAAGAAAAAAAAAATCCTTTTTATGATTTTAATCAGGAATGGGATTGAATTTAATTAAGTGACTTTTAGCATTTATTTAAACTAAATGAGTTAATATATTTAAAGCAATCAGAACTGGCAAAGTCCTGTGCCTGGCACATAGAAATTGCTGTATTATTACTTTCACAATGCTTTCCTTCTTCAATCTGTTAAGTGGTAACCTTCATCAATGGACCAATTTTGTTAATTCAGCTTATTTTAATAGATTAACTTCTCATGTTGACTAATTCAGGTTTTAAAATGTCTTTTGGAGCCAAGCGGGTTATTTATACTTTCTCAGAATTTTACCCATAATTTTTCACATACTCCCTTTTACCCTTTTTCACATACTCCCTGTTACTTATTTGCACACATTCTCCTTTTCCTGTCTTGCCAGTTGTTTTTCTATTTTACTGATCTTTTCTAAGAACAGATTTTGGTTTGTTTATTGGACAGATCTGTTTTTCTTGGTTCACCAGTTTCTTTAAAATAAATCCATTCTTGGGCCTCCCCGGTGGCGCAGCGGTTGAGCGCTGGGTTTCAAAGCTGCCCGCAGCCTCTGCAGCGCTGGTTCGATCCCCGGCTGCTCCCCGGCCACCGGAGGAGGGTCCCACATGGCGCGCAGACCTCTCCTGCCGCCCGCTGCTCCCCTCAGCAGTGTCCTTCGGTCCTTCTGCCTGCTCTGCTCCCCGCTCTGGCTCTGGTGAATTCTCTCACCCTCCCGCGCTTCTGACTGTACCCAGTGCTTGTATAAACAAAACAAACAAACAAATAAATAAATAAATAACATGCCTCTATAAAATAAATCCATTCTTTCTGACATCTTTGTGTTTATCTCTCTGGTTTCTTGATATGCAGTGTTCTAATTTGTTAATTTTTAAATCATTTCTTATTTGTCCTCTCTTGTAAATTAAGAGTAATTTTCCCAAAGTATAAAGGCTCATCCTATAAATAACTTGCTGATTATAAGCTGGAGTTGGGAGGAATGTCACTTTGCAATGGAGAGGTCAGATCGTCACCACCTCAACCTGCTGACAAAACCTAGCATCTCTAAAAACGGTTAATTTGGCAGAGTGTGCTTTGTGCTGAGATGTAACATGGAATGTTCCTCATGACTTAGAACTACTTTGCATAACACTATTAAACTTAATCAAACCTTTAGATCAAACTTTCTATTAATTAAAAAAAGACAAGTTAAATGGCACTACCATAGACAAACAAATTCAGATTGTGGGTCATTCTATGACCTGGTCTTTTGCTAGTTTAATTAAGAGTGGAACTGGGCTCTTCATAAGCTAATTAAATTTTTTAAAATGGGAGTTTTTTGTGAGATTTTTCCTTTTCCTTTTGGCATTGGAGTGAATTGGGGGCTTTTCAGAATTAAAAGACACTTAAGAAACATACCAACAAAATATGTGTGGATCTGGTATGAACAAAATAACTAAAAAAAAAAATTCTGGGACAATTAGAGAAATTTGAATATGACCTGGATATTAAATGATACTAAGGAATTGTCATTATCTTGCTTAGTGTCATAATGGTATCTTGGTTATGTAAAAATGTCATTAGAGATACTTACTGGTGAACAGTCATGATATCTGGGAATTAAAAATACCATAAAAATATGGCAAAATGTGCACAATTGTCATGCCTAGGTTCTGGGTATAGTGATGTTTGTTGTTAGTTTTTTATGTATATTTGCAATTTTTCATAATCAAGTTAAAAAATAGATATAATTAATACATTTACCTCTGTGCTCCCCAAAGCAAAAGCTTTAACATGCACTGCATCTTTTTCTCCATGACAACTCCCATTAATTGAGGTGATTTTTTTTTGTAATCAATGATTATTTAACCTAGCTGTGCTTTAACAGTTTTTCTTCTCACTGTTTCTTATAACCTGTCTTCTTAATTCTTCCATTTGACTATTTTCCAAAGTACAAATTTAAGTATATTAAAGAGTCATATTTAATTGAATCTTAGTACAATGGAAAATGCTTATATTTTGTTGTCATTCTTCAACGATAATTTTTATACATAGAGAATTTGATATTAATGATTATTTTCCCCTAACCTCTTTCTATTTTGGCATCCATTGCTGCAATAAAAAGTTTGATTCTTTTTTCTTTGTGGTTTTTTTTTCCCCTTTCTCTGAAGGCCTTTTACAATTTTGACTTTGTTCTTAGTGTTTCTGAAATTTCCTACAGCTATAACTAGGGTGGGTTGACTATTACTGTTTTAATTTATTTGACCTGGTACTATATGGGCAATGCTCTTTCCTGTTAGGGTTTTGCTTCTAGTAATCATCTGCTTATACATGAATGGAACTTGCAGTGACTATACTAAAGTAAGTGAAATAAGTCAGAAAATGAAAGACAGTTACTGGATGGCTCTGCTCACGTGTAGAATGTGTAGGGTAAGGAAAAATGTCAGGCTTTTCTGCCCTCCTGCCATCAGGAGAGATGATGGATCCTTGAGGTCCTGAATGCATGCCTGATGGCGGGCACCTGGAATAGGGTGTGGGCATAGGTAGATGGGATTCACCTGGGCTGAGACTGTACTTTTAAGGACAGCATCACCGGGATGCCAGCAGAGGCCGAGAAGCAAAGAAAGAACGGAAACCGAGAGAAGAAGAAGAGACCCCCAGAAAACGCCGGAGAGCCCAGATAGAGTGAGGATTTGCTGGGGGCAGGGAGGACTGCCAGCCTCCCAGCACCCCTGCCTGCCATATGCCTGGTAAATGCAAATAAAAGACCTGCAAAAGCCACTGAGGACTCTGACTCCTCCTTTACCCGGTCTGCTGGGTCAGAGAACCTGCCCTGTATCCTATTCCTGCCTTTACACATGCGAATAAAAGGAAATAGACTGGTTAAATACAACAAAAATAATTCCTAGACTGCGAAAAATATGGTGATTACCAAAGGGGAAGAGGCAGTGGATGGGAGGAGAGGGGATTAGGGGTCAATTTGATAGAGATGGCACTGGGATTGTGTGGTGGTGGGTAAGGGATGTATATGCGCATATTGAAGTATGCAACTGTATGTCCCCAATTATATAGTTTTGTCAATGAATATAAATCATTAGAATCTGATTTAAAAATTATCTGATCACTTCACCCTTTTCATTTTTTTCCTGCTTTCTCCTTCTGGAATTTCTACTAAGAGGATTTTGGAGCTTCTGAATGTGTCCTCCATGAATATTCAGATTTTCTCATACCTTTATTTCTTCTTATTCCTACCTCCCCATCACTCTTGGGGAAGGTCACAGTTTATTCAACTCACTGATTTGAGCTTCAGCTCTGTCCAATGTCTTTTTTTTTTAAAAAAGATTTATTTATGCATATAAGAACTGGGGTACAGGCCAGAGGTGTGGGAGGGTGAGGACTCACCAGAGACAGAGTGGGGAAACAGAACAGGCAGATTGACTGAAATACACTGCTGAGGGGAGCTGTGGGTGAGACAGGAGAGGTCTGCTGTGCCATGTGGGTTGCTCCCTGGCTGGGGATCGAACTCATGCTGCAGTGGCTGCGGGCAGTTTGATAGGTTGCCTCTTAACCCCTTGCGCCACCAGGGAGGCCCCAACATGCTTTTTAGCTCATGTCTTTTGGGTTCTTTTGATGATCATGATTTTTAATTTCCATGATCTCTAATTGAATCTGTTTCCTTAAAGCCTGTCCTTATGCCCTTATCTTTTCCTCAGCTTCATTGAAATATAATTATCAAATGACATTTTGCAAATTTCTGGTGTATAGTGTGATAATTTGATGTGTATATATTGTGAAATAATTACCACAATAACGTTAGTTAACAATCAAGGTATGTCCACAGATACAAGGATTGGTCCAGTATCCATTGAAAAACACATCCATTTGGTGGATGGTGAAAAAAAAGTGCTTCATTATTAGCAAGGGCTAATTGAGATGCCAGTCAGCACAATTTGTTCCACCTGCTTTTTATTGGGAGCCATGCTACTCATGTCGTCTGACAAAGTCCGGGCTTGGGGCAGATTTCTGAAAAATCAGGAATCTCGTTAGCTGACTCCAAGATTCTCCTCATTTGTTTATGGCTAATTTCTACCATTGCTAAAAATACACATTTAAAAGTAAAACTGCAAATACTGATCAATCACTGAATAACCAATTTGATGACAAATGGCACTGCATGATACAAATAATACATTTTTTATAAAACTAGTCCTTCTCTGCCAAAAGGCAGTCAACATTTGACCTTACATTAACAAGTAAAAAAACTTCTGGGAACAAAAGGCTATAAACATCCCTTGGCCAAGTCTTTAATATGGAGATGTGGTCTTTTGAGGCAAGAGCTAATTGGAGAAGGAAATTCTATTACTTTAAAGATAGCAGTTGTATGCTCCAAGTGTAAGAAAATTCCTGATGAGCCAGGAGGCACCATAGCTAACTCCTGCTAAATTCTTCCTGTTTGTTTAGGGCTGACTCCCCTGGAGGTGACAATTGGTGTGGTAGCTGTTAGAGTATGCATTCAAGAATAAGTCAACAGCAATTTTATGACTGGTCGAGCTAAAACAATATAGATAATAATTTCTAAATAAAAGCCTTCTGTTTTTTACTCTAATGAATTAGTTATATGTTGGTCTAAACTTTATAGGTTAGTTAGAAATAATCTTTGTCTCCCTCCACCCAGGTAACTTCCTGCCCTTTGTTTCCCTCAGCCCATAGTTAATCGTTCACCATGGCAAACTTAGAAATGTTAGTTGTAGACTCATAGGCTTTTTGTTAGTAATAAAATAACTGTTAGATTGTTTAAATAACTATTTTGAAAACATTTGTTTGGCAACTGTGCCTTCTTTAAGACAAAGAATAATAAATGTTACACCTCTGCCTGAAGGCAAACAGACCCTTGGCGGCTCCTGAAAAAGGACATGTAATGATTGTTATCTTCCTACCTTATGCTTGTGTACTCACGACTTGCTTAGTATAAATAAAGGGCTGCTGAGACCCTCAGCAGGATGATGTCAGCACCCTGATCAAGTGTCTGCGTCTCCTCATTCTCTCTCCCCCTTCCCTTACTATTTTTCTCTACAATTGCGCCGACGCCTTCCCATCCTTCAGGAACCCCTGACACCCAGACTGCTGTGGCTGGCTCGCAACAGCTTTTCCTATTTTTCCTAATTATTTTCCAACAAGTGCAAGTGGAGGGTCAGGGAGAAGGTCCTTTTCTGATTTCTGATGCATTCCAAGTGTTGTCTATAACATGTAGAAAAGATTGCTCCTGAATTGACCCACCCATACATTTTTATTGTGTGCCCTTTTTCCTTGGACCTTTTGGCTAATGGCAGAAGTCTAGTTTAAACAAATACATAGAGCATTTCTCATGATCTTATCTATGTGTAAATATAAGTCCTGGTAGCTTTCACTCCATCATATTGCCTTTCTAGGATAGACAGTCTACTCAAAGATAAAGATATATGCCATTGAAAACACAACTTATGAAGCTATCCGCAGCCTCTGCAGCATGAGTTCGATCCCCAGTCAGCCAAGGAGCAGCCCACATTACGCAGCAGACCTCTCCTGACTCGCCTGCTGCTCCCCTCAGCAGGGTACTTTGGTCAATCTGCCTGTTCTGTTCTCCACTCTGTCTCTGGTGAATCCTCTTACCGCCCCCCCAACCTCTGGCCTGTACCCCAGCTCTTGTATGAATAAATAAATCTTTAAAAAAAAAAAAGAACACAACTTATAATGCTGGCACTGGCAGTCTCTCAGTCTCTGCGTTTATCACTAAGGTGCACCACTCTCCTGTCTCACCGTTGTTTTGATCACGATGGCATTTTCCTCTCATCCTTTGTATGTACTCTCCACAGAGTTCATGAGAATGGAGATTGTTCAAAACAGGCTATTTGGGAATGGGGGAGTTCTCCTGGTCTTAAAAATAAAAAAGTGAAAAATTGTGCATCTGGGAAACAGCTCCCGATGATGTCAAGAGGCTTAGGCTGCCAGTTCCTGATGGTGTCCTGCTGTGCTGGGGTTGTCCTGCTAAGCTGGGCCCTAGCCCTGAGACCCAGGTGCTGCACCTGCCTGGAGGTGCACAGGATGGCTACACAGAATGCCAGCTAACCCCATGCGGGGTTCCAGAGCAACCTGATTCAGATATTGGCCACCGGAGGAAAGGCCAAATCACAATACACTATCTGTGCCCTTCTGGCCAAGCAGCCTCAAGCACAGCCCGAAGCTTATGGAGAGGAGCTCAATGCCCAGGCTGGACCACCTGAACCTGAGTTAGAGGCTCAGGGTGAGGCCTGTGTAGGGGAGAAAGAGGACCTCCCCCATGACCCTCTACTTGCGTTTGTTGTGGAAATAATTTGGAGCAAAAGGAAAAGCAGGTGGAACAAATTGTGCTGATTGGCAACTCAGTTAGCCCTTGCTAATCACTTTTTTTTCACAATCCACCACCAAATGGATGTTTTTTTGCATAGAACTGGGGTGTAAGCCAGAGGTGGTGGGAGGTGAGAGGATTCACCAGAAAAGAGTGGGGAGCAGAGTAGGCAGATCTACTGAAATACACTGCTGAGGAGAGCAGCAGGCCAGATGGGAGAGGTCTGCTGTATCATGTGGGTTAGCTCCCTGGCTAGGGATCCAGCTCAGAGCACGGTGGGCCTCCGGGTTGGCACCACTGAGACTTAACTCCTAGGCCACTAGGGAGGTCCCTAGATGTGTTTTTTTCAATGGATGATGGCTCCAACCTCCTGATCTTGGCCAGCAGGTCCTGTTCAGCCTGGGGCCCAGCCTCCTCTGGGTCATACTGTGAGGGGGGAGTGATGTTTTTGGCACCTATTTCTAACTGAGCAGACCCACCTCAGTTAGACACACACATGTATGATTCAATGGAGATAGGTCTTGGTACAATAGTATTACATTATCTCAACATTAGACTGTCCTCTGTTCCAAAGCTTTTGAGATAAATTGGTAGAGGGACATTCCATTAAATCAAAGTAAGCATAATCTTCCTTTAAAAAGACTGTCTTTGAGGAAAAGAGATTCATAATCACCCTATTCTGCATTTTCCTAATAGGTTTACTTGGTCTTACTGGGAAGACATATATGTGAACCCACAAGGCACCAAAATATCCAAGCCTGGCTGGGGCCAAAGGTACTAGCTGTGAGGGGATCACTACTGCCTTCCCTGGAGGTGCCTTTCTTCATGATATAGGTGTATGTGGAGCTCCCTGGGCTCCACAAAGGTCATTGGGCTGGGAAGTAGTTTAATTTTTTCTTTCCATCTTTTCATCTATCACCAAGATCCCATGAGCAGGTGTAAGGGTCAGGAACTGGACACGGTGCAGGTTCTCTGATCCCATGCAGACCGGGTAAAGGAGGAGTCAGAGTCCTCAGTGGCTTTTTTGCAGGTCTTTTATTGGGGTTCACCAGGCATATGGCAGGCAGGGGTGCTGGCTGGGGGGCTTTACTCTATCCAGCAAGTCTTTACTCTATCTGGGCTCTCTGGCATTGGTTCTGCTGCTTCTCGGCTTCTCTTTCAGCTTCGGCTTCTACTGCTGCTGCTGGTGTCCCCGTGACGCCGCCCTTAAAAGCACAGTCTTAGCTCAGCTGAATCCCATCTACCTATGCCCACACCCTATTCCAGGTGCCCGCCATCAGGCATGCATTCAGGACAAGGATCCATCATCTATCCTGATGGCGGGAGGGCAGAAAAGCCTGACATTTTCTTTATCCTACAGTCCACCCCCTCAGGGTTTTCTGCCATACAGTCTATACATATATATACAATTTTCTAAGCAAACAAACAATGCAGCCATGGCCCACAAAAGCAAATACATCAAATATAACAAAATACAACAGAACACAAATAAGTCCAGGCAGGGCACCAACCTAGTGCAAAAGACAATTATTGGTACCAGCAGATGAGCCACCAAATCTGCTGCCGAAGGCACTGCTCATACGAGGGAGGGGAATCACTCACGGCATCTATTACAACACACCAGGAGCCGTCAGGCTTCCTGGCTTTCTCTGGCTGTAGTCTCGGCTACAAGGCACACACAGCATCCACCCCCAGGATGCACTCGCTCTGGGATTGGCAATTTTATTCTGTTGGGGGTCATCGCCAACCCTCAGGGTTTCTGTCTGCAGTTGCTCCAACACTCGGCCTTCACAGCCACCAATGCGACTCACAGACCCCTGCACTCAGGCCAACCCACTGCACAATCACATGGGGATCCAAACTCTGCATTCAGCTTGGGCTCCACCCCAAGCCACATTCCCCACCCATCCCCCAAGGACAGGTTCCTCAGCTCCTCACCCTCACTCAAGAATGAGCAGAGCATCACCCACAGGTGATTTTACGAGACTCACAGTTCTTCAGCATACTAAGGCTGCTTAACAGCCGCTCAGGGCTTCTCAACTTAGCATCAGTACCAGCTTCTCAGTTGGCTTTTCTCCTCCACCTGGCTGCTGGGCATACACAGGCTGTTTTTGGCCATCAAGGCGCACTGGCCATCCCCAGATTCTCAAAAAAAAACATAACCTGCCAAGGTCCTCCGCCTTCTGGCGAGATTATCAGTTCATCAGTTCATCAGTCCATCAGTCCAAGTCCATTGGCCTCTCCCTGCTTCAGCAACGGCCTGCTGCCTCAGGGGTCATTGGCTGGTCCTTTCCGGTGTCGTTGGCTGGTCCTCTCGGACATCTCCTTCACGCTAGGTCTCATCCTGTAGTTCGTGGACGTTGTCCACCTTCTGTGCCGCCATGGCGCCTCCAGCGTCATCACAGGCAGTCTGTCCTCCTTAGTCCCTCCAAGTCTTCGGAGGGCTCCAATACCTGTCTACATGGATCCTACTGACTTACGCCAATTATAAAGGGTCAGGAACTGGACACGGTGCAGGTTCTCTGATCCCATGCAGACCGGGTAAAGGAGGAGTCAGAGTCCTCAGTGGCTTTTTTGCAGGTCTTTTATTGGGGTTCACCAGGCATATGGCAGGCAGGGGTGCTGGGAGGCTGACAGGCCTCCCAGCCCCCAGCAAGTCTTTACTCTATCTGGGCTCTCTGGCGTTGGTTCTGCTGCTTCTCAGCTTCTCTTTCAGCTTTGGCTTCGGCTTCTACTGCTGCTGCTGGCGTCCCCGTGACGCCGCCCTTAAAAGCACAGTCTTAGCTCAGCTGAATCCCATCTACCTATGCCCACACCCTATTCCAGTGCCTGCCATCAGGCATGCATTCAGGACAAGGATCCATCATCTATCCTGATGGCGGAAGGGCAGAAAAGCCTGACATTTTCTTTACCCTACAGCAGGAAAGTTAGATTTGAAAGTTTCTCTAGGAAGAGCATTACTGAAAATGATCACTCCACCACATCCAATCTAGCTTTAAATCTGTTGAGTCTACCTCCTAATTTTCACATCCTTTTAATCCACTTTCTATCAATACTACCTACTTTCTATCTCTACCCTACTTCAAGTGATAGTGTGCAGCCCAATATGGTAGCCTCTTGAGAATGCCACTCTCACTCTTGATTCCTTTCAACTCATTTGACACACAGAAGCAGCCCAGAAAGAGCCCTTGCATATACAAATCTCACTATGCTGTTCTTCTGCTTACTGAGGGCTTCCTGTCCACTCAGGGGTTTGTTTTGCAGCCATCCCAGGCCGGGTAGGTTCACTGTTGGTTCTAGCGATTTGAAAGAGAATTTTGAAGCTCTTAGCATCATTTTCATAGGTGTAAGCAGTAAGCAGGAAAAACAAACCAGCAGAGAGACAGCAACTTGAGCCGCGTTCCCCAGCATGATGCTGCCCTTTAATCCCCTCCCTCCTGGGCACAGGTGTGCATACTTGCACATGCGCACACACTCATGCTCAGGTGTCCATAATCAGGCAAGCATGCCCCACACCCACTGGCGCACGTTAACAAGATCAAGAACACAGGTGACAGTCAGAGGCCAATGTTGTAAAAACCTGATCAACTTCATTTACCCTACAGGGTTCCTATTACCTTAGGATAAATTCCAAAATCAGTAACAAGGTCTTCAGAGTTCCTATAATAATCTCCAGCACCATTAAATATGTCTCATAGTGCTCCAGTCACTCCGCCTTCCTTCAGTTTTTCACATGTGTAAAGCTTTTTCTGCCTCAGGACCTTCGCATATACTGTTTCTGTTAGAGGGAAAAGGCGGTCCCAAAGCAAATTCCATACAGGCTTTGTGGTCTCCACCCCCACCCCAGGTCAAAGCCAAAGACACTGGGAACTCCAAATCCCATCACCACCAAAGGGAAGGTGGCTGGGACCTGAGGGTGGGGTTAAGCAGCCAGGTGGATACAAAAGGCAGACACGTGGGCTTTGGGGGGGCTCTCCATTTTTGGGCTCTCGGCCAGCTCGGAGCGTCCGGCCAGCTCTGGGAGTGACTTTGGGTTTCCAGGTCGTCGGATCGGGTAGGACGCATTAAAGACTTTATTTCCCTATTTTCTCCCTGAGTTGTACATTTTCCTTATTTCCTTTCCTCTTGTAAATAAACCTTTTATTAACCCTTTTGTGTGTGTCTGTAGTAGAGTATTCATAAGTCCCTTTAAAGCGCGCGGGTGAGGACCCACAGCCAGAAACCCGTTTAATATCGGGGTTGCTCTATAACATTTCCTTGGCCGCAAAGGCTTTTCTCTGCTTTCTGTCTTGTCACCCTCTACTCACACTAACAAATATTTCATGTTTTAAAAGAACCTATCCTGATAATTCTTTGTCTAGTCTTATCTAAATCAGGTTGAAAGGTTGATGTAGGGATGAGAAGGAAGAAGCCCATCTAGGGGTGAGAATGAGGGCCTGCTGATACCATCAGAAAACAACCCTGTTCCTCCTCAAACCAGTTCCCCCACCTACAAGCCCAGTTTCCCTTTCCCCATCCTATAAAACCTGCCTTCCCCTGACAATGGGCATGACTTCACCGACCCCCACCTTGGGTCCTTGAATCTCTGGGGTGGGGGGGCTCAATAAATTTTCCCCACCTTTTAGAAATTTAGCCTGGCTCTCCTTTTCTTTACCGTGCTGAACCTTTCACAGGTGTGTCTTCAAATGCTGTGGGATCCCCAGCCCCACCTTGTTCTTGGGGATATTGTCTTGGTGCCCAGAGTTTCTGCTTGTCAGCTCAGCATAGGATCATAGAGGGGGCCTCTCACCAAGGTCAAAAGTCCTGGTATGAAGAATATACTGGAAAACCAATATCTGCTAAAAACAGCAGGCAGGTAATAGAGATAATTTGCTTTGACCAGCAGGAACAATGGAGCCCCCCAGGCAATAGCTACTTGTCACTCCACCCCAGCTAACATCCCATTACTGCTTGCCCCATGTGTATACACTCCCTACTTACTTCCCCCACCTTTGTACTCAATGTTAATAAATACAAGACTACCTTTGAGTGGAGCTGCACATTACTTCCAGCGTAGCCCCTCTAGGCTTCTCCACATGGACTTTGAGTAATTTTTCCCTCATCCCCGTGCAGCTTCCAACACTTCTGCCCCATGAGGTGACAAAATGCTAATTATATATTAATCATTTTGTGATTATTTTCCTTTGACTCTAAGTTCCATGAGGATAGGAAGTAGGTCAGTTTATTTTACTGCATATCCTCAGTTCTTAGCAGGATTTCTGACACATAATAGATGCTCATTAAATATTCATTAAATGAATGAATATATCAATCAATCCTGGGACATGTGAATCAAGAAGTAGGATGCAAACAAGAGTTTCTGTGTTTATTACAAAATCCCCAGAGTGGTTCAGGGGATGGTGATAAATGACAGATGAGTTCTAGTACATATCTTGAACTCAGCAGGGCAGAATAGTATAACAGCTTTAACATAACCATAATGCAAAACTTAAAACAAACTGGAGTAAGCTGATTTTTGATGTGTCTTCCTCCAAGATATTTAATACCCTCGAGAATTTCTGGTAGTTACACATAATAGGGAAATCAAGCCAATTTTTTTTTTTTTTGGGTACAAAAATGCTGCTCCTGGCTCTTCTGCTCTTTAAATCATCCCAATGATACCCACGCCCACTTTTTCTAAGTATGAGATTATGCTTGTTTGTACCCTGATTCACTAAAGCTGCATACAATTTCTGTCTATCACCATCTAGTTATGTTATAGGACAGGGAGAGGGGCAGCCCAAACCCCGCAAACCTGCCTATTGTCTATTCTAAATGGGTTCTGCCATCCGCCGCATCAACACAAAACATATGAGACTTTAATGGGAAGGAACTTTAATGAAAACTAGGAAACAATACAGGAAAGGCAAAGAGTCTAGTTTCTAAATGAAGCACCCAAAGTTACCCGTCCTCTCGTGGGTAAAAGTCCATCCAAATGGGACTGGCCCAGAGCAAGGCCCCAAAGCCTGCCACAAGTCTAAAGCATCTTCCAGTGGGGACCCACAGAAAAGGGTCAGAAACAACCAGACAAGCCCAGAAGGAAAAGAGCAAAATGAACATCAAGATAAAAGCTGCCATGGTCACCTCCCCATGGGTCTCACCCACATCTGTGTCACCCCGTCCCCGACCAAAAGACAAGCGCAGTTTCTTCACGTGTCTCTAGGCTCCATGCGCCTCCTCCAGGTCTCCTGGCTCCATCCTGCTCCTTTCTCAGTCTCTTCTGCAGCTTCTCCTCTTCCTGCTCAGCTCCACCCTCCCTTGGGTGGAGCAGGGAATCTCCCCCTTTCCTGGGGACCATCCTGTTACAGTTAGGCGATCTTTAAAACTGATCAAGAGAAGTAACCACATGTTCATAACTGCAGAATGTTCTTACCTTACCCTCCCTGTGTGTAAATATTTGTATAGCTCAACTACTGCGAAGCCTCATTCAAATTCTTTTTATTTCCAAGTGAGTCACAGTCTTCTTCAGCCAAATTAGGAGGAAGTGTGGAATATATTCATTCGATAAACTTTCAGTGTTTGCTATGTCATGCTCTGTCCTGGGCACAGGATCAAAGAAATAACAGATATCCTCAGATAACCTCATGAGCTTGCTTATGTTAACAGGTTTTGTCAGATTTTTGTTTCCTCCTACTTCCCTCTCAAAGTGAGCCAGCTTCTCAGTCTCTTTTGGGTTCTCCTTCAAGAGGAAGAAAAGCTCAAGGCAGAATTCTCTGAGGCTACAGTGACCACTTGTTTTATTTAGACAAAGGGCTTTGTCTTAAGCAGAAGGCTCACATGGAAGGATTCCTAATCCTAAGAAATGTATCTCAAATACCAGGCTTGAAAGATCAATGTGAGGCCTGTGAGGTGACTTGGAACTAAATGAGGGGTACCATTAAGGTTACCTTGGCATAGTGGGAGGATACACTCTAGCTCCCAGATCCCAGGGACGTGAACCGAGATGCCCCTTAGTTCCCAGTGCCTGAGTGTGGTGTACTGTAGGGCAGGACTCAGTCACATATCAATACTGACCCTCGCCCCCCACCGCCCCCACTCTCCATACCTCAGCCCAAGGCCAGGAAGGCAACGGGCCTGTGGCCAGAGCTCTTGGAACATTTCTGGCTGGTCCTCCCAGATTGAACCTGGAAAAAGAGTGGAAGAACAGCACACTTCTTCAAGTTGATTTCTATTTTTGGACATACAATCTGGTTCAGACATTTAAATGTCTTCTTATTGTGATGAGAAGTAGGTAATATAAATCCACTAGCCTGCCAGCATTTATCAGAATGTCAAAATCAGGAACAATGAAATACTAATAATACTGAATTCTCATGACTTTTTTTTTAAAAAAATCTGAACATATACTTAGAAAATGAATCCCTTTGACTTTGGCAACATTACATTGAACTTAGATAGCTTCTGTAAGATTGGAGAGCTCAGAGTTTACAAATTATTCTTCTCATCAGGATAATGCAGGATATGCTTTTCTTTTTCTTTTTTTTCACCCCTCAATGTAGGTATATTGACAACTAAAAACTTTTAAAAGATGTGGCCATGGTTTAAAGGCATCTTGCTGCAGTGGAATTCCAAGTCAGGCAGATCTTGCTTCTAGGATAGCACCATCTGGGGATTGTCACAGCTTTCCAGGGCTCATTGTTTTGACAACAATCAGACGGTGAGTGTGAAACAAGCCTCCGGGATGTGCAGTGCTTTTGAGCCTTTCCTTTCCTCACTGTTTCCCCAGCTTTAGTCAGATAATCAGGCAGAAGACACCCATGAGAGTGTGTGTAAATAAATGAAAGTAAGTCTAGGCGAGAATGAGACAGAGGATTAGGGAATATTTCAGCAGAATTAACTTTTGTTCCTAAAAAGGACTTTTTATTGATGACTCAGGCAGGCTGAAGACAAAGGCTGCTTTCGAGGCATTTAGGGTCTTAATGATTTTAAGGGATTGTTCTTGTCTGAACACTCACACACACACACACACACACACACACACACTACACACACTCATGAAAAGACCTATTGTTGGGGGAAAAGGATGTCCTAAAGCTAATTCCATACATGCTTTGTGGACTCCACCCCCACCCCAGGCCAAAGCCAAAGACACTGGGAACTCCAAATCCCATCACCACAAAAGGGAAGGTAGCTGGGACCTGAGGGTGGGGTTAAGCAGCCAGGTTGATACAAAAGGCAGACACGTGGGCTTTGGGGGGTCCCCCATTTTGGCTCTCCACCAGCTCGCAGCCTCCGGCCAGCTTGGAGAGTGACTTTGGGTTTCCAGGTCGTCGGATTGGGTAGGATGCATTAAAGACTTTATTTCCCTATTTTCTCCCTGAGTTGTACATTTTCCTTATTTCCTTTTCCCTTGTAAATAAACCTTTTATTAACCTTTTGTGTATGCCTGTAGTGGAGTATTAATAAGTCCCTTTTAAGCGCGGGGGTGAGGACCCACACCCAGGCAATCCGTTCAATATCGGGGCTGCTCTATAACACTATCAGTCTTGCTTCTATTAATATTTCTCTTTGCAGGCATGAAATTGTAAAGCATAAAGGCGTATTGAGGTCCCGCCATTGTAACTTTACAAATACCTCTGTACTGGGGGTGAGCTTAGAACAAAGGACATGAGCCAGAATACATTTTGTGATAACTTTTTTCTTCTCTTTAGAAAAAAAATATGTACAAAAAAAGCTAAGAAGAGCCAAATGGGAATGTCAAGAAAACATTCTGATAGGTTACAGACAAGGGTCCCTCTCTTAAAGGAGTTACACGTTAGCTAGTACCATGCTAGAAAAGTGAGATGCAGTTAAAATTCGAGAACAGTTAAAAGCCACAAAGTCAAGCTGTTGCTCTGGGCTCTACGTTGTAGATGCTCTGATAGCCTTTCTGTAAAATAATACTGTGCAAACTGTAAAATATTCATTTTCATATAAAGTCCATACAATATGCTATACAAAACTTCTGAGTTGACAGGGGAGGCTGGTGCAGGCTGGTCTTTTGGAAAGCTGCAATGTTATTTGCCTGCCCAATGATGTGATTCCAGAAAGATCTTGAGTTTCTTAGAATGGGACAGCCGGTACCTAAGAGAGAATCATATTACCTTGCTACCCCTCCAATCTAGAATTTTCTGCCAATTGTTTGTGCAACTAGGTGACTTCATCAATGTATCTCTTTTACAACATGGTCAGAACATACAGTTCTTTTTGAAAATTTTCTACACAATTGATTTTGAGATTTACCATTAACCAATATTGTCCTCCCTGCAATTCATAAGGTAACTTTCACTAAAATTCAAAAATTCTGGGGGAGGCAAAAACTGTGGTAGTAAAAGGTTAAAGTGAATTGGTATATTAATTTTTAATTCTGTGTCTATAAAACTGAGAAAAGAAGGTTAGTGTACAAATATCACAAAACAACATCAACCATTGAATAAATGTGGTTTTTCAATGCACACTTGAACAAGAAGAAAGTTTTGTTGGTTTAAAATTCTGGCATAAATATATTAAAGCTGATCAAAAAAAATTCAGGGCAAGCTACATCACTTTTTCATACAAAAAATGTACAAAACATTAGCCTCTAACTAGATAAACATAATACTTGTCTTCACAGTTTGACATCCAGCAACTGTGTCTTGAAGTATCGAATTGGAGGGTGATAAAATAAAAAACAGCTGTGACTCATCAGCCATCTCAGGTGACTTCGGTCATGGAGGCAGAGTGGTTCTGCAAAAACAAGCAGATGGAATCTTAGAGATGGACATGCTCACCCTTCCCAAACCTCCCCTTGCTTTCTCGTCTCCTTGAATTTGCTCGGGCTGTTTCCTCTCCCTAACAACCTCTTTCATGTTCCCTTAATTTGTTACCTCTTCTTCTAAACCTTCCCTGATTTTTTTTTTTTAAGATTTATTTTCTTTATACAAGAGCCAGGGTACAGGCCAGATGCGCGGGAGGGTGAGAGGATTCACCAGAGACAGAGCGGGGTACAGAACAGGCAGACTGACGAAATATACTGCTGAGGGGAGCAGCAGGCGAGACAGGAGAGGTCTGCTCACCATGTGTGTTGCTCCAAGGCCGGCGGGGATCGAACCAGCGCTGCAGAGGCTGCGGACAGCTTCACAGCATTGTGCCCAACTGCTTGCGCCACTAGGGAGGCCCTCCCTAATTTTTTAACCAAACAATTGCGTCATCTAAATTTGTTCTGTGTATGCAATTCTGTCTTCTATTAATTACACCTACTCAATGACATTCTCTTTTTTTTTTTTAAATTGAGGTGACATTGGTTTACATGTTTGTTTGTGTTTTAGAGGTACAGGATCTCCCCTTTCAGGTGTTACCAAAATACCCATTGTGCATTCCCTGAGTACTTTGTCTTATCCCTCCTTCCCCCTCTGATAGGCCAGCTCTACAGTCAGATTTCTAGGGTTTGTTGTTTGTTCGGCTTTATCTGATCATTTGGTTTCTCTGTATTTCACATGAAAGGGACATTATCTGGTATTTGTCTTTCTCCACCTGGTTTATCATAATCCCCTCCAACTCCATCCATGTTGCACAAATGGCAAGACTTCATCTTTTTTGATCGCTGAGTAGTATTCTGTTGTGTGTTTTACCACATCTACCTGATCCACTCGTCTGTATTTGTTTCTTTTTTTTTTAATTAATGATGTGCTATTATTTTATACTCGTGTGTTTTTTCACAATATAGAATTCCTCCTCTCAGGTATGCTCACCATAGTTTTCCCACCACCAAAGCACCATAGTCCTCCACCATAGTCCATTGTATTCTCCTCTCCCAGGCCCCCCTCATTTTCTCCTCTCCCCCTGTCCCTTCCTCTCCTCCTTCTGTCCTGGATACCTCAGTTCTATGGTCAGCTTTCAAGGGTTGGTTTTTAAGTTTGTCTTTCTTTAATCCTTTTTTGGTTTCTCTGGATTGCACCTATAAGTGAAACCACCTGGTATTTATCTTCTTATGACTCACTTCATTTGGGATATTAAAATGACATCATTTGGTATTTGTTTTTCTCCTGACTTACCATAATCCTCTCCAGTGCCATCCATGGTGCCACAATTGGTATGAGTTTATCTATTTTGATTACTGAGTAGTATTCCACTGTAGGTGTGTGTGTGTATACATACATATATATATATATATATATATATATATATATAGTCCCCCCTGCACTAAATCATATACAGTGTAATAAATCAATGTTACCTCAATTAAAAAAAAAAGAGAAAATTTTCCAGCCAACAGCTGGAGCTGACCCACAATCCTAACGGAATAAATACTGCACCCCAGTTATCCGCCCACATAGTCACATTATCCTGCTGAAACCTGCCCAGAAAACAGATCCCCGTCAGCAGTCCCCCCTTCCCCGGGATGTGGTGGCTCAAAGTTCTATTGTTGTTGCTCATAGTGAACTCTGCTCTGTACCCTGAGGAGACACTGGACACACAATGGGAGCTATGGAAGAAGTCCTATAGGCAGCAGTACAACAGCAAGGTGGATGAAATATCTTGGTGTTTAATTTGGGAAAAAACTCTGAGGCAAATGTCCATCTATAATCTTGAGGCCTCAAGATTGAGGCCATGAACCATTTAGGGGACATGACTAGTGAAGAGGTGGTTCAGAAGATGACTGGATTCAAAGTGCCCCCCTTTCATTTCCACAGTAATGACACCCTCTATATCCCAGACTGGGAAGGCAGAGTCCCAGAGTCCACTTATTATTGAAAGAAGGGATATGTTACTCCTGTCAAAAACCGGGGTCAATGTGGTTCCTGTTGTGCCGTTAGCTCTGTGGGTGTCCTGGAGGGTAAACTCAAGAAAACTGGTCAACTTAGAACCTGGTGGACTGTGTGTCTGAGAATGACGGCTTCTGAGGGGGCTGCACGCCAGTCCATCCCAGCATGTGCAGAAGATTCAGGCATTGACTGAAGATGCCCAAGCACATGTGGGTCAGGATGAAAACTGTACAACCCAACAGGCAAGGTAGCTAAATGCAGAGGGTATACAGAGATCCCTGGCGGCAATGAGAAAGCCCTGAAGAGGGCAGTGGCCCAGGTGGGATGCATTTCTGTGACCACTGATTCAAGTGTCACCTCCTTTCAGCTTTACAGCAAAGGTGTGCATTATGATGAAAACTGCAATAGCAATCTGCACTGTGTGCTTTTGGCAGTGGGCTGTGGGATCCAGAAGGAAAATAAGCATTGGATAAACAAAAACAGCTGGGAAGAAAATTGGGGAAACAAAGGCTATATCCTCATTGTTCAAAATAAGCATTGCCAACCTGGCCAGCTTCCCCAAGATGTGACTTCCTCAGCAACCCCCATCCGGTTTCTCTATTCTCTCCACTGTGGTGCAATGTGATAACTTACTTTGGAAGGGCCTGTGTGCTTCTCTTAAAGCAGCTGTAGTGATACAGAGATTTTCTGCTCAGTTTCCACATTTGTTTATACTTCAGATAACACTAACTGTCCCTCTCTCCAAACAAGGCCTGTGTTTTTCACTGTGGGCACAGTGGGGATTTCCCTAACAGATGTGGGTTCTTAGGCTACGAGAGACCACCACAGTCTGCCTGGTTTGTCCTGTGTGGGGTCTCCAGATAGGCTAGACTCTCACTCATGGGGGTTAGTTTTCACACAAGATGATGAAGATAACCCGACTTCTCAATCTCCAAGCTCACTTTTATATCCTGCCACCTTCTCTCTCTTCCAAGAACCACAGAGGCAAATTGAAAAATTTCTGTTTTCTATCCTAATTCATAGGTATTCATATTCTTTTGGTACAAGTATATGATGCAAGAAATGCGTTTCCCTTCTTTGCATTTTAAAAGCAAACCAAATACTTTCTCTTGCCTATAATTTGATACTTAGCTATGAAATAAAAAAATTCTATGTCAAAAAAAGAGGCAAAGATAAAGTAATTGAACAACCTAAGATAACTGATGTGCAGCTTTGGGCAGATCTTTAACTCTCCCTGTATTTTTCCTAAAAATTTCTAATATGAATTCTATAATATCACTTTTGAATGAAGTGGGGCGGGGGTTGGGGGGGCGCGCTTAGAATTCCTTTGGGAATATTTAATTTTTTTTTTTAACCCAGACTTCTGAATCAGAATCTTCTAGAGTAGGTCCCTGACATCTGCATCTGAGGATAGATTGCATTTTTCTTTGTGTGCTAAAGAAAAAAAAAAAAATTTCCTCTCCATATGAAGACATAGGGATACTTTCTACCACACCCAGAGTTGACACAAATGCTTAGCTTTTGTTAAGTTCCTTTGTTAATACACTTTGTTAATACAAAGTGACCTTGTTCAACAAAGATTCAATGGACACTAAGCTTGTTTGCTCAGGTGAACAGGGCTGGGGAGGCAAAAGTTCAGAAAAGGTGGCCTGTTTAGCTATACTGAGGGGAATCATAGAAAGCAAACATTCAAATTTGACTTGAGGTTTTAGAGAGGAAAAAGAGCACCATTTCCCTGGGGGTTCCATATGGCAAAGGGGAAGGGAAGTGACTGAGTATCATCCCCACAAAGACAGTTCCCTCCTGGAGGTATTTTGAACAGTGGGATTGATTTCATGTATGTGAATGTGACCTCTGAAGAGCAGTTCATATTTTCTCTTGGATCCCCAAAGGGTCCTCTTCCTGGGAAGATGGCTCGATCCCAGAAATTACAAAGGCGTTGGTTCTAATAGAAACCACAGCTAATGGGGTTGCAGGGGAGGGGCTTGTGCACAGGGATCACACAGCACATGTTTATTTTGGAAGAGCTGTAGTTCAGTTCCAAGTCAGCAGTTCTGTGCGGCTCAGTTCAAGAACACTATCCCCTCTAGCATGTTTCCATAAGCAACGCTGAGAGTTGCCAATTTCAAAATGGAATTCTCTTGAATGCAAATCAAGGGACAGCAGAGCAAGCAGGGCACCTAGAATTAGATGGCCTGTGTTTTAATTTTGTACGGATGCCCTTTACCACCCTACGTGGACATTTTGAGCCTTACTTCCTCTAGAAAATAGAATAATGCCAACTGCAGAATTTTTGTGAGGATTGGATGCAATGGCTTGGGACAAATGCTGATTTTCTTTCCTTGACCAACAAAGGGTAGATCCTCCTACCTATTCATCTAGAAATATCTGATACTAAAAGCAGATGCTTGATTACTTGAATCGCCAACAGTTGGTGCAGAAGGTGGCATTTGAGAGGCAACACTTTCCATCCAGTCTCCTGTAGCTTTATTTTGACCTGTGTGTGGAAGTCCTGTTGAGCGTTTCTCACCAATGACTATTTTTCATGGAGATTCAGATAGTAATTATGATCCAATTTTCAGTTCTTGCTTGTGACTGAAGTTTCTCGTCTGGGTTTTGGTTCTGGCTTGCATTTCCCCATTTACCTAACATTTATCTCACAGCTAGTGAGTGCTGGGAAATATAGAAAGTGACAGAGACTTGATTCACAGGTCCAGATCCTCAAAGGTCTCCAAGTCCTTGGGTAGGAGGGAGAGGGGACACTACTGGCATTAATTATCAGTGGTGATCACACAAGGGTGCTTGAGGGTCCTTTGACCCAAGTCAAGATCTCAGGAAAGGCCTCCAATTGTATCCAGATGAGGTGACAGACGCAGAAACAAAGACACATAAATGGGAAAAGTTCATGTACTGCCTGGTGTGAACAATAAATTAATATATATATTTAATGGCTCCTTTAACTTGTGAAAGCCAGTTTTTGAAATGCTGTGTGGTACTTTATTTTTCAAGATTAAGTGTAACCCTCCTGACATCTTCTCTGTCCTGACATCTCTTGGCCTGGTCAACTATTAATGGTGCTGAGGGAGAAGAAAGCGAAGTCTAGTGAAGGCTTCGGACACTGGGCTGTGTGAGTGCCACTGGGCAGGAATGTGGTGAGGAAAGGGCTGTTCTTAGTCCAGGATGTCCAGGGAAAAGTGGAACAACATTTATGAGTTCACAGGGATGGACATTTGTGCAACTCCGCAAATATTTCTTTTTGCTTTCCCAATTTATGTTTGTCTTCAGTTGTTTTATGTGAAAGAGTCAAGCACGCTGAACTCGTAGGAGACAGGAAAAATCACCGGGAGTCTCTGTCACCATATCACTTAGCTAAGTTGTCATTTAACCTGCATCACAAGCTATCTATAAATATACCAGAAATGATTTTTCAGGATATGTTATTTCTAACTAGACTGAGTCAAAATTTCCCCCTTTAGTACAGCAAAGGGAAAGCAAGCCAGCCAGCAATATTGTGCAGTCAGTTTAGTGGAGTCCTCAATATTTCCCCCAAGATAGAAATAGATTTATTGCTTTGTTTTTCAGGTTCATTAAGAAAATTAGAAAGATTTCACTAAATGTAAACGTAGGAGAGTTTATCTCCAAGAGCTATCTGATAGTTAATAACCTTTAAATAGTGAAAAAAAATTTTTTTTAATTAATTTATTTTTGATGTAGTAACTTTTTCTTATATCCTTGTTAATTTTTGACAGTATAGGATTTCTCCCCTCAGGTGTGGTCACCATAGTTCTCCCACACCACAGCACCCACAGTCCAATAAGTGAAAAATATTAATTTTTCTATGTGGATGAGCAGTACAGTATGAGCATAACTGCAAGAGGAGATTGTTTTGCTTGCCCCTTGCACCATCAATAAAAATGGTTTAGTGTTTAGTAAGGAAATGCCAAATACAAACAAGATTTCAAGATAAATGGGCTATTATAGAAAATAAGCATTTTAGTAGGATTCAGTTACCTGAGTAACTGATAACGAAAGTCACGATAACGAAAGCCCCTGTTTTACTAGTTATCCTCTCCCCTCTCTCTGCTGCCCTCCCACCTGCTGGCTATCTCCGGTATGCCTATTTTTATCTGTGAATAGGAATTATTCAGTTCAAACTTAGTGATTCAATAAGGTTTTTGTTTAAATAAGAATATATTTGCAAAGCACCTAGCAACTGTCCCGGGCAGAAAATAAGTACGAAACACCATCTTTCAAGTATTCAAGTCTCCTTCTTCAGTAAGTCTTTTCTATGGCTTTCCCTGACAGAATGTTTCATCTCTTCATTTGGATTCATGAAGCCCTTTGAGGACCTCTCAGTCAGCACGCCATAGGAGGACCACTCATTTACATCCGCTTTCCTGATCATCTGCAAATTCTTTTAAGGGCAAGAACTATGTGGTTAACTACTTTCTGTATCTCTGGATGAAGCAAGGTGCTGGTGTAAACAAGAGAATGATAAATATCGTTGCATTGAATTTTTGGTTGTTGTCATCAAAATAGTTCCCAAAGGACACTTAATAATCACCTTTTAAATGGAATTCCAATTTACATTTATCACTGGAAGTCACAAGCCTTTTTCTGTCAAGTATTGTCCTAGTTATTGAATCAATTTGCCTGCCACAAAATTGATCCACATTTCATCAATGTGGCGTTACAGAGGAGGTGAAGCAGCTAGGACTCAAGTTAGACATAACTAAGAACTTCCTGAGGATTCATGGTTGCCAAGTCCCGGGGTGACTCATTGAGGGGAGCTGTGACTTCCCTGAGGGACTTTACCATGAATGCATCAGATTTTTATTGGCTGCTGGCTGGATTTAGTGACGTCTCACTTGCAGTAGAGGAATGGATTAGCTGACCTCCCAGAGCAACAGACCTCCTAGGCCTGCTAAAAGCACTTTACTGTACCTGAGCACTTAAGGTTTCCAGAGGGCTTTCTATCCTTGGGAAAGCCATTAGGGGTACTCCACGGGGATCCTCAGGTTTGGGTTTGGAAGGAGATTCTTGTGTTCCTCTAAAATTATGGACCACACACATTCCCTGTAGGAAAAGGGGGAAAAAAGGAAGGGGTCAGATTGCAGACACCAGTGCCTGGCCCTCTCTGAGGGAGGCAGGCCTTTTCCTTACAGTATCATTGCCATAGTGATTCTTCCCCTTTGAATCAGTGGGGAGGGGATCCTGGAGAGACCCAGGGCATCTGCTGAGCACAGTATAAGTGCTGAGGAAGCATCTGTTTGATCATCAAATAGCCAGTGATAATCAATCAACCCCCATGGAACCTGTTTCCTCACCCTACAAACTGGAATAATAATACCTACCATGCAATTTGTAAGCTTTAAAAGACCCAACAAACATAAACCATCTCCTAATCACAGGTAACATTTACTCAGGGTCATTACAAGTCTGGCACTGTTCTGAGGCTTTTCCTTATTTCATTTTATCCACTTAGCAATCTTAGCAGGAAGACACTATTATCATCTCCAGCTTAGACAAGAAGACTCAGAGAAGTTAGGTAACTTGCCCAAGGTCACAGACATTTAAACCTTATTGCCTTAAATAACATCACTAATATTTTGCCTTACAACAAGTGTCAAAGATATTGCAAATACTCAATGCTAGTCTTTACCATCTACCTAAGGTGCTCATTTTTATACTACATGACAACTATTTTCTTGCTATTAAATAACTCACTAGCAAGACTTTTATTGTTTCCATGAATAGACTTTCCCACAAATTACTACCCACTGAGGTCCCTTTCTGACTGAGCCTGTTTTTACCATCTTCTCTACTCGTTTGCATGCAGTGCTTTTCTGCCTCTTTCCATACTCTGCCTCCCATGTTCTGCACCTTTGTTCCTAGACCCAGTACCTTTGACTCATTCCTTTCACTCCTCAAAACCTGCAAAGCATTTACATAAATACTCTCTACCTGGCTCAGTCTGCTCCAGCTCTGTTCATTCTTCCTGCTTTTGGGAGCTGGGAGAAGTGGAAGGGGTAAGGGCTCTTGGGGTGAAGAGACACAGGTCAGCGTGTGGCTTATTGGCTGCTATCTTTGAGCCTCACTTTCCTCATCTATAAAAGGAGGGCCAGAATATTGCTAGGGCTGGCCTAGCAATAAGGTGCAGGGCAGGTAGCAGCACTCCAACTGCTCAGTTTCTTCCTCCTCCTTCCCACCCCACACACCCACAGAAACTGCATAGAAAACAGATGGAACAATAATGAATATATGCTGAAGACGATCACATTCGCAGACACTGCTCTTTTCTCTTTTCCCTTTCCCCCTGTTTTTGACACATGTCTCTGCTTGGGATTATCCACAGTCTCTTCCACAGCATCCTTCCCCGCCATTTCTCAGCCCTGCGTGTGCCTGTGAGGAGGGGACGTGCAGGTCCAGTGTGGCCAGTCTCCCATCAGAGCCATTCAGGAGCAGGCCTGGGTCTTCCATAAAGACCATTTGTGGAAAATAAAGGCCATTTGCAATCAATTGGGACGGTAATAATAGACCAAATAATGACTGAGTGGTAAGAAACAGGGCTGCAGGTTGCCGAGAGAAAACAAGTTTAATGTTGAAACAGAATTTGTATATGGGGCTTCAGCGAACACAAAGGATTTCATTCCATAAAGACCCCTGCAATTGCTTGGGACAATCGCTCCTTTCTCTCCAGCTGGTGACGACTGGCTTCAGAATGGATGGATACAAAATTGTTTGGTTTTTCCTTTTGAGCACAGGCCTTCATTTATGTACCACTTATGTTCTTTGAAAGCCCTCACTTTTCTTGAAGTCATCTGTATTCTTTCCTCTTTAAAAAGCAATCGTGGGGGAAATAACCCTGGTGAGATACTAAAATCTGAGGGTCATCTCAATACCACTTTTCCTGCAGCTTCTTCACCTAGAGAATTTGCATTTAAGTCCTTCACCTTTTACTGTTAGATGAAAATAATCCATTAGAAATAATTTGAGTTAGAGCGGAGCTTCCCAATCAGTGTTCTGAGTAATTTGGAGCATTTTCTGTTTATATCTTCACAGGTAAAGAAGCTGGGAAGCCATGAGTTAGCAGCTGGGAGAGGCATATGTGTTTTGTATGTTGGGGAGGAATAGGAAAGGACCTATTCCGTGAAATCCATTTTGTGCAGTGCCAGTCTTTGTGGGTGCTGTGGAGGAGAGAAAGGGCAGACCGGGAGGGGAGATAGCCAGACTGTGACGGCCTCTGTCTTCCAGGGAAAGCGTGATGAATATTATCAGGGGCTTCATTTTCTGCACAACATACAAATCTCCTGGGCTGAGAACATACTAAAGAAGTTTGGGGCCTATTTTCCATCCTTGAAAAGAATAAAAGTCCTATATACTGGTACCTCCCTGGCAAAGCCATGTAATGGAAAAAAGGGAAATGAATCATTGAATTGATGCTATCACATTGATTAGCCTCAAAATAACGATGCTGGGTGAAAAACGGCAGGGAAAAATGCAATACATCATATGCGATTTGGTTTATATGAAATCCTAGGAAAGGTAAGCTAGAATGACAGAAGGCTCAGTGGTTATGGGGAATGAGGAGAAGGGAAGGATGTATGTGAAAATTGATCAAATTGTAGACTTTGCCAGCTATTCCATAAGCTTATCCTTTTCAGAAAACCTGTACAAAATAAAAATAGAACAAAAACAATGAAAATCAACCTCTTTTCGTCCAGTTCAACTCAGGTTAGGGGATTTCTCAGTTGAGTAGGTGGCCAGGCCTTTTTCATCTGTTTGAGGAACCAAAACTTCATTGGAAATGAAGGGACTAATCAAAAATTTTCTCTAGGAAGATAATAATACATGGATAAGAAGATACTTGTAGGAAATAAGATGCTGCAATGATCTTTATGGAAGACCCAGGCCTGCTTCTGAATGGCTCTGACGGGATACAGGCCACACTGGACCTGCCCGGCCCCTCCTACATGCACACACTGGCTGACAAATGATGGTGAGGATCCTGTAGAAGAGGCTGCAGGCATTTCAGATCAAAGACATGTGTAGGAAACAGAAAAAGAGATCATCACACAGGCCTTTTAAAAAGTCTGGGTGTGTGGCTGAGGGTTTCCACATTTCAGAGTGGCATACACAAGTCCAGGCCAGAGCTGACTTTCTAGGGAGGCTGGAGACACAGATGACTTGAAGTCATCAGTATTCTTTCCTCTTTGAAAAGCAATCTTGGGGAAATAACCCTGGTGAGATACTAAAGTCTGAGGGTCACCACAATACCACTTTTCCTGCAGTTTCTGCACCTGCGGGATTCCACCAAGGCTCTTGGGTCTGTGTTCCTCCCTCAAACAACCCTGAGCTTCTGCTTACAGTATATCCTGAGAAAATATCTGGAGGACACTGGTTTGAAGGTATGCCAAAATCTTACTCGGCCTGGCCCCAATACCAGCCCAGGGTTGAAGGAAGTAGAATAAACTGTCCTCCCAGGATAATCCTTTTTCTGGCTCCAAGAAGGACTCTGCAATCACATTTGTGAAAGAGAGGGTGCTTTAGAAATCATTTTTGCCCACAAGGATATATAATACTTGGAGAAAAACTGCAACTCACAAGTCTGGGGCAAGAGGAGTGAACTTGGACTGTGAAGCCTGGGAGTGTTGACTCTGCATGCTCTTGGGCAGCCTGTCAAAGAAAGAAAAAGCTGGAAAGAGGGAAGCTGACCTACCAGAAACAGGGCCACAGCAGTGCCCAGGATGAAGCCTGCAATCACGTCGGAGCAGTGGTTCCGATATTCAGAGACCCGGTTGAGGCCCGTCAGGAAGGCTGTGCAGAGGGTCCCGAGGCACAGCACTGGCTTGGCCAGTCGACTGCTCTTCGTCTTGATTGTGCTTGTGATGTACATCTGGCACAGGACAGAGACCAGGGAGTGACTGGGAGCCTCCTCGTAAGGTTTATGCACACACATGTGCATGCAAACACACAGAGGTTTGCACCAAAGCAGCCACACCAAGTTGTTGAACAATTTCACTAGCTACTTTGTAAAGAATTAGGGTGGGAAACTAGTGCAACCACAACAGTGACCAGATGTGCATTATAGTGACATGAGAACACTTGGTTTCTCTGTAGCCAATTGAAGAATTCAGGTTATTAGGAAATTCAGGTAAGAGTCCCAGGTACCAAATAAGCCATCTTTGAGATGAATTTTATGGAGAAGATCACGTAAGTAGTTATTGAACATTTTACTTTTTGCATTCTCCATAGTTCTAAGTGAACTGTGGAACACTATTCATGTTTTCAGACAATGAATACAAGCATTGACTAATCAGCTGATTGGGTTAGAACTTCCAAACCAGTGTCACATGAATAGGTTTCAGATGTGTTGGAAAGTTGAATCCCATATTCTTTGGGGCATCTGTGATCAGTTCTATCCATTCATTTACTCTAGCATGTTCTAAAACACTACACTTTTCTGTGTCCTACAACTTATAACAGGTTGGGACTAAGTAAAGGATGATACAATTTGTTTCACCTAAGCGTAAGAGTTAGGCTGCTATTATTTCATTTTCAGGAGCTGGATAAGACTCTGAAGTTTCCTAGGCTCAGTTATCAAGTGTCTCTGATGACCTAGAGTTAGAAAAATCTGCCTCTTTCAGATAAGAAAGGGGTTAGGTCACTTTTTGTGAGATTATAAGGAACCACTAGAGGGCACTATCAATCTATCGTTCATTATTTCGTTAATATCGGCGATAAATGAGTTTGCAACCTTGAAAAATAGTATGTTGATATTTAGAATCCATAATGCATTTGTATGGCCTAAGCACATACAATTTAAAATAGATGCATTTTACAATCTCATAATAGAGATGGTTAATTTCCTAGAATGATGCTTCAACACTGGTGTGAATACAGGAAGATGGGATTCATTTTTATATATGTAACAGATGTCCTACAAAACTGTTAGATCAAAGATACAGAAATTAGAGCATATTATTACACCTTCTGGTTAGTTAGTATTCCTCACAATATTAACTAGTACTTAAGAAATCCTTGTTCAGTAATTTCTGAAAGCACTTAACATATAATAGGAGCTCATAAAATGTTTGCACAATGGGAATTTTGTATCAGGGTTTAACTGATTATAGCCTGTCTGTAGGGCATGACTTGAATTGGATTATATCTGAATCCTTGAAAACATGTGTTATGGCAGCATCTATTCTGAGAGAGCTGATTACAGTTACTTCTTTCTTCCCCAAAGAAAATTTATCTCTCATTTGATGAGATGGCACTTCAAGCAACGGATTTGTTTTTAGAATGGTGGTGCAAAAATTCATTTTACAAAGCAATGACTTGTGCCTGATAAAAACACAGAAAAAGGCGTAAGAGTACATTGCTTCACATAACTTTTGTTCTGATAACTTAGGACAAATCAATATTTTACAGATTGGAAAATAGGTTCAACGCCTGTGAGGACTGCTTTGTTTAAAAACTAGTTGGCATCGTATTTTTTTCCCTTTTTGTAAAGTGAAGGAGTCTTACCAAGCTACAATTGATCTGTTTTGTAAATTGAGGTTTCTATATATTTATGTTCATGTTTCTTAATGTGGTAGCAACTGACATGATTTCTATCATGTATTTATTAAGGAGCAGATCCAAAAGGAATAACTAGAAAACTTATTTTGGATAGTTGGTGGTTGACAAATTGCTCCTATAAATGTGATCTTGTAAATGGGACACAAAGGAAGCATTGTTTTAAAAAGAATATTCAGCAATTTATTTTAAACTGTATAGATAGATCAGACCTGTGGTCAGTCACCTTTTTTCCACCCTGGATGTACATATTCAGGGAGATGGCAGGGACACTTCTCTCAGGGGCAGCCTCTCTTTGGAGAGCCCTGTTACTCGCACTATGGGGGGACTGAAACATGCCCCCCTGGGGGGGCAGGCAATGGTGCACTCAGAATCTCTGGGAAGAATGGATTGTTTATGGTTTAATTTTTTTTATTGAACTCTATTATTTTAAATCCTTGTTCATTTTTTTCACAATAAAGAATTTCTTCCCTCTGGTGCGTTCACCATAGTTCTCCCAGCACCAAATCACCCATAATCCTTTAGCATAGGCCTTTTTCCTCCCCTCCCTGTTTATCTTCCTTTCTGGAGGCTTCAGGTCTATGATCAGCTCTCAAGGGTTGGTTTTACAGTTTGTCTTTCTGATCTTTCGTTTGGTTTCTCTATATCCCACAGATAAGTGAAACCATTTTCCAGTGTTTATCTTTTCTTTCTGGCTTATTTCACTTAGGATAATCCCTTCCAGTTTTATCCATGTTGCCACAAATGACATGAGTTTATCCTTTTTGATCACTGAGTAGTATTCCATTGTAGAACTCAACAACAATCAACAATCATCCCAATTAAGAAATGGGCAGAAGAGATAAATAGACACTTCTCCAAAGAAGACATTCAGATGGCCAGTAGGCACATGAAAAAATGTTCATCATCACTCATCATCAGGGAGAAGCAAATCAAAACCACAATGAAATACCACCTCACACCGGTGAGAATGGCCCACATCAAAAAGATTAAAAACAACAAAAATGGATGGTTTAAAGGGGGTCTTTCCTCTGCTTCTCCTTCTCTCACCTTTCATTGAGGGCCACCAGACTAGTGATACTCTGAATTTAAAATGAGTTGAAGTAGGGCCTCCCCGGTGGCGCAGCGGTTGAGCGCTGGGTTGCGAAGCTGTCTGCAGCCTCTGCAGCGCCGGTTCAATCCCCGGATGCTCCCCGGCCACCGGAGGAGGGTCCCACATGGCATGCAGACCTCTCCTGCTGCCCGCTGCTCCCCTCAGCAGTGTACTTCGGTCCTTCTGCCTACTCTGCTCCCCACTCTGGCTCTGGTGAATTCTCTCACCCTCCCGCACTTCTGACTGTACTCAGTGCTTGTATAAATAAATAAATTAATTAATTAATTAATTTTAAAAAATGAGTTGAAGTAAAGAAAACAGGGTGTTTTTGACCAACAGGTGCTCTTCCACAGGTAAAGGAGTATGATATCCATATCCTTCGGGACTTTTGGTTCTAAGGAAGCAGGGGCCAAAAGATGGTGTGATAGGTTTTTTGCAAAATGGATGCTATTAAAGAGTAAATTCAAAATGCAAAAAATAGAATTGGCTCAATTCCAAATGAATGCGATAAGGAGTAGGAAAATAAGAGGGATATTTAGTTTCTTCTTACATTTTAAGAGATGAGACATGTTTTAGATTTTCTCTGTGATGAGGACAAAACCAGTTAAAGAGAACATTATACTCCATGGAGTGGGGTGGGGTGCAAAACCCATGTGATTTGAGAGCAGTGAGAAGTGAACTTTTGGGCACTGGGGGGCTTGTAGGATCAGTCATCTTTCCTGCCAAAGTTATGGAGAAGGAGCTGAGGAAAGCTGTGCCTTCATCCTCATCTGCTGCACCGATGGGACTGCCCTTCACATAAAGCCCACACCTGCAAACTTGTAGGCAGGTGTGAGGAGTGTGTGTTCTGAAACCAGCCACAACTTTGGCAAAGAATGCTGTCGTGGGCAGGGAGAGAGTCCCAGGCACTATGCCAAAGTCTGGGTGCCAGCTCCAACTTTGTTCTCAGCTATACTATGGAACTCAGCTTCTGGGAGGCTTTGACTAAGTGATTATTAATATTCTTTCCAGAATTAATATCCTGTAGTGGCTTAGGATTTACACTGGGATAATGTGGGGTGGGGGTGCACAACAGTCTCATATAGTACAGGAGAAACATGTTGCCACATGACTTTAAAAATCAGTATAAGTGACAGTGGGGACAGAGGGGTTGAAGTGGGCAGAGACATATCCCAGACAAAACTTGTTTGGGGGAGACAGCAAGACTCACAGTGGCATATAAGGCGGAGTAAATGCTCAGAGCAGCGTGTTTGGAGGGAAAGGATCTCCGGGCCTTTTCTATCACTTCTAGGTCTCCGGTGCAAATGTTGCCATTGCTGATGAACTGCTGGTGCGCTCGGCAGTCTGTGCTGGTGTAGTTCGGCTTGCATACCGTCAGGAAGTATGGTGTCAGGTGCCCTGTGACCACTTGTCCGGCATTTACAAAAATGTCAGTAGCAAAAAGTCCAAACGCAAATACCCCTGTAAGGAGATTTAAAATAATTAGGGTTGTCAACAGACATCGTTGATTGGTTTTGTCCCTGGGAGAAAACAGGACAGCGAGAACCTGCCACGACCTGTCAAATAGTCCTCCCTGTATACAGTTGTCCCTTTATTTTTCCAAGGAGCAGTGCCTGCTTCCTAAAATGCTGTATTTTCCAAATTGATGCAGACCTTCTGCTGTAAGCAATTTATTGTTCTGTGTAAGTAAATTAGAAGCATGTTCCCATGGAAAGAATATGCATTTAGGAGTTCTTATAAACCTGGGCTCCAGTCCTGCCTTTGTGATTCATTCACATTATCAGCTGTTTAGTTGCTCTGAATCTTGGTACCCGCAGTCACAAAGTAGGTGGGGTGTGTGAAATCTCTGAAATTGGTAGGATAGATGAAATAAGATGTGTGCAAAAACCCATGATTGTGCCTGGTCTTGAGTAGTCATAGAAAGTCAGTTTTTTTTCCCCATCTAATGAAAATACTTTCTCCCTGGTCCTGTTTGCAAACACATCATGTCCTAGGGGTTACCTATAATATGGCAGGTGAGAGTGAATGGAGGTTGTTGGAAATTGCCTCTAAAAAGAAATATGAAAAAAAGATCATTCCAGAAATCTGATTGAACTTGCTGTGAGAACGCTGGGAACACAAAGATGAAAGCAGTTGCCCATATTGGTTTTCTGTTATTGCTGCAATAATTACCACATACCAGGGGCTTAAAACAACATGAATTTATCTTCTTACAGTTATAGAGGTCAGAAGTCCAAAATAGGTTTCACTGGGCTAAAAACCAAAGTTCTGGCAGGGCCATATTTCTGGAAGCTCCAGGGTAGAAGTCACTCATTGCCTTTCTCCATCTTCTAGAAGCTGCCTCCATCCCTTGACTTGTGGTCTTCTTCCACAACCTCCCCATTATGATCTGTTTCCATGGTCCCCTCCCTGTCTCTGCCTCCCTCGCTTCCCTCTTGTAAGGACTCTTTCATTATACTGGATCCATCTGGTTAATTCAAGATCACCCCAAGAAACTTACTTTAATTGTACCTACAAATTCCCTTTAATCATGTAAGGTGACATATCAGCACTTCCCCAGGAGTAGAGCCTGGGCATTTTCGAGAGGGACGGGTATTCTTCCTACCACACTTCTGTGACTGGCTGGCTATAAGCCCTGCGGGCAGGCTCCGCTTCTTGCATCTTACCTGTTTTCTGGTAAATTTCATGTGATTAGCCCCAATAAGCTTGAACATGGATAAACAGAATTTGTTAGAAGTGCTTCATTGTGAATACTTTCAAAGTCTGTACAATCATTTATTGATTACATGTGGGCTCTGGTCTGTTCAATATGTCAAGAGAAGCTCTGCACAGCTAAGGTACACACAAGCAGCTTGGGGGGCTCAAACCTTATCCAATGCAGCTCATTTATGGGAGAAGTTGGCAAGTGTGATAGGCACCCTTAGTTGTAGATGTCAAGGGTCTGCTATTATTTCAATTCAATTCCTACGCAATTTTGTCGCCCACATCTAGAGTCCTAAATCTGCAAATTGTGCTGATTTCAGCTTCCGAAAGTTAATCCATTATCACAGAAGTAAAGACAAGTTTGGCTGAAACCTTCATTCGGTTTTCATTTTGATCTGTATTAATTGCTATAATTTTCCTTTTTGTGGCTTTGCCAAGACGCCTTTATCACAATGAGAATTAGTTCTTTTAATAGCATCCGCCAGCTCAGCACAGGGCTGACCGCGGGGAGGGGCAACATTGCTCACTTGAGGCAATTTTCACCCCCAGGTTCTAAAAGTCTGAATGGTACATCATCAAGTCAGATCCTCAAAGACTAGACTTCTGGCCTCTTCAAGGGGCAATAAGTCTATCTAGACATGGCATTCCAGGAAACTTGGGTAATTTATGATTTGAAAAGGGGAGGGTGACGGCACTTTCCTCTGGCATTTTATTTGTCGCAAGTGCTTGCAGAAATGGAGGGCTTGCTCTTTGTGAGAAAGAGGATTTCTGGGATCCTTGGGCTGGTGTCTGAAGTGCCAGTTCTGTGGCCATTGAATCTGTGATGGGCAGCTCTCCCCTGCCCTACGGTGGGCATAGCTGAAAGTTGCTTTCTGCCCCTTCTGGAAGGTGTCTGCATTCCCTGATGGCTTCCCAAGCAAGTGCTTTCCTAACATTTCATTCTGGTGCATTTACCCTGACTTCAGGAGGGCACTGAGGCAGCCCAGGAGTCCACCTTCGGGCACAGACCATGCCGACAAAGGGTGGTTGGGCCCCAGGGTGATTCACAGATAACGCTGATCATACAGGACTTTTGTGAGAAACTTCAGTCTTTCTTCTTTTACTTAGCTCTGAGCTCCTTGCGTATATTTTATAAGCCACAAAAGCTAAAAATAGATACTTTTGTCCTCAGAGTCAGGTGGGACACAGCGGTCTGTATTACATGGTCTGGTTTGAAGGAGATGCTTAAAAAATATCTATAGATCTTTCCTTGATCCTAAATTCTTTAAGTGAGATCATATTTTTGATTTTAACAGATACATGTGTAATTTCTGTAAGCCTCCCTAGCTGGCTCTATTTATCTGCTGGCTCTGTTCCATTAGTGGTGTTCCTTGCTTCAGGGGAGCTAATTAGATTTCTCAATGAATTTATATCAGACAAAAAAGTCTAAAAGTAAAGTGCTTTTGATTTGCCAGAGCTATGCGCTTAAGACAAAGACATGTTATTGTCATTTCTTTGTTTGGAAATCTTAAAAGACTTGCATGGGAAGACCAAGAGCCATGGTCTGGAGGACGAGACCCCTGAGTTTCTAAAATCAACAGGAGAACAGGGGAGGATGTCAACCAAGGAGGAAACAGCCCCTGCTTGGACAGGCCACACAAGCATGTCCCTGCTCCCTGTCTCCTGCTGGTTGTCAAACTCCAGGGGCAGGGTACTAGAAATCTCCAGAATGGGTTTTGAAAATCCAGTTGAAGTGTGTCTTGTGCCTCTTGGGGTGCAGCTCAGGAGCCTTTTAGAGAAGTTTCACATCTGACATGGTATCAGACAACAGATGCCCATGTTAGCAATGTTGAAGGGGAATTTGATATTTGTGCTATTATTCAATAATGTCCATCTCTTCCATTAGATCTATAGAATATACAAGCTCTTAGGGGCAGAGGATATCTCTATTTATGTTTAACACTGTATCCCGGACACCCCAAGACAGACACATAGTCAACACTTAATAGGTATCTGTAGAATCAATGAATGAATTACGGAAGAAATCGCAGAGATTAGCTGAAAAGGATCAAAGAGCATAGGAACTTGTCCAAATTTTCTAACTTATGTTAGTATCTTACATCCCTGGTTCTACTGGACATAAAGTTGACATCAAACCATATAGCATGCAAGTTGTAGGGACCATATCTCTTGTTTTATAAAAACTTCACAAAATCTAGCACAGTGCAAGGCATCTAAAGAGAACAACTGAAAACGGGGACTTTATAAATGTCTCATGAGTGAGTAAACTTACAAATAATAATTTGGAAATGAAAGCATTCTCCATTTTCAATGTGGCAGGAATGAAAAAAGAACATTAAATTGGAGTATGAGCCAAGATGTACACGGGACAAGTCTTTACCAGGGACATCTGGGATGCATAATAACCTTGGGGAACGCTGATGGGTTATATCACATCTTTGTGCATGAAAGAAGTGTACCCATTTCTGATTTGGAAAGTTGCAATTGTTGCATTTTAAATATTAACACATGGACACATGAAGGTGTGGATTTCCACATTTCATGTGGAAAAACTAACACACAGAACTTAAAACAGAAAAGGATAGTAAAAAAGACACAAGAACAATTTATCTGGGTAAAGTACATAATAATATTCTGAAAAGGAGAGGAATCCTGCTCCTTCCTCAATGTATGTTCTCAACCTCTTATCAAACATTTCTAAACAAGAGCAGCTTGTTTTTCTGTGTGTGGCAAAACAATGCAATGAGAGAATGAAAGTTCTCTGTGCATGTGATACAAAGACCACTTGGACATTTTTTTTCATTTTCAAAACATTAGGCAGCTTTGTGAACCTTTTGCGGTAGTTTTTCCACCATGATCTTTAAGATACAAGAAAATTTACCCTGCTCTCAGTTCCTGGTCTTTGTTTCAATGGGGAAATTGATGAACACTTTATCTCACTCTAAGACGTACATACACTTGGTCTGGGTTCACCTCACTGTTTGTGACAGAAGAAGGGACACATCTCAGGAATTCTTATGCTCAATTTCCTCAAAGTCCATCCTGACTCATTCACCAGCTCTTAATTCCAGATAAGACCTTTCATCCAATGGAATATAAGAGACAAAGAAATGAAGACAGTTCCTTTTTGCCTTTTCTTTTGTCACATCAAGATCCTCAGCGAAAAACTTTCTCACTGGAGAAAGTTATTTAGCTATTGCATGTGTCCTCAATTTAGCTGGGAAGACCATTCATTCAGGAAACAATTGTTTAAGAAAAGATGGTAGGGTGAATTCTCTTTATCCTGCTTTATTGAAACTAGAAGTTTCCTAATGAATGCTTTTATCTGTGGTTACCATGTTCATCAAGGATGTACTGAGCTGATGAGGTGTTTGAATAAGCCTGCCATGGATACTAGGTAATAAATAATAATGATAATAAAACTAATAATAACCCAGATACTGTGCTTAGTATTAAGTATTATCCTCAATGCTTTGAAATATTAGTTTACTTAATCCTTACCACAACTCTATGAGGTAGACACTATTATTTCTTTATTTTTAATTGCATTATGTTTTAGGTGTGTGTCATTATAAATCAACATCTCTATATAGATTATATTAAACTTACACTAAAAATCTGATTCTATCTTTCACCATACAATTGACTCCTTTCATTTAATATATCTACTCCTATTCCTTCTTCCCTTTTGGTCTTTAGAAGTTTATTTTTGTTTCATATAGTTCATTTGTTTGTTACATTTTTGTATATGCCACATATGAGTGAAATCATACAGTACTTGACTTTCTCTATTGGACTTATTTCAGCAAGCACAATGCTCTCTAGGCCCATCCATGTTTTTGCAAATGGCAGAATCTCATTTTTTATTACAGCTGAATTGTATTCCATTCTGTGATGGGAGTCTGTGTATCTCACATCTTCTTTATCCAACTATCTGCTGATGGGCACTTAGGTTGTTTCCAGAGTGTGGCTGTTGTAAAACATAGGGGTGTATATATCTCTGAATTAGTGCTTTTGTAATTTAGGGGCAAAAATGCAGAAGTGGGATAACTGGATTGAATGGAATTGATATTTTTAGTTTTTTGAAGAGATAGAAAGTATTATTATTTCCACATGTCACAAATGAGGAATCTGGGAGCACAGAGAGCTCAATTAACTTGACCACAGCCAGGAAGTAGAAGAGTTAAGCTTAGAGACCAAGTGGTACTGCTCTAAATCCACACTCCTATTCATAACCCAGGTTTCTATTTAGGCATCAGGTCATGAAAAAAAGCACTTCAGTTCTGGATGCTTGACAACACACACACACACACACACACACACATACACACACACTGGGAAGAGGCAAGGATGTAAGTCATGCCTCCAATGAAATGCACTTATTGCACTTGTCACAACAGAACAGGAATTTCTCAGTTCTTCAGCCAACGATTTTCCAACAAGAATATGATAAAATACCTATGATATGTCACAGGCACTTAAGTCATGTCATATGTCACAAGGCACTTTTCTCATCACTTTGGCAATGAATCTAACGTTTTTAAAAGTATAATTCAAACGCCATCAGTGCAAATTGATTTGCATCCAACAAATATTATCTTATTCTTTAAATAGACGTTTCTTGGAGAGTTAATTTCAAGGGTTCTCAGAATTATCATGGTCTCTTTTTCCAATAGAGGTTGCAAAGATACCATAGGTTAACAGGGTTCTTTGTCTCGATGGCATGATTTTAATCCTAAAAGCTAAGCAGAGATTTTATTTAAATCAATTATCTGAATCTAAGTTACTTTATATCACAGGGCTATTACCCAAATCATGGAAATAGTTCTAAATTATATTGTGTAAATTATGAACTCTACAGATACTAGTTGCTATTATTTTTATATCTGAGGTAAGCAGATAGCCTCAGTATTTTAAATAAGTTCATTATAAAATTAATTTAAAAAAAGGGGGACAAGACAAGAATCCTGTCATTCTAACTGCCTCAAACAAATATTTAACTCTATATGTTAATCATACTTTATATTTAAAAAACACCTTATACAATATGATGAACTGGTGAATTTTGAAAAAAAAAACCTTATGTGTCATTATTATAATTATTCATCATGGTAAGGGAGATAAAGGATAATAATAAAGATGAGGGTAATCAACTAGAAAATTCCCCAAATATGTTTACAAATGAGAGAACAAATACATTTATACTTCCTAAGAGCATAAAATTGCATAATTTCCTGATAACATGGTTTTTATCTCAACACAAGTATCTTCTTTACTCCTTTCTCAGGACAGCTCCTCAGTGATTTCTCTCAAATGTCTGGCTCCTCTCTCACTCCTGCTAGTCTTTCAGTAACAGATTAGCCAATCTGCAAAATGCTAGGGAAAGTGACAACCAGTCTAAACATGGGTGCTAGAGAGAGCCCTCGGAAAAGGGTCCCTAGACTCTCATAGGACTAAATAAATTTTCTCCTGATAGAGTGGCCTATCGAGATCTGGCCAGGAATCTTATTCAGATTTGTAATGCTCTGGTTCATTGAGGGAGACGCTTAAAGGGGAGCAGATGTGTTCTCTACACTGAGCAGAGCAACTAAAAGCAGCCTCAGCACAATTCCTTAAGACCCACAGAGAGTTTGATCCTTGGAGAGGCCTTTTAGGCCAATTAAGGCTCCAGCTTCAGTATCTCTCCTTGCTCTGCATCCTGGTCCCAGGCAGGAAATAGCAAACATCCTAGTTGCAAAGTCCAGTGGCTGGGCTCCTCATGGGGTCCAAAATTTGAGTTTCCATTTTTTCCCGGAACATCCATCCTGATTTTCTCTTCCTGATTTACATTCCTGAACTTCCACTCTGGTACCTATTACTGAATTCTAGAAATAGCTTCATCTGCCTATAGGCTTTTGATATTTTGATATTGCTTTTGATATTTTCCCTATATAGTTCCAGCCTCTTGTATCAAAACTAAAGTTAGATGCCTGGGTACCACGAGTTACTTTCAGACTAGCTGGCCACACTCAACTTCCTGCATCAGCATATGGAGCTGCACCTAGCAGCTGGCCAGGTGTCACTGGTTTCCTGAGATGGTCCTTGTCCTATGAAGTCCATGCTGTCTCTTTCTCATCCTATGACAACCTTTTCTTTCCCATTTGAAATTGCATATCTGCCTCCACAAACTCCCTATTTCCTTTCTCTACATTCTTTTTCTCCATAACACTCATCTTCTAAGATACACTGCAATTAACTTATTTTGTTTAATGTCTGAAATCCTCACTAGTACATAAACTCACTGAGGGCAAATCTGTGAAGTTCACTAATATGTCCTTAACATCTTAATCAGTACCTAGTGTGTAGTAGATACCCAACAAATTATTTGTCAAAAGTTGAATGAATATAACAATCCCCTAGAATATCATTTAATTGTAAGTACAGAAGGCAAGTAGAAATGGACTGATTGAATGAAATAAAGTCTCTTGAGATAAGATACATTTAAATGACTTTCAAAACAGAGAAGAAATTTCTATTTTGCAGAAAGGCTGAAATTAAGTTGGTCTCAGGGTATCAGTTCTTATAACCATAAAACATTGTGACCTTTGAAACTGCATTTAAAATATTCATGCTTCATTTAGATCACACTTAATTTACAGCAATTAGTGTTACATGAATTAACTGTTTACTTACTGTTATGTCCGGTGCTACCTACTATCCTTGGGCTTGACCTAAATGGCATAAGACTTGCTTGGAATTTAATTAAATTCTTATTAGAAGTAATAATGGAGCCACTATGTGATCCCAGATGAAAAACCCATAATAAATAGTTTCTCGATGACAGGCTATTTTAGGTGCTAATAGACAGTCTAATCTTGGCAAGTTTGGATCTTTTTCTTTAATTAAAATAAGTAATTATTCAGAAAAGGAAAGTTGGATTTCTTTCTATATGGCAACCAAACAAAAAAACCCCTCATCAAATTTTAATGCTTCTTGTTCACTGCTTTTCAATACTAAAGTTACTATACTTATAAGAATGTGTTTACTCAAGTATGTTTGTGAATTAAAGAATTTAACTGAAGTGATCCTCATGAAATTCTTTTGAACATATGACTCCTTTTTTTGTAGTTACTGCTGAAAAGGAATGCAGGGAATTATCTCTCTTGAGAACTAAAATGTGCACTGTTGTTCAATTTAGTGTAATACCATAGCAAATGTTATAAGAAGGGAAAGGAATAGAGAGAAAAAATGAAAAAAAGGGGAAAATCTAAGTACTTGTTACTAATATATCTACATTCATTTTTGTAAAATGGTGGTCATATTTGTTAGTTCAGTAGATTCCTTTCCCTGCCTACACTTAAAAGGCTTATAATGAATAAAAATGGGTAAGTTTAGCTGTGAAATTTTACATCCAAAGGCTGGAATCCTTCTTATAATGAGAATCTTAGGGGGAAAATTATTGCTGGATTTGTGAATCAGAAAAATTCAATCCTCTTTGTCAAGTTTAAAACAATTAGCATTTATATAGGGGAAGAGATGATTTAATTTGAATGTTTTCCCTTTGAGTTCATTACTCTAGCCACTTTTTCCTTAAAATATAATTTCAGTAGGGGTATGAGGGTGAAGTGCTATCAGTTCAAGCCTTTGCACACAGTCTAGAGAAGACAGGGATTTTTGAACGCTAAGGTGCCACTGTCAGCTCTGCTTTTACACTGAAGTCTAAGTTAAAATGTTGGACATCCTTCTGGATAGCTTTTATTTTACTATTGCTACCTTAAAAAATAATATTTAGTTTCCCCCCCGGATTTTAAAATTATACATATTCATGCTAACAAATAGAAATTATAGAATAGAATGAAAAAAATATAAATTATTCATCCATCATGCTACAACTCAGAAGTGCTAACAGTTAACTTAGTATACTTCCTTTCAAACTCTTTTCTATGGATGCACGCACACACACACAAACACACACACACAAGTTTTAACCAGTTTATTTTGAATTATGGATTCCTAGTATCTTAACTTTCATATAACACTATTTCTCCTTTCATTAGAAATTCTAAAAAAAATTGTTTTCTGAGATGGTAATTTATGATTGCAGCATTATTTTTTAAAAAAATTAGGTATTTCTAACATATTAGGATAAAATAATTTTAGAACACAAACATCAATTTCTCTGATCACTTCCTTAAGAGATTATCTGAAGTGGAATTTTAGGTTAGTGGGTATTTTTAAGGTTATTGAAATACACAGCCAAATTGCACGTAGAACAGGTAGATCAACTTGCTGTCACCAGATATGTATTAGAATCCTGAGTTTTTTCTCATCTTTGACAGCTACTCCCTTATTTTCTTTAAAAATACTTTGCTAATGTATTGCTCATTTTTGCAATGTGAAGTTGATTGTATTTGTTGGGATATACTATCGTGATGGATTCTAGAATAATTACATAAACTTCAAGGGAACAGTCATGCTATTTCAAATTTAATTAGAATAGCTAGCTGAAATAGTTGTCATTTTCTAATGCCAACTGCATTGTATGTATTTTAGTGGCTACTGGACTAGAGAAAAGAAAAAGACTGTTAGGTCTTTATAATAACATTCCTAATATACTTTGATTACTACCTTATTTTACTTTAATTTTTTCAAAAAAATCTTCATTTAAGGGACCTTTATGTCAAGTAGTGTGTTTTTTTCCTTGCATGAAAAAAAATTGCATACTCAGAAAAAGTTATGCTTCTTTAAGATAAATAGAACTCCTGCTCCCAATTGCCTATATGAAAAGTCAGAATAAACTTCTCTGACCTTCTCTTAGAAATTGCCTTATTTGCACACTTTAATTTCCCAGAACTAAGCTGATGAGTGGTAATAAAGTTAATTAAACAGGAAGCAAATGAATATTTAAGAATCAGCATTTACAGAAGCAATTCTAGGCAAAATCTGTGACTTCAGAGAGTTAAACTTTGCTCTTTTCTCATCAAAAAATTTTTATTGAAAACCTACTATTTTCCATACATTTTTCAGTATGCAAAATGGAAAAGATACAATCTTTGCTCTCCAATGGATCACAAATTAATAGGAGCAACAGACAAAAAAAGTATAGTAATATGGTAAATGCCCATAGAAGACATAGGTGTAAAGTTCAGAGGAGGAGGAGGAAGCTAGTCTGGATCACTAAAGAGATAATTTGTGAGCAGCACTTTGAAGGGTGTGTGGGACTGGGCTAGCTTTAGTGGCGACAGGGAGGCAGTGGAATATTCTAGACAGAAGGAGCAGCATCTGAGGAGGACCCAAACAAAGCAATTCCCTGTTAGGAACACTAGGAATGCACTGAGATGTTTTAAGCAGGGAAATGACTTGATTATATTTTCGCTTCAAAAAGATCTACAAAATGTCTAATGGATGGTATATTTGTAGTACTGGGGTGAAGAAAGCCAAGTTGCAAGACAAGATGAAGATAAATCACTTAAAAAAACAAGAAATTTTAATGGCCTAAAACATGGCTCTCACGTGTTAGCATGCCTCAGAATCACCTATGACTTGTGAAACAGATCATGAAACTTCATCCCCAGATTTTCTGATTTAGTTGGTATCAAAATTTCTAACAAGGGTTTTAAGTTTAAAATTTTAATTTCTGATAAGTTCTTGGATAGCATAATATGACTTCAAGTTTTTTTATTTTAGCAACTAGAAAGATCCTGTTTCCATAAAATAAAAGAGGACTGCTTCTTTATCCAGCAATCTCTCTTCCCTTTCAAAGCCATTTCCTCTAATTCTCCAAGGCTTACACATTGCCTGCCTGTTCACTCCCTATTCTAGGATTCCTTCTCTAAGAGAAATATCTTATGCGTCTGAACGCTAACTGTTCTCACCTAAATATCCAAGCCATATCATCCCAGGTTCCAATACTTCGTTAGCTTATGATAGACTCAAATAGATACATGTGTCACTGATTCTGAAAATAGGAATATGATGCTCCTCTAGGGTGGAAAATATCTACTGTAATAGTGGTCTTCCTGGGCCTCCCTGGTGGCGCAGCGGTTGAACACTGGGCTGCGAAGTTGCCATCAAGCTTCTGCAGCGCCAGTTCGATCCCCGGCCACTGGGCGAGGGTCCCACATGGCGCACAGATCTTTCCTGCCACCTGCTGCTCCCCTCAGCAGTGTATCATCAGTCTGCCTGTACTGTTTCCCGCCCTGGCTCTGGTGAATTCTCTCACCCTCCTGCGCTTCTGATTGTACCCAGTGCTTGTATAAATAAATAAATAAATAAATCTTAAAAAAACAAAACAAAACAAAACAAATAATAGTGGTCTTCCTGAAGCCATGCCTCAGCCTAGTGCACTAAATCAAGTGGATTTTCAGGAATCACAACAGGAAATAGGCAGGATTCATTACCGAATGATGGGAGTCTTCAGACATCTCTCAATGAACAAAGACTTGTCCTGCCAATGAATGCAGGCAGGTCTCTATAAATGTCAGGTGCCAGCTAAGATTTCCATTCTTTGGATGCTTTCCCAGCTGGAGTGGCTAGCAATAGGTATGACTGATATTTGTCAAGGAAAAGTAACAGTGACTTTGAAAAATATTTCCATTTGATTATAACATAATAATCCTTTACTTAAGTAAGTTGCTTTAATTACATACACTGGAGGCAGTTCAGACAGTCATCATAAGATCTCCCCTGAATCAAATACACCTGTGTATGTATCCATCACTGAGAAAAGTTATTATCCCATTTTTTATCATCTTCTTCACTGTACAATTAGGATTGTAACAATATATTATAGGGTGTTGTGTGGATTCAGTGAAATAATGCCTAAGAAGTGTTTAATCCATTGTCCTGTACAGTAAGTATTCTTTTCTCTCATAGATTGTTATGTAGCCACTCTAGAAGTGATCAAACTCTGGATATCTTTGGAAGGTATCCTTGTTTGCAATTAATGAACAAGACAGTAGGACCTCATTGATCAGGGTACCCCCAATGAGCCAACTGCAGAGTTCCACCACAGTTTATTCTACCAATAAGATCAGTAAATGAGAAAGACTATTTTAATGCTAGAGGTTGCTGATTTTAAATTCGATTTTCTTAGTCTCACTACCTTATTACTCCCCTCACTTCCACTCCAACCACAGAAGTTACTGCATATTTGATTTTGATGTGGACTTCTGTTCCTGACTTGAGAAATTCCACCTCTGTCTACAACAGGAAATAAAAATATCAAGGATAACCAAAAGAGTTGAGAACGTGCCATATTCTAGTCCTCAGTTTTCTAGTTGTCAGTTCTACATTTTGAAATGGCTTGTTTTAATGTAAGTCATATTCACATTTTATACAGGCTCCCATGAAGATGGGGTCAGTAGGTTTTTGTAGGATCTCACCAAGTCACTGTAATAGTTATTTACTGAGTACTTACCACCTAGGAATGCTGCAAGACCTAAATTCCTACCTAAGCCACCACACACATTCATTCTCATGTCTATAATCATCATCAATATCACCTCAGAAGTTTTAGAAAAGTCCTAGAAGGAGAGATGTAGATCATGCCTTAATTATTCCATATCCTGAACACTAGTAAACCAATTTGTTCTGCAACTATTTTCAAGGACCTGATGGATTTGGTTGCTCATATTTTGATAAGTTCCTGGTATAACAAAATTATTGGATGGGCAATCTTTGTCCGGACATTTATTTCTAAATTTGCTTTATCAGTGCCCCACTGCCACTGATAAAGTCCACCCTTGCTGGCTCACTTAAAGTGTACATGGCAATTCCAGTCAATATGAGGATGCAATTTCAGGGGGGAATCACCAATAAATATTGCATAAGGAAAAATCCAAATTTGAAATCATTGGTAGGATAGTTTAATAAGTACCACTTTATACAAGGATAAAAAAAATGAACAAGGCGCTAGAATTAGGCTCAATTTTTGTGCTCCCTGGGAAATTCTCAAAGCAACCCTTGCTTTTGAAGTTGATACATTCACAATTTAGTTTGTTTTATCAAGTGGGTCTAGTTTCAGTAAGTTTAGTAAGTTACACCTGCAACTGAGGCCTTAGCTCAGCATATTTTTGTACTTACCTATGAATCGTATGATCCTTCGGAATAAGGGGCTTAGGTAACAGCATTCTCCGGTCAGAATAGTTTTCTCCTGGGCAATCAAAGATTCTCTGGTTGACTTTATGAAATACATGGATATCTCACCAATAAAAATCTGGGGAAGGAATGTTTAAGAAATGTCAAGTTGTCTGATAAAAGAGAACAGTGGCTTGAAAAAAACTTCTGAGGATCCATAATCCCGCCATATTGGAAAGATGGAGCTAAATAGTGGTTTGTGCTGAACCCTTCAAAAGAATAAAACAGATCAATAATTGATAACTTAGATTTCTATTTATGAAATTAAATTCTAAGGTCCTATAAAATAAGTTGAAATAATTAAGTTGTCATATGATTTATGATAAGCTCATGCTGGGACTGATTTAGCTCAGTGTATGACTTGCAATGATGAGAGTAACTGGGGCAGCCCCTGTGCCCAATATAGCATTACATGCACACATCACAATAAAGTCTTACTTCATGATATGGTAATCCTGCCATTACTGACATGATAATCCTTCATTTTCACATGTCTGTCTGAGTTATATTTCTCCTACTCTGAACTAGTTGACTGTTCTCTCTTTATGATTGGCATCTCTCTTGTCACCTTGAACTAATATATGTTGCCATTTAAATCATAATGCTCTAACACAGATTATGAACTCCCTGATGACAGGGATGACACCTTGCATTTCTTCATTATCCTCGTAGTACCTAGTACAATGTATTCCCTTTTCAAAATTAGGAACTGAAAGGTGGTTAGTTGTCACAAATTCTGACATTGCCACAATTGAAGACTGAGAGCCATCAATGAAGAATAAAATTTTCACAATTACCATCACCTACAGAAAATTGGGTTGCAGGCATTTTATCATAGTATTTTTCATGCTCACAAGATCCATAGTGAGATATTATTACCCCTAGTTTACTGGTAAAGATGAAGTTTCAACAATGTTAAGAAAATTACCCTACATCTGGCACATAATATGCTATTTTAATTTTCCTAATTTCCACAATTTCCCAGAAGGAGGAGATCTTATACATTTATTTTTTATGCACATGCTTGTGGTTTTAGATAAACATTATCAATCTTTTTTTTTTTTTTTATAGAGGCATGGTTTATTTATTTTTTTTGTTGTTGTTGTTTATACATGCACTGGGTACAGTCAGAAGTGCGGGAGGGTGAGAGAATTCACCAGAGCCAGAGCAGGGAGCAGAGCAGGCAGAAGGACCGAAGTACACTGCTGAGGGGAGCAGTGGGCGGCAGGAGAGGTCTGCACGCCATGTGGGACCCTCCTCCAGGTGGCCAGGGAGCAGCCGGGGATCGAACCGGCGCCGCAGAGGCCGCGGGCAGCTTCGCAACCCAGCGCTCAACCGCTGCGCCACCGGGGAGGCCCCAACATTATCAATCTTTTACGAATTCCTATGCCTTATATTCCTCATTTCATTTTGGATTATCTGTGTAGAGGGAAAAGGACAACAATATCATGAATGGCACACTGGGTGACAGAAATAAACTACAGAATATAAAAAGTAGAATTTATAGATGTTTTTCCTTCCTTTTATGAATGAAGAAGCTGAAGGGTTAGGTATACCTAGTATTTGAGGCAATTCTAGAATGTGACTATTGTTCTATTTCCAAGGTACCATTCTATTTAGTACTTTAAGACAACTTGAGTCCTTCAGTGGTTAAAGTATATTGCATTTGACATATATATTTTTTCTGTGTTCTCAGTATTAAGCACAAAATCAACAAATATTTTGATTGAGAAACTACAAAGTAAACATTTAGTTATTAAGAGGAAGGACTGTGGAACCAGGGTTTCCTGATATTAGAGCTGGGGTTTGTGATTTGTTAGCTCTGATAACTTTGATGAAGTTTTTTACTTCCTCTATGCCTCAGGTATCTCATCTGTACAACCAGGATAACAATCTCTATTACAGGGATAATGTATATTTGATGGGTTAAATCATGTAGATAAAACAATGTATATATTCATTATGTAATGTATATTATGTATATATGTGAATTGCTTAGGACAGTTCCTGAAATATATTGTACTTTATCTGAGAGACTAAATTTGTCTTTATTGTTCAATCATCAGCAATAAAAACTGAACCACCATAACAATCATCATCATTATAACTCTATTCTTTTTTTAAAAAGATTTATTTATTTATTCATACAAGAACGAGGGTACAGGCCAGAGGTGTGGGGGGGTGAGAGGATTCACCAGAGACAGAGTGGGGAACAGAACAGGCAGACTGACTGAAATACACTGCCGAGGGGGAGCAGCGGGCAAGACAGGAAAGGTCTGCTGTGCCATGTGGGTAGCTCCCTGGCCAGGGATCGAACTCGTGCTACAGAGGCTGTGGAAATCTTCATAGGTTGCGTCTTAACCCCTTGAGCTACCAGGGAGGCCCTATTATTCTATTATTATGGCAAAGCACTCTGCTGTAATTCTGCGGAGGCAGATTACAAGGTGAATAAAGGACTTCTATCCTCCAAAACTATCTAATCTACTAACACACACGCACATGCACACACACACACATCTTGTAACATCAGACAAATTATGTCTGACTTACATTACAAGGACAAAGGCTCCTAGGTAGTAGAAAGGAGTTTCCTCCTTCTGGAAAAGCCAGACTTGCTCTAGTCAGTTTTCATTCCTAGTGCCAAATGTGCGACTCAGCTAGAAGACTCTACTGAGTGTCGCTAGTTATTACATGCCATCTTTAATGACAGGAGCCCTTTTAGCCTCCTCTGCCAAGAACACTTGTCTGGACCTTCATTGTGATTCTTATCCCATCACAATCTATCCCTAAAGGCTCTGAGCTCCTCCAGTTAAATTGGATGTTTGCTTCTCCCCTTGCCTAGAACCTGGAATGTGAGGCATACTCAAAAAAGAAAAAAGCAAAAAAAAAGCTTTACTTTCATTTCACAGGAAAGCAATGAATAATGAACACTTTATATGGCCTATCTCATAGGCAATCAGGTCTTTGACATCCTTGCAGATTAACAAGGCTCATAAAGTTCTGCCCGACTATAACCTGCCTCTCTGGTGACCTAAATCTGGCTGGTGTGACCTTGAAAAGGAAAGTGCTGGTTCCATTTGACAACAGAGAAAATAGGAAAGTAGAGAAAGCAAAGAACCACTAAACAACAGAAACACGTTAAGATAATTAACCTTAATAGTCATAAGCTACCTTCATTATTTTGACAAATGCAGTTTTAAAAACACAAATGAGTCTGACAATAAATTTATTATGACTACATCTCAGTCAGAATAACACTTTTAGCTGAACTAAATGACCCTTAGCCTTTAAATCTGAAGAGTCTACCATACCGCTTTGCCTCACTGTAAAAGGCAATGACACCTTCTTGGGTTGTTCAACCCCAGCCCTAACAGAGAACAGGCATGAGCATAGGATAACATGGTACCACAGGGTCTGAATCGGACAGAATCCACCAGGAAGGGCAGGGAGGTCCTGGACAGAGGCCAGGCCCAGGCGGACTACAGGTGAGACAGTGGCTCAGGACTAGCATGGAGGGAGACAAGCAAGTCAGCATGAGGGAGAAGCAGTGGGAACAGACACAATTCAGGAGCAGACAGGTAAACAATAATCCAGGGATCACCTTGGCAGGTGCTGTGTGGACAACACTGTGCAGTGTTAGAACTGTTTTGTACCTTACATGTGTTGGAATTAACAATGAGCTGGTGCTCTGTCATGTAAACGTGCTTGATGATCTTCAAGAACCCAGGCTTCCCTCATTGATCATAAAATTTATCTCTACTAACAAAACGTACCAAGTGGATTTGTTTGTCCCTAATGTACATGATGGGACCACTCTACTGCATTTTATCTGAGTCAACAGATGGGGATAAATTCATGCACACTCAGATACATGAAGTAGAATTTCCTTGAAAGAGCTTTCTCTGATCCTACAGACTAGCTTAGGTATTCTTTCTGTATATGAGTTTGTTACCTTGTGTTTGCGTTTTCTAGCAATTATCTCAGATAATGATATCTTATGATTGTGATAGGATGTCCTGCCTGTCTTAATCTTGGTTGTACCCCCACAGCCTAAGCCCAGTGGAAGGTACACAGGAGTTATTCAGTTTTGAATGGAGGAAGCATGTTAGAACAGTGAAGGTCTCTTGGAATATGTGTTTAATGAGGAAAATGATAAATTAGGGAAAATGATTTCTATTCATTATTTTTCTGGATGCAGTGAAAATGTCACTGTCCTCTAAAAAGTCTTAGCTAGCTCACATCAGGAAAAGGAAGACCCCATCTTCTCTCTGCTGCCACAGCACATTATACAGATCTCTATCCTGACATTTACCGAATTAATTGCAATTATGGTGTATGTCCCTCTTCATTTGACTGTGACATCCTAATGGGAAGGACTTTTGCCCTCCCTTGTTTCTTCCTTGTTTGGTGACTAGAACAGGGAATAATAAATAGCAGGCTCAATCAATATTTTGTGAATGAGTAGAAGATTGAATCTCTAAAGAAACTACTTATGGTAGAAGTCTCTGACCTTCATTTGTCTGAGGATGAACTCTGCAGGAAATTCCCAGTATAGGTCAGAAAGCATGGAATTCTTGATGGACTGTTTAAGAATAAATAAATAAATAAAAATAAATAAATAAAAAGGACTAAGTAATATAAACTGAACTATCTTTTTTAAATTAGACTCACTCATTTATTAATTTTTATTCAGTTTTGCATAATTTTGCAACCCATTCTGCCAGAAATTGTTTTAGTACTAGAGAAAGTAAACAGATACATGGAGGGTGGGGTGGAGGGGGAGATGGAAGGTGGCCAGGACACCAATAAACTAAAAAATATATAACGTCACAAAACGAAATATGATTAAAGAGTTAATCAGGGAAATGGATGAAAAATAATAAACAGCAGAATTAAATATGTACTGCTTGCTTCAATCATTTCAGAAGCCCCCAAATTCTCAATCTATAGTAAAGAGATGTGCAAACTCTAGAAATTCTCCATTCGGTGAATGAAAGGAGAGGGGGAACAAGAACAATCAAGCAAATATGTGAAGAAATCTATATACCACCTACTCTTGTTAAAATATATTTAAGCACACACACACACTCACACAGCTAAAAAACTCACTCTAGGGCCTCCCCTGGTGGCGCAACGGTTGAACACTGGGCTATGAAGCTGCCCGCAGCCTCTGCAGCGCCGGTTCGATCCCCGGCTGCCGGTGAGGGTCCCACATGGTGCGAGAGACCTCTCCTGTCTTGCCCGCTGCTCCTCTCAGCAGTGTATTTCATCGGTCTGCCTGTTCTGTTCCCCCCTCTGTCTCTGGTGAATCCTCTCACCCTCCCACACTTCTGACTGTACCCAGTGCTTGTATAAATAAATAAATCTTTTTTAAAAATAAACTCACTTTAAGGTATATTAGACCAACTAGAACTTGTCATTTAAAAGTTAATGAGGCTATCCTCGGTGATGTAGCAGTTGAGCGCTGGGTTGCGAAGCTGCGCACAGCCTCTGCAGCGCCGGTTCGATCCCCGGCTGCTCCCCGGCCACCAGAGGAGGGTCCCACATGGTGCGCAGACCTCTCCTGCCGCCCGCTGCTCCCCTCAGCAGTGTACTTTGGTCTTTCTGCCTGCTCTGCTCCCCACTCTGGCTCTGGTGAATTCTCTCACCCTCCCGTGCTTCTGACTGTACTCAGTGCTTGTATAAATAAATAGAAAATAAAAAAAAACTTAAAAAAAAAAGTTAATGAGGCTCAAATTCACACATATAATGACCTAAGTCTCTCATGTTAAAGGTAATCAGCAATACACGAATTGCTACTATTGGCCAACAACATTCAAATCACAACTAAGATACGAAGCAAAAAAGAAAATAAAAAATCAGAGCAAAGATGTATCTATGTGCCCAGTTACTGGCATAACACCTGGAATATATTAAGTGATTGTGAATGTTTACCTAACGAAGGAGGAATGGAGAGGAGGGGAGAAAGGGATCATTTTAGAACATGAAGGTAGGAAGATGTTCCTGGTTTTTGGTTCAAACCACAGTAGACAGAGATGACTGATGAAACAATCTAGGTTTCTGAACTTGAGTGGGTTGCATGGATTTTCATTTTTCTGCATTTTGCTGACCACACATGGGGGCTGTTTCTCTTACCATTGGGCCCTATACTCTCCCACAGGGTCTGATTGTTTGGAGAGAGGGAGGGAGATTCTCTTTGATAAGGCCTCCAGTCCACGTTGGACACCACTTTGCACGTATGGCAGATTTATAACTCTGATTTTGGCAATGGTTGAGTTTCTCCATCTGTATCTTTGCCAGACACACTCTGCCTCTAGCTACTACGTTGCTCAGAGAGCAGCTGGGCAACTGAGACACTCCCTGTCTGACCCTGGCTCACCTTTCTGATTGTTGGCTAACAAACACCATATCACTCATTGAAAACAAGAATATTCTCTGATAAGAAACAATTAAGGTCAAACTCTTAAATCAGGCAGTGAATTAACTGCAATGAATTACACTGGTATGTTTCTCATCTCTCAACTGCCAGTTATAATCTCAGTGACATAGGACATTTAGATAATAAACTTTAGGTAATGAGATTAACTGTTTCATCTTAATAAAATTGCCTTTCAAACATGGAAACCTAAATAGCAAATAAATAAGCAACTTGAGACATAGTGTATCAGTTGGTGTCTCATCTTTTTTTTCTTTATTTATATAAAAATCGGGGTACAGGCCAGATGTGCGGGAGGATGAGAGGATTCACCAGAGACAGAGTGGGGAGCAGAACAGGCAGACTGACCGAAATACACTGCTGAGGGGAGCAGTGGGCGAGACAGAAGAGGTCTGCTGCGCCATGATGGGGATTGAACTGGCACGGCAGAGGCTGCAGACAGGTTCACAGCGCTACGCTCAACCGCCTGTGCCACCAGGGATGCCCATCTTCACCAATGTTTATGGTTGATCTGGCAAGTGATTAATAAGTGGTAAAATGCCAAAAATTCAGGGAGAGTTATTTTCAAAATATAAACACTCTGCCAAAGTCACAAAGTCTGAAATTGCCAATATCAAAGTTATTGCAGTATTATCTGAATGTGTCTGTTGAGTAGAAACCCTAGCACTTTTACTTTTTGTAATGTGACTTTGTAAAGTAATTGAGACTTTCTGAGCTTCCATTTTTCCCTTGTTATATGATTTTGAACACAAGGTCAATAACTATGTCAGAAGTTTGTTCAGTGATTAAAAAGTGTATGTAGGGCCTCCCCGGTGGTGCAGCAGGTTGAGCGCCGTGCTGTGAAGCTGTCGGCAGACTCAGCAGTGTGGGTTCGATCCCTGCTGGCCGGCGAGAATCCCACATGGTGCCACAGACCTCTCCTGTCACGCCTGCTGCTCCCCTCAGCAGTATATTTCTGTCATCTGCCTATTCTGCTCCCTGCTCTGTCTCTGGTGAATCCTTTCACCCTCCCACACCTCTGGCCTGTACGCCAGCTCTTGTATAAAAATAAATAAATCTTTAAAAAAAAAAGTGTATGTAAAAGCATCAATAGGTACCCAAGGGATTTTGTTGCTTTCACTTCTTGGTCTATCTTTGCAAAAACGTGTTTTGAAACAGGAAAAAAAAAAAAAATCCATTACTCCTGAAGTAAGGAAACTTGGTGTGACAGCTCTGTTCTGCCTCATCTGGTGTTTGATTGCTTCATCATTCCAGGCCTCAGTTTCTCATCTGTTGAACTCAAGATCTGTAAGGGGATTTTTCAGTTCCAACATCTTTACATTTATGATAGAAGTTGACAAGAGAGTTTTGATTAATAGAAACTGAAATCACTTATTTAGGCTTTAATCTCAGTTCCATTGGTTAAGCTCTCCACGGCTGGAGGTGGGGGGGGTGTTCTTGAGTCACATTTTCATTCTTTTTTTTTTTTACACTGAAATAACACTAGTTTACAACACTGTCCAGGTTTCAGGTATATACTTTCTCACCTCAGCAACTATATATCACACCTCATACACCACCAAATGTCCAGTCACCATCCACCAACAATTAATTGGCCCCCTCTAACTACTCCCTCCTTTTTTTCTTCCCCTCTGTTAATCACCATTCTGTTGTCAGAGTCTAAGTGTTTACTTTTGCTTTGTTTTGTTAGTTTTTTTTTTCCTTTATACTCCACAAATGAGTGAAATCATAAGGTGTTTGCCTTTTTCTCTCTGACTTACTTCACTTAGCATAATCTCCTCAATGTCCACCTATGTTGCTTCAACTGGCAAGATTTAATCTTTTTTTACAACCGAGTATTCTGTTATGCATATATATCACATCTTAATTCATTTATCCATTGTTGGGTACTTGGGTTGTTTCTATATGTCCGCTATGCATATATATATATATATATATATATATATATATATATCACATTTTAATTCATTTATCCATTGTTGGGCACTTGGGTTGTTTCTATATTTGGCTACAACACACTGTTTAAAGGAGTGTTTTCATATTCTTTGGGTATATATCCAGAAGTGAAATTATTGGATCACATGGTGGTTCTATTTTTAATTTCTTGAGGAACTTCCATATTGTTTCCCACAGTGGCTCCATCAATTTAGTTTTCCACCAATAGTTCCCATTAACAGGTTCCTGTTTCTCCACATCTTCACCAGAACTTATTATTTCTTAACTTTTTGATACCTTCTTAACCCGCATTTATAATCCCATGGGGTTTTGCTCTTACTAAGCAATCTTTTTTTAACCAAGTGGACACAGCCTATTCCAGAGTCACCTCATTCCCTGATATCTCTTGTCACTTTGGATTATTAAAGGACAGCCAAGGCTGGCAAACAAATCTTGGTCTTGTGCTCTGAGGAAGAGGAGAGAGGGACTCTTCTAAACTTTCTGACATTAGCATCTAAATGCCTTCAGAGCTTTTAGGTCCAGGAATTTCTATATGTTTCTAGTATTCTCCCTGGTAAGCCTCTAGAGTCATTAGCATTTCTAGGCACATATGGCTGTATTTAAAAGTGACCCAGGAGAGTTTAAATGTACAAACTCTGCTGCCAGTTCTCATTGCCCAAGTCCTCATGCTCTGCTTTAATCTCTCCTGATGAGGCTGTTGATGACTCAGATCTGCAATGAGAGCTATGGTTGGTTCAAGAGCTCTTGACTTCTATTTCATCACAATCAAGTATAAATGACACCTCCAGACAGTTCCTATTTCCTTCACAGCTCAAAGATTCAACAGAATTGAGGCTGCTTGGATGATGGCATTTTGAAAATCATTTAGCAACTTGGGTAATAAGTGTCTTGTGGGTTACAGCTTCCCCAGCGGTCTTGTTCTGGGACCACGTGTACCCATTTGGAAGGCTATGTTTCACTGACACTTGTTATAAAACATAGTGCCAAGATGATGGACTCAATTACCAAAGCATACACTTTTTTTTCCTGGACAGTGAATATAAAAGGGAATTTAAAATGAGTAAGCTAAAATACTGCTTTTAATGAAAAGAATACGCATTGTGATCAATGTGATGGTAAAATAAATTTACCATCACATATTTTTAGGCACACAATAATCTTTTCAAGAAACATTATCAAAGCTCTTTAACACAATCATCTAATCACCCATCATAAGAAGGTGCATCTCGAAGGTGGGAAACAAGTCTCTGTGGGATGGTGTCAAGGGGAAATGAATCTGTAAAGGGGATTGGAACACTCATCTGCAGTGTGGACAGAAAATGGGCAAATAGGCTTTATTATACCTTTTTTATATGTACAACATTAATGGAAATATCTACAAATATTTCACAGAAAAACAATATAAATTGTAAAGACAGTATGTTAGCAAAAAAGAAAATATAGTAAAAAAACAAACCAGCCCCCTCCCCCACCAAAGAAGTCATTTGATAACATAAGATGTGAATTATATAAAGTGATAAAAGGAGTTTCAACAGATGAGGTTGTTCAGACCCTGAAAGAGGCAGTACGAGGCCCTACAATGTCTCCTTTGCTTCCGCAGCTGCGGCCCTCGTCAGTCAGCCAACAGACTTGCATTAATTGAGAGCTCACTCTAATCGGCCCTGTGCTTTTTGCATTCACTGTAAGAGCTTACAGCCCAGAAATCCCCCAAATGAAGATTCACAATTTCCTCCAAATTGTGCCTTTCTATCAAATTGTGTTTGTCTCTTCCTTTCTGAGGAAATTCTAGATGAGTCTTGTAGATGTGTGCGTGCACGCTTGCATGCAAACTGAGCTGTTTCAATTTTCTCGGGCTGGGAGTCAAATGTTCTGCTGCTTCAATACTAAATACTCCCCTGTCACTTTGTTGTGAGGCCAAGAAAAAAGGTTTAATGTCCATTTTCTCATGCCTGGTGGCACTAGGCTGAGATATATTAAGAGTAAATCAGATTCTCTGCCGAGCTCAATCCTCTTATCCAAACAGGCTTTCTGCCTTTGACTCTAGGTATGGGAGTTTATTCAGGATACCTGGGGCAGTAGTTAGCCAGGTCTCCATGCTGGTCAGAATGCACCCTGCAAGTTTCTCTGACATCTGGGCCACCACTTTTGCCTAAACAGGTTTAGACACAATGAGTCCCCCAAGCTCTAATCTTTCCTAAGATCTGGGACAGCAGTGGTCTGTTCCCATGTAGTTTATCCCAAGTGACCTTGCCTCTGCATGATGCTGATCTTTTCTGACAGCAAAACACATGCTCAGCGAAATAAGCCAAAAAGAAAAAGAAAAATACCGGATGGTCTCACTCATAGCAGGAATCTAGAAAACTTAAATAAGGGACCAGGAAAATGAATAACTATAAGAAAGTGAAAATCAAAATCAACAAAAAACTATGAACCAGAGACACTTTTAGGGGGGCGGGGGCGGGAGGGGAGGGATTGGGGTCAGAATGGGGGGCTGCAATTGTATGGGGAATATAACAATAAAATTTATAAAAAAAAAAAAAAAAGAAGAAATAGGAAATGACAGGTCAAACACATGGCAGAGTTTTTCCTGGCACTTCCCCCATCCCCCCCCCCATGCCCTTCTTCTGTATCCCTGCAGCTGTGAATGGGGTTGGTAATACCCATCCACAGAGACTCTCTAGGGTGCTGGGTATTCTGTGGTTAATATGCTTGAGAATGTGCAGAAAACCAAGGACAAGTCCAGGCTATGCTCCTTCTTTGAAAATTGCCATTAGTGTCACATAAGTCTTCTTTCTACTTCAGGGGAAATAGGAAATGAGTTTAAGGAGGAATAAAATAAAACTGTACAGTTCTGCGAAGCACTTGTTCAGGCACAAAGGTGTAAAACTGTACTCCAGAAAGAGACAGGAGACTTGGGAGCTGGGAATCAGAAGCTTCCAATCGGAAAGCTCTTTTAGCAGCTCTCATGGAATATGAGGACTAAAAAGATCATGGAGATTAATTAGCCCAAATTCTCCTTTTATTTAATGATGGGAAACTGGGAACAAGACTTATTATAGGTCACACACTTACTGGGGGCAAAAGCCATGACTGGGATCCCTGATCCACTTGACAGATCAGTCTTGGAAAAGGATGACTTCGCAGCATGAAGGATGAACACTCAGGCACAGGGGTGTGCTGCGCTAGGCACTGGGGTTCTGCGCCATAGTGGCTCAGCAGAGGCGCTCTGGGACAAGTCACACCTCCCAAGAAATTAACATAGCTCTGTGCTGCCAGGAAAAGTCCCTGAGCACCAGAAGCCTTCTGCTTTCTGTCCTACTGCTGCTACCCTATTTTCAGGTCTTGGAGGAAGATCAAGTACCATCAGCAGGCTTCAAGGTCATACAGCTCTCTGCCAGTAACCCATCAACTGTCATTAGCCCTGGTTCCTAGCAATGCCTCTCATTTGGGAGGAAAATAAAAGTGGAACCAAATGGGTGGCTATTTGTCCAGTCACATGCAGAAGTAGAGAGTACCTTCAGTAAATCATGTAACCTAGTCAGGTCTCAATGTTCTCAAAAAACAGAAAAAAGACAAGAATTGGACCACATACTTTATCTATGCTAAGATGTCTTCTATTTCACTGGACTGTATTAAGGATAAGCTAGGAAAGGACTATAAAATATAAATAAGTTAAAAGGTATTATTCCTGCCATTGTCATTTATGGAGGATTGATGGAATATTCCTCAGCACACATTCTGGGGCCTGCTAGCCCTATGGGTCACATACTTGACCCAAGAAGCAAAGGAATGGGAATCAGGGCTCTATACACACAGAAGGTCAGGCTCTTAATGCTCAGTTCACTGTCTGCTGGCTTCACCCCCTTAGCTTCCCATTAGAGTATTCAACCCCCAAATCAACTTGGGGGAAAAGGAATTGATGGAAAAGACAGGATCAAAATTTGTAGCCTGGAGAAGAAGACTTCTGCTGAAATCTTAGAATAAAGATCTGTCATTTTTGTCCAGAAAAAACATTTTTCACAAAATTCTTCTTTTCTATTTTTGTTTTGGGCCATGTGTGTTTTTATTAGAACTGTCATCTTCAACTCTAATGAAAGTTTGGTCATTTCCTAATTATTGCCAGAAGAACTTGAGTGCACAAATTTGTTTTTAAAAATATATCCTTCTATGGAAACAATCCAAGTGCCCAAAAATAGATGACTGGATCAAGAAGATGTAGTATATATACATAATGGAATAATATTCAGCAATCAAAAAAGATAAACTCATGCCATTTACAGCAACTTGGATGGAGCTGGAAGAGATTATGCTCACTGAGATGAGTCAGAAAGAAAAAGAAAAATATCAGATGGTTTCACTTATAGGAGGAATATAGAGGAACCAAGTAAGGGATCACAAAAAAATAATAAACTATAAATCAGATACACCCTGCAGGGAAGGGGGAGGGAGAGAGATAAAAGCAGGGGAGAGAAGAGCACAAGACTATGGTGAGGGTGCATGGGTGAATTGGTGGTGGGAATTTTACGGGGACTATACCTGAGAGGAGAAAGCAAATATTGTACAAAAATGAAACAATGACTTAAAATATACATAAATAAATTAAAAATAAATAAAATATATCTTTCTATTTGAAAACAATATATAATCATGTAGCATTTGGAAATGTATAAAACCATAAATTAAGAAGAGAAAAATTAACTGTACCATTAACACCCAGAGATAATAGCTATAAATTTATAGTTTATTTATTACTAGCTTTTTTATAGGTAATTATATATTTGGGGTTATAGTTGCAACACATCTTGCAAGTTATGCTTGCAAGGTATCTTCTTAGGGTCTATTAAATATTCAGACTTACAGACATTGAGTGACAGACCCTTGACGGACCCATGTGCTACATTAGGCACCAGTTCACTTGGAAGGCACCCTGGCTTGCCCAGCTGGGCAGCACCACATGCTCCTCTTCAGCACCTGTTTTTACAGCGGCCCAACAGAGCAGTGCAGTCAGGAGCAAGGACAGCAGACATGTAGCATATATACAGAGAATGTAGGAGCCATCCTGGCTTACAAGTCTCATGCCATATGTCAACATACAGTGTAGCAACTCCACAGGCACAGCTTGTAGGGTCCTGAATGGACCTGCTAAGTTTCCAGTGTCCCTGCACTTGCATGACACAGCATGGTGCCTCCTCAAGCAATTAAGATTCCTAAAATCAGATGCAAGCCACCAATCAGGAGTCAATTTTGCCTAGTAATACAGTTGGTATATATACTCTTTATTTTTTTCTAGGGGAACAGAGTCAGAAAATCAAGAGAAGATTCTCTTGCAGAAAGGAAAAAGATTATACCCACAATACTACATATAATAATCAGCCTTTTGAAAAAAATCTCAAGATGAAACACCAGCATGTTATATTGCTTTTAATGGTGTCTCAAAAACATGATTGCCCCATAATGTATTCACTTAATCCTGTGTATTTAGTTAGTTCCAGGTTTTTCACTGTTAAAACTATTGCTAAAGTGAATATCCTTAACACAAATGTGTACATTGTATAAAATGTTGATTATGCCCATAATGTAATTTCAGAGAATGGAATTCATGACTGTTGCAAAGTTTATAAAACTCTCAGTATTTTGTTTGACAAGCGGAGAGAAAATACCAGCCTATTCTTGACTACAAGCTCATGAAAGTATCTTCACCTTCAACATGGGCTATGTTTCTTTAAATCATTTGCTAATTTTATATGAGGATAATGCTGGATTTTTATAAATTACTTTAATAATTGAAGAGTTTAGAAATGTTTATATATATATGCAGTTTATTGTTTTCTTAATCATCTGTTCTCTTCTGCTTAAAAAGATTCCAAGTGAAAAAGCTCATCTTTTTAAGTTTAAAGGATACTTATTTACATTTCAGTCTCATATGCTGCAAACTTTTTCTTGAAGTATTTTTGCTTTTGCTAGAAATGCTCATTTTTAGGTAGATAAATATATCCATTCCTATATATTCCTATATATGTTTGCACCAACATTCCTAACTAAGTAAGGTTGTTTTTGTTACTCAGGGTGCTATAGTGGGAGTATATGTAAATGGACTGAAGTATCTGTTTTTTCTTGCTTTATAATAATGTGAATTGAAAAACTTCCCTTTATTTCTAGGCTCTGGAACATTTTATATAGTTAAGCATTTTCTATTCCTTAGAAATGTGAAGGAATTTATTCTATAGCTATTTGCCCCTAGTATTATTATGCAAGATAAGTATTAGACAAGCTGAAAATTTTAGTCTATTGCTATTCAGCTATTCAGCTGTCCTTCATTTTTAAGGCATTGTTGGCAAACTGTCTTTTCATTAAATAATATAAATTTTATTTATATGTAGGCATTTATTGACACAGAATTGTAATATACAATTTAAATAAAAATATGACATAGACTTTGAAAGGTTATGCATTTTTGCTTATATTTTATTTTTTCCTCTTCTTTCTTTCTTATGTTAAACTAGCCAGGGGTTTGTACACTTTACTTTTCAAATAATTAGCTCCTGATTTTATCTATTATTTTCTGATTCAATAATTTTGTGTTCATAATTTTTATTTCCCTCGCTTTCCTTAGTTTTGTTTTTTAAATCTCTGTAATTACAAAGTGTAATTACAGGAGAACCTAAGCAAAGACATTTTCTAGGACTGGAAAGTGAAAAAGGAACTAAATTAGCAAGTCAGTGGATCACTCAGAGATATATGTCTGAACACACAGGAAAAAGATATGAGATAGGAAGAAACCAGAATCTGATTCCAGACTAAGCCCACTGCTTCCAAGTAGAACCACCACTTGACCATTCCAGACAGAACCGACTGTGACCTCCTGGCTTAATATGGGGAGAGGAGTGTCCTACCTTTTGAGGTATGTGGAAAGGTGTCTTTTATGCTTATCCCTGGGAGGGTGAGAAAAAAGAAGGTAAAGGTAAGAAGGATACAGAGATAAACCTTCCTCTGGGAAAGGGCATATTTCCATGCTACCAGCGTGGTCAGCGGAATCTCAATCTCTCTAGGCAGAGAAGTCGGTCTATGATCTTGAAGAGAGTGAAGAACAGGCTCCAGCCAGGTTCTTTGTTTCCCTACTTCTAAACACTTAGTACATGCCAGACCCTGTGTTAAATAATGTGTATGAATCATCTTTTTTTGCGCCTCATGACAACTCTCTGAGGTAGGCAGTCACATTTCCCCATTTTTTATTGGTAAAGGGCAATAGAGTGACTTGCCCAAAGTCACACAGTCAGGACATGGCTCCAGGTATGTGGGATAGCAAAGCTTATATTTTTAACCAATCCACATAATAATATATAATATTGCATTTTATCAGGCTGACTTTAATCCCTACTGCATAGTGTTACCACTGATGGGTGAGCATGTGAAGTTTAGGGTCAAGGACCAAAATGAAGTTCAAATACCATGACTCATTATGTCCATATATTTTCTCCTCTACATGCTGGTCCACTTCTCATCTTAATGCAAGTCAAACATTTGCATGGCAAACAGACCTGAACTGAATGATGAGCAATTTATATATTCCTTAGCATGCCAGGCAGTGTTTTTGTTCCTACCTTTAAAAGAGGGCAAGGGAGAGGACAGGCAGGGGAGGAGGGAGAGCTGGGGCAGGCAGTTATTGGAAGAGAAAGGGGAAATGATAAATCAGAATACATCCCAAATAATCTGACCTTGGCATGTTTAGACAGAAATATGTATTTTAATGCCCCCATGAAGCCATTTTTTAAATTAAAATATCTAAGTGTTAAGTCATTTTATTAGATAACACAGATTTGTGAGCTTCATGCTTTTGAAACAGTTTCTCTAGAAGATTGTCTGGCAAAATTTTTCCCTCCTAAGAGAGAAAAATGAGATAAATGAAAGCAAAGTGGCAATTTAATTGAGTGTGATGTAATGTGAGCAGAGCTAGAGACATCAAGAATGAATCATAGCAAACTTTAGGTCAAATGATTTCTCTTATCTCTGGCCTCTCTGCGAGTTCAATCAGAACTGCAGGAGATACAGGCCCAGGGGTTTCTAGTCCACCCTGATCTGAGCCTTTATGTCAATACCAGCATTTATATTCTTCTGAATATATATGACCCACAGCACAGTTTTTCAAGAACACAGTATTCTTAACACATCAGCTAATCATACCTGTTGATTTATGATCATCACATATGATTTTAAATATATATGTGTGTATACACTGATATACATATATTTAAATTCAGATACCAAAAAACAAAAAGCACTTATAAAAGATAAGATCCTTTGAATGTAATTTTATGCAGAGCTCCACTCGCTGTGTTTGGGCTGAGACAGACTCCCCTGATAAGGCTGCTGGTGAATGCCCAGGAAAAGAGGAACAAGGAAAAAAGGCAGACAGGAAATGTTGTTGGAAATCTGACAACAAAGAAGGATGTCTATGTCTGTACTTACAATAGCAGTTGGGGTGGCAGCCAGCACACAATAGAGCACCAGAGGGGTGATGAAGCTCTCTTCTTCTGTCCCCGGGTAAGGCTTCATTAAGTCTCCGTCCTGACAGAAGAATCCTTGGATATGCACCTGAAAAGTGTCAGTGCATTCGAAGTAGTAGGCAAGCAGCACTGTCCCGGCCATGATGACAAGCTGAAAATACAGCATGGCCACACAGAGACATTAGCAGGGCTTTGGAGCAGCACTCGCCCCCCAGAGCACACTCCCTCCATCACCCCGGCAGCTCTCTTGGGATCAGTATTGGCAGAGTGTGTGCGTGCCTGGCTCTGCGTGCTCTGGGCTGAGAGAGTGTGTGCTAGCTGGTCTGCCTGGTAACATCTGTTATATAAACCTTCCAGCAAATAATGAACAGTTCCCATCTGAGAGGCAGACCTTAACAAGGCTGGTAGGGACCCAGCTTCTGCTGTCACCTGCTCAGAGAATGCATGGGCACCAAAGTGATATTTTCATTCATGACAGGTGAAAAGTCCAAGGGCAGTGCCATAAGAATTGGTAAGATGTAGATGTGAGAATGTTTCATGAGAAATCTCATAAACTATCAGTGACAGACTTACCTTATTATAAATTATTAGAGGCAGATGAACCACAAGTGAATGAATGAATGAGTGAACAAGTGGATAGGAAAGCGAAAGCCTAGAAGGGTTAAAGGAAAATTTCTGAACCACACCCTATATAATTGGCAGGGATGAGAACAGTGCAAATATTCTACATTGGTCACAATCTTTACCCCTTTCTAAAAAGTTTTTGCCGTTATCCCAAAATGCTCTCCACTAGTAAATCAAGGACTCTGCTGATGATCATATCTTATTATAGACATATACCCTTCATAAAGTGTTGATATAAAAAGGGAAACAATCATCCATTAATTTTGACTCAGAAGCATCCTAGATACATGCCAAAGTTAGATATAGCCTTTTGTAGGCATGTGGTGTGAGAGAATATGGAAATGCCACATTACTTTTTTATTCATATTTGGGAAATACTGAAATGTCAAGATAAGATAATGATAAAGGTAGATAGAAAACAGGTCAATGAGGATGTGAAATTACAGAAAATCTAGCAGAAAGGGATCTTGGAGATCTTCCCATCTAATATCTTTATTTCCTAGATGAGAAAATTATTGCCCAGCAAGGAGAACTGATCACTACTAGGTTATCTAACAAGTAAACTAAATACGCGCTCAGACTATGCATCTATCAGCAAAGCAAGGGAACTAAAGCAGAGGAAAAAAATATTTTTAAGTGTTGATTTGTTTAAACGTATCAATGTAATCATTATGGGAAGAAAACAACTTGGTAGGGTTTTTTTTTATGGCTTAAAATTGTTTTTATTTGGAGGGATGTAAGTGGTAATATGGGGGAAAACCACAACTTTTTCAGTGTTTAGGAAGTCTAAAGCTTTACTCCAGCCCTGAATGAGTAACCCAAAGCTAGTTAGGATCAGAGCCAGGACTAGAAACACACATTTTCTAATCCCGTGTGTGTGTGTGTGTGTGTGTGTGTGTGTGTGTGTGTGGCGGGGGTGGGGAGTTTGGGGGTGGGTGTTTGATCTGTAACATGGAGCAAAATTGTATCCCTTATAAAAAGGTGCAGAGCTCCTTGGAGAGGCAAAGCAGCTCAGTTCCATATGAGAGAAAGTGTTGCTCTTTTTATCTGTTGTCATATTCATTTCTTTAGCCACAACAGTGAAACAGAGGCTTCACTCTGGAAACAGGGTATCTGCAACTCCTCCCTCCCTAGCCGAAAGCATCATTTTCTTAAGTGTCATTTGGATTAAAGAATCCTTCCCTATCCTTTGATTTTCTCTATTGCAATGTTTTTTCTCTCTGGAGACGAAGCCTTGAGATTCTCCTGGTTCTTGTGTCTCTCAATACCAACTCCTAAGGATCCTGCTATAAAGGTCTTTACCTTTTGACTGCCTCTATCACCATGCTTTCCACTCACACATCATGCTTTCCACTCACTGTCCCTCATATCTGATTTGTTTCTGGCTCTACAAGGATTATATTCTTCTATATCTGGCATTTTTTCCCTCCATCCCTCACCCCTAGTTCACCATCTGTCACGATTTCCAGTAATCTCTGGACACTCCTGTGCATTTCTTGGTGCTTGAAGTTATTTATTGGCATCACTTGTAAATCGCCAATGCTCATGCTAGTCATCTCTGCCTTTACAAGCATTTGGTTATTTTCTTTTCCACTTAGAAACAGAGAAAAGACTTGTATAAGTCTATTTCCTGTAAGAATTAAAGATTATTGCTGGAAAGCTGCCTTTGCTAGTGGGTGCTCTTATCTGCAGATTGATTACAAAGTCAAGGCCATGAGATTTCTACTTCTTTTGTGTTTGACTAGTCAATTGAATCCACCTGATGGGCAGGAACCTGGCCAGCTGATTTGAATGTCTTGGAATGAAAGCTAGGATTTCAACAGTTTGAAGCTCTGCTTCTTTCTAGAGCTGCCTCAATCTCCTGCCTGGGGCTGGATCTGGGATGTCTGTGTGGCTCATCCCTGTAGCTGTAAACATTTTTTTCTCTGTTTCATCAGCCCTTGGGAAATATTTGCTTGGAGAAGAGGAAAGACCTATCAGAGCTTTTTTTTTTTTTTTTTTTTTAATAAAAGAAACGCAAAAATGGCATCTAGTTTCCTGTGTGTAGGAAGGATAAGTTATTATATTTTATTGGGTAGCTTTATGTTACCACTTCCATTTTAAAAAAAGGGAAAGGTGAAAGTGAAGTAAACAAAAGCAAACACATACACAAAAATGTAAATATATGTGTATGTATACTTACACACACACATATATGCATATATATGTAAAGGGATGCAACAAAAAAGCAAAGATAGAAACTTTTAGGCTATAGAACTGTCAACATCAAATACATCAAAATTAACAATAATGACAACAAAAAGTCAAAGTCGTACGGCTAAATTTGAAATCTATGGGACAAATCATGAATAGTTGTCTGACCAATTTAATCTTAGAATTAGCATTCAGAGAGAATGGAATGAGTCAATCAATCAATCAATTACAGGAGCAAAGAACTGAGAACCTTGGAGACTCAGAGTGGTGAAGTAGGTGGGAACTTTGGCAGCCTCTGGGAGAGAACTGAAACATCACCATGTGTCAACTTGTCTTTCATCTTCCCCTGAGCTGCCAGAAACCTGTCACTGTCGTTTTCAAGCAACCCTCCAACTTTCCTGGATAGTTCCCAATGATGCCGGGTAGAGATGCACAGGAGCAAAAAATCGAACCATTAGAATACTGATTTCTAGGTTGCTTTTCTAGTGGTCATTTTCTTGACACAAGATGTTAAAAAGAAGCTGATGCATTTGCTACAGGAAAAGACACACCATATAGATTCTTCTTCCATGAGCAGAAAGATCTACCTTGCTGCAGTGAGGATGCCACACAACTAGCCACTCACACCCTCCCTCTTCCTTCCTGTTCTGGGCCATGATTCATCACTGTCCAGTTTTGTGTTACTAGTGCCAGCTGGCACACCTGCCCTCTCCCTTGCCTTCTGCAACCCCATTTAAGGCTGCATGGAGGGAGGCCATCATGTTGGTGTCACATGAGCAGATGGTGATGCTGTGCTGGACCCAAGTCTGGTGGAAGGGCTGAAGATGTGATGTGAAGGGAGCAGTCATGGCGCGGGGAACGGTTGGCTAAGAAGGGGTAAGGAGCTCATACCAGGAATTTTCCTCAGCTGTCACTTCCTCAGAATGACAAGCTGACACAGAAAAACATATTAAGTCCTGATTATTCCTAAGGGGTTAGAAGGCAGAAGCCAACAATATCTGAAATCCAGTTCTCAGGGTTGAGAGCACTATGTTTCTCCCTAGGCCCTCTGTTTACTAGAGAAAACTGAATGTCACAAAGAGTGATAGTGGGGAAGGTCACAAGCTAAGGACAAGAACATTTTCCTTCTCTCTGGAAAGTCTGGATAAGCTGGAAGGGTAAGGGGCAGGTTAGGGTGGGGGAAGGTCACAGTGGCTATAGTCGCATATGTGTTCATGTGTGTGCACTCAAGTATGTTCAGGTAGGCAAGGCCAGATGCTGGAGGGCCAGATGAGAGAGCTGCTCTGGTGTGGAGTGTGAGGGGTACCTTTCAACCCGGGGGGTCTTAGTGTAAGGTGACTAACCATTCCACTTTGCTCAGGACTGAGGGGTTTCTCATGGCATGAGAATTTCTCCACACACTTATTTGGCCTGGGGGAAATCAAGATACAAATACAAGTCAGCACAATAGTGAAGGTTGAACTATATGCTACAGACTGGGTCCTTTATTGAGATATCTCCTACCATCAATTTCATTAATTCATGGATTAATAACAATTATCATAAAGATGTAATGAGGCATGTTTATGTATTTTCATTCTGTTCCAACAAAGGAGGAGTTTTATCAACTTCTATAAAATACAACAAGCCAGCCTCAGAGGGATGGTGGAAAGGAAGAAGAAAGGGAATAAGTATGTGACATAAGGTGGGAGTAGGAATTACAATCTTAAGTATAAATTGTTTAGTAATCCACAAAATAAGGAAATGTTGGTTAGTTACACATTTCAGTTTATGTAAGATAAAAACATTCAATGCTTAAGTGGACTCTTTCTGACCTAGTTTAAGACATACAGGAAATCCTCCTGGATCCTCATAAAGAACATGCAATGATAATAAATGAATGGTGAGTATGGTACCTAATGCATGCCTATATTGGGGGTACTCAGTTGTTGACAAAACCAAATAACAAACAGCAAAAATGTTAACAAAACAGGCATACTTTTGGGACTGATGGGGTTTACAGTGTGGGAGATAGATATAAAAAACAAGCCCAAAGAAACAATAACATGATTCTCATTGACAACCACATAACCAGCTATGTAACATTGAATGTGTTATCTTACATGATATTCATAACATTCTGGAGAGGATGAGTAAAACTCATTTAAAGAAAACTTGGAGAAACTCTGCAGATGGCAAAGCACCATACAAATATGTATAATAAATGAGAACATTACCAAAAATAAATCATACCAGCATAAGGGGTGAACAGTAATTGACATCATTTAAAATTTCCATCAGACACTGGCCACCCTTCTCTAAGAACTGCCCATTTAAACAGTCTTGCTTCTATTACAAGACTGATTTCCTGGCTGGACTGAGGGTAGATACCTGGTCCAAGTTATACCCATGAGCTCTTTCTGATGAACTTGAAGTGAAATTTACTGATATTCATGTGTCTTTGTTAACCAGTTTGAACTCAGGACATACAAATCTATCAAAAGGAGCTACAGAGCAGCCTCGTGTGACTGTTTTAATCTTGAAAAGTGGCAACAGAATATATAGAAAAAAATGAAGTGGCTATGCAAAACCAAGAGATGATAAGACCTAGAGAGAAAGAATAATTTTCGTTCTGGCTTCCTTTAGTTTCTCATTTCAGTTAATGAGTAGCCAATCTATGCTACTTTGGTTTCTTAGGATTTACTTTTAACCTTATTAAAAATTTCCTCTTAGGGAAATGCAAATCAAAACTACAATGAGATACCATCTTACACCAGGGAGAATGACACATATTAAGAAAATTAGCAACAACGAGGATGTGAAGAAAAAGTAACTCTCCTGCACTGCTGGTGGGAGTGCAAACTGTTCCAACCACTATGGAAAGCTGTGTGGAGATTCCTCAACCTACTAAAGATAGAGCTTCTATATGATCCAGCAATTCCACTCCTAGGTATTTACCCAAATGACACAGAAACATTAATTCAAAAGGGCACCTGCACCCTTATGTTTATAGCAGCACTATTTACAACAGCTAAGCTATGGAAACAACCCAAATGCCCCAAAATAGATGACTGGATCAAGAAGATGTGGTACATATACACCATGGAATATTATTCAGCAATCAAAAAAGATAAACTCATGCAATTTGCAGCAACATGGATGGAGCTGGAAGGGATCATGCTCAGCGAAATAAGCTAGAAAGAAAAAAAAAAATACCGGATGGTCTCACTCATAGCAGGAATTTAGAAAACCTAAATAAGGGACCAGGAAAAAGACTAACTATAATAAAGAAAAAATCAAAATCAACAAGCAACTACAAACCAGAGACACACTACGGGGCGTGGGGAGGAGGGGAAGGATTAGGGTCAAAATAAGGGGGGTGCAATTGTATGGGGAGTACAACCAAAATGAAAATGCATACTTTGTGCTAAAATGAAAAATGATGTAAGAATTATATAAAATAAAATATTAAAAGGAAAAAAAATCCTCTTAGCTTCACTTAGTGCAATTAGTTTGCCATTATAGCAGTCCATATAGTCATGGTCAAAACCACCTACCCTGTCTTCAAAGGAGTTTGTTATTTAGACTCAGATGGAACAAGTTTTGGGTTTGACAGTCTCAGGCTTGACTTCATTGTAGGAATGAGCATCATTGAGTAAGTTAAAAGGATAACAAGTGGGCAATTTGAATGGAGTATTTAGACACTAACATGAAAGGCATCACTTTCCTCTTTCTATACTTTCAGGGATCATTTCTATAGTTCGTCACTTTCCTCTTTCAGAGGAAGGGGACAAAGGTGTGGATGTGAGAACTGAACCTTTGATATGCCATACAGTCTTGTCAAAAACACTGATGGGAATCTTTGGAAATATGACTGCCCAAGCACCGGAATAGTTAGCTTAACTCACAAGAATGGAGACTAGTGTCACTTCTGATAGTCAAGGCAAAGGCAACAGGCTTATTAAGTGAATAAGTAGGTCTAAGGGGGTTTGAGTGAAAATAGAAGAGGAAAATCTTGTTAATCTGTGAGGCTGAGGGCTTCTCAATTTTTAAATAGCCAGTTGAAGAAACTACTTATACCAACATTTCAAAAGGAAATGCAATTTTCTTGCAATCTTTAAAATTTCCTGCATTAATAATCCAAAGAGGTTTCAGCGAAAGAGATATGGACTTAATCAGCAGACACAGCCACTGTGAGAAAACCTGACACTGCAAGCAAATGCCTGAGCCCAGTATTTGAATCACTGTAAGCGCAGATTTTGTCTTCTAACTGAACACTGACTTGGCTCTGGGGAGACTGGCTTGACTTTGTGCCTGAAGGATGGCTGTCTAATTTGTCTGAACAGATCATTTTGAGACTTGTGCTTAGCTGAAGAAAAAAGAGAACTTTCTTCTTAGTTCCTTTGACCTGTCCATGCTATAAGATGCACATTAAAATCCTAATGTATGAAGTTCCAAGTAAAGGTAACTTGTGTAAGGATTTCAACCTCCCGATCCACTTAATCTAAAAAGAATATAGAAATAGTTTACAAAAGAAATTTGTTAACCATTATGCTTTCTCTGTCATAGGATTTGTTCTTAGAGGCTTCATGGTATATTTGATGCTGTACTTAATTGGAGGAGGAGGGTGTGTAATGTGTTATCTACTATTCAGAATACTTAAGTATAGGACACTGGGTGTAGATGTTGTGAAGAAGAACCCAGAAGTGGATGGACATTGGCCTAGATGAACACTGAAGGCCCATGAGTGCTCTCAAGTCCTCCTTGGCCACCTGTGCGGTATGATGATGGCTTATTCCTGTGTTCCCACAGCAGCGCTCTGAGCAAGCCATGCATCATCCTGGCCTTTGCACTATTATGTAGCCACCCCTGCCCGTGTTTCCCTCCAGCAAACTTGTAGGGCCCTAAGTGAGTGAGACTTCAAATGTACAACCTCAGGTCAGCACAAGTAAATAAATGGTATTTAAAAGACATTTGGTTGAGTGTGTGGATGAGATTCTATATCTTGTTTACTCATAAAAAATCTGATCAAGGAACATATGACTGTTTGGGATGTAGGACTGGAATATTGGTTAAAACTCAAGTTTTTAATATAAATCAGCATGTTCAGAACAGTGATATCTGGTAGGTGAGATGTTAATAGGTGTGTTGGACAGAGAGAGAGAGAAGGGTATCTGCAGTTCAAAAAAAGTTGTAATTATCTTGTTTTAAAAAATAAGGCATTTAATCATGGACATACTGTTTCATGGTTTTAAAAGGATATTAAAGATATAATAGGTTGCTACTAAATATTAAAAATCATACTGTAATCTATTAAATAAATAATATTGAGAGTTCCTATTTGCTATTTACAAAAGAATCATTTTCTCACTGTAAGCTTTTAAATGACAGACCTACTTGGGGGAAAAGGCACTGGAAGTAATTTTATGACTCTTAATTAGAATGAAAACAATACTAACACTGAATGTTCTGTAAGTTATGTAGAACAAACATTAAAAACTCTAACTGAAAAAGGAAACTAAGGAAATAAGGTAGCGCTTCCTGTATTTGTTTCAAATAATTTTAAGCAGAAGTACTTCAGATAACATTTTAATTTTCCTACCAGAAAGGAACATGATTCTTCTTTCTCCTTATGCATTGCTGTTACCCAGGAATTAGGCAAATGGGAAAAAATGGAAAAACAACTTTCAAACCAATCAGTTTTTCTTTCTAATTAAAACAGGTAAATCTCAATATTGCAAAAATTATTTAAATGCTCTCATTTCCTTTCAAAATTACTGGGTAAGGCTTTTCCTTATTTTCCTTAACATTACTGAGTAACTTGCCTCTAAGATTCTACCTCTCCCTAACACACTAGAAGATCCTGTACAGATGAGCCCAGACCTGAGCCTCACTCAAATTCCTGGAGGCTGTCATTGCACAGGTGCTCAGGCCTGCACCTATGGGAGCTGCATGTAGATAGAGCCAATTATCCTAGTGAAAGTGAGCAGGTGAGCATCTAGGGTCATGGAGCTTGCCAGGTGTTTCTCACTGCAGGAGTAACATCTTGCATTGATAAAAATGTTCTATAGCAGAACTTTCAATATGGCCACCAATTGGTATGTGTGGCCATCAAGGTATTGAAATGTGCCTACTGCAAGTAAAAAAAGAAATTATTTCATCTTATTTATTTAAATTTAAATAGCCACCCAAGGCTAGGGGTGACATATCAGAGGTACATGATGGCTGAGCATTGACAGTTTGGAACCATCAACCAAGCATAAATTTGAAGCTGTTTGTGAAAACACCTTACTACATGCAGGTATAAATTTAAAAAATACACCATCAGAATTTTACTCACCAGTAAATTAATGATTAATCATCATTAATATTTAGTGTTTATTTATTCTTTTAGACTTTTTTTTCTCCTCAAGAGTATAAACATATACAACCATAGGTAGATTTAAAAATCTATAAAATAGGATCACACCATGCATGCTGTTCTATAGCTGGCATTTTTCTTCACATATTTTAACCAACTTTCTGTGTTAGTACATCGAGTTCTTCTCAACTACATGAGAAAATATATTCCCTTCTTTGCTACTCCAGTCCCATTTCTGTCATTTCCAGCCAAGGACTTCAGACTGACACTGTGTTCAGAGGCCAGATTCACCTTTACAGCTAGTATGTTGGGTGTATCAAGGACCCTCCTTCAGGATGAGAGAAGAGAAGTGGTTGAAAACTCGAGGGAGGAGGGCTTTGCATGGCCTGTGAAGGAAGTTAACATAGTATTATCTACTTAAAAGGAAATAGTTGAAGGGTTTTGAGCAGGAAAGTGGCATAATCAAGCCTGTGACAGAAGAGGGAGAGCTTGACGGTAATCTGTACTAGACAGGAGCAAGGCCCTTCACAGTGAATCAGAGCTTGTACAAGGGTTTGTTTATAGGTCAGCTTCCAGGGACTCAGGGCACCTCTAATGTTTCTGTGCTACTGCATTTCCAGAGCACACTCATAAAGTCCTATTTAAATTTTCTCTCACAATAGAATAGAAGTAACATACTATGCATTGTCAGTTTAGTTTTCAACTACTGGAATGAATGAAAGTAATTCATTCAGTAGACTTTTATTGATAAACTACTCTATGTCAGGCTTGAGGGAGAGAAAAGGGCATGAGATGGAGAATCTCTCCATGTGGGGGAGGCCATAAAATGTGTAGGTTTGGGGCTGGGGAAAACAGGAAGTTTAAGTTTGAACATATACATTCCACGATGCCTATCAGACATCCAAGTGAAATGTCTGGAGACACATCTTGGGAGACATGAGTTGCTCACTTAATGAGTGAGCACAAATGGAGTAAAGAGGAGTCTGTCGGGGGAGATGGAATGAGCAAAGGAACCTGAAGAAGGGGTGACAAGAATTGAGTTGGAGAGGAACTAATGTTGAGCTAAGAACTATAATTTTGGGAGAATGGTGGTGACCGGCAGGGGCGGGAAGGGATAACTATATGGTCAACCACATACTTGCAGAGCTTGAAGTCATTTGGACAGTTTTATGTAGAGAAGCAGACACTGAGCAGATACAGCATTTTTATTCTTATGTTCTCCCTAAATTGAACTAAGATAAGAGCAGGCATAAAGTTTCTTAGAGATTTGAATTAGAAGAACAATTATTCTAATACACATGATAGAAGGACCCATCATCTCTTGATTTTTATGAAAAAACATGTCTGTGGATATGCATATTAGACTGGAGGTTGTGCAAAGTAATCTAAGCCTCACTTTCTCACTTTCATCCTTTTGGATTGGTTTTTGTTCCTTTTGAAAATGATTGTTCCACCTAAAATCTTTCTGATCATGGCACAACGCAAATCTGTGTCACTTAGCACTCTACATACTCTGCCATAATACTAGGGTTCTTAGGACTGAGGCTGCCTTGTCAATGGAAGTTTTTTCAATGAAATGTGAAATTACTTTGAAGACACATTTACAGCATTTGATTTAAACCAGACATGTTGAGCTAAAATGGTTTAGGAAGTTTGTTATATTATTAAGTAATCAATACTCATTCATCACAGGCTATATTTTCATTCCTGATTGCCCCTTCTGCCTTCTCCCCTCCTGCAATGCCCACTAGAGGGCAGAGAATCTAATAGGTGAAAGATCATTTCAATGATGCATTCACATTTTCATGGCATCATTAATGTCAGAGCTGCCACAATAAGAGTGTGTAGTCAGGGTGCTGGTCTGAGCCCCATCAGCTGATACCTCACTCACATTGTCACCCTTTAAGGCTTCCAAATACAGATTCTGAAAACTGCTAGTATTGCTACTAGAGCTAAGAGCGGCTTAGCAAACCTTTACTTTGCTTGTTCTATTTTTCTATGAAGGAGGACAGGAAGTCTTTCCCAGGGAATCAGGAGAGATATTTTTAGATAGATAAATTTAAGAGGAGGTCCTATTCATTTCTCATCTTCAGAGACTGAGTGGTAGGGAGGTAGAAGAGCAATAATCATGCCAATTTAATCCCTGAAGATCTTCCAATGAGAACCCTGGATCTGGAAGATACATGCTTCCACCAGGAAGCCTGTGAAAAATCAGTACACTAAAAGGCCACGAGCGATCATGAGCACAGCACAGCTGTTAGTAGGAGAGGTTCTTCAGTTTACATACTGCATTATTTTTTGGATCATGGGATTATAGACTCTTAATGAAATATTAGCGTCCTGAACTTATTAAAACTACATCAAGTCAGTTAATATGCAGTTAAAATGAAATATAAAAATGCAAAACAAACCTAAATAGGCATTTCATAGAAGAGAAAACACAAAGGGTAAATAAATGTGAAAAGATGTGAACCTCTGTAATTATTAGGGAAGTGTAAGTTAAGATTACACTATATCTTCAGGTAGTATACTTACTATCCAGAAAGACTAACTATACTAAGCATTGCTGATCATGTTAACAGAATTCTTTAACCCTGAGGGTGAGCATGCAAAATGGAAAAACACTTTGAAAAACAATTTGGTATTATCTTGTAAAGTTAAACAAGTATATTATCCCATGTTCTAGAAACTCTATTCCTAACGTTGAACTATACTCTAAACATAATCTTGGAGAAATTTTATAAACTTTATACAGGCCTCCATAGAAATTATCAAGATTATTTATAACATTTTACATAATAGTGAAAAAAATCTCAATTTGAACAGTGAAAATTGAATAAATCTCAGTTACATGTGTGACAGACTTTTAATAAATGGGTTTTTTTATGTCAGTTTCTACTTATTTGGTTTTTATAAAGTTCAAAAGATCTTTAATGTCTCATTTTCATATGTCTAGTCTGAAAAACTATGATATTTGAGAGAGGAGACTTTTCAATATTCTTGATGTCAATCTTCTCTGTCTACAGAAAAAAAAAAAACCAGGATTTAAAAAGTAAGAATTGCATTGGTCCCAAATGTATGGAGTGATTGAGGAAAGAACAAAGTTATTGGTAAGGACTTTAAATACCCTTTCAAGAGAAATCATATCCTAGGACATGGAGAAACTTAAAGAGTTATAATGAATTACTGAGAATGAAAGAGAAGCAGGAAGGTTAGAAATGAACAACTATACTTCCAAGTTTCAAAAAGGGATGTATAAGAATTAAAAGCATCATCGGGCCTCCCCTAGTGGCGCAGGCGCTTGAGCACAGCGCTGTGAAGCTGTCTGCAGTCTCTGCAACGCCGGTTAGATCCTGGCTGGCTGGCGAGGGTCCCGCATGGCCCGACAGACTTCTCCTGCCGTGCCTGCTGCTCCCCTCAGCAGTGTATTTCGTCAGTCTGCCTGTTCTGTTCCCCGCTCTGTCTGGTGAATTCTCTCACCCTCCCGTGCATCTGGCCTGTACCCTGGTTCTTGTATAAATAAATAAATAAATAAATCTTTTTTAAAAAAAGAATTAAAAGCATCACTAATGATGATGAATAAATTGTAAGTTTATTTTGGGCATGATTATAGAATGGATGTTAGAGGAACTTTCTTTGCTTTTAAAAGAGGAAGCATCGGTCACTCTGAGCCAGGATGGGTTCATCAGCTTGAGTCAGGTCATCTAAAACTGACCTTATTTCATTCTTTGATGGAGTTATTAGATTGGCAAAGAGGATAAATAGATCATGTGGTTACTTAGACTATATCCAGGAAGTTTGCAAAATGTGACCTTGAGAATCTGAGAGGAAAGTGACGTTGAGAATCTGAGAGAAATGTGAACTGGAAGACTGACATACACTGGATGAACTCAAGATGAATTTATTAATGAACCAGTTCTCAACAGTTGAGAATGAAAGACTGAATTTAACTTAAAGAAATCTCATAAGCAGAAACCCTGACATTTGAGTCTAAAATAATCTATTACTTAAAGACTGGGTGAGTAGAGGAACATAAATGTAACATAACACAACAATAGGTAAAGAAACAGCAGGTAAAGATTTGGAGCAGAAGTCTGTTCATTCTCAACTGTAAACTATTTTGTTTTCCTTGGAAATATTGCTCCTTATTATTTTTTCTTTTTGAATCTTGAGCTGCTTTATCCTCATTGCTTCTGAGCTCATCTCAAACATTTGAAATAAACAAAATAAATCACAAAAGATAAAAACTCTTTTTTTATTACTGCCTTTAATTATTACCCAGTCTTTTAACCTTTTTATTCTGATAATCTAGGGGTTAACTTCATTTCCTCTCTGTAATATTTATTCTCAAACTGATCTCATTCAAACCCTCCCAATTGAAAAGTTATCAAACACTCTTCCATCCTAAACTTATTTGATGCTTTTGACACTCCCAGTCAATATTTTTATTCTTGGCTTTCTCTCCTTTCTTTTGTGGTTGTTTTTCTTGTTTTTGAATCTCATCTCAATTCTCTTTTTTTTAGGTCTCCCCATTTGCACACCTCATTCTAGATAAGACTTGTACTTTCTTCTCACAGTTTATGCTGGGGGATCTCATGTGCCTCCAGACTTTCAATTCTCTCTTATATGTTGAAATCTTATTTCCTGCATAAACCCTCTTTCTTGAGTGCTGGATGTGACTTTCTCCTGAACTTCTCCAAAAGCTTCAATGGCCACCTACATACTATTCACAGATAGAGTCTAGTCCAGACCTCTCTCTTGAACCTCAGACCCTTATTTCTAAATTCATATCCCAGTCTCTTCCTTTAGATATTTTTCAGGCATCTCATACTCAAGATTTACAGATCTGAATCATACCAATGTCTCCCTTCACCTCCTGAAATCTCTTCTTGAGTACTTCCTTCTCTGAAAAATCACACTGCTGCCCAAGCAATTATTAAAGTCAGAAATTGAAAAGTTGCCCGATTCTCCCAGCTTTCCTTTGACCACTTCACAATCAGACAGACTCCAAGTCTGATCGATTCGATCCCTTTAGTATCCCACTGTCACTAGAGCACTTTTTCTAAAAACACAAATCTATCGATTTCCTTTTCCTAGAGAATAAAAACCCACTCCTTAGCATCTCACCCAAATTCCTGATGAGCTGAGATTTCCCTACCTTCTAATCTCATCTCATAACTCTTCCCTGGAAACATCCAATTAATAACTCATACATTTCTACTGAAACTAAGGTTACTTACATGTGTCTTGCTTTTGTTATAGCATACTCCTAGTTCTATGTTTTTTCCTTTGCTTTGCTTCAGTTGGTCTTTCTTCCATTTATTGGCCTGATGAATTTGTTTAGAGCACAGTTCCTTGTTTTCTTTAGGTAGCATTTGAAACTTTCTCTTTTGTATTCACACAGAGCTTCATTTTCCTATCATAATGTATAACACAGGGCAGTAATTATTTGTTTGCATGACATTCTTCACCACTAAACTGTGAACTCCTCAAGGAAGTGATGAAGTTCCATTTATTTTGGTGGCCATGGTACTTAGCATAGTTCCTAGCACACAATTTAATTCATGTTTATGGAGTAGAATGATTCAATGTGCATAAATACTGCAGTGCCACTTGCACAAAAGTTTGTACTCCCCCAGTTCTATTAATATTTTAGGACTTATAGACAAGCAAGAGTGATGTTTTCCTCTGGGCCAATCAGTCCACACTCAGAATATCCTGCTGTGATATGATGCTGCACTTAGGCTGAGGCAGCTATAAACTAAAAAAAAAAATACTAAAGAAGGGCAATAAGGAATTCAGCATCATATCAAAGCAGCAATGATTGACGACATGGAACATATTCATGTGAGGCACCATGAATCCAAAAGAAAATTAACAATACTACTGTAATACTAAGTAATTGAGAGCAGCCACTACTTTTCCAACAAAACTATGGGAAATCACACATGACTGCTCTACAAATTGTTTGTTGCTTCTCTAGCTGATAGGTAGAGTCTAATTCTCTTCCTCTTGAAGGTCACAGGGTGATGTAATTTTTAAGACTCGGTGGCAGAACAAATATAGCAATACAAATGTTGGTCCTTGGTTTAAGGTCATTGCTTGTTTTACTATGGCTAAGTAAACATGGCAACAGCAAAGCTAAGAGTGCATATGAAAGGAGGGTAGGAGGGGTTACACAGACCACACCAGCAGTTTCTATTTTGCCTCTGCCTGAAGAGGATGACACACTCAATGGAATGATAAGCATCTCACAAAGAATCATTTGGCCTTGTGATTAAAAACCTCACCCCAAGTTCACTAATTTCTCAACCTTGTCAGAAATCCTCATTGACACTACTTAAGAATAGGAGGGATAAGCAGAGAGGCTTAACAATTCTCAGCATTTATGAAGGAGCCCTGAGATTGGACCTTCTTGGGAACATTCAAATTACAGTATCACAGAGGCTGAATTTGTCTCCTGCCTCCTTCACTAATTTCCAAGATGGCCACTTTTAATGTATATTGTGGTAACTACAAAATGTTTGTGTATAAAGGGGTGTGTGTGTGCACACATGAGAGGAAAGAGAGAGAGAGAGAGAGAGAGAGAGAGAGAGAGAGAGAGAGAGAGAGAGAAAGAAATAACAATTAGTTTATCATTTGAAAGTAGAGATTTTTATACCCAACTGGCATTCTTTCCTAAGTCTTTGACCCTTTGGTCTCACATTTATAGAAATATTTGCCTTTTCTTTGATAGCTGCCATTACCCTTCCTGAGGAAGAAAAGAATGCCAGAGAGAAGGGAACGATCTTTCTGTTGAAATATTTGAAGAATAAAGAGGAATTAGATTTGTTAGAGAAAAAGTTATTATAACAGCGAAGGGGTAGAAATTAGTTCAATATTTAGAAGCTGAACTGAAAAAAATTTCCATGAACCTTCTGTCAGAATTCTTCAAAGTCGCCCTGAGTGGCTTCAATAGGTGGTGTGTTCTCTACTGCTAGGGGAAACTAAGCAATTCATTGATGGAGATGACATGAGAAGGGATTTAAGTAAATATGGGGTTTTAGGGATTAAAGTCTCCATGCCAGACATTCTATAAACAATGAAGCTATAGCAAGACAAATATGAAGGTATTTTGAGGAACACTTCCTTATTAAACATAAACAAAATGTGAGGGATTACATTACCGTAATCAAATGTTAGTTCTGGTCATTTTGTCAGGTATAAAGCTGGCTGATACATTTAAAATTGTTTTTCTAATAAAGTCAGCCAAGCATGAAATAACTTCTAGCTGCTTTAGTAAAGACGAATAGAGGAAATTTCACTAATGAGAAGCTAATAAAGCAGACAAGCCTGACCCTTGAAGCACATGTCCTTTTCAGACAAGGCTGGTGAATACTGGGCTGCTGGCACTGAGGGGCTTCTGTTCTCATTTTCTAAGGAAAGGTTTTGGGAAATTTATCAGTAGGGGGCATTGGTGTTCCATCATCAGGAGATTTGGACTCAGAATAAGTGCTCTTGGTGATGTGGAGCACTTTGAAATGACTAACAAGTCAAAGCAGATAGAGAACTATTTTTCTTAGAAAAACCTACAAAGAAATGTCATCTGTTCTAAATAAAACTTTAGGAAATAAAAGTACACCATGTACATAGTTGGTTTTCCAAAATAAATGAAGATGCTGGAAGCTTTAAGAATTTTGTTTTTTGAAAATGAAAAAAATATCACAGTGCCTGCAGATTCAGCATTTCCAAATCCTAGCAATTGAGAAGGCAGCTGAATTTGCATCCTGGTGAACTAACATCATTGGGGCTTACAGCTCCCACTTGAACTGTGATGGGAGTGAAATCAGATAGTTCTCTCTGTGTTAGAAACTTCTCTGATACAAAAAGAACTGATCTGTATTACTCTCCCCCCTTACTGGCATAGGCAGAGGCACAAAATCTTGAAAGAAATTAGAGAGAAAAGAGGGGAAAAGGAAAATATGTGAACATAAAATGCACATATTATGAGACAAAGAATTGCGTTTCTTTACTCTAAAACACACATAAGTCCCACAGTTTATTAAGGGTAGGAAATGTATTAAAAACTAATAAAAATAAATGCAAGATTCCCTATATCTGCAATGACATAAATTCTAGGTGGCAGACACAATTACTCATGAATTATTATACTTTATAGAAAATTTTGATATCCTAGCTTTCTTGTCCTCTATCCTCAAAAGTACCTTTAGCTTTATTTCTTTTAGTCCCAGAAGTCAGAATGATGGAACTTAAAATCTGAAATCATAAGAACCAACACAAAGGAAGGACATATGAAAACACACAGACACTCATGTACCGAGAGATTCTCCGATTCAATTCTATTTGAAGCAAAAGAGGGATGCTTAATTCCCTCCCACCATTAAGGCTTATTCAGATTTTTACATTTATTCATTTAATACACATTTACATTTATTCATTTAATTCATTTATTCATTTAATGAGGAAGCCTTCTAGGTAAGTAGCAGGCTATGAAACTTGCCTTGACTTGCCTTGACTCTGGAGCCATACTCTGAACTCCTGAGTTTGTAACTGGGTTACATTTTGCTCAACTGAAGAAACTCTTGTAGTATTTTCCCTTGATGCTGCCTAAGGTCACAGGAAGGAGAACAGCACTACCCTCTTTATAATGTGACTCAACAGTGAGCAAAGCTGTGTACACTGTGTACACTTGGATGTTTCTCTAAGAGAACATCTCAGAGGTGAGAATTTCTGAGTAATAAGCTCAAATTTTGACCTTCATAGTGGCATTTTCAAACCAGTTCAACACATTTCAAAGGAAATAGCTGTCAGGATTGATTTGTATTTATAAAGAGTTTTGTTTAGAACCAACCCAAAAGATGTCAAATAAGACAATCTCCTACAAGGTCTTTCTCAAAAGTACCTGGGAAACCTAAATTCTCACAACAGCAGAAATTCTACTAATTCCCTGTTTCACATACTTACATACACACACACATACACATACATACATGCATACACACATATACATATGTGTGTGTGTGTGTGTATATATATATATATATATATATATATATGTATGATTTACCCTGTTTGGGGACAGAAAGAAACTAAAACTAAATAAAGAATGCCCTCTCTCACAAACATCCTTTACAGAGCCACCATTTTTCCTGCCTATTTTTCTTCTAATGGTCAGTGAAAGGATAGGACATTGGGTTAGGGAGCATGGGGAGAGGTGCAGTGAAAGTTTTCCTGAAGAAGTGCTGGCCTTGGACTTGGAAAGTTCAATTTCCCACTCTCCTGCTAATCAGCTGTGTGAACTTGAGCAAGTGGCAATACCTCTCACACACCTAGTAAAAAGGGGAAAATAACTAAAAACAAACAAGCAATTATAAACCAGAGATATCCTGCAGGGGAAGGGGAGGGAGAGGTATGGGAGGGAGGGATGGAGGAGCACCAGGGACTGTGGTGATGGTGCACAGGTGAATTGGTAGAGGAAATTCTATGGGGACTACACCTGAGGGTGAAAAAAAAGCAAACATTGTTTAAAAATGAACAATTATGTAAAAATATATATAAATAAATACATTTTTACAAAGGGGAAAATAATCCCCAGACAACAGGTTTAAAAATCAATGCATGAGGGTAATAACACTTGCCAACGAAAATTGGCAATTGACAGGATTCTTCCCCACCCCCTCCTTTTTCAAATAGATCCAGAATTAGTAAAACACTAAGAGGCAGAGAGTCTAGCAGAATTAACACAAAAATTCGGAACAGGGAGTGACTAATTAAAAATTCCTTAAACAACATGTCTAAAAAAGAGCAGTGTTTTGTTTGTTTTTGAATCACCAGTCTTAGTGTTTAGTGGTGCTGACTTTTAAGAGCTGGTAAATAACACCTTTTTTTCTTTAAAGACTTATTTACTTATGCATACAAGAGCTGGTGTACAGGCCAGAAGTGCGGGAGTTGAGAAGATCCAAAAGAGACAGAGCCGAGGAACAGAACAGGCAGATCAACCAAAGCACACTGCTGAGGGGAGCAGCAGGTGAGGCAGGAGAGGTCTGCTGCGCCATGTGGGTAGCTCCCTGACCGGAGACGGGAGATGGAACTCGTGCTGCAGTGGCTGCGGATGGCTTCATAGGTTGGTCTTAATCCCTTGGGCCACCAGGGAGGCCCCAAAGTAACACCTTTTTCCACCCACCAAGTATTTTGAAAAATAAGAGTGAGAGAAGGTGTAAGAGAGCCCAAGATAGTCCCTCATTACTTCTAAAGGCTGGGTTGGAGGAAGTGACTCAGATAGGTCTCTAAATCTGATCAGAGAATTAGGTAGACTTTCCTCTTCTGACAGTACTATAGAACCACCATCTTCCCCATATAGAAGGAACAGACTAAACCACATGCTTCCTGTGGGATCTGGCCCTCAAGAGGAAGAAGAGAGGAAGACACTGAGCCAATAATAGCCAGGTCTTCTTCCAAACTTGCCAATGATGAGACCTATTTACCCCAGGGGAGGGGCAACTGAAGAGGCAAGAGGTTGCACCCTCACAGATACATAGGAAATACCAGGATTGAGAAATGTGCTTCTGAGAGCATAAATCATCTTGTTCAGCAAAATTAACTGGCTTTTACAATAATGAAATTTATTATATAACAAAATTCTGTATCCATATATATAATGCTTAAGCAGATCACATTTCATCACCCTAATGAATACATCCTAATTTTACTATGGAATGGCTTAAAATGAGACATGATACCTCTGGATTTTCCTTTCTTTTACTAAACCTTTTAAGTATTTAATTTTCAGAGATGATTGGATCATTTCCAGGGGAGAGGGAAGAAGCATGTATGCATCTGTAATGATCTCTGACAGTGTGACACGGAGCACTGATTTTTACAGCAGTAGCCAAAATTACAGTAATTAGAGGAAATATCCACATCTTTATAAACAGAATGTTAACTGATTCAAAAGGAACTTAATGAGAACTTACAAGAGGAAATGCACTTTTGCCACCGAGTATTAAACATTAATTAAAGTCAGAAGGCAAACGTCAAATTGCTCTCCACTTCAGTCACTTAGCAAAGCACAGAAATTGGAGAGGCTTAGAATCTGCTGACTTTACTGGTGGTGACCCTCCAAATGGGATATCAGGTTTGATGTTGAATTTTACTTCCTGCAATGATTTTGTTAAGATCTTGTTGCAGAAACTGAATGATAAAGCTTTCTGATGCACAGCATTGCATCCATATATGCAAACAGTGTGCCTGGAGAGAAAGAAATCAACAAAACCAATCCCATTTACAATCACATAAAAAAGAATTAAATATCTAGACGTAAACTTAACAAAGGAAATGAAGAGCCTATACCATGAAAACTACAGGATATTGTTAAGAGAAATAGAAGATACACAAAAAATGGAAAGACATTTCCTGTTCATGGATTAGAAGAATTAACATTGTTAAAATGGTCATTTTACTCAAAGCAGTATGCAGATTCAATGCAATCCCTATCAAGGCTTCAAGGGATTCTTCAAAGAAATAAACATTTCTGAAATTCATTTGGAGCCACAAAGGACTCCAAATAGCCAAAGTACTCCCAGACTTCAAATTGTACTACAAAGCTATAGTGGCTATAGTGGTCAAAGCAGTGTGGTACTGGAATAAAAAATAGACACACAGACTAATGGAATAGAATTGAGAGCCTCGAAATAAACCCACAGGTACATGGATAGGTAATCTATGACAAAGGAGCCAAGAGCATATATTGAAGAAAGCAAAGTCTCTTCAAAAAATGGTGTTGAGAAAACTGGGCAGCCTCATACAAAAGAATGAAACTAGACCATCATCTCATACTTGATACAAAAATTAACTCAAAATGAATGAAAGACTTGGAAGTAAGACCTGAAACAATAAAATACATTGAACAAAACACAGGTAAAAGATTCCATAACATTGGTTTCAGTTTTATTTTTGTGGATTCATTTCCAACAGCAAGAAAAACAAGAGAATATTTTAAAAAAAATTAAAAAGTTTCTGTACAGCAAAAAAAAAAAACTATCAGTAAAATGAAGACAACGTACTGAATGGCAGAAAATATTTGCACATCATACATCTAACAAGAGGCCAATATCCAAGATCTATAAAGAATTTGTGCAACTCAACTAAAAGAAAATAAATAACCCAATCAAAAAAAAATGGGGAGAAGAAATAAACAGGCAGTTCTCCAAAGAAGATATATATTTGGTCCACAGGCATATGAAGAAATACTTATCATCACTTATAGTAAAGGAATTACAAATCAAAACCACAATGAGATACCACCTTATACCTGTATCAAAAAATTCAGAAACAACAAGTTTTGGTGAGGATATGGAGAAGATGGAACCCTCATATGCTATTGGTGGAATGTAGACTGGCCCAGTCCCTATGGAAAACATGGGAAAGTGGAGGAAGTTTCTCAAAATATTAAAAGTAGATCTTCCAAATGCCCAAAAATAGATGACTGGATCAAGAAGATGTGGTACATATATACCATGGAATATTACTCAGCATTCAAAAAAGATAAACACATGCAATTTGCTGCAACATGGATGGCGCTGGAAGGGATCATGCTCAGCGAAATAAGCCAAAAAGAAAAAGAAAAATACCGGATGGTCTCACTCATAGCAGGAATCTAGAAAACTTAAATAAGGGACCAGGAAAATGAATAACTATAAGAAAGTGAAAATCAAAATCAACAAAAAACTATGAACCAGAGACACCTTTAGGGGGGCGGGGGCGGGAGGGGAGGGATTGGGGTCAGAATGGGGGGCTGCAATTGTATGGGGAATATAACAATAAAATTTATAAAAAAAAAAAAGTAGATCTTCCATTTGATCCAGCAATTCCACTCCTAGGCATTTACATGAAAAATACAAAAACACTAATTTGGAAGGATATATGCACTCTTACGTTTATTGCAGTACTGTTTATAGTAACCAGGTTATGGAAACAACCTAAGTGCCCCTGCATAACTGAGTGGACTGGGAAGATTTGGTACTTATACAGGATGGAATACTACTCAGCTATAACGAATAAAAAAGATGAACTCTTGCCATTTGTGACAATGTGAGTGGAACCAGACAAGATTGTGCTAAGCAAAATAAGTCAGAAGGAGAAAGATAAGTATCATGTGCTATGAAGTTTCTACAGTGTACAAGCAAGCATGGAGTATGACAAGTAGGTTATGTCAGAAACATTTCATCCCCATTGACTGCTGAGAGCCATTCTTTTATTGTTCATTTTCTGCCATTTTCCACAAATGCCCTTTCTTCATGCTCAGCTACACAAGCAAATTTTGCAACTGAGATAAGTTCTGAAAATCTATGCGTTTATGGGTGATTTCTTGGCTCACAATGGGTTGGTTCTTGCTTTCGGTGAGCAGTGTGGGACTCAAATGAGCCAGTCAGCCCTTTACAGCAAGGTGAGGTATGGTCCTTGTTACACTTGTCTGTGCTGCCTTCTATTTGCAGGAGCAGTGGCATTATTTCACTCCACAAATGGCCCATATGATGCATTAAGGATGTCATGTACTCTCAAGGAATTGACTTAATGATTTTTACACTTAAGGAGGAATTGCTGGTAAAATTCATTCCTCAAATGACTTCAAATGACAGATTCTTGAACAGGTATAAATTCAGGCCAACATACTAACATACTTTTACACACAGATCTTCCCACAGTGTCTATAAACACCAACCTCAGGTGGTGTGACATGGGAAGAGCCCATAATGTATTCTCCCTCTCAAATGAAACTACCATGGGATATTCCCTTTACAAGGAAGAAATAAAACATTCCCTTAAAGGTTCAGTGAGAAGACTGAGCATCAGTCATTTCAGGTTCAATGAGAAGGGAAAAACAATTCAGTCACCGATATGGAAGCTTTTAATTATGTTCCCCATGAATGCTCAAAATCCAATAGTGGATTGTATCTTTTAGGATAAGGCCTTGGAATCCTCACTATTTTCCTGGCAGAACATTTAAACCATTGTAAATATGTAACTATCAAGAAAAGCAAAGGCATTCACCACCTGATTTGTAGAGAAAATTCTTTTTTGCAGAATCTTTCCATTTTCTTCAGCATCTCACATTGTCAGTTGTCAGAAGCTAACACATGGCAGTTTTATTATTCCAAACAATAGCTCTTCTAGGGAGGTCAGAGGCTTTGTTATTCCATTTTTATAAGAGAGGAGAGATTCAGACCTCAGATATCAAATCACAGGTTCTAGCACAGGAGAAGAAATAGGGCAGGGGTTTTATCTTGTTATGGACTTATTGGAAAATACTAAAAATACAATCTAAAGATTTACTACATTTTTTTCACAAAGAGGAAGCACTGATTTAACTATATGTGTGTATATATATTATAAAACATATATATTATATATAGTCATACATAATTTTCTTTAAATTGATAGAACTAAACTAGGCATTTCATTTTATGTTAAAATTTTCATTTCATCATTTCCCAGAGGAGCTCAAGTTATCTCAAAATACCTCATCATTTCCCCAAATCATGTCTTAAATGCATTTCCTAATACTATGAGGTGGTGGGTCAGGCAGAAAAGTTGTTAATTTCCTTTTGCTCCCACTAGCTGGGATGGAGAATCCAAAGTCTTAAGGCCCTGGTGCTTTACTTAGAACTTATCATTATACTTCTAATTGACTACAGATGAATTAATGAAAGGATTTAATTTTGAGGAAGTGGGGGTGAGCCTCAGAATATGATGAATGGTCTTACAAGTTTTGGAAATTCTATTTCCTGGATGTTGTAGCCAGTGCTATTATATGCCAACTAATATATCCAAATTCAAGTTCAGGAGACATCAGCCCCCAGAGCTGCTGACCTCCATAGCTGCTGACTTCCATATTGCTTTAGGATCTGCCTTTCTGAGATTAGTTCAAATGTTTAAGAGAAAGAAATTTCTGGTGTTTCCTTTGAGAACTATGGCTCTAAAACCTTGTTAGTAAAGAAATATTGTTTGCGATCTTATTTAGAGCTCCAGCATTAAAAGCACACCGCAAGGCAGGTGCCCAGAAGAGAAGGGGGCAGAAGGGAGGACACCTCTTACCATCTTTGAAACTCTTAGAAACCTAGTTCTCTGAAGAACTCAGTTTAAGAATGCCCACTCTAGAGAACAACCGAATCATACACATTGTCCTTATTCTCTGAGACACATATTGGAGAAATTGCCATTTATGTTTTCTGTCATCCTATCTGTGTTATGGATCATGGGTGCAGGAATGAATCGAAATTACAACCCTTCAAAGATTTAGGGAGGGTCAGGATGGCAGGTATAAGGTAGCTAGAGACTAAAAGATTTATTTGTTGCCCTTTTGATGTAGCTAAAAGTCATATTGCCAGAGATGAAAGAAATCCATGTGGTATCATAGGGGGTAAAGAGCACACCCGATAGAAATTTTATGGCTACATTGGCTTTTATGGTACAAATTTTATGGCTACATTGGCTTTTCAAGGTAACCCAGGAATGAGAAAATGCTCTTCCTGTTTGCTCTGTTCCAGGCCACAGACTTTGAGTTTTAGTCAAACACATGCTCGAGTGCACTGGGCACTAGTTTTTTCTCACAGGAATTCCCTTAGGGCATACTAACCTGGGCACAAAGCTGAAACCCTACAGCCAGATGGTATGTACGCTGCTGGCTTACCTCTTTCTCAAATGCCACTTCAATTCTTCTGTCTGGAGGGCTGCCCCAGCTGCTAATTTCTCTAGGGATTTGAACGCACTGCCTAAAAATGTCACACCCGAATTCTGCTGAATAAATTGCTTCACTGTTGCTAAAGAGGATCTTGTGACTGCAGGTTGATGCTGGGTTTTCCAGAAACTTTTTACTATGAGGAGGGCTAAGATCTCATTACACAAGGATTTTACCTTCCCTATTTTTCTTTCCCTCTTCCATTCTTTATTTTCACTCCTGTGCATGCTGAATACATTTTTTCAATAAGTAAGAGTGTCAGTAAATAGAGATAATCTCGATCTAGGGGGTTCATTTTTAGTGACAAAAGCACAGGTTTTAGAGTGAAAGACATGTCTGTTTAAATCTATGTTCTGCTTCTTCTAGATGGTTTGACTGTGGGCGAGCTACTTCACCTCTCTGTTTCCATTTTCTATTTTTTTTAAAATTATTTACGCTTTCTTTTTCTTTTTTTTTAAAGATTTATTTATTTATACAACAGCTGGGGTACAGGTCAGAGGCGTGGGAGGGTGAGTGAATTCACCAGAGAGAGCGGGGAGCAGAACAGGCAGAGGGACTGAAGACACTGCTGAGGGGAGCGGCTAGAAAGAGAGGAGAGGTCTTTCACACCATGTGGGAATCTCCCTGGCTGGCTGAGAATCAAACCTGCACTGCAGAGGCTGCAGACTGCCTCACAGTGCAGCGCTCAACCCGCTGCACCACTGGGGAGGCCCATTTCCTAATCTTTAAAGTGGGGTGGCCATGCCTAACTGACAGGCTGGTAGGAAGCCATGAAACAGAGCATGTGACTTGAGTGATGTTCACAAGTGGCCCCTTTTCTTTGCACTTGGAAAATGAAGTGCCAACACACTTGCAATGAGGACAATTTGGCACTTGAATACCCACAATGGACAGAGGTTCTGATCCAATGACAGGAGCCAACTGAAAGGCCTCTCCAAGTAGTCGGCTGTCCCTGAACCCCACTCTGTCCTAGGTTAAGAGCTTTTCTGTGAGTGTGGGTTCTCTTGTCTAGTGACTATACCTGGGCACTTGTCCAGCAGTTTCCAGCAGAGCCAGGTCTATGGTAAAAGCTCTGTGATAGAAAAGGGGGAGGTTGCTTAAATAATAAAAAGTACCTAATGTAGGAAGCAGGATAACAAATAGGTGCAGAAGCATATCTGTTTGATCCTCCCTAGCATATATTCACCCATCTTTTGGGAACGAATTCCTAACTTTTCATAAGAAACTGTTTTCTTCAATTTTGCTTTATAATTTGAAGGGTATTGACCTGGTCCACATTACAGAAGTGAGATTTGATTAGCTACAACAGATCATACATTTAACCTTCTGGCTGTGATAACGAGATCAGGGATGGGCACACACTTGAAGACAAATGAAATATTTTCTGGAGCTTAAGAGAAAGAGGAGTTGGCTTTCTTAAGTGGAGCTATCAGAAAAGACCCTCTCTCTTTGGATCATGTATAAAGCTGTGAGGCCTGAGCGGCTAGCATAAGGGGAGAGCCTAGTGTTGTTACCCCACAGTGAGAAATGAGGATGAAGTTAGCATTAAGAAAGTAAGTGAAAGCAAAGGAGAAAAAGACCTTGGGGGAAAGTCTTTGAATCCCTGTATCAAATTTCACCTGAAGCAAGTGCTGTATCTTGGCTTTTAGTTATATGAAACAATCAATTCAAATCTGCTTATAAAGCTCCCACCTATAGATCCAATACACTTGGGAAATGGGACATTCTATGAATCTAATTACCCTTAAAAGTATATGACTTTTCACCTACGTAGAATGTAGAAAATGGTAGGAATTTACCATTACAAAGATTCATTCAGTCTAAAATGTCACTAGTGCCAAGGTTAAGAAACCCAGATCTAGAAGACACGTCCACTGATGTCAGTGGAATGCTAGACTGGGCCGAAGTGGCATTATTCCTGCCAAAAGACTATGGGGCAATGAAAGAGGAGACCATGGCACAATGAGCAAGGATATGAGCAGGACATCCACAGGGAAATAGAAGGATTCCCTGCTGCTCTTCCAAGGCTAGGGGTGTTATACCTGTGGGTGGCGGTTACATTGTAAGGGAGAGAGCTAAGAGTACAGCTTAGGAAATGAAGAGATGATGGAGCACTGGAGGGGGAGCAAGTCTGAGTGGCCAGTTAGGGCTCATCACAGTGGTACAACTAGAGGACGAATGTTGTTCTCGTGGGTATGGGCTATGGCAGCTCTGGGCTGAATGTTTCCAACATGTAAGCGTGGAGAGGTGGCGCACTGTCCAAGGGCCATGTCACTGGACTGTAGTCACATGGAATAGGGCATCTTCATTAACCAACTATGACCTCCCCTAGATTACATATAGCTTTAGACTCCTTAAACATAATATATTTTTGTATTATGCTACATTTTATTATACCATACTATTGACTAGACTGTATATGCTATATGTGAGCACTCACCATGGGTGTTTGCAAATTTTGGCATGTGGGAAAATGAGAAGAGAACACTGCTAGTTCAGCCTCACGGATAGTCCCAAGTGTAATACAGAAAACAGGTGAGATCGTCCAATGAATCCTAGTGCAGTCACCGAGGCAATGATAACCGTCACGAGGGTTGAGAACATATCCAGATCTCTGTACTGAAAGATTACCTTCTCACGAAGCTTCTTGGTACCAGTTGGCTGGAAATGTGGACATTTAGAGTTATGTATCCACTCTGTAATACCTCGCTCAGACCTGGGGTAAAGTTGCTGAGAGTAATCCAGCTGGGAACCCACCCCCAGAACATCTGGCTCCAAGGTATCTGGAAATTGCATTCACTACAGTGAGAGGTAAAGACAAGACTAAGCCTAAACAGCAAAGCTTCCTAGCAGTAATGAGATGCTATGCCTTCTCTCCCCTTCTCATTGTGGGGGAGAAGCTGCATGGAGGGGCTACCCACACATCACTGGATTCATAACTATCATTTCTCTGCTTCTCTGACTTAATCAGCTTTCCTAAAGAACGCATAGATGTGTGTGAGTCTGTGTGTGTGGGTATCTGGTGGCAGGATTAATTAGTGCCACTCATTACCCTTCCTTGCACTCATTCTAACTGTCTTTGTGACTTTGCTTATATGTCTCCGTGAGTTAGCAACGTATGTTAAGGCACTCCAGCCATTCTTTTTTTCTTTTCCATTGGTGAAATCTTTAAAATAGTCTTTTTATTATCCTGTTTTAATAGCTTTAGTTTGTTACCTGCTGAGATTGCTGTAGTCTTACTCGTTGCATTTGAAAAGACAGTTGTTCCAAGTTTCCTTAACTGCACAAATAACATCATAACTAAATTAAAAATAAAACAGACTATCTTAATTTCCTGTGTTTTGATGATGATAATGATAATAATAGCAAACATTTGAAAGCTTATCATATACAAAGCACTACGCTACGCCAGATATTTTTTCACTTATTTATGAGATCGGTAGTATAATGTGGGTGGCTGGTTTTAAATCTAAATTATAGAAAGGGGACCAGGAAACACATTTAGCTACAAAAGATAAAAATAGGCTCAAAGTTAAAGGATGGAAAACAATCCTACAAGCAAATGGACCAAAAAAGAAAGCAGGAACAGCTATACTTATATCAGATAAAACAGATTTCAAACTCAAAAAGATAAAAAGAGACCCCAAGGGTCACTACATTATGATCAAGGGGACAATACTTCAAGAAGAAATAACACTCATTAACATATACTCACCAAACGAAGGAGCACCAAAATATATCAGACAACTGTTGTCCTCTCTGAAAACAGACATCAGAGAAAACACATACGTAGTGGGAGACTTCAACACACCACTATCAACAATGGATAGATCAACAAGACAAAAAATAAGTAAAGAAACTAAAGCTCTAAATAAGGACCTAGAGCAATTGGGCTTAACAGACATCTATAGAACACTAAACCCCAAAAAAACGGAGTACACATTTTTCTCAAGCGCACACGGATCATTCTCCAGGATCGATCACATACTGGGGCACAAGACAAACATCAACAGATACACCAAGATTGAAATCATATCAACCATCTTTTCTGACCATGAAGGCATCAAACTAGAAATAAACCATAAAAAGAAGGCAAGGAACTTTCCTACCTCATGGAGATTAAAAACCACACTACTGGAAGACCATTGGACTAATGAGGAGATCAAAGAAGAAATTAAAAAATTTTTTGAATTGAACGACAAGGAGGACACCAATATCCTAAATGTATGGGATGCAGCAAAAGCAGTAATAAGAGGAAAATATATAGCAATAGAAGCTCACATCAAGAAACAAGAAAGAACGCAAAGAAACAACCTAATCTCGAAGCTCAAAGATCTAGAAAAAGAACAACAAAAAAACCCCAAAACCAGTAGAAGAAAAGAAATAATAAAAACCAAAGCAGAAATAAATGAAATTGAAACTAAAAAAACAATCCAAAAGATCAATGAAACCAAGAGCTGGTTCTTTGAAAAAATCAATAAAATAGACAAACCCCTAGCCAGGCTCACAAAGGAAAAAAGGGAGAAAGCACAAATAAACAGGATCATCAATGAAAGAGGAGAAATCACAACGGACACAGCAGAAATCAAAAGAATAATCAGTAACTACTATGAACAGTTATATGGAAACAAGTTCAACAATCTAGAGGAGATGGACAAATTCCTACAACTCTACAATCACCCAAAGCTAGATAAAGAAGAAATAGAACACCTAAACAGACCAATTACAATTAGCGAAATTGAAATGGTAATAAAACACCTCCCCAAAAACAAAAGCCCAGGACCTGATGGATTTACAAATGAATTCTACCAAACATTCAGAGACGAATTAGTGCCTATCCTTCACAAACTCTTCCAAAAAATTGAGAAGGAAGGGACAATACCAAACACGTTTTATGAAGCCAACATTACACTAATACCAAAACCGAACAAGGACAACACAAAAAAGGAAAACTACAGGCCAATCTCCCTAATGAACACTGATGCAAAAATCCTCAATAAAATTTTAGCTATCAGAATCCAACAATGTATCCATAAGATAATTCACCACGACCAAGTTGGATTCATTCCAGGGGCACAAGGATGGTTTAACATCCGAAAATCAATCAACGTTATCCAACACATCAACAAAAAGAAATATAAAAACCATATGATAATATCAATAGATGCTGAGAAAGCTTTCGACAAAGTGCAACACCCATTCATGATAAAAGCCCTTGAAATTCTTGGGATACAAGGAACATACCTCAACATCATAAAGGCCATCTATGACAAGCCAACAGCCAGTATCATTCTCAATGGTGAAAAGCTGAAAGCAATTCCATTAAGATCTGGAACAAGACAAGGATGTCCACTCTCACCATTGCTTTTCAATATAATACTGGAAGTCCTAGCCAGGGCAATAAGACAAGAGAAAGACGTCCAAGGAATCCAAATAGGAAAAGAAGAAGTCAAACTATCACTATTTGCAGACGATATGATATTATATATAGAGAACCCCAAAAACTCCACAGAAAAGCTAATTCAACTCATCAATCAGTTCAGTAAAGTGGCAGGATACAAAATCAACACGCAAAAGTCAGTAGCCTTCCTATACACAAACAATAAATCTGAAGAAGAAGAAATCAAAAAGACCATCCCTTTTGTTATTGAAACAAAAAAAATCAAATATTTGGGAATAAATCTAACAAAAGAGGTAAAGGACCTATACAAAGAAAACTATAAAACACTGTTAAAAGAAATAGAAGAAGACACAAAGAAATGGAGAGACATCCCCTGCTCATGGATTGGAAGAATAAACATTATTAAAATGGCCATCCTTCCAAAAGCAATATACAGATTCAATGCTATTCCAATCAAAATTTCAATGTCATTCTTCAAAGAAATAGAACAATTATTGATGAAATTCATATGGAATCACAAAAAACCCCGAATAGCCAAAGCTCTCCTGAAAAAAAAAGAAGGGAATGGAGGCATCAGACTCCCAGACTTCAAACTATACTACAAAGCCATAATCATCAAAACTGCATGGTATTGGAACAAGAACAGACATACAGACCAATGGAATCGAATAGAAAATCCAGAAATAAACCCACAGATTTATGGTCAACTAATCTTTGACAAAGGAGCAAAGAATATGCATTGGAGCAAAGAAAGTTTGTTCAATAAATGGTGCTGGGAAAACTGGGTCGCTACATGCAAAAGAATGAAGCTTGACCACCACCTCACACCATACACAAAAATCAACTCAAAATGGATTAAAGAACTAGACATAAGACCTGAAACCATAAAATATATAGAAGGAAATATAGGCGAAACACTACGTGATTTGCACATCAAAGACATCTTTACAGACACATCACCCAAAGCAGTGATAGTGAAGGCAAAGATAAACAGCTGGGACTACATCAAATTAAAGAGCTTTTGCACAGCAAAAGAGACAATAACAAAAACAAAGAGAAACCCCACCAACTGGGAGAACATTTTTGCACCCAACACTAATGATAAAGGACTGATCACAAAAATCTGCAAAGAGCTGATGAGACTCAACAACAACAAAGAAAATAATCCAGTCAAAAAATGGGCAGAAGAGCTTAAAAGAAACTTCTCTGAAGAGGAAATGCAAATGGCCAACAGGCATATGAAAAAATGTTCAACATCACTTGTCATCAGGGAAATGCAAATCAAAACTACCATGAGATACCATCTTACACCAGTGAGAATGGCACATATTAAAAAAACTAGCAACAACAAATGTTGGCGAGGGTGTGGAGAAAAAGGAACTCTTCTGCACTGTTGGTGGGAGTGCAAACTGGTCCAACCACTGTGGAAAGCTGTGTGGAGATTTCTGGACCTACTAAACATAGAGCTTCCATATGATCCAGCAATTCCACTCCTAGGTATTTACCCAAAGGACACAGAAACATCAATTCCAAAGAACACCTGCACCCCTATGTTTATAGCAGCACTGTTTACAATAGCTAAGCTTTGGAAACAACCCAAATGCCCAAAAATAGATGACTGGATCAAGAAGATGTGGTACATATATACCATGGAATATTACTCAGCATTCAAAAAAGATAAACACATGCAATTTGCAGCAACATGGATGGCGCTGGAAGGGATCATGCTCAGCGAAATAAGCCAAAAAGAAAAAGAAAAATACCGGATGGTCTCACTCATAGCAGGAATCTAGAAAACTTAAATAAGGGACCAGGAAAATGAATAACTATAAGATAGTGAAAATCAAAATCAACAAAAAACTATGAACCAGAGACACTTTTAGGGGGGCGGGAGGGGAGGGATTGGGGTCAGAATGGGGGGGCTGCAATTGTATGGGGAATATAACAATAAAATTTATTTTAAAAAAAAAAAAAATAAATAAATTATAGAAAGGGGAGCTGAGTCTTAGAGAAGTTAAGAATCTTGTCAAATGACACCCTCCTAAACAGGACAGGGCTGGGACTCAGTCTCAGCACTATACTGAAGCCAGAGTTGAAACTCAAAGATTATGTTCCAGTACCTTCCTCTTTGGTTCTTTCTGGTATTTATCATTATGGATGCATAATTTTTACATTTTTCTCCAACAGCACTGTCACTTTATTGCCTGTTCTCAATGAACAGAACACTGAAAACAGTTTTCAAGCTGACAGAGCATATTCATAAGGTGGACCATTTGTACTGATAGAATGTTCCTCCATTAAATTAATAGTTCAGATTAGACTTGTGCAAGATTCCATTGTAGCATATTTAAGTAGTTCTCAGTTTTTCATCTTTGAACAATCAATCTCTAGTGAACATCTTCACACATGTAACAGCTTCTGATTTTGATCTATTTCTTGGGATAATTTCCTGATACATGACAGTCAAAAGGCAGATGCCTTGTTACAATAGTTCAAACATTTTCTTTAAGAAATTGTCCAAGTTATGCCCCTATGAGTGTTTCTTGAGGCTATCAGGCTTACATAATTTCATCAGTATGGAAATTTACCAGTATTTTAAGACTGTATTAATTGAATAGTTGTTTTCTGTTAGTAGGCATTTCCATGATAATTACTGAGGAAGGACATTCATTTATATCTGGTTCTTTTATGAATTTTGATAAACTTTATGTATAGCAGAGATAAGAGCAAATGATGGCTCCTGGGCCAAATTTGGCCCACTGCCTGTTTTTATAAATAAAGCAGGAATATAGGGGAACCAAATAAGACATCAGTGTAAAAAAATAATAACAGTACAAAGCACAACAAAGCAAAAACAGACAATTATAAATCAGAGACATCCTGCAGGGGAGGAGGAGGGAGAGGGATCAGAGGGAGGGAGGGAGGGAGGAGCACAGGGGACTGAGGTGATGGTGCACGGGTGTACTGGGGAAGGAAATTCTATGAGAACTGCACCAGAGGGGGTGGGGGGAAGCAAATATTGTTTAAAAATTAACAGTGATGTAAAAAATAAAAATAAATAAAAAAATAAAGTTTTATTAGAACACAGCCACATTCATTCACTTATGTATTGTCTCTGGCTGTTTTTTATGTTGCAACAGAAGAGTTGAGTAGTTTAAACCATGGCCATAAGGCCCACAATCAAACTAGCTACCTAAGTATCAGGTCCAGTAAAATTTGAAAAATGTGGACCCTCTTGTTAAAAGTTTATAAAGAATTTCAAGAGTGACAACAGTGCACTAGACCAAGTGAAGGTCACATGCTCACATGCCCACAAAACCTGACAATTTATTATCTAACTCTTTGTTGAAAAAAAAAATTGCTGGACACTGGTATACATATATTACACCTAAATCTGCTATAATCGGTTCAAAGATTTTCCCTGTCTATAATTTTCTTTCTTGAGAGAATTATCCCATTTGTGTGAAAACCTTGATTTTATATGTGCTAGAACCTTTTCCTTTTAATTCAGGGAACACTGTTTTGTATCACTGTTTGTGTTTTAGAAGTACAGGATCTCTCCCCTCAGGAGTTATTACCACAATGCACTGTGATAGTGTCTTCATAAAATCCCCTTCAGCAATCACTGACCCAAGGGTCAGATTATAATTAAATTTCCTAATAGTTTCTTTTATTATGAGTTCTTATATTTAATTCTATTCATATTTTAATTTTAATGTATAGTATGAGATCCAGCTTTACGTTAATCTATTTCAAAATTGACAGTCACAGATCCAATTGTAAACATTTTCCTTATTCACTATTTAGTGATGTGTACCTTGTCATAAATGAACTTAAATATAATTGGCTAAGTTTTTAGATTTTTACCTCTATTTCATTAATTTCTGATTCTGTCTTCTACATTTTAGTGCACAGGTTTTCAACCAGGGGTAATTTTATACTCCAGGGGACATTTGTCAGTGTCTGGAAACAGATTTTGGTGATCACAACTGAAGTAGAGCCTGGGGTGCTAAAGGCTGGTGACCATCTTGTACTTGTAGCACAGACCCTCTGCCCCTTCCCCCTAACCAAGGACTATCTGGGACAAAATGTTCACAGTGCTAAACTTGAGAAATCCTGCTTTGGCTTTTTATTTTAATTACTGTTGCTTTATAACACATTTAGATACTTTATCATTTCAGCGCAGTCACCCACCCCTCCCCATTTCAGCTTCTCTCCTAAATATCAACCTTATGAATACAATGCTTATTTTACAAATGAATGTTACAATAGCTTATTTCAAGAAAGAAAAAACAAAATTCTTTTGGGGTTTGATCAGAATTAAACTAGTGCTATAAATTAATTTATATTCCCAGTTAGCCTTCTATTATAGCTCTTCCTTTATGTAAGTCTCTACCATGTAAAATTTCCAGTCGAATTTGCTACTTTTCTTACTCTAAAATGGGAGCTGTTCATTATTAAATGGCTATTGATAGATGCTACATTTTATATCAAACAACTTACTAAAATTCATAATTTGAATAGAGTTTGGCTGCTTTTACTTTCCAAGTCCTAAAGTAATATAATTTTTAGATTATCTCTAATGTTTATTTTCTTTCTGTTTAGTTCATACTAAGCATAGACTTAGACTTCCAAACTAATTTTAATTAATAATGTTGATCAAATTTAAAATGTGAAATATTTCTCAATTAAGTAAAATGTGCTTGACTTAGCATAGTTATCATTTTAGGTTAAAAATAACACACAACTTGCAATGACCATCTATATAAAAAAATTAAGCTACAGATCACTGTTTAAAAGTAATTACTGAGGGCCTCCCCGGTGGCACAGCGGTTGAGCGCTGGGTTGCGAAGCTGCCCGCAGCCTCTGCAGCGCCGGTTTGATCCCCGGCTGCTCCCCGGCCACCAGAGCAGGGTCCCACATGGCGCGCAGACCTCTCCTGCCGCCCGCTGCTCCCCTCAGCAGTGTCCTTCGGTCCTTCTGCCTGCTCTGCTCTGGTGAATTCTCTCACCCTCCCGCGCTTCTGACTGTACCCAGTGCTTGTATAAATACATAAACAAATAAATCTTAAAAAAAAAAAGTAATTACTGGTCTTAGATTTTATTACACAGTATACACACATATGTGTATGTGTACATATATACATACACATGTACACACATATAACAGGCCTTCAAAAAATTAACATGCCATTGGCAAAGTGTTGGATGTGCCAGCAAGGTCAGGATGTGTTAGCACTGTAATGATGTGCTTATGTTTTTTGAAGTACAAGTTGCTATTCATAAGTCATCAAGGAGAAAAGTACCTCTTGTAGCCGGTCAAGTTGCAATCTCCTCTAACATCCCTGTAGAATAGCATGATGGATTCTTGAATGAACTTGGACAAAAATATTTGAGTAATCTTTAGCCTTTCAGTGAAGAAAATCCCTAAACCCTAAACCTGTTTTAACTAGGATCTGTTTTGTCACTTCATCCATCTCTTTACAGATTTTTCTAGAGGCCTTGCAGAGCAGTCAAGGGTGGCTGAGCTGCACAATCTCTTCACAGGTCAAAACTGTGGACAAACCCTTCTCTCCAAACTGACCCATATTTCTGGTTCTGAATAGGTGCAGTCAGAAACATGAAGTAAGAGATACAATACTGAGGAAATAAATTATTAAATCAAACTACCACACACTTGTTTTCTGCCAACATTTAACCTTCTATAAATAATAGTAAAACAATGATGCATTTACATTTGAGGTGCTTATAATTAAAATTACTTGGCCCTTTAATTTTTCACAGAATATTTCCCTTCTGAAATAAAGAGGCTTAGACTTATAATCTGATTGGTGATAAGGGGAAATGGAAGGACTGTGAAAATGAGTTGCAACTCAAATTATATTAGGTATAGGAACTGATAAAGAAATTTCTATATGCAAAATGCTAAGAGTATATTTCCCCAGGGTTCAAGTACTCACAGGTTTTCCCATGATTGTTCCAGATAATGGATATGAAAGCAAACCACAATCATGTCTAAACTAATAATTTGTAAAGTTCACATTGATAAATGATAGGAGGATAATGTCTGTTTAGAAATTTTATGCTTCTGCACATTTACTGTTTAATATTAACATTAGAATTTCTAGAGCATATAAATAAAGTTAAACACCTGCCTTATTTGGGGTTTAATATAGTGCTTATTAAAATACATTTAAAAGGATTATGTTTTTCTGAGTGCTCATTTGTTGTACTTTTGGGTATTCAAATTAGCTCTTGATTTGCAAACTAACATTTTAAATAAAAGGTTTAAAGGTTTGAAGAGGTGTAAAAGTGGCTAAGCATTATAAAAATTGTTTAAGAAATGGTGAGTTAGTATTAAGAAGTGATCAAGAGGCTCTGAGAGTAATAAAACCACTGACTAAGGTCAGAAAACAGAAGATTGAGAATAGTGATTGGATAAAAGAAGAGTGAAATACAAATCAGATGGCACCTCCAGGGTTATCAGCAAGAAAGAGTATTACTTGGGTAACGCTTGTTCCAACTGACACCACCATAAAACACTTCTGCTCAATTCTCGTGGCACATATATCTCTCATGTCTTCTGATACAAATATATCTATCATATTCAGAGAACACAGTTGTACTTTACAATGATGCTTGATAACTTGAAGGAATAAACTTTCGACAACATATGCTTATACAATTGGAAACCTGTGGTTATATACTAACAATAGTTTATGGCTCTATCAAGAGTTTGATCATTGGACTCATTAACTATTGTAACTGAGAAGAATGAGCTTAGTAATTACACTCATCCTAAAATAAAACACACAAACAATTTAACAGCTATTATTAAGCTCTCCTCAAATTACGTATGTTACTCTGGGTATAGTTGGTATTCAGAATTACAACTTGAATTCTAGGAAACAAAGGAAGTTCCTTAAAGGCAGTAGAATGCAGAAATTAAAAGCAAAGGATATGGAGTTGTGTAATTTGAATTTGAATCCTAGTTATGTAATTCACCTCTTTGCATTTCATCTTTTTCATCTGTAAAATGGGGGTAAAAATGACATGTACTTCAAAGGTTTGTCACAAGGAATAAAATAATTTATGTCAAACAACACAGTTCCTAATATGTAATAAATATTAGATGTTTAATGTAATAATATCTACTCCTATCTACCTACCTACTTACCTACTGTTCTTCCCATCCACCTACCTATCAACCCATCCATCCACCCTACTGGTATTATTTCACAGGATGTTGCTATCCTGTGAAATTCTAGAGAACACTAACACAGATTTTCAGTTTGTCTTCTAAGATGACTCTTTCTGTACAAGGTACTAAACTATTTTCAAATAAAGCCATTAAGAACAGATCTCCTAGAAGAATTGAAGTCAGACAGGGGCAGAGCTGCTGCATCAGCAAGCCACACCAAGGATTAAGAGGTAGGCTTAACTAGTATAATTCAGATGTGTTGCCCAGAATGAACAAAACCAAAGCAATCAATATAGAGTATTTTTCAGTCAAAGACTACCAAGAACACACCTGTAGTTGAAAAAGTTGGGTTTGCTATCATTGCAGTGAGGGAAAATGCATATCATGGGTAACTGTGGGTTGTCTCTGTAAGAGGGTGTTATCAAGGACTTACTGAATTGGGGCTTTGACTGATATGAGGAGAGTCTAAAGAAAGTCTTATCTCTCAATTGGGTACCTTCAGAAAGCAGAGGTAATTTAATGATTGTCTCAATAATCTTACCTACAGGCAAGGCAGATGAAAGGGGAGACTAAAGCTATAACTGGTAAAGAAATAGCAGTCACCTCTACTAGCTGAGAAAGTGAGATGTGCAGTACTTTGTGGCTTGTACAATATTCAAGTCTTGTATGTGCTCAGATGCAAAGTCAGAGTGGCTTCATTTTTGTCTTGATTGATCACAGTCACAGAGTGGTTTGTCTGATGTTGCTGTCCTGTGAAATTCTCTGTTTTCAGCAGGAGAACACCAAACCCTAGCTGACAGGACTAAGCTGCTCTTAGGTGTCAAGACTTTTTTTCTTTCTCAATATTTTAATGAAGTTGCTCATTTCTAACAAGGTGGGTGACCCTTTGTGAAATCACCAATTCTATCATTTGATTATTACTTTCAACAGCGGCATATGAATTCTGAAATTAACAAAGGGCTCATAAAACCATAATTATAACATAAATATTAAATTTAATTAAGATTAAAAATGGAAGGAGGCCCAACTTCCATTATGAAGACAAATAAAGAAGAAAATTGCATTCTTCTTATAAATTCTGGATTCTAAACACCTTTCTTTTTACAAACAAAATTGACCAGCAGAAATGTGTAAATCTCATCATATTCACATCATACAAAATCAAATGGGGAAAATTGATGGGAAACTATAATTCCTCTTATAGTCAAATCCTGTTATAAAGACCACAAGGAAGAAGGCAAGTATCCCCTGCAGAGGAATCCAGAGAGTGGGGCGGGACAAGGCCCACAGACTCATGTCCCCTATCAGTTCCTAATCACCTGTTACTTCCCACTCAACCCCACTGAGCCAGAGAACCTCTACGTCCCTGGAGACCTCTACATGGCTTGTTTCCTTATCTATACACACCCTTATACCCTCCCGGATAATCCTTACAGTGCTCTAAAGAAGTACCATAGGTTACATTAATTTCTGTGAGGTACATATAATTCATATTTCACTATCCCAAAGCAGAAGCACTTTTTTCTATGACAAAATGTCATTGTAGTGCCTCCCTGGTGGCTTAGGGGTTAAATCTCAGCACTATCACCTCTATGGCCTGAGTTCGCTCTTCAGCTAGGGAGCTAACCCACATTTAGCACAGCAGACCTCTCCTGTCTCACCTACTGCTCCCCTTAGCAGTGTATTTCAGTAAATCCACCAGTTCTGCTCCCCACTCTGTTTCTGGTGAATGCTCTCAACACTCCCTCTCCCCTGCCTCCAACCTCTAGCCTATACCCCTCCACCACTTCTACATGAAAATCAGTAATTTTTTTTAAATGCCATTGGACATTTGAGCACAGTACTAAAAATTGATTGTGGTATTAGCAAGGCATGGTTGATGATAACGACTTAAAGCAATTGTCAGAACATAGCAAATGTACATAATATTTTGTTTAAAAATTGCAAAAATATTTCTACATCTGAAGGAAACTTAAGTAGTTGCAAAACTAACCCAAATACATTTGACTCTTGAACAACACAACCCTGAACTATACAGGTCCACTTATATGTAGATTTCCTTGTAATATATGACATAAACTTATGGTATTATTAAATATAGTACAGTGCTATATTTTCTTTTCCTTATGATTTTTTAATAGCAGTTTCTTTCCTATAGCTTTATTGTAAGAATACAGTATATAAAACATCTAACATATGAGGTACATGGTAATTGATTATGTTATTAGTAAGATCAGAAGTAGGATAACTTTGAGAGAGCTCAAAGTTATATATGGATTTTTCAACTGCGTGGGGGTGGGAGGATGTTGACATGCCTAACCCCCAAATTGCTCAAGGTCAACTGTACTATCAGGAAGTCCTGCTCATTCTCTTTATCAAGTACTCCACTATTCCTGGGCTCATGCCTACTTAAGAATCACTGCACAATCAAACTGTCTATAGGAATCAGTGTTAACCTTAAAGACAGAACAAATGATTAGATCAGCAAGGCTGTGATCCAGAAGATAGCTGATGTGCTATTTTTAAAACTTCTTACTAGTAAAAACAATCCTTGTTTGTAGTAATTCTTTAGAGGGACTACCTCTGTAGCTGAGAAATGGACAAGTCTGGAGGTCCAATTTCTTCCCATTCATATGATGTGGAAATCAAATACTTTGACCAGTAAGAAAATTGTATTGTCAACTGCTCAAAATATGTTGCCAATGTTGCCCTACGAGTATTCATGCTTTGGACCAAAACATTACTACCTCCCTGTAATTTGCTATCTCTCTGATCAGTAGACAATGGAAAAGAGATTGGATAAAGGGGAGAAACACAGGTTTTTGGGCTATGAAGTTACTGCTAGGCTGAATGTGCCCAACAAACATGAGAAAGAACCTTAAACAGAGAAATAGAGAAGGTTTCATTCATTCCACAATTACCTTAATGTCTATAACATATCTATGCCTAAATATCAACACAGCTTATACCCACTAGACAGGAAAAGTTCACAAAGGAAAAAAGTCTATCTCTTTGAATACACTGCGCCTCATGCCTACATTCACTTGTTTAGTTTTAGAGGAAGCTTTGTGCAGAGATGATGGACAACATAGGACACTTGGTTCTCAGGATCATCTGGAGGGGTTGTTAAAACACTGATGATGGGGTCCAGCCCTAGTCTTGCTAGTTCATTATATCTGGAATGGGAATTGTGAGTCTGCATTTCTAACAAGTTCCAACATGATGCTGAGCTTCAGGTTGGGGACCATCCTTTGAAAACTACAGGTCTACTTTCTCCATTTTATTGGTGTCTGAGGGCAGGCCTCTTTATTGCCTCAAGCTTTCTAGGTGTGATCAATAAGTGATATGATTGAGTAACTGAAGAAACCAATGCTGGGTAAGAAAGAATCGCATGCCCAAGTTGAATGCTTCTCTCTCTTTATTTCATCAAAGGGGAAACCTTTAAAGTGGGTGATAGTGACCAGAAAGATGTATTATTTAAGTGTGGAAAGTACCAACTTACAGTTTATAACTAATTAGAATTTGTGTTGAGAAAACCAAATTTTCTAAATCCTGTTTTTGACTGCTGTGAAAAAGATACTTAATGGAATTACCTTTACAAATGTATTAATTTATTCTACCCTGAGGATATTATATTCAGTGATTTGGCAAAACTAATCTGAACTAATAACGGACACAAATTTACTGAGACTAAGCAAATTTTCCAGTGGAGAGTTACTTAGCCATTTGGAACAAATGAAAGCTGAGGTATAAAGATTAAAGAATAGCTGGAATGTCTAAAAGAGGTATAAGTGTTTACAGAGAGCCACACAAACTAATTAAAATGCAAAGGTAAGTGTGCTGAGAAAGAAAACTATCACAGGGGGTAGAAAGCCCATCACTACCAAGAAATTCCCAACCGCTGACAGGTACTCAGTTTTAAGAGTGCATCTTCTACGGACACGTAAGCAAGAAGCAAACCCTCTCAGAGCAATGGGTTCTCTCCAGGGGAATCAGGCAAACAGTGACTACCCATTCACTTCCATGCTGCTAATGAAATGTCCAGTACACACTGTCCCTTTAGAAATCCTGAATCTACTCTACAGACCAGACCTGACATCTCACAGCCTATAGGGACCAAGATAAATGCGAGAAATTGGAAAAAACATGAGGTAATAGGTTGGTTAATCCAAAACTTGGTTAATCCAAAACTATAGGCTCTGTTTATAGGGGAAGCTGTCAAAGAGACAGGTGCATTATAGGATGTGATCCCAGCGGTATCAGTTTTCTTTGTGTGTGTGTATGTAGAAGAACTGAGGTGTATGCCAGAGGTGCAAAGGGTGAGAGGATTCACTGGAGACAGAATGGGAAGCAGAACAGGCAGATCTACTGGAAAACACTGCTGAGGGGGGCAGTGGGCAAGACAGAGAGGTCTGCTGCGCCATATGGGTTAGCTCCCTGGCTGGGGATCAAACTCAGGTCATAGAGGTAATCGCGCTGAGCCTTAACACCTAGGCCACCAGCGAGGTCACCAGTGGTACCAGTTTTCAAAAGGCAACACAACTTGTATTTTTATGGAAAGTTTCCTGATAGATAAAATAGCACATGACCCAAATAAAATAAGTTTATAGGTAGGACAGGGCTGCTAGTCTTCCATCTAGGACTTCTCCTTTGACTCCAGGATATCCCTCTCTGGTCCTCAGTGTTTTCCTGGTTAACTCACTAGTTACTTCTGTTCCCCCCACGAAGAACACTCTTTCCACTTTCAAACTCTCTCAACGGCTCAGAATTCCTCTTCCCCTAGTTCCTTAAAGACATGTCATATAGCTCATGGCTCCCTAAGGAATTCTTTGCTCAGTTCATATATTGAGATACGGCTCATTAGTGATGAATTTGCCATTGGTGGTGAGTGGGGGTGTCCTCATGTCATGTAACACAGAGATGACTTGGGGTAGAAGCTTGGGTTCTGTCCTGCATGCTTACTCCCACTTTCTCTTTACTCCTCATTCATCTCATTCATCGCAAGCTTCTGGAACAGTATTTTATAAGCACATGTGCGTTCAAAGAAAGAGCACCATGCCCAAATTCTTGGAGTATGAAGACTGTCAAACTGCAGCTGCAGAAAACCACAGCACTGAGAACTGAATCAAAGAATTAGAGAGTATGATGACAACTCTGCTGAATTGTCCGAAACCAGGTACAATCAACACATACAAGGCAGCTCTTAAAATAACCCTGCAGGACAGTATGATCCAATGCACCTACTTTCTTCTTTACATCATTCTTCATGTGAAAGGAAGGGAGGTGGATATTTACAGTTCTTGAGGGTTTATTTATCCATTCATTCAATAAGTAACCAATAACATGTTATCACATGGGGAAGCAATCTTAGATTATTTGTCTAAACAAATGTTTAAACTGACATTCATTTCTACAGACCACCTGCTCATGTTAGTCACAAGAAAGAAATAATTTGTTTTCTCAAATGTTCTGTTCTAATCCCACGTGGAAATTACATTTTCATTTGTAAGTGGGAAAGGAAACCATTTGCTTTCATGGGAAAAATCATTTGAAAAGGACATATTCTGAATGCAATAACAATTTGTTCTCATTTTAAGAGAAAAATAACTAGAGAACACATACATACACAGATTATAGAAACAGACATGTGTGCTTGCACATATATGTAAATCTGTAATTTTTCTCTTAATCCCTACCTGATCCATATAAAAGATACAAGTACTCTGCCTTATTTCTACAATATTCATGTTTGAAACTGAAAGAAACCCTACTTTTCAAGCTGTACATTTACAGATTAGCTAAAAGAGGCCTAAAAGGTTCAAAGTGATTTCTGCAAAACCTCAAGGTTGCAAGTCATGTACGAAAATCTGAATTCCCTGGCTCCTGGTCCAGTATGTCTTCCAAAGGAACATTAAGGCTATTTCTCCTGATGTTTACTGAGATAGCTTAGTTTGAAAAGTTTACAAAGTACTTTTATTACTTTACCTATAGACATGCCTACAGTGTGATGGAGTTAGAAGAAAAACTGCCCAGCAGCTGCCTTTACAGATGGTGCTACCCCCAAATCACTGATTTCTGACCCAGTGGATACTGTGGAAACATGGATCTGCAGGAGGTAAGTAAAAATCAGTGATCTGAGATCTTAAGGTCATTTGATTTTTTTTGTTTGTTTTCAAATTATGCTTATTGAGATCAAGTTGGTTTACATCATTGAATCTGCTTTAGGGGTATAGGTTTTAACCTCTGCAAATGTATTTTTCACACCATGACCAGTGTCATTTCTTCTAGTTCTCAGCAAATCCCATTCAATTCTGTGCAGTAGGAATTTACTGAGCACTAGGTTAGAGGCAGTGGTTCCCTGCTCATGGTCCCTGGGTACCTACTGTTTTCTTACAAAGCAACTCTCTGCCTGGGGGGCTTCCTGGGGTACAGAAGTACAATGGTTGCATGTAGTACCCAGGAATCAATGCCCTCAGAGCAAGTCTCAAACAGTGAGGCAGCTACTATATAACTATCAGTTTCCTGCCCTTCAGTTGGGATAACTCTGAGGCATATTGTAGCCATCTCCCAGAAGTCTCCAGCATGCGCTAAACCCCAGTTCCCCACAAGTGGAGTCTGCTCTTCAGTGTGTCCTATATTAGCATCATTCCTTTTCCATTTCCCTGTTCTACGCAGGTACTTCCTGAGATTACCACCCAGATAAACTGCTTGTATTCAAATCTTTGTTTTAGGGTCAGTTTCTGGAGGAATCCAACCAAAGACAAGCACATATTTTGTACAAATTCCTTTCTATAATAGGTATCAAAAGATAAGATGAAGATGATATAATCCTAGCCTTCAAAAGGTTAAGACCAGGGAGGAGTGATAAGACTTCTAAGACTTCTATGTATGTAACTACATAACTAAGGTAAGAAAAGACAAATTACTTTTGGAGGTGGCTGAGGAGACAAAGAGATAGAAACATGTTCACTCATGAAGAATTCTCATAATGGAAAACAGAACTTGCCATTAAAAACTCAACATGAAATTCTCTGGAAGGAGTCAAATAGGCTAAGTAGTAAGATTACACATATCAAACAACCAAGGTCCTTATTTTACTTGGAAGCATGTGTGAGAGAACATATCATTGCTTACACAATGCAAGCTGAGTGAGAAATCCAAAAGGAAAAAAAAATCGTCTATCCATGGCTTGGTTTTTAGTAGAAAGGGTGAGTACCAGAACTCCCAGGCTGGCTGGACAAGATTAATTGGCTATTTTGTATCCTGTGTTTGAGGTGTCAAAGCTATCTGTCTTTTCATTCGGTTCTGTCAAAACAGACTAATGTCCATGGAAAGCAAACAAATTAAACAGCTAAACTTTGCGTATGTCATTAGGTTGACAAGTCAGCCATTTGAGTTTTCACTTGTGCTAGTCAAAGTAAGCCAAGTGTTTGCAGGTCATAGACACTGGCGACACAGAATCCTATAAATAAGTCTCTTTTTTCCCAAACCTTAGGACCTGCAAATAAAAAGCAGAAAGCAAGGCCTAGAGTCTCTGCTTTTAAAACCTGAGACACATAAAATAAAGGAGGTCTTGAGATGGTACTCAGTATCCAAAAACTGATGGTATGAAATTCCTTAACTTCTGGCCCCAGAGAAAGACATTTGAAATTATAAATTTCTTGCAGAAACTCATGAGATTATTTATCTTCAGGCTGGAATTTATAACAATCACCTGGTAGGTTCCAGTAGAGAAAAATTAGTTGTCATAAAAGTTGCAAGTACAAGCACTGTCAAAATGATCTAACTGCCACATCTCTACACATCAAGCAACAATTGCATTCATTATACCCAGACTCCTGGTACTTAATACTGTCTGCCAAGGAAGCTAAGCTCCATTTAGAGTTTTGCTGTTAGCACAAATACATTTGAAAGAAACTTGACTGTTCAAGTTATTTATGATTTTATAAAGACTGCAATGAAATTGTTTTGAGAGGAATCCACTGATATCTATGGGGTACTGCAGTTCTAAGCATTTTAGAAAAATACAAAATCAGTATTAATTGTGGGGGCATGAGAGACCTTCTTAATTTTAGGAAAAAACATGATTCTTCAATCATCAATTTGAGTGTGCTTTCTTCAAGGAAGCCCTCCTTTTGTAGATACACAAGTATGGCATGTGTTGTTGAATGACTGAGGGAAAGCTTTGAGAGAAGGAAAGCAAGGAGAAAGAGACAGAAGAGGATCAGAAATAAATAGAAAGAGAAGGCGGAGGAGAGGGAATATGGAGGGAGGGAAAGAGGAAAAAAATCTGAGGATGAAAAACACACAAAGATAATATTTAATTGTTTTGATCACTACTTTTGTTGTGTTGGGGGTTTTTTAGTTATAGTGCTATAAGTACTTTCATCCTCACCAAAATGTAATATTATTGAGTTCAAGAAACAAAAATGAGGACGAGAAGTAGATGGCCCCAAGCTCTTCTAGGTTGTTAATTTTCTACTCCTCTGCCCCTACCCTCTGCCTTCTCTAGCTTTTGTCTAGTTCAGCATTGGCTAATTTGCACATGCTCTAGGCAGAATCAAATAAGCAAGGCGCTAAAAGGCACAGGCCAGAGATACTGTTGTGGAGCATCTTGGAATTTTAGTGACTATGGATTTTCCTTTCCTTAGTGATAGAAAAGTTTATATTCTGGACCTTAAAATCATTATTCCCTTGCAAGGGCTTTCTATTTAAGAGACTCTGGCCAGCACAGCCAGGAACATATCACTTAACCAGCCCTGGGAGATGTACAAAAGTGGCATTTTTCTGAATATCTCAACTTCAAGCTTCATCTGCCGTGCACCTTGCCTGTGTACCTCAATCCATTCTTGTGTCCTCGCATGGTTAATCTCCTCCCTTTTAGTCCATTCATTTCTGTATATACTCTCAACCTACAAACTTTTAGGTGACTTTTTAACTTCTCATTTTAGTTTGTGACACTCGGCTTACCTAGAGCAATGCCCTCCTGACTTGTTAACTCTCATGAGATCTTTTACGCTTTTGCTTTGTCAGATAGATTCTCTACCACTGTGTTAGCCTTCTGGGTGGATCCCAAGCAGGCTCCTACTTTGTCAGCAACTTTGAATTATACAGGCAAGTTGATATTTATATTTCTCAACAACTGGCACATATAAAACATCCTCCAGTAAACACTGGTGCTCATACAATTAAAATCACCAAGAAAATGCACAATGGTGTGCCACTGTGGGCCTTAATGCATTTCTCTTTCCCACTTTCCATTTCCCCACCTCAGGTACATTTCAAGCATGACCCCGCAGTCCTGGCTCTGTAAAAACTGGGTGAGATTCAAGTTACAGAAGCTTTGTTTATATGAATAAAGGGCAAAAATAATAGATACTGAATAACGGTATGTTAAATGAATGTGTTCATGAACAAAGATGGCATGATAAAATTTCACCAAAAACATCTAAAATTCCTGTTAGTTTTTTTTTTTTAATTTACAGGTGAGCTGTATCAAAAAGGGTACGGAAAACAGGAATGATAACTTAATGACTGATGATATGTGTCAATCTCTCAATCCCAATCTCTTTGGGATTAAGGTCCATGGTATCATAAGGAATTGAGTTGAAAATGAGACTCCTGAATAAAAGCCAGAATTCAGGAAGGAGGGGAGGAGGGATTAGGGTCAAAAAAAGGGGGGGGTGGGAATTGTACGGGGAATATAACCAAGATGAAAAGGCATATATTGTGCAAAAACGAAAAATGATGTAAAAATTATATAAAATAAAATTTAAAAAAAATATTAAAAAAATAAAAGTCAGAATTCATGAAACCTTGCTTTTCACTTTCAGAGAAAGAGTATTCTGTACAAATTCACCTGCTGGTATAGAAAGACAGCAAGGAAGGCTTGACTAATTATACTTTGGGGTTATGCAAAATTGGGTTCTGAATACTGAAGCCTAAGCCCAAGAGAAACACGCATGCAAGATCCCTCCAATGAGGTGCTCTGAAGATCCAAGACCCATATGAATCCAACAAAATAAGCAAGTTCTACTGAAAAGGAGCTAAAAAAAAAAAAAAAACAATCCACCATAAACTAGAGACAGAATGTAGGAAGATTAGAATGACAACTTTAGACAAAAGTACAATCATTTTAAAAAGTTATTTTTGACCAAATTTTCTGATACCCCTGGAATAAAGTAGATATACAATAAGTGCTTGATAAAACTCATGAGAGCCCTTTGAAATTCGCCTCCTCCCCTCTCAATTTCTACATTATGTTACTTTACTTCCTTTCCTTTTCCCTGCCTGCTTCTGAAAGAAGATACATCTTAAGATTCCACGCAAAATAAGAATGACAATACAGCAAGAAAAAGAATAAACTACCATTCCTCTCCCAGATTTTTAGACTTATATTTATGTTCTCTTCAGGCTGAGACACAGAAAGACTGATTTATGTCTCTTATGGCTTGCTCTACCAGTCAAGCTCATCATTCATGCATTAGAGAGCTGAAAATCTTCAGAGAATAGCTTTCAGCAAGAAATTACACTTCTTACTTTGAGATTTGGTTCCTGTTTGATTTTTAAGAAAGTTTGAAATAAAATTGCTACCTAGAGGATAAAGATGATGACAAATAACTTATTTCCTAGTTTCCTCCAGCTTACTTGAAAAGTGCATTTTTTTTTATACAAAAGAGAAAGGATTTAACATTGAAAACAGCAGTATAGTTTTCTATCCTTTCCTGCATGCAGTAGGAGAAGGAACTCCTTTTTCTTACTTACGATTTCAATATAAACAATAGTAACTTCAACCCACATACATATAGGTATTGTTTCAATGGATTTATCTTTGGCCTTGCTGAGTAAGTTAAAAGAAGAGTATTGAGAAACTTTGTTTATGTTAAGAGACAAGTTCTTTGTCTACCCTTTCAGAGATTTTTGTCAGCTTGAGTCTATGTGTGTCTTGATTTATATTAATACCACCATCCCAAGCAAATCTGTTTGTATCTGATTCTGCAATGCAAACAAGTTCCCAAATGTGAGGAAGAAATAAATCATCGAGTGCTATTTATTCATTTAAACTACTAAGAAATGTCTAGATGGTTAATCTCAAGGATCAAACACATATACACATCAGGTCAAAAATCAGAATGATCAAAATTAGTCACCTGACTACTTAGCTAGTTTTTTCAAGAGATACCATTGAATCATAGGCTGTGTTTAAACAACATATGTACTACACATTTCTGCTAAGATGAGTAGTGGTTTAACCCAAGTATTTGTCTGTTTTCACATGGGTAATAAAATAGATAAACATGCCTCTTCCTCCCACACTCAGTGAAAAAGAAACCATAATGTAAGAATGTGTAACCGCTGACACTTGGGATACAGAGGCTATGCCGGCAGTTACCCAGGAAGGAAACCCAGCACATTTACTTTTCTGTCCTTTACAGTTTCATATATTAAAACTGATTTTTAGGATAAAGAACGATCCATTAGATGCCCTATTTGAGAAGGCAGAAATAATAACTCTAGCAAACCAACATCTTGATGTGAGATAACCTGATTAAAAAGTTCCCCAAATTTCCATGCCTTTGTCTCCTCTATAGCAACAATATATAGAGAGGTACAGTGAAGAAAGAGTGCAAGAAGTATAACCAACGAGATGCTGGAAAAACTATTTGCTGGTGCAAACTTAGAGTAATAAAATCATTCATGACTAAAAGTAATTGTATAGGGCCTCCCCGGTGGTGCAGCGGTTGAGCGCTGGGTTGCGAAACTGCGCGCGGCCTCTGCGGCGCCGGTTCGATCCCCGGCTGCTCCCCGGCCACCAGAGGAGGGTCCCACATGGCGAGCAGACCTCTCCTGCCGCCCGCTGCTCCCCTCAGCAGTGTACTTCGGTCCTTCTGCCTGTTCTGCTCCCCGCTCTGGCTCTGGTGAATTCTCTCACCCTCCCTCCCGCACTTCTGACTGTACCCAGTGCATGTATAAACAAAACAAACAAACAAACCAGCAAACAAATAAATAAAAGCATGCCTCTATAAAAAAAAAAAAAAAGTAATTGTATATTATACAAGCTCTCAATACCCCATTAAAGAAAAATGCCCAGCTCTCAGAATTTTCTCCTTACTTGGGCTCCAAGACAAAAGACCAGCACCTAACATCATCTATAAACTGCCTGGTTTATTGAATTCCTGAAAAATAATATTGATTTAAAAAAAAACAATTTAATTAAATTCTTGCATTCATAATTAATAATCCCTTCAAATCACCACTGAAAATAAAATATAACCAAAACAATTATGCTGTATCTTATACATGGAGCTTATAAACCTGCTTATTCTGTGACTTTCTATTCAAGAAATGCTGTGAACAGTCTATTAACTCTTTACCAATACTTGTGCTATCAAATTTGATGTCAATCATAAGATGAAATAATTTCACTAAAAAAATCCAAGTTCTCAGTATGAAAGTGCTATTATTACCCCAATTTGTCCATAAAGTTAAAAAATATATACATACCTCAACAAATATAAAACACGGGATGATGGAATAACTTCTCTGAGTGTTGTTTCCTACAGCCATTTCGTACACCATGTATCAAGGCTGCACCATCTAAAAATGTCCAAGCTGAAAAAACAAAAACAAAAAAGACAGGTAGCATGGGGTGAGAACCGTGTGTTTAAAGGTCCTTTTAAGTATTAAAAAAAATACCCTTTATTCTGTAGATAAGCAGGTTGTCTACAAACAATGCAAAAAAGTGATCTACAACACAGTCAGGTCAGACTAATAAGCATTCCAATGAAAAAATGATAAATAATAGCCATGAACACTCTTACGAGTCAAAATGAGCAGGTGGCTAGAGCGTTCTACTGGCCTGGGACTACTTGTGGCTTCACCGAGTAGACTGCCTTCATGCCACAACACCATTTTTTGCTACAAAATGCATGTTATTATCCATCCTGTATGGATTTCCTCTCTTTGTACCTGATCTGTTTGGTCTGCAGCCAAGAACTTGTTTCTACCTTGCCTCTCCCTGTGGAGCTGACAGTTAGTACTGAGGCCGTAATTCCTTACTTTCTTACTTGACAATTCTGCTCCCTTGCTCCCTTGATTACATGGCTATTAACTATTAATACTTTGTTTTTTGTTTGCTTTTTTGTGCAGGAGTTGGGGTGCAGTATCCTATGCATGCGTCCTCTGACCCAAAATCTCTGCAAACCTAGTTGTTCAAGAGTTTTAATTTTTTTATTTATTTTTGTGCATGTGATTTAAATGTTAATTTCACAGTTTAAAATAAATTATTATTTTTTTCACTCTCCACCAAACCACCTGTGTCTATACCCCATCTGCTTCCCTCCACCCCAAAGTTTTCATTTTTATTAAAGTAAACTGATACTAGTAGAGAATTTTCAAAATCAACACATCCTCGAAGTAAGTATCTATCAAACAAAGCAAATGAACTGTTGTGCCAAGTAAAACAATTAATAGAAATATAAATTATCTAACTTGTAAATAACCATTCATTGAGTGGGGAGAAAGTACATATACTGAATTTTAATTTCCTTTGATGTGACAATAGCCTGATATACAGTTTCTTCTTTTAATTTATATTTAATTTATTTTTAATTGAGGTAATATTTGGATACCCCCATCAGGTATTGCCACAGTAGTGTACCCCCCACTAAATCATACATAGTACACCACCCTAGGCCATTGTGCTTTTTTCCTTCTTAGTTCTTATCCCTCCCCAACACTTTCCCCCTCTGGATGCCTCAGTTCTGTAGTCAGTTTTCAAGGGTTATTAACGACTCTGGATTAATAAATCATTGATCCCTCTCACTGGATTCCATCAGCCTCGTGTGTGTGGTATGTGTGTGTGTGTGTGTCCCAAACACAAGGGGTTAACATGAGAATACATTCTCTTAGCATAAAAGAATATGGCAGCTGGGCAGCAGCTTGCTATTTTAAGTGTTTCATTAGAATATCTCTGTGCTACTTTGAACCAAAAATATCCTTATATTAGAGAATAGGCTAATTTTGATTCTCCTTGAAAAAGCAATAGATGGAGATTTTAGACTATTATGAAACCTCCAGGCCAGATAAGCAGAGTTTTCCATTACATACTTTTTACTCTCTATCCAAAGCAATCCTGAATATGCTTCAAGTTTATGCTCTAGTTACTTATCATTTGTTCTGTTTCCATGTGATCCTTCCCAAAAGTTCTCATAGATTATGGCCTAAAGAGTGGCATCAAGGCTATGGCTAGTCTACGCAAATGGCCAACTCCTTCTGTTAATGTTTTTAACTTAAAATATTAAAATATATTCCTTCTCTTTTTGAGATACAAACTTGTTATGTGAGGATTAAACTCTGATTAAATATAACCTCATGTGCATTATTAAGTCTATGCCAATCAACATTTAAATTATCTAAGTTTTAGACAACTTCATTTTCTCAAGTAAAATTGGGTATGTTATAAAATTATACTCATAAAAAATCTATTATTTCACACTTCTATTTTGGGATCTAGGACAACTAAAATTTTCTACAATTAGAAAGGGTCCATTTGCAGAACACACATTAAGTTGATTTGCTTTTTAATGATGTATTCTTTGCATTTTATCCATACTTAGCCCAAATATCTTAGAATTCACTATCAATATTTAAGATTTAGATGAATCTTTTTGTTTGCATCATTTAAATGCAATGTCACATATCTGTAAAGAAAATTAAAATTAAACAAAATCGAAGTAGGCAAGGGGCACCAGGAAAAAACAAAGGCAGCATTATTTTAGACGTCTTCTCCAAACAGTTAATAAAGAAAAGCAATGGGATGGAGACAACAGGGCAAGCTTTAGGCATTGTGTAAATTTTCCTTTATCATCCCTTTTATGGTCCAAAATGCAACCTAGTTTTTTATGTTATATGGTGATAGATACACATTGAAGTATTTTTTTACACATAAATTCAACTATGTCAAGTGTAAAAATTCAATATATTTCAGTAAATTTACCAAATTGTGCAACTATCACCATAAAACAGTTTTAGAACTTCATCATCCAAAAAAGAATTCTCATGCCCATTTACTGTTAATCCTTATGATATCTCCCTTACATCTCTGTAGTTAATTACTGATTTGCTTTCTGACCCTACCGTGTTGCCTTTTCCAAATATTGCAAATATTTAGAATCACACAATAATTGGTCTCTTGACTTGTATTCTTTCATTTAGCATGATTTTGAAGTTCATTCACCTGTCAGTAATTTTTTTCCTTTCACTTCCACTGTGTGGCTCTAAAACGTTCACCAATTGTTCCTAATTTTTGCTGTATCCATTTTTAGGTTGTATTAAATTTTATGGCTAATGATGCAAAGAATACATGTGTGGATATATATTTTCAGATCTCATAGATACCTAAAAGTGGAATTGCTGGGTTGTGTGCTCAATGATGTTTAATTTTTTAAGAGAAGTGCAGAATTGTTTTTCCAAAGTGGTTGTGCCATTTTACAATGTCACCAACAGTGCACAAGGGTTTCCCACTTCTCTGCATCCTCATTTACATTTTTATTGCCTATCTTTTTTTTATTATAGTTATTCTAGTGGGGGTGAAATGATGTTTCATTGTAGTTTATGTTTCATAGTGACAAATGATGTTGCGAATCTTGTGTTTATCAGCCATTCTTATAGCTTATTTTCTGAAATATATATTCAAATATTCTGGAGTTTTTTAAACTGAGTTGTTTATCTTATTTTTGAAATGTAAGGATTCTTTGTAAAATTTTCTGAATGACTTGGAAAACATCTTTTCACTTTGCCAGAAAATAAAAACTCAGGGCCCCCCTGGTGACCTAGGGGTTAAGTTTCAGTGCTATCATGGCTATGGCTTGAGTTGGATCCCTGGCCAGGGAGCTAACCCGCATAGGGTGCAACAGATCTCTCCTGTCTTGCCAGCTGCTCCCCTTAGCAGTATATTACAGTAAATCCTCCTGTTCTGCTCCCCACTCTGTCTCTGGTAAATCCTCTCCTCACCCCCTGCACCTCTGAAGAGCACCAGTTCTTCCACAAAATAAATTAATTAAAAATTAAAAAAAATTAAAAACTCACTGTCAGATATAGATTATTCTTCATGAGTTTATTATCATAAGGTGTGGGGTCTCAAATAGTGTCAAAAACAATTTTAAACAGTCTTAAAATAGCTCTAGAGGGTTTGTGCATCCAGTCAAGAGAAAGCAACTGGCACTGCATGTCACACTTGACACAAGTGATATCACAAAGTGAGACTCTGGTATCCACAATATAGGACATAAGCCATGGTCAGCATTTCCTGAAAGATGGAAACTGAGAGACTTTAGCCACAGAGAGAGACTTTAGCCACAGCACAGAGGAGAACACGGGAAGGTGGCCTGAGTTGGGTAGGGAGAGCACAGAAAGTGGAAGGCCAAAGCAGTGGAGTTTGCAAGGCAGAGCAGCAGAGAAGAGAATACCGCAGAGAGCTGGGGAGCTCTGCAGAGGACCCCCCTGAGTTTTCGGCAGCACTGACAAGCAAGGGAGAAAACTATCCAAGGCCCTGGAGAAAAAAACATCCAAAAGGGATTAGACCAACTAATCACTGGGGCACACACAGGGTCAAGAATACTTTCTGTTCCCAGGAACCGAACAGACTCCTGACTAACCACACAGCAGGCAGAGGACTTCAGTTTATGACTTCGTGATTCCAACATGAAAACATTTCTCATTGACTGAGAAACATTTGCAGAGTACTGCTGTTTTTCTTTGTTAACTTGTCTGTTGCAGAATACTGAATATTTATTGAGATTCTGGGCTGCCAGGAATGTACTTTTCCCTGGTGTTAACAAGGGAAAGTGTGATAGAAAATCCATAGCCCAGGCCATGTCTAAGGTATGAGTTTTACAACATTTGACACAGTGAAATTTTCTCGGAATTCTGAAAACTCAGGTTGATTTAATTTGAAATGAGAGGATGTCTAGAAAGGGGGAGGGGAGCGGGCTTATTACTATATGACCCAAATCTTAAATTGGAGGTGAGGCAGGTTGGAATAGAAAGGGAAAATTAAAAGGTAATAAAAAATGAATTGTGAGAGTTACATTTCATTTTATTCCCCAGTACTCATGAGCCATAATCTCTAAATCCAGCTCATTTTTAACACATGTTAAATAGGAATTAACTTCCTTGGTGGCACTGAGCTACCCCTCACTGTTCTGAATCATTTCAATTCAGTACATTATCTCTAACCAGGATAACAGTCTGAATTTAATTCCCCAAAGTTGGAAAACCTAACTATTTTGCATTTTTTAAAGCAACAAAGACATTAAAGAATAGGAACAAATCAAGTGGGATTGTAGGTGAGTATAAAATAGATTTCATCATGAGATGATGTAGGATTTAGAAATGCGACACTTCGGTTTTCAGGAGAAATCCTTTTTTCAGCTTAAGATACTTTTCAAAGCTTGTTAAGGAATGACACTGTGAAGACCAAACAGAATAGGAGGGGGGCATTGGTACCCCTGTTTTCTTCAGTGTCTCCTCTTTGTAGTTTCTCACAGGTAGCTCCAGCTCTTGAGCTAGCCCACATTAGGGCAAAGAAATACAAAGAATATAAACCCACAATGCAAGGAAATCTAGCATTGAGTCAAATCTTTACAAAATATGAAAATAGGGCCACACTGGTGGCACAAGGGGTTAAGCACCATACTATGAAGCAGTCTGCAGCCTCTGCAGCACGAGTTTGATCCCAGGTCAGCCAGAGAGAAACTCACATGGCGAAGGAGACCTCTCCTGTCTTGTCTCTCCCACTGCTCCCCTCAGCAGTGTATTTCAGTCAGTCTGCCTGTTCTGTTTCCCCACTCTGTCTCTGGTGAATCCTCTCAAACCTCCCCCCCCCCCGGCATCTCTGGCCTGTACCCCAGCTCTTGTATGCATAAATAAATAAATCTTTTTAAAAATAAGCTAAATACCTGGGCACTCAAATTGTTCTCAAGTGCCTTTTCAGACCCAGGAATCATTCAAGATTCTTTCAGGGCTTCCAAAGTACATTGTTCTGGTCCATATATCACTCTTTATATTTGTCCCTGCAATTTAAATCTGATGAATCACTTTCATAGCACCTGTATATCTTTTTAGAACTGCATACCTGCTGGACGTCACTCCGTGACTAGGACTCAGTTACCCCATTTACCTGGTGAGACCTTTGAACCTGCAAGTATGCCTGGCTCATACGTCAGTCCTAAGCCTGACTGGACAGTCTTCAAGACACGATTACCATCTAGAGTCCCTGTTGCTGGCACCCTCACAACCGAGTAGGCCTCTCAAGGCAGAAGGTTGCCTAGTGAATGGCTGAGTTTGCTGTCACTATTGACTCTGTTAAGCCTTCCTGGTTCCATTTTGCAACAATTCTATCCCATGTCCAACTGAACCCTACCCATACTTCTCTGTAACATGCCAAGCTCTTTCTTATCCCTGTAAACTTTCACATGCTAGTGCCACTGCCCAGAGAAATCCCCTTTTGCCCTCCAGATTTGTCTTATAATCTTCCTTCTTCCTATCAGTACTATAATGCTATTTTCAATGGAAAGATTTCCTTAATTGCCTTGACTGATTCAGGTCTATTATACACTTTCAATGTACTCCTTCATTGTATTTATTATATGCTTGTCTAAAACCTATTCTTTCTCAGATGTTCCATCAGCTTTGTTCCAAATGGCCAGCACCACTGTAATGCTGGCACCTTGCACAATACCTGGGAAATAGTGGGAACACAATAAATGTTGACACAATGAGCCTGAGCCATCCAACTACACTGTTTGATTTTACATTTGCTCTAAGTCAATTCCTTAGCTCCTGGCCCAGTCCTAATCTAGGTCTTTGATCACTGCTTTCAAAGATTAGCATGAACTCATAACATGGCAGGTTTGGGATCAGTCAATACTGTCCATGCCAACTATGAAGAACAGTTGGAGTGTATAGATACATTGGATTCAAAGAACCATAAAAACTAAAGCGTTTGGAAGTCCTAGAAATGAAAATGTAAACCAAAACACTTTTCAAAATATAAAATGGAAAGGGGAATTTATTCCACTAAATTCCATCTTGGGACTTTTTGGTTGTAAAAACAAAATCACTTTACATCTCTGATTCAAAAGGTATGTGTGCCTTAATTAAATATAACAAAAGTTAAAAGTTAAATTGGAAAAAATGTTTGAGTCTATCTAAAAACAAATCATCTCAGTTAGCGATGAGTCTTACAAGCAAGAAACACAGAGATGATACCAACCGCAAGGCTCAGCGGGTGACCTGAGGCAACTGGGGAGAAAGCAGATGTGCTAATGTCTAAATGGCTGATGGAAAGGCACACCAGGCATCATCTTATGGGCCGCCCCCAGGAGAACTGCTTAATGGAAAACAGCACCCAGGCAAGCAGGGTGTTGCCCTCATTTTTTAAAATTTTTTAAATCAGGGCACAAAAAGATTTTCTTAATTATAAAGTAGTAAGTTAATGTTCTCATCAACAAAATCAAAGGCTGAAAGAAAATGAAATTGATGTTCAGTTAAAATGAAACTTGAAGTACTGGTGAAAGAGCAAGAATTGGAAGTATGGGCCTCCCGGTGGCACAGCGGTTGAGCGCTTGGTTGTGAATCTCCCCGGCCGCCCGCAGGGTGAGGATTCCACATGGTGTGCAGACCTCTCCTGCCGCCCTCTGCTCCCCTCAGCAGTGTACTTCGCCAGTCTGCCTGCTCTGCTCCCCACTCTGGCTCTGGTGAATTCTCTCACCCTCCCGCGCTTCTGACTGTACCCAGTGCTTGTATAAATAAATAAATAAATCTTTAAAAAAAATTGGAAGTATGCACTCACATAGACACAGGCAGACAAGGACACATGCATGTGCATGCGCGCGCACACACACACACACACACACACACAGGCATGGGGAAAGTTCCAGCCACAGAAAATTGTGGTGAGCTTAATGTCTAGGGAGGAAATGAGCAGAGAATATGTTGCAATTGCTCTCAAGTTAAAAGTAGTAAATGTGATATTTAAACATACTTAAGTATCTTGCATCTGGCTCTGGTTATAAAATTTCAGATATAACTATAGTTATCAACAACAAAATGTATGATTTGTCATGCTGATCCATGCAGTAGAATTGACTAGATTAAAGATAAAGACTTGTTTTATTGGGGCCTCTCACCAACTCCCAGTGAAAAATGCCATTAATAATGGTGAAGACTAACTTGTACCATATTAAAGCCTATTCTAAAATGGACCAATTTTAGAAGGCTTGGTGTTCTTAGCCTCAGAATGTCTTTTACTGAACTATTTTGAAAACAGGCATTGATTTAGTTCAGGTTCAATTTGGTAAGGCTTTATGAAGTACCTATTAGGTCTGAGCCTTAGGATTTCAGTGATACAAATATGAATCACAGTCGTTGACAGCAGATAGCTTACAACCTAGTAAGAAAGCAAATGCAGATAGAAATGCTGAATTTTTTTTTAATGTAGCTGATGAGAATTCATAAAAGAGAAACTGTTCAACTGTTCAATGTGAGGACTGGTAAGTTATGAAGAGTCATAGGAAATGGAGATGAATTTCTAGGTATTAGGATTAGAATGAATCAAAAATGGAGCAGAGGAGCTCATACCACATCTATGGCATGGAGCTGTTTTTAGACAATTCCACATAGGAGACTCCAAGGAAAATAGCATTAGCCTGTTATTTATAGCTACCAGACTGCGGTGGTTTGGTGAATGACAAGCTAAGAGGTTTAGACTCTCTTTATATCCTTTGACTTAAAGAATATAAGGCAGGTGGTGGTAGGTGCCCCCTGGAGTTAGAGAGACTTACTAATGGCAACTCTCACCTAGGTGAGATGTAATTAGAACAACAGTGAAGCTGGCTTCAGTCCAGGTTTTATATTTTTGAGATGAATAGGAAAGAAAGGTAGACAGGAGACCCTGTTTGAATCTGGGCCTCTCTGAAGTGGCCTAAAAGGAAAAGCTGTTCTGTTATTAGGGTGACAGGGGCCAAAGTGACCTTTCAGATCTCTTAGTCACTGTTTCCCCACAGTTCCCTTTGAATTCTGTCCTCTTCTCATCTCGAGAGCCTCCATGTTTTCTAATGATCCAACAGATAGGATCACCAATTATGTGGAGAGAAAAGTAGGAAAAGATCAAGCCCAAGGTAAGAAATTGCTGGAGAAAAGAGGAAATGCCCCAAAACTAGAATTCTGAAGAATCGGCACAGGAAAGTCTTATTGGGGCTGGCAGTTCCAGGATATTAGCAGCCCTTTATGGTCATGCCTGCAGGGATGGATGTCACAAGCTGTTCTGAGCAGTGGGGAGGCTGTGATACTCTTGTTCTGTCAAGCAAGGTTGCATTTTCCAATTTAAAGCTAAGCTGCCCAGGAGCCAAGCTGTTTGTTTTTCAGAAAAGACAGGAAGGGAGAGAGAGGGAAAGAGACAGAGAGTGACAAAGCAGAGGAGAGACAGAGTCTGAGACAGGAGACGGAGAAAGGGGGAGGGAGGGAGAAAGGGAGAGCCATCCTTGGGCACCCTCAGAAATCACTGCCAGCAAGTCCCTTGCCCTCTTGACAGGTAATTAATTAGCTCTGTTGGACTCTAGTGGGATCTCACAGGAGACAGGAAAGAGAAGTGAAAGGAATTCCCTCTCACCACAGGAGATTTCAGACCACATTGGCATAAGCCTTGGTTTGCCAGCACTGCTACACAGTCTGGACTGCATATATTCTCTTCCTGGAACAATTTTAGAATTTTGAATGAGTATAATAATAATGAAAATATTGCCCACCAGCCTCCTTAATAAAATAAGTACTGAGGACTTACTATTCTACGCCAGGCTTTATACAAGGTTATGGCTTCAGAGTTTCAGTTTTTATGCCTCACACTAAAGTAACTCCGAGCTAACCTGTGTGTGGTGTGGAGATAGGCCCCACATTCTCTTCTTGCATTGCTGCCTGTTTCCTCCATCGAGCATTCTCGATCCACCTTCTCTTGTATTTGTTTTTTCTCATATCTATATCACTTGCTGCCTAGCATACCATATAATTTATTGTTTTTATTATCTTTCTTCAATTGCCAGAATGTAAGATTCACAACTCCTTCCTTGTTTTCTTTACCAGCTATGCCCCAAGTGTCTCTTGGAAAAATTACATTGAAAGAATAATTACAAGGGAGAAGACCAATGTAAGTAGGGAAGAGAACATAGTCTAGGGGGCCAGGAAGTCTCCCTGATAAATGATCTTTGGGGTTAAAGGGGGTGGGTGGGAACTGTATTCCTGTCAAAGGAAATGAGAGAAACCTATCTTCATGACTGAAACATAAAAAGCACAGGCAATGGGACATGTAATAAGGCAGGGAAGAGAGAACCCCAGTGATACAGGACCAGGCAGGTCGTGCGTGTTAAGAAGTTTGGAATTACTTTTAAGAATAACAATAAACTGTTGAAAGGTTTAAGGAAGAAAGCTGCCTGGACCTGATTTGTTTTTACTAAAGATTATTCAGGACACAGAGTAGTTTAGGGAAGTGGTTAAGAGTGAATATGGTGAGGTGGCCAGTTGAAGGCTCCTGTGATCATGGACACATGAGGAAGTGGTGATCTTGGTTAAGGAAGGGCACTAGAGACAGATAAGGAGTGAATTCGAAAGAACATTTGAAGAGCATATAAGATTTAGTAAATCATTAAAGTGAGGATGGTATGGATATTAAAATGCTTTTCCTTATTTATATCCCTCAAACCAAATCCCCAAGCATTTTTTTTAAAGTCTTTTTACACATCTTTCTTACGCTGTTTTTAGCAATGATAAGAAGATTTCTGTTTACTGTGCTAAATCACGTGCAGCCTCCTTTTCAGTCTTTGCTCATGAACCCCAGTTGTGTTCCCTCAAGTCTTCTGGCCTAGAATCAGGCACAGCTTGAAAGCAGACTACTCTTTAGAATCAGGGCCCTCCCTGGTGGCGCAAGTGGTTAAGACTCAACCTATGAGGCTGTCTGCAGCTATCATAGCACGAGTTTGATCCCTGGTCTGGGAGCTACCCACATGGCGCAGCAGACTTCTCCTGACTCACCCGCTGCTCCCCTCAGCAGCGTTATTTCAGTCAGTCTGCCTGTTCTGTTCCCCACTCTGTCTCTGGTGAATCCTCTCACCCTCTGCACCTCTGGCCTATACCCCAGCTCTTATATACATAAATAAGTAAATCTTTTTTTTTAAGATTCATTCATTTATGCATACAAGACCTGGGGTACAGGCCAGTGGTGCGAGAGGTGAGAGGATTCACCAGAGTCTGAGTGGGGAACAGAACAGGCAGATTGATGGAAATACGCTGCTGAGGGAAGCAGCAGGCGAGTCAGGAGAGATCTGCTGCACCATGTGGATTGCTCCCTGGCCGGGGATCGAACTTGTGCTGCAGTGGCTGCAGATTGCTTCATAGTGCTGTGCTTAAGCCCTTGCACCACCAGGGAGGTCCATAAATAAATAAATCTTTTTAAAAAATCATGATATCTCCTTTTAATATATACCATGCTAAAAGAACAATAAACCAACACCATATTGTAAATATATTCCGTAAGTAAATATATACAAATGTCCTTCCTCATATTTTTTTGCCTTGCAATTCCTGTATATACTTCAAGACACAGTTGAGTTCCTACCTCTGCCTGAAAGCAGAGGGTCTGTCTGTCATTCACAGCAATCACACTTTAATCTGCCACTAAGCTGTGCATCTCACTGTCTGAGTGTGTGTCTTGATGTTTAATCACAGACAACATTAGGGCATCATTGAAAGGATGGGATGAGGCAACCTCTCAGACCCTCTCCAGCCTATGATTTGCCTTTTGTGTTGTCATTTTGTCTCGCAGTCAAACTCCAAAGGTAGGCACGTGGGTTTTCTTTCCTTCCAAACTATAAACTACATGAGTCATCTGATTTATAAGACTTTGAATCTCTCATAGCATCTAGCACAGAGCTAAATGACCACACATGTTGAAAACTTGCGGTTGTTCCAAAAAGAATGGTGGAAGAGGTGACTAGAAGTTGTCTTAGCTCCAGCTCCCTCTCCTCTCACTTCACCAACCTCCACAGTGATGCCCAGCTGGGCGTGGAGTAGAGCGTTAGCAAATGCTGCCTATATTAAAATAGTCATGTCTGCAGAAAACTCTGTGATTTGATTAAATCCTAGTCAGTTCAATCCTAGAATATTCATAATAAGAGAATGAATGAAACCAACCAATTTCAGATCAATAATTTCATCTGTTCATGTACTAAAATTACTAATTAAATATGCCAAATATTAAGTACTTTGATTTTTTTTTTCTTTTGCCCCTTTTCATTTTTAGAGCGAAAACACTTAATACGGATTAGAAAGGATAATGGTTCAAAGAAATGAAAAAGCAATAGCAAAATCTGTGTAGCAGTTACTTACTCACTTACTACAACCTCCCTGTGAAATAGATCCAATTATAAACTGCATTTTGATGAGAGAACAGACAGTTACAGAGAATTTAAGCAGAGGGCCCAAGATAACATAGGTGGAAGTGTCAGAGCTGGGTTTTATAACTGCCCCCAGAGACTGTGAACTTAGTTACTACTAAGTGTCTTCTCCAGAAAAATGAAAAAGGAAGCAAGGGGCTAAATCCACACCTTTGGGTCATCAGCCTTCTGGCTGATGGTCTGTTCACTCTCTGATGCCCTGGTTGATTTTTTGTAAAGTCTGATAAACATCCAGGGATTGTGCTTTTCTAATACAAACCCTGAGTTTTTTCCTAAATTTAAAGAACTTTCATAAATCGCAAACCAACCAACTGTATTTATGAAATCTCTCATTCTTTTCTGCGTACCACATTGAAACGCCATACTTCATAGAGAGGTAAAAATTACTCCAGGGGACTGATATTCTTTTGTGGTGTAAAACCTGAAATTGGTTAAGAATATTAGTCCCCAAAAGGGTAAGTTTGCTGACTGACCCTACTGTTATCTATAAATAAACTTTGAGATGAAGCGAACACCTGTTTCCATGTTCTCACCAATATGTTCTTATCTCTCTGTACTTCGATAGCTTGTAACTTCCAGAGCAAACCCTGGACAGGTCCACTAACAAGCTATGCACCAGCCTGATGTCACCAAATGCCAGCAGAAAAGCAGGATTTCCTCCCTGGATTAGCATCAAGCCTCAGCACATGAGTAAATGCAACTTTGCATCTAAATAAAAAAAAGCTCCAGTTCCAGGAACTCAAGCATCTTTTAAGGTCTGGATCTAGACTCACATCACAAGAGCCAAGTAAGTAAACTAGATTAAGTCCCTGTGACGTGCTGTGTTCTTGCATATCCTCTTGTATTACTGGGGTTGCACTGGAGTCATTACTGTGAGGAGTAAATCACATGATCTGTGTCATGTGTAGCACATGCCTAGTGTTCCGTAACCTATGAGGTCTTCCATAACCTATGAGGTGAATGAGGTCTTTGCACTCAGCATCATAGTGCAGGATTCTATTTTTTTTAAATATTTATTTATTTATGCATACAAGAGCTGGGGTGTATGCCAGAGGTGCAGGGGTGAGAGGATTCACCAGAGGCAGAGTGGGGAGCAGAACAGGCAGATCTACTGAAATACACTGTTGAGGGGAGCAGCGTGCCAGACAAGAGAGGTCCATTGCACCATGTGGGTCACCTCCCTGGCAGGCCAGGGATCGAACTAGTGCTGCAGTGGCTGGCGATAGCTTGATACCACTGTATTTGACCCCTGTGCCACCAGGGAGGCCCCAGGATTCTATTTTTTCCCTTCAGTGTCCACACACCACTAATTAGGGAAAAACTACCATACTCTTCTGCTTAACAAGAAGGGACTATTTGTAAAGAACATTAGCAATACTTACAAAAATTTTTTTCTTATTCATCCAGATAAAAAGATTAATTACTGAGCATTGTTTAATTCCCAGGACACCTAATTTGTTCACATCTACTTTCAGAAAATCTCCATATTTGAATATGAGCTAATTTCACAATTTTTTTTCTCACAAAGAAACCACAAGGCAGTCAAGCAGGTAGCAGGCTACATGACAGTCAGTGGGGCTTTAAAAGAAGGAAATTCATTCTTGAGATTGGAGGAGAAATGTGGATAATGAGATAAGGGAAGTGAAGAGCCAAATAGCAAAAAAATTAAAAAGCACTTGCGGTTTCTGCCTGAAGCCCTCAACTAACTACTTTCTCCACAAGACAGAGAAAACCCATCTGGGCAAACAGGAAAATAAAAATAGCATGTAAAGCTCAGTGATGGATCAATGCTAGCAAAGTGGTAAGTCAAACCCTGAAGACTTGAGAAGAGCCCAAACTAAAAGTCAAAAGCAAAGGTGAGGTAGAAGCTAGAATGCTCTAAAATTAATAATAAATGTATAAATCCAATTCCTTCAAGTGTAGCACATTATGCTAAGAAGGAAGCCTTTGCCACAACAGCCCTCCTCTCCCCCTCCTCCCACAAATGGAAGAAACCATTGCAGAAACATTTTCATAAGCTGTTGGCACAAAATTCACCAGTTCTTACCTAAGAAAATAAAATCAGTCACAAAGTCATTCACTGTGCCTTCAGGAAGTCAGGCATTGCTATCACTGACTTGTAGATGGGCCAAAAGGGCTTCTAAACAAAACGTTTTCTTTGGGGCCTTTATGTTAACACAATGGGTACAATCCAGAAATCTTCCATCACTTACAAGACAAAAGCAAGGGGGATGATATCCCTGCTGTGGGGGGCGGGGAGGGGGGCTGGGATCAAACACTGTCAGACTGTGTGCTCCTGCCTCATGCCCAAGTAAAACAACCAACAGGAAGGTTGTTTGTGGCACACCCAGAACCACATGCTCTCCCATGGGCTGGCTTACTGCATCTTCATTCCAGCTCTTTAAGAAACATGTTCTTTTACTCTCATTTTACAGTTGTGGATGCTATAAGCAAGCACCCACCAAAAAAGAGTTTAAGTAACCTGTCTCAGATAACCAGGCCACATAGGTATTGAAACTGGAACAGAAGTTAGGCTCACTGCATTCCACTCCTCATCCTACACATCCTACAGCTCCTCATCCTACACAATGCTTACCCAAGATAGCCAAGACAGCTACTCTGGGAGAATAAACTATTGAAATATTTACCCTTAATGAATACAATGAATGAAATACTCAATATAATGCAGTTGCAGGACAGGCAGTTTTGTCATGAGACATCCAGTCCAAGGATCCTATGCTCAGAGTTTCAGAAAAGGACTTTTACACAGTTTGAAATAAGGTAATTATCATCCAGAGAAAACAAAAACCAAAGCCACAATGAGTTATCACCTCAAACCTGTGAGAATGGCTTATATCCAAAAAGCTGGAACAACATGTGGTGGCAAGGATGTGATCAAAAAGCCACTCTGGTGGCTTGTATGCCACTGTTGGTGGGAATGTAAATTGGTGCAACCTCCGTGGAAAACTGTACAGAGATTCCTTAAAAATCTAAAAATGGAAATACCAGCGATACATCATCTACCTAATTATCTGAGGAATATGAAAACACTGACTGAAAAGATACACACACCTTTATGTGCAGAGCAACAAAGCCCATCGATGGATGACCGGGAAAGAAGTTGTGGTACATATACTCATTATATAGACTCACCGGGATACTTCTCAGCTATTAAAAAAGATGAAATCTTGCTTTGTGTGACAACATGGATAGAATGTGTGGTGATTATGACAAGTTAAATAAGTCAGAAAGTATAAGAAGACAATCACTGAAAAATTTCTCACATATGTGGAATATAAAAAAATAAAGCAAACAAATTAAAAAAAATCAAAACAAAAATAACAGACTGAAAAATACAGTGGTTACCAGAAGAGAGAGGGAGAGACCATATAATGGGAAGAGCATTATAACTTTGGTGGTGGGTGAGGTGAGGTTTATGCACACATAGAGGTGAAGGAAGCCCCAAATTTAAATAATATTGTAAATCGATAAAATTGTATTGAATGAAATAATAATTCTTTAGATGCAAATATTCTTGGGGCCTGGGAAAATCTCTTTTAAGATACTTTTTTTCCCCCTCGTTTTATTAACATATTTTGAATGCCTCCCATGCACTAGCAATGCCAAATTCCCCAGGATTATCTTAAGAATCCATGCACTATTATTGAAATACCTATTTTACAGATAAGTAAACTGAGGATTGGGATGGTTGCGTGTCTTGTTCAACTTCATCAGCAAGTATACAACCTAGTTTATTAATGTGGTACAAGGATCCAAACCCAGTTTATTAATGTGCTTTATTCATATGGTAAATTTATTCATAGGCTCTTCACATTACACAGAAACATCAAGTAAAATACAAGGAGACAGAGTGACATATAAAAGGAATAAAACCTAGAGAGTTCCTACTATTCTTTGGTTTGATACCAATGGACAGCCATACTTATTTGCAGAGATATGCAATATTTACCCAATACTTTCTTCATATCTAAGTCATATCCAAATTCTTTTTTTCAGTCTCCTGGAATCAGAACAACATAGGGTAACTGAGGTAACATACCAACTACCATGTATTTCAATATCTGTGTGAACAAAAACACTCTTAGAGCTGTTCCACTTCTTGATATTCAGAAAATCTTATTTATAGTCAGCTGACAATGTAATTCAGTTAGGAACCTCCCACCTGTATCTCTTATAGGTCAGGAGCAAAAATTCATGCTGATGAAGTGTCATTACCAAAAGCAAAGAGGTTTAATACTATTCATTGAAGCACAAGTGATCTTAAAGGAAATTGAGAGACATTCTTTTTCAAGGACAATTTTAATAGTTGAAGGGGAATATGTTTTATATCCAGTCAACCATCCAGCTACAGACAACTTGTCACACTAAAGTGGTTAAATTTTTTTTTAATATTTCAATGACATTTTGAATGCCCTTAAGAGGTCGAGTGAACAAGGAAGTTTAGGACTTTAAAAAATCTCATTTGCATGTGACTTGAAATTCTTTCCAGTCCTATGAGTTTTGCATGAATATTTATGGAATCCAAAGCTAATTAGATTATAAGCCTTTTATCTAGAAATTTGTCCAATTTTATGCTCTCCATGAAACTTGAGCTCTGTTGATCTTGGTTTGGTTCACGTTAAATAAGCAATTGTTTTATCAGTCTTAAAGGCTACATTCTAAATTCTCACATTTGTTATGCATACTACATCGTGGAATTTCAAAAGTTTGAAGACTCAAATTCCATAATAAAATAGATTTCTCACATGAAAGCATTCATTTTGATCAAAGAGTAATAACATACTAAATACCCCCAAAACATGGAGCAAAAGGCATAAATGGGCACGTGACTTCATCAGCTAGGCAGGCTCTTCCACAGATGTCTTCATTGTGGTTCCTATAAGAATCCTTGAAAGTGGAGAATACCATCCTATGATACATGTGAAAGAAACTACGGAGTAGAAAGTCTTGGTAACCTCTTCTGTATCACGTAGCAACTAAGCAAAAGCAATCCTCAAACCAGGTACAGTTATGACCTATTTCCTCCTGAGAGAGGAAAGTCAATTCACCATCACCCAGAGAGAAACAAAACCACCATACTGGTTTGCTTGTTGTAGCAGGCGCAAGTTCTCCCCACATATGCACTTTAAGAACCTCAACAGGTGCCCAGGAGGCCTTCTCATTTATATGTGGCACCTTCACTCCAGCTTCTTGTCTTACAGTGAATCTATAAACACCATCATGTTTTTCTTGGTACAGAAAGACTTGTACTTTGTTCTGGTACATAAGCAAAATTACTCTTTGTGGGAGAATCTTTTCATCTTCTTCTTATTATTATTAATTTTATATATTTTTTTCATCATTTTTCATTTTTGCACAATGAATTACACTCTGAAGGGTTCCCCTTCAGGTCTCAGTCCCCTAGAAGGTGCCACATGGTATCATAATCTTATATTTCAGTTCCTTATCTCCAGGCTTTAGTTCATCGACCAATCCATCCTCAATTACTGAACTGATCTTTCTGTAATACGTGGAACAATGTCAATGTCAGACTCATTAGTACATAAACAATGAAGTTTCAGCTTTTTTATATGTCATGTAGGAATTTATTATCTTAAAGGTCATCACTTGCCATTCGGAATCACAGTTGTCTGCAAATACTAGACAGTGGCTTTCCTTTGCTTCTTAACTCCAGCTTCTACCTCCATCTACAAAGCCCTCTCTCTCTTCTTACCTGCCCATGCCATCTATTCATTCATTAAAGCCTCCCTCAGGTATTCCCTATGTTTTTCTGTGTTTCGCTGACTCTCCAAGTCAGAATTAATCACTATGTCTTAGGCTCGACTTCTGTGCCAAATAACAACTCTTGCACCACGTCATACCAAATTCTATTTGTTGCTTCTTTGAGTATTTCTACTACCAGCTGGCAAATGCTGCACCCACAATAACTCAGAGCCCCCGTCAAACAATCATGTCTATTTACTACTTTGAAGCACCTTATGTGTTTGTAATTAGTTAACCATTATATGTTTTGAATTTCTATTTTCCCTTTTAGACTCAAGGTTCTATGAGGGCAAGCTCAGAGTTTGTTTTGTACATTGCTGTTACCCTAGTACCAAGCATTGTGTCTGCCAGAGGACAAGTTCAATAAATATCTGTGGACTTATTGGCTAACGCCTTGAAAGCAGGGCCTAATTTTATTCATTGCCTAGTAGCACCTAGAGTAGACATCACTACATGTTCAAATTGAATCTCAGTCACCCATTCAAACAGCATAGGAAACAAGTGTGTTTCCTGACAGAAGTCTCGTTTTCTCTGTATAATTTCACTTTTCTGTTTACTCATTATTTGGGAAGTATCATCAAATCAAGAAGTGCAGTGGTGAGTCAAATCAGGAGTGGCAAGCAGAGAACCGTTATCATACCATCTTGAATAAATATATAGAAGTTGCTTGAAGTTTTGTTTGGGGAAAGATTGTGGGACCATGTTTGTTGTCAGTGTAAAGTATACAAGATGCAGGGCCACTCATCCTGGACCCAGCAAGTGGGAGTAGCAGCATACATGCCAGTTGCCAACCCTCTATAAACTAAAGGGGGAATGAAAATACAGTCATACAAAAGACTCCTCTTGTGCATGCTAAGTATTCATCGAGAATGTCAAGAGACGCTGACAATTAGCTCATCACTTATTAGGACATTGCTCTGTTATTTGGTCTGACTGTATAATTTTTTAAAGCAACAAGTCCCTAACTCTGATTTCTGCAAAAGCTGATAACTTCTGCTACTTAAAGAACATTAATGGGGCCTCCCCGGTGGCGCAGCAGGTTGAGCGCCACGCTATGAAGCTGTCCACAGCCTCTGAAGCATGGGTTCGATTCCTGGTCGGCCAGGGAGAAACCCACGTGGTGCAGCAGACCTCTCCTGCCTCGCCCGCTGCTCCCCTCAGCAATGTCTTTGGTCCATCTGCCTGTTCTGCTCCCTGCTCTGACTCTGGCAAATTCTCTCACCCTCTCACGCCTCTGGCCTGTACCCCAGTTCTTGTATAAATAAATAAATCTTTAAAAATATAGAACATTAATGTATTTTTTCTTTTAAAATAAGTAGAAGTACTTAAAGCCAAATGAATAAAAGAGACTTTGAGTATTCCCAGCCAGTAAGTTTCTTTGGATGACTCAGATTGTTATAAATTGTGTTTTACTGACTATAACCACATTATACTTAAATATTATAAAGATTTATATATTTTTTAGTTATTGTCTGTCCATTATTCCAGCTGAGAAGGCTTCCAAAGAATTACACAGTCAACACATAATGGTAACAAATACCCATTACTTCAGGGTTCACTGATTCATAGAATGTTTTCTTTTAGCCACACATCACTTTTTTTTCATCTGATTTGACCTTTAAAATCATATTTGAACTTTTGTTTAAAGATGTAAAGGTGTTTGCATTTTATTCTATTTGCTCCAACATGACACATAAAAATCTATTAAGGAAAAAAAAAAGTCCATTTGGCAATGCCTCCTAACTCTAAAGCACAGATGGCCAATACTGTGAAACCTTTGTGAGAGTGAGCACTCCCTCCTCAGAACGCAAGTAGGAAGCACATTGAAGCAAGAGCCACTGCCCTGAAGGCTTGTTGAAATCATTCTGTTCGTAGCAAATATATCTGGGGGCACAGGCAGGTCATAAAAGAAGCAGGTCATATCCCAACAGATCTGCAGGGAGGGGGTCTGAGGAGAAACCAACACTAAATGGCTCTTTCTATGGCCATAGCATAACCACCTTGTGCACAGAGACTGTCAGAGAAAAACAGAGTAGGCGGCAGTCCTCAGATCAAGATACCAACAACCTCTGATTTAGAACTCCTGCTGAAAACCACACTAAATTTTTGAATGACAAAAACTGAAGTCAGGTACCTAAGAGTGAGATAAATATAAAAAACATATTTTGCGAGAAGGTGTTTGAGACAACAAGGCTCATCCCAAACAGTGCTCCTGCTTGGCTCTCTTCCACTCCACCTGAAATATTCTTCTCGAACCATTGGCCCAAATCAAGGATAACAGGAGAGGCATGAGCTTGAGACCTATACATAAATCCACAAAACTCAAACAAGCAAATTAAGCAAAATTAAAACCCCACATTAAAGGAAAAAATTAAGACCGTTTAACAGAAAAAGAACCCATAAAAAAAGGAGTGTTTCACACAAATCTCAAGAGACACAAATATATTACAGATAACTGTAGAAAAGGCTCAAAGAAGAGATAAAGGATTTCAGATTGGCAATTATTATGAGAACACAAAAGGAGATAAAGTGAATCATTAATGTTTAAGAAAAAAGTGCAAAAGAAAACTAAAGCCATGAAAAAAGAAAATCTCATTAAAAGCACAAATATAAACACAACTGAAAACAGAGACAGGGATGTAGGAGACATCAGACCAATAAAAAGGAACAATGATATTAACACAATTACAAGGAAGATGATGCAGAAGGCAAAGGAAATCGGTATAGCTGTAATTAATGTTCCTAAAAATAAAACAAAATAATGGAATAAAAATAGAGATATAAAAAAAGCAAACAATTCCGGACTACAGATCTGAAGCTGCAGAGGAAAAATGCATACCCTTTCCTAAGAAAATCTGAAAATGAATCCATGTGGTTGCTGAACTCCACAGATTTAAAAAAAAAAATTATGGATATCCAGCTACTGGAAACAAGGTGAATAAAAAAAACGCTGCCTCTGATTTCTTTCTAGCAAAATTAAACATGGAATTTAGTTAGCTGATAACACTCCAAAGAAAATGCGACCTAATCATTTCATAACCAACAAAACTGTTCCTTTTTTTCCTAGCTGCCTCTAGTGCAAGCTGGGTAGGGAGCTCATTGTAGGGAAAGCAAGATCACCAGGAGTCCCAGAAGGAATTAACACACGGAGGTCTCTCCCTGATAACTGAAGTTTATGCGACCTTGCAAAATTCTGGTGTTCTCACAGATAAGCTCAGGAAGTATATGAAGTGGTGATTGTAAGGTCAGGGACTTTTTAAAGACTGTGCTCTTGAGACATTTTAATTTACTGTTTTACCCATTTGCTCCACAAATATTTGTTTTATTCTGTGATTGGTGAGGTGCTATAGTGTCAACAAATAGCAAAACCAACATCATGCCTGGGGACAATGAATGTGGCAGGAAGTCTTTAAAATGAGTAAGAGAGAAGCCACAAGCTGTGGTTCATTTAAAAGACTAGTGAAGGGTTTAGCAAGACTGGGAGGGCTTGGACTGATGTAACAGAAGTGTAAAAGGGAAGCTGGAGAGAATGCAGAGATTAATTGCAGGAGAGAGAAGCAACAGAGAATAGAGTTTGGCAAATGGCTAAAAATAAAAATGATGGAAGAGAGAAAGCAGGGGTAAGAATGTAAATCTGGGATATCTGGTTGGTGACTTGGGAGTTGCTAGCAATGTCCTTGCTCTTTCAGGGTTTGGGGTTTTTTGTTTGTTACGTTTTGTTTTTGGAGTTGTCTATGCAAATAATTTCACTGACAAGACAAATGAACCCTGGAAGGTGTTTAAAGTCAGATAACCAAAAGTATCTGATTCTTCTAATCTCAAAGCAGGATTCCCAGGCAATGATTATTTGGGAGTGGAGAAAAGGAAATCAGGAGTATTTACTGGGAGACAGATGAGGGGAGGCCCCTGAGGAGAGAGAATGGAAGATGCACTTCATATATACCTAGGGAAGGACCCTGGCACCCCAAACTCTACCCAGTCTATTCCAAGCAGAAGCCACTGGAGACAGTAAGGTGAGTCTCCCATTCTCAGGTGAAAGGGCATCCAATTTAATTGCATTATCACCATGGTTTGCAGAGCATGAGCCAGGAAAAAGATGATGCTCCAATCTGGCCCCCAAAGTGGGCTTTGGGGTGAAACATGCCTGGGCTTGAACTCAATTCTGCTACTTACTGAGGGACATTAGACATAAACTTCACCCAGCTAGTCTTGATATTAATGTCTCAGGATTCTTGTGAGGATTTCATAAAATAATAAGAATAGAGAGGACAACAAAGAGCCTGAGACAATAAAAACTCAGTCATGGGGTGCCCTGTGCCCCTCACCTACACTCCCAGTATACCTGCTGCTGGTTTCCTTTAAAGCCCCCTCCAATTCCAGAAGCTAAATCTTTTGTCTCCCTCTCTCCTTCCCTGAAACTCCATTTTATTTGTCCTATTTCCTGGAATTCAGTCTCTCTTCCTCAGTTTTGTTCTTCTCTTTTCTTAATTGTCCAAGTGTCTGTCTCTATGTGCTTTTTGCTATTTCCTCCTTCCTCCTAAGAAGTTATGACTAAAAAGACACATAGGGAGCCTAAGAGGCACTTAGTTAAAAAAACAAACAAACAAAAACACTCACCTCCTTCTTGACTAGCAGAATAGCTCAGAATATCTTCCTGGTATGGAGAAACTGACACCTTCCTGAGTCCTAATATGACTATTTTTCTAAAGCCCACTGCTGCAGGAGGCCTTGTTGCTCCAGCCAGATAGGATACTGACAAGCAGCTAAGAGAAAAGGCCTCACACCGTGGGGCTGAAGATCTGGCATCCCTTTGCTTTTTGTTCTTGGTCATAGAGAGAGAAAAATTTGTCAGAAAGTTTATTAGGCAATAAATTATATGTATCAGCATACTGTAAGTAAATAGCACGAAAAATTGTTTGTTTAGAAATTAATTGTTGGGCAGTTTGGCCCACTTGACAATGGGAGACAAGTTATTGAACATGCCTGACAAGCATCACAATACAACTATTATTTTAAGTCCTTCTTTTGCCTTCCCTTGAAGTTTCTTGGGAACGTTTTTAAATGAAGCTATTTGAGTTAAGGAGTTTCTAGGTAAAGGAAGTTCTAATAGCTGAGTAGCAGCCAGCCCCTGCTGTGAAGGCCATTGAGAATAAGAAAAGTCTTTTTTTGCTTAGGCTTTGGCTGATAGGGATGTACTGGCAGCTATCTACTGTCTTAGGTTATTGTTTGGTTGAAACAATGAGTTCTAGTGTAAGGCTTAGTTTTTTATTAGCCTTGAAGGTTGCCTTCTTGCTGAGAGCACGTAGTGGCCAAAAGCCCATAGAAAAAGAGATGCACTGATTGTTTCTGCTTTGTTTCTATGCACTTGATAATGTAATCTCAATGCTTGCAAAAAATGTATAAATAAAGAACCTGCTGAGCCTCTCGGCAGAAGATACTAACACCTCACCAAGTGTCGGTGTCTCCTCATCCCCTTCCCCTCAGTCCCTAAGTTTCAGATCATTCGTATTCGCTGAGACCGTCTCATCCTTTCAGGAACCCTGACACGACATTTTGCCGGAGGCTGGTCCCCGGCAGCCCACCCAAAGAGGGTGTAGGGTAAATGGAAATCATCAGGATTTGCCACCCTGCTGCCATTAGCATTAATGATAGACCCCTGCAGTTCTACATGCATGCCTGAAGGCGGGTACCTTGGCTGGAGTAGGGTGTGGGCATGCATAGGTGGATACACCTGAGCTGAGAGACTGGGCTTATAATGGTGAAGTCAGGGGGACACCAGTAGAGAGCAGCAGAATGAGAAAGAATGAGAGCAGAACCAACAGAGCAGAAAAAGAGAAGCAGAGACCACGAGAGAACGCCAGAGAGCCCAGAAAGAGTGAAGACTTGTAAAAAGCTCAGTGAAAGCCTGAAAAGCCACTAAGGGCCCCAGAATTCTCCTTTACCCGTCTGTCTGGATCATAGAGATCCTGCTCTGTTCTCTGCTGGCACTACGGAGGGAAAACTGGTGATTCCCATAGGAAGCCCTTCCTGTGGCAGCATACAAGTCACTCCTCACAGGTTATAAGTGTCGAGACATTGGAAATATACTAGACCACTATGCTCTGGATAGGATCCTGCTCTCAGCCACAGAGAGCAGCTTGTGAATGAAGTTCACATGAGGCCACTGAACCGGCCACTGAACTGACAGACAGGTCATTCCCAGCACAGCGTTTCTTTCATGGGTTGAAGATGGAAGCCACTGTCAGCCACACACACAGCTCCTGTTCATGTCCTAAGTTATCAGGGGGCTGCACTGTGACCACACTGTGTTCAAACTGCTCAAGTACATTTAGCCCAACATGATCTTATTAAGCAACAAAAATCAGAAACAGAAGTCTCTCAAAATTCTAATTTTAAATGAAATGAAAGACTTGGAATGAAAGACTTGAAAATGGCAAAATATCATCTATGGCTCTTCCACATGCTAATGCCATGTGTCTGTGGCAGCATTTTTAGTTTCTTGGAGGCTGGGACCTTCCCCACTGACCCTTGGATGATAGTCTGTCCTCACCAGGAGTTCAGAACTCAGATAATATGTTCCATTCTGGTTTGGGGGGTGGGGAACATTAGAAAGGGGGCATTTTGTTAATTGCTCCCTGGCCCTGCAAGGGAGGAAGGAAAGTCATTCCTTCCGAACCTCAAGTTTGGAAGCTGCTAGGCCCTCCTAGTGGCTCAAGGGGTTAAGATGCAACCTATGAAGCTATCTGCAGACACTGCAGCACGAGTTGAATCCCCGGCCAGGGAGCTAACCCACACGGCACAGCAGACCTCTCCTGACTCGCCCGCTGCTCCCCTCAGCAGTGTATTTCAGTCTATCCACCTGTTCGGTTCCCCACTGTCTCTGGTGAATCCTCTCACCCCCCACACCTCTGGCCTGTACCCCAGTTCTTGTATGCATAAATAAATCTTTTAAAAAAAAGTTTTGAACCTGCTTTGCCAGTTTGCTCAGCTGTACTTTCACTGATAATATTATACCAGTTCTAAAATTCCTGGCAATTCAAGAGGACAGGGTAAGGAATGCCCAGATTTTGAAATATTCACTCTTTCTTTCTGCATAATTAATAAATCTCTTAAATTGGCCTGCTTGGGGAATAGGAATGCTGGTGGGGTCTTTATTTTCTGCCCCATGAGCTTCTACCCAGCAAGGTTTAACATTACCATATTACCAGTTATTTTTTTTCTGCTCCTTTTATTCAAGACTGCCCTGAGGGGCTTTCTCTGACCACCAAAAGCATGCAGCCACCTAACCAGTCACTAATCAATAAACATTTACTGAAATCTGCTATGGCCAAACCCTGTGTTGGTCTCAGAGATAAATAAACTGCAGTTCCTCAAGGCAAAAGACACACAAAGAATTATGATCTTATGAGAACTATCAAGAGATATAAAAAAAGAGCTATGGGAGCTCAGAGGAAGCAGTAATTAATTTTACCCGAATGGTGGGATGAGGCAAGAATTCCCAGAGGAGGTTGTATTTAGGCAGGGACTTGAAGGATAAGGATTTTGCCATGGAGAGAATGAAAAAAAGAGTCCTCAAGGCAAGAGAAAGAGCAAGAGCAAAGGTAGCAGGTGAGGAAGTACCACACTGAAAATGCTGCAGGCAGTCTAACTGGCTAGGACACTGTACACATGAGTGAGGGGGTGAAGTGAAACCGGAAATAGTCTGCTTAGTAGCTTAGTTATTGAACAAGTTAGCAAATTCTCAGGCCAAAATGTGAGCTTCAAACCAATAGCATCAGTAGCCACCGAAATCTTGTTGGAAGTGTAGGTCCCAGACCACACCCTGGATTTACAGCCTCAGGAACTGGGGGGTTGGTGGGCTATCAGGGAGGGAGGGACAGCAGTCTACTGGTATGCTCTCCAGGGAGTTCTGCTATCCTGACACCTGAGAACCAATGCTGTAGGCAAAAGGAGAGGGGCGGGTTAGAGATCTGCTGTCAGAGCAACAGTTAGACACCTGTTTCACCAGCAACCTCTGGCATCAATATGGAGCTGTAGGTAGGTACAAACTGGAGGTAAAGGAACCACTCAGCAGGTTTTGTAGTGCCCCGCATAAGAGAGAAAGAGATGAAGAAAGCCACCTACTCTATTTTTTCCATTCCTTGTCCAAGGAGAAAAACAAAGCAACCATCACCCAACCGGGAAATCTGGTTTCACAATCAATTTACAAGCATGTATTTCATAGGAACTTTTAATATTATCAGATTACCCCACCATGTCATCAACCTCAGGTTTAATGTTCCTGCTCCTACTTGATTCTCTTCATTTATAGAACCGGGATCTTGGTTGGAGATGGTCTCTTCCTGCACAAGAGGACCTTCTTAAGACATGATCTTTGTCTACCCTGTCTCACTGAATTCTTAAGACCAAAAATATATTACATGAAGGAATTAAGAGAAGCAACCATAGAAAATGAAAGGAGGAAACAGATTCAAGAGATAATGCTTTAGGGCCTTCCCGGTGGCGCAGCGGTTGAGCGCTGGGTTGCGAAGCTGACCGCAGCCTCTGTGGTGCTGGTTCGATCCCCGGCTGCTCCCCAGCCACTGGAGGAGGGTCCCACATGGCGTGCAGACCTCTCCTGCCGCCCGCTGCTCCCCTCAGCAGTGTACTTCGGTCCTTCTGCCTGTTCTGTTCCCCGCTCTGGCTCTGGGGAATTCTCTCGCCCTCCCGCACTTCTGACTATACCCAGTGCTTAAATAAATAAATAAACAAACAAATAAATAAATAAATCTTTAAAAAAAAAAAGAGAGATAATGCTTTAGGAGAGGGTCTGATATGATGCCTGGATTTTTATCTGGAGACTGTCCTTCAGTGCAGTAGGAAAAGAGCTAGCTGAGACTGAAGAGTACCTGTTCTGGTCACATAGCAGGCAGAAAAAAGAGAAAACTAATCACAGAGAAAGTTCCTGTGGTTCTTGGAGAAAGAGGTAACCAAGTTAAACCAAGTCCAAAGGCATGTGGAGTGAGACCACATTAAGTGCAAGCCTAGCCCAAATTTCAAGTCCTCGTCTTTCTTTAACCCATCCAGTCATTGATCAACCCATTTAAAATATACAAGCATATATGAGGAAAGACAGCTTAGTGGTCAACTGGGCAGAATCTACAGCCAGGCTGACAAGGACTGAATCTCAGCTCTACCATTACAAGCAGTGAGCCTTTAGGTAAGTTACCTAAACTTATTGTGCTTCCGTTTACCTGTATGTAAGACCAACTCTAACAAGGTATTTTCTTGGTGAAGGAGAAAACCTGGATTATCTAGTGAGAAGTAAGTTTAGAAAGAAGTGGATTGACAACATAGTAGAGGTTTGGCATAGCCAATGGGGGATAGAGAGCAGAGTTTCTGACCATTAGGGAGATCTAAATTGGGGTTGGAGATGATAAATATGCAGAGGAGGGGCCAATCAGCAGGGTTGTGCTCACATACTGTTAGGCAACAGAGGTGCAAGGAATTGACTGGTAGGGAATTACATAGTGGATGCAGGGACTAAAATTCCAGACAGCATAGGAACAGAGGCTGCTGGTGACTGGCTCAAGGATCAGAAAAGGATATATGTATGAACAATGCTTCCTAAGTTCAATGATATGTACTTACTCAGCTTTCCCATGTTCATCTATTGCTAGAAAATTGTCCTTAAATTAACTATTTTTACATGGTCTCACTTTAAGAATAATGAAATCAAGGGTTAGTTTCTTTTCCAATCCTCATTCAATAAATACATATTTTAAAATGTTAATCCAGTTGTAAGCTAGAGTCCTCTAGCTAATCCAGTTGAGAAAAAAAATATTGTTATTGTTCAGAACATGGGTTTTGACCTGAGCCACTTACAGAACCATTTTTTTGGGCCAGGTATTAATATTCTAAACCTCAATTTCCTAATATGAAAACAGACAATGATAATATTTACTTCGCAGATCATTATGAGAATTAAATAAAGCAATCCTCAGAAAATTCTCATCCCAGTGATTGGCACAGAACAGATGCTTAATAAGCTATGATTCTATTTGTTATATCAAATCCCACAGTGCCTAAGAGTTTATGATTCTAATGACTAAATAACATGAGGCATAGCAGCCAGTACTTAACCAAGACTAGAAGCTTCCCTATTGCCAGAGGACATTTCTTAGGTTCTCCTAGGAGACCCATCTCTCCTCACAATGTCTAAAAGAATGTCATTTGCAGTTAGTCATTAATACTTTTTTTTCTATTCAAAGAATTCCTATTCCTTATGACACTCTTAAACAGAGATACAGGACCACTGTATTTTCTTCCAGAGAGAAACTTCCATATTTGGCTCCTTTCCTCAAGGGAATCCTGTCAATTATCATCACTGTGACACCTTGAAGCAGAGAGTGTTACCTACTGACAGACCTTGAGGTCGCTGGTCTGAGGAGGACTCTCCACCTCTTTCTCATATTTGCCTTATGTCTTGTCATTGCTGCTTATTTAAGTCTATCATCCTAGCACTGTATTGTTATTCTTCCTGTTTGGCTAAACAGAGTACATAAATATCAAATTGTTGAGTTCTGTGAGTGTTTTTGCACATCCCACCAAAGCAATCCTCCTCAGAAGACAATGGCCAAATTCTACCAGAGGTAATTGGTTGTGACCTTCTTGCCCTGATTCTTCCTCAGTTTCTAATGTGTATTCAAATTTTGTTGACTGCTTCTGTTATGTCTGTGTCATTAAATACCTGCCGCACTGTACTCTCTAGAAGGAAGTATGTATTTATCTACAACAGTTGAGATGATGGGGAGTAATTCAAATGGGTCAAAGAGGCATCTGTCTCCTGCCTTTTAACCATTTGCCAGTACATGCAAACTACAACAGTCTCAGTGCTGCTTTGTTCTTGCTGGCTTTTCAAACATCTTTATCCCCACATGCAGTGACAAGTAGAATCTGTACATAGGAGGCCTCAACAAACACTTGTTGAATGAATGAAATTTGAGCGTAGCTCCAGTCCAGTCAGAGAATCTGTTTCCTCTACTTATTAAACCATGTTTTCTGTGTCTCTAGGAAAAGTCAAATCTATTCATCAAAGTAATTTTTAAAAATTTCAATGGACCGTGGGGGAGGACTATTGATGCCTTGGTGGAGACATACAACTGAAGAGGTGTGATTACCTCGGAATCATATACAGTATTATAAAGCAATGTTGCCTCAATAAAAAAAAAAAATAATAAAATAAAAACAAAAATTGAGTAATTTTTATGTCAATGTTATAGTCTTAGCCCTTTAGATGACAAAAGTAGAGGAGTGGAGAGGGGGCCAAGGACACCTTTCTAGCTCTTTTTGTGTACATATTATCCCTCTGTTTGAATACTTTCCAGATTCACAAGCTTGGCTTCATTAATTCTATCAAATGCAAGTCTGTTTATTCCACTTGATAGGGGAGCAGCTGAGGCACAGAGGAGGGACAATCTCTCCAGCTGATTCTGAGCTGGGTCTAGAACCTCAGCCCTTGATTTTGGCCCAGCAAACATTTGCATGTTTTACTTCAAAATGGCCATTTTATTGGCCAGCTTTAATTATGTATAATTTTGTTTTACATTTCCACATCTGCAAAAATGAACATACCATAGCACTCCCTGTGAGTGCAATACACTGATGCTTTTCTCTCTTGCCATCACTTCCTGCATCTCATCTGTCTACCAACTTGCCACAGTCACCCCAGAAGGGGAGGGACCCATCTTCATGGAGCGCCCCCTAGTGGCAGACAATCCACTAAAGTGCCACCACTCATCCTCACAAAGTGCCTGTGAAATGAAAATTATCATCTTCATATGAGAGAAGATGGTGACAGCTCAGAGACAGTATTACCTCACACAATATGACAAAGCTAGGAAACAGCAGAGCTAGGATCTGAACCCACATATTTGTTTTTATTTCATGGTTCATATATCTCTGTACAGTTTCCATGAACTGTAACTGCTTCCTGTGCCAGTCTTGCTGCTGGCACACAATTGCCTCTTTCATATTCAGAGGAGGGGGGCTCTGACAACTGTTTTTATCATTCAATTTCATGACTGTTTACTTAATTTTTTCTAAGTATTTTTTTTCCTGTTTCCAAAAGGTGAAAAAATATACATTATTTATTTCACAACAAATAGATGGAAAAGGCCTACCAATTGCAGTATTAATTGCTTTACCATGCGGCCTCTTGGGATGAATACATTATAAAGACAGAACTGTGTTCATCACCATATGGGATATTAGTCACTTTGCCTGCTCCTCTATATCCTTGGATAGAAGCCAGTATTATTGTCTCCTGTGCTGTGAGAGCAGTGAGAATAGCCATTGCCAGAAATAATGAGGGGTGTGTGTCTAAAGGAGAAAAAATGTCACCAATTGGTTCCCTGAAGAAATTGTCATCATGAGAAGGATTTGGTAAAGTCACTTTTCAGAAATTGGTCTTCCAGTTATTTACTACCTAAAACCTTTTTATTTGTTTAGTTTTTTTTTAAAAGATTTATTTATTTATACAAGCACTGGGTACAGTCAGAAGTGTAGGAGGGTGAGAGAATTCACCAGAGCAGGGAACAGAACAGGCAGACCGATGAAAGACACTGCTGAGGGGAGCAGCGGGAGCAGCAGGAGCAGCAGGAGAGGTCTGTCGCTCCATATGGGACCCTTGCCGGCAGCCTGGGATCGAACTGGCGCTGCAGAGGTTGCAGGCAGCTTCACAGCCCAGCGCTCAACCGCTGCGCCACCAGGGGAGGCCCTTTACTTGTTTAGTTTTAAGATGTTGTAAGATAGTCATGCATTTTGGACTTAGAATGGGAAGAAAAAAGAAATTCCCATTAATTGAGCATCTCTGTGTCAAACACTGCTAAATCCAGTATCCAATTTTATTTAATTCTCACAACAATGCTAGTAGATGAGAGCATAAGCCTTAAGACCAGACAGTCTTGTGTTTGAATCTCAGTCCTGCCTTCCACAAGCTGTGTGACCTCTGGTGAGTCACTTCACTCTCTGTGTCTTGAATTCCTCATCTGTAAAACAGAGGTTATCTAACCCGGCCAGCATGTCTCTTGTGAGTAGTAAATGAAATACTACTTATAAATAATTTAGCCCAGTACCCAGCATGCAGTAAACATTCAAATCCTACTTTTTCTAGGTACTGTTCTATGTAGTGAGTATATGAAATGAACAGAATCCCTGCCTTGTGGAGTTGAATATCCAGATATAAACTACTATTAACAACCCAGTGATTTATGAGTTAGCAATTACTGGCCTTGGCTTACAGAAATTGAGGCACTGGGATTCATTTCTCCAAGTAGCAGGAACCCTGGTTTCTATCTAAAATCTACTTGCCACAATACCAGCTATATGGGATAGATAAGCTGACAGAGTTGTCTTAATTATTGCGTATGCATAACTTAGATCTGCGTATGCATGAGGAGCTCTAATGAGAATTCATGAACACAACCTCATTTACTCTCTCTCTGTGTTGTCAGTGTGGTAGCCTGATACAGAACAAAAATTCAAGATTTACAGTCAAAGGAGCTGGGTTTAAATTCTGTCTCTCACTTGATGCTACCTGTTGTAACCTGATCTCTGGAATCTGCGTATTCATCTGCTGAGTGAGGATAATAATATACTCATGGGCTAATTGGGGGATGAAATAAGGTATGGGTGTTCAGGAACTCTGTGAATTCTACTATATTACAGGAAGGAATATAATAAGATCATTTTCAGAGACAGACTTTTTTCTCCAGAGATAACACAAACTGGGAGTTCAACCACTGCTCTTCAGCATGTTTTCTAGATCAGTACCCTCAGGGCTGCCACAAGGGCTGCCGACTGCCTGGCACCAGGGCACCACATCAAGCAGAAATACAGTGCACTTTCCATTGGGCATCCAAGCATAGGACTATTTCACCCAGAGGAACTGGAAACTTTCTAATATACCCAAGAGTAGAGTACCAGCTAGCAGTGTCCCTGATTATACTTTATGTTCTCCTTCTTTCATCTTATGCCACCTGTTTCCATCCACTCAACTCTTTCTTACCGCTACAACTTCCATTCCTTCTGACCTGTGCTCTTCTCTCTTCTCCCTGACTTCTCTTCTTACCCACAGCACTTCCAACAGTTTGTTCAAAACCTCGTGGCACCTCCCTTGTCAGTTGCTCCTCCTGGAACTCATGGGTACTCCCCAAATCCAACGTGAGAATACCCTTCCATCCAGATCCGCCCCCCAATCTGCCAAAGAATGTCATCCCTTGGACTGTCCTGAGGTCAAAAGAAACAGGTGCCACTAAGAAAGACGGTAACCACATTCGAATCCTCATCACATAACAAGTTCACACATAAAAGTATACAAAGGGCCTCCCCGATGGTGCAGCGGTTGAGCGCTGGGTTACGAAGCTGCCCGCAGCCTCTGCAGTGCCGGTTTGATCCCCGGCCACTAGGTGAGAGTCCCACATGGCGCGCAGACCTTTCCTGCCACCCACTGCTCCCTTCAGCAGTGTACTTGGTCAGTCTGCCTGCTCTGCCCTCCCCTCTGGCTCTGGTGAATTCTCTCATCCTCCCGCGCTTCTGACTGTACCCAGTGCTTGTATAAATAAATAAATAAATCTTAAAAAAAAATTAAAAAAAGCATACAAAGTTCTTAAAAGCAACCATAACAGAATAAACACATTTCATAAAGACACAGACGCCTACTGAACCCAAAGTGAATAGGAGGAAGGGATTTACAATGTTAAGTAAAGACACAGAAATTGGGAGCTTCAATATGACCCAGCAATTCCACTCCTAGGTATTTACCCAAAGGACACAGAAACATCAATTCCAAAGAACACCTGCACCCCTATGTTTATAGCAGCACTGTTTACAATAGCTAAGCTTTGGAAACAACCCAAATGCCCAAAAATAGATGACTGGATCAAGAAGATGTGGTACATATATACCATGGAATATTACTCAGCATTCAAAAAAGATAAACACATGCAATTTGCTGCAACATGGATGGCGCTGGAAGGGATCATGCTCAGCGAAATAAGCCAAAAAGAAAAAGAAAAATACCGGATGGTCTCACTCATAGCAGGAATCTAGAAAACTTAAATAAGGGACCAGGAAAATGAATAACTATAAGAAAGTGAAAATCAAAATCAACAAAAAACTATGAACCAGAGACACTTTTAGGGGGGCGGGGGCGGGAGGGGAGGGATTGGGGTCAGAATGGGGGGCTGCAATTGTATGGGGAATATAACAATAAAATTTATAAAAAAAAAAAAAAAAAAAGAAATTGGGAGCTTCAGAGCAATAAAAAAAAAAAAAAACCAGCTTAAAGTTAGAGGAGAAGAGAACATTGTCATGCAAACCTTGTATTGAATGACACCACATAGGATTAGCTAAGAAGAACCTGGAAGTCTATTTTTGTTCCTAAATTTTAACACATCAAGTGAGATAGGGCTGCAGTTTGAAGAACATGCCTACACTTATTCTCTCAACTGCAATGCATTCAACATAAGCTGTTCCTATGATATCATATGTTTCTTCAGGGCACACTGGGCACTTTGCTACATGCCAGCAGGGTCTCAGTTTTAAAGGGAATTGAGATGGCGATAAATGGTGAGAGAGAAGAGGACAAGATAATTATTCCCCCACTAATTCTGATTCACTGCCACTAAGGGATGTGAAGGGAAATGGAGAGAGGGAACGAGGAGGAGGAGGCTGGGGTGGGAAGAGAACTCTGAAGTAATTTACACCCACTCAGAGGTGAAGGAGAGGAATTAAAGCTGATTTTAAAAACAGCAGAGAAACTTCCCTAAATCCCTGCAGCCTCGATCATAGCACAGACTATGTACTTTTGCATTTTGTCTGTAGTTTCTGTCTCTTCTTCTCAGCACGGATATCTGAAATAAACCATGATTATGTGACTGGAGGGGAAAACTGAAAAAAAATTGAAGGTGAAAACTGGGTAAGTATGTAATAGCAAACAGGGATCCCCAAAGGATGCGAGTGTCTGACTTTCATCAAGAAAGGACTCCCGCAGCAGCAAGACATGCAATCTGTAAAGCCGGAGGTGATTGAGAGCAGGAGCGAAGCATCCCTTTAATCTAATGACCTACATGATTCAGGAGCACATCTGACAGAATGTAAACTCCCAACCAGCACATCTCAGGGAGCAACAGGGAGAGCAAGCTTGGAAGCCCCATTTAAGTAGATAACATTTCCTTGATCTCGAAGCAGTGGGTAAAGTGAGAGAGAAAAGGAAACACTCTGTAGTGGGTGGTGGGCCTGAATCATTTATCTTGACAGAGTCAGAAATAAGGAGATTTTTAAGAGAAGTTTGAAATCATAGCAAATAAGGACATGTGATGTGATACAATGGGAAAGCATTTTGCCCCAGGAGTCAGAGCCAGAATCCATTAATTAAATTACCTACTTAGGGCTAGGTGTTCCCAGATGGGTCTGACAAGGTCTTATTTGATGGAATAGGAATTAATATTTGCTTCATTCACTTTGGGAAATATGGACAGGAAAAATGGGCAATTAATTTTTACAAAATTAGAAACAACCACGTGGAGAAACATCAGGGGAGTTTTCTCGGTCCTTTTAAGGTTCTCTGACAACATTCACTAGCCACAGAGCCAAACAGCAGCTGACTAATTAGCAGGCTGACTTGGCAAAACCTCAGTCACCTCACCTGTAGGACGAGGAGGCGAGTTAGGCCACAAACTTGACTCTTCAGAGTTATTCTGTCACCTCTTGTGCCATACCCAGCCTCAGTTTTTACTATCTGCTCATAGGTACCCTGTGATTAATCCTGGGGCTTTATCATTCCTTAGACTTGTCTCTTTCACTAGATAACATATCCTTAATTCTCACATGTACTGCTGTACTCCTTCTAGTACCTAAGCAGTCAATAAAGGCTTAATATACAGAGAGACAGTCTATTTGGCTTGAGGACAAATAGAAACTGTTACTGGATGCCAACCTCACTTTCATACAATAGAACAAAATTCCTGCACATTACCTAGAACTCCAAACCCAAATTTGACTTTAGTCATGTGACTCCCAATCTGTAATTTTGTTGACCCTCCTGGAATACTAGTAATTAAAGTACTTGAATGCTCTCAGTGTGCCAGTTCTGTGTTCCACATACTCATGTCTCACTTCGCTTGACCTTTACAGCTACCCAGGGAAATAGCTATTTCTCACCCAGTTTTGCAGATAGAGGAAAGGAGGCACAGCAAATTAAATAGCTTGCCCAAACTCAAGAGTAACAATGGGCAGAACTGGGACTTGAAAGCAGGTTCTCTCAATTCAGAGCCTGGGTTTATAAATAAGCACCACAGTTACACTGTATGGCTTTTCACTTTGTTTTAGCTTCTGTTACTTCCCTTAAAGAGAGAAATGCAAGAAGAGTAGGCATACAAAAAGCCATTCTTCTTCTAGTATGGAATGTTCACATTTTTTAAGCTGAAAATTTTGGCTAACAGTGATATTTACTCTTTATTTAGTGTTTGCTCTATGCCAGGCACTTCTCTAAATATTAACATATATTTTGTCATTTAATCCTTATGGTTGCCTAAAACTAGTAACATAAATATATATAGTAGATAAAAATAGCATTCCTTGTTTAATAAAATGATTAATTGGAGCTTACATTAAATAATTGACCCAGTGTCTCAAGTTTTTAGATGGCGCAGTTAGGATTCAAATTCATTTCCCAATTCATTAGGTATGCTATTCCTGCTTTCTCATTATCTATTATAGTCCTTATATGATTTAATTATAGCAAATGTTCTTTTATAATGGACATAAAACTAGAGGGAAATAATTATCTGTTCTACCCAGCAGCTGAATACTATACTTACTAAAAACGAAAATGGTATTAAATATATAGATTGCAAAGGCATGTGTTATATAAGGAGTCCCATCCCTTGGACAGTAAAGGGGGTTCAGAAGTGAATAAATTCATGCACTGATATTCTATATATAGGAAAATTCTATATATAGGAAAGAAAAAAAATATGTTATTTCTAAGACTGTTACTCATGTTTATCTTTCTATAATACAGGGTCTCCTCATTGAAGCCAGATCCCAAGGGACCACACATCATTAATAAACACTGATTCAGTTGCACAGTTTTAAAGTGTATCTGGTCACCAAACTTGGACATGAGATAAGACTAACCATAAACCTCGGTTACTCATTCAAGACATAAGAAAGGTCCAGAGAATGAGGAGGAACAAAAGCAAAAACACCCATCTAGGTGCTACCTTACCCCAGTGCATTCTTTAAAAAAAAAATTATTTATTTATGCATATAAGAACTGGGGTGTTGGCCAGTGGTGCAGGGAGTATGTGGGAGGAGATTTACCAGAGACAGAGTGGGGAGCAGAACAGGTGGATCTACTGAAATACACTGCTGAGTGGAGCAGCAGACGAGACAGGAGAGGTCTGCTGTGCCATGTGGGTTGCTCCCTGGCAGGGGATTGAACTCTTGCTGCAGTGGCTGGAGATAGATTCATAGTGCTGAGGCTTAATTAACCTCTTGTACCACCAGGGAGGCCCCCCAGTACTTTCTTTAGAGATTTGAGTCCTGCTCAATTCTAGGGATTTTGTGTTGTCAATCAATCTTAATCTCTTCATAAATCTTCCAGGAGTTCTCTGCAGACAGCCCCCTCAGTTTCCAAGCTATTTCTGTTTTAAAAGTCCTATGATGATGGGCCTCCCCTGGTAGCGCAAGTGGTTGAGCACAGCGCTGTGAAGCTGTCCACAGCCTCTGCAGCGCAGGTTCAATCCCGGCCGGCCAGGGAGAGTCCCACATGGCGCTGCAGACCTCTCCTGTCACGCCTGCTGCTCCCCTCAGCAGTGTATTTCATCAGTCTGCCTGTTCTGTTCCCCGCTCTGTCTCTGGTGAATCCTCTCACCCTCCCAAGCATCTGGCCTGTACCACGGTTCTTGTAAAAATAAATAAAAAATTTTAAAAAAAAAGTCCTATGATGTCCTAAGACACTCCAGCCAGAGTTTCATAGAAAGGGAGTATGGAAAGTACACCAAAGCTTTTCTTATGAAACCTCCTAAAGAAAGTTTCAAAAACAAGCATGGATAAAACAATTCCTCCAAACCAGGTACTGTTGAGAGCACTTTGCTTTAACTCATATTCTGTTAACAACCCTATGAGGTAGGTACCATTACTGTCATGGTTTTAAGGCTGGGAAGCCAAGATCAAGTGTGATTAAGTTACTTTTCCTAGATCACAAAGCTAGTAAGTGACAAAGATAAAACTTGGGCCCAGGTTATCTGAGTACAGAGACTATAGTTTTAGTCCCTTTGCTAAAAATTGCTTTCCAAGCAAAGTTCTTCACTACCTGTTTCTCTAGGATTCAGTTTCCCATTTACATAATCCGATTAAAATGTACACCCTTTTCAGACTGTTAAGGCTCCATGGAAAGTGAGCTATGAAAAACAAGTCAACTGTCAGCAAACCTTTCATACCCAAGAGCAGATGCTGGTGTCAGAGAGACCACTCACAGAGCCAGTCCAGTGGGTCCCCACTTCCAGAAGCATCCACATCCCTGTCCCCTCTGGCCTGCTTTCTGCCTCCACTTTCCTAACAGTGCTTTGGAATGCACATTATTCTCAGGGGGTTCCTTTAAGCCTGATGGCCCCAAACAGACACACCTAAGCCAAGGAATGTGGGTTGCTTAGCAATTAGAGGCTTGGTTCAGGTACTAGCCTTCACTGCTTTGAAATAAAACTGCATCTTAAGTTGACTTCAAGAACTTAGAAATTTTTAATATGGCAAGAATTGTCTCCTTAGAAGAAATATTACTGGGAAGATTCAAGAAATCTAGCAATGCCATTTACACACACACACACACACACACACACAATTATTCCAGAATGAATTTACAGAGGCATTTTAGTAAAAATTGTTTTTAAATACCATTACAATCAGGTTTAGTTGTGTTTTTTTTTTTTTATCATTAGTATATACAGTGGGACTTTTCCAACTGTAGACTTTACACATATATTCATCCTTGAAAGTATTTCTAATAATGGCATAAATATTTAAATTTTATGACAAATTTTGATGTGTGATTTGTTATCTAGGTTTTACTGATGAGTAAACTGAGGGCCACAGAGTTTAATAACCTGTCTAAGGCCTTCCATACAAACAGTGGCTTAGCTCACATTTAAAGTCAGACTGTCTAAACTAAACCCCATACTCTTTTAACTACCTCTTGATGCTCTTCAGTTTATTAATTCCCACCTCGTCCATAGTTCATTCATTATCCTATTTTCTACTTAGAACATCTGAACACATATACACATATGCTATTGATAACTCAGCTTAATATAAATGCTGCATAAAAAGTGTATAGGTGCCAGAAGTGATTTTGTATTATTTACCTTTTCAAGCATAGGCTGCTCTCTTTGTTAGTCGCTTTAGTCTCAGTAATTGGTTGGTAATCACCAAAAATTAAATAAAGCTGAGAATATTCTCAATCAATGTGTTCTAGTCTCATTAAAAGAAAAGGTTCTTAGCAGTATATAATATGTTTATCATTTATTATGTTTCTGGCCTTATTTATTTTTATAACATTTGGAGGTTGGTATATTATTAGTTCCATTTTACAGAAAAGGAAACCAAGGTCTCTGGATACTAGGTAACTTGTTCAGGACTATGCAGCTGGTAAGTGGTAAATAGTGACTCATGTTAGTTCTGTCTGGCCCAAATGACTCCCTTCTGCTTGATGTCATCCCGCATGCTGGCCTCAAAGGTGAAGCTTCTTGCCATGGAAACATGTAGGCAATGGACTACAAAAGGAAAAATGATGGCTGTATAATAGTTTCAGTACATTCTTTGTGTTTTTTTCCTTGCTTCCTGAGGCATAATTAACAATAAACTGAAAATATTTAAAATGTAAATTTGATGACTTTGGACATATATGTACATCCATTAAGCCATCACCATAAATAATGAGTATGTCTATCACTTCAAAAAGCCTCCTTTTTGTCTTTATAATCTACCCCTTCTGCCTTTCATTCCCCAGGAAACCATACAATATGTTATCACTATATATTAGTTTGCATTTCCTGGAATTTTGTATAAATGGAATCATACTGTGTATACTCCTTTTTTGTCTGGCTTTTTGCCAGATGAAAGAGTTATTTTGAAATTTATCCATGTTATATGTATCAATAGTTTGTTCCTTTGTATTGGTAAATAATACTCCATTGCATGGTTATACCACAATTTTTTTATCCATTCACATGTAGATATTTTGGTTATTTCCAGTTTTTAGCTATTACAAATAAAGCAGTTATGAAATAGTTGTGTACAAGTCTTAGTGTGGATACATGTTTTTGCTTTTCTTGGATAAATAACTAGGAATGGAATAGTTGGGTCAAATGGTAGATGTACGTTTAACTTAAAAAAAAAAAAAACTTCAAGGCCTCCCTGGTGGCGCAGCGGGTTAAGCACAGTGCTGTGAAGCAGTCCACAGCCTCTGCAGTGCCGGTTTGATTCCCGGCCAGCCTGGGAGAATCCCACATGGCGAGGCAGACTTCTGTCTCGCCCGCTGCTCCCCTCAGCAGTGCTTTCCGTCTGTCTGCCTGTTCTGCTCCCCACTCTGTCTCTGGTGAATCCTTTTGCCCTCCCACAACTCTGACCTGCACCCCAGCTCTTGTATAAATAAAAAATAAATCTTAAAAAAAAAAAAAAAAAACTTCAGTTATCTAAAGTCCTGTACCATTTTATACTCTCACTAGCAGTGAATGAATGTTCAGTTGCTCCAAATATTTACCAGTTTCTGGTATAGCTGGACTTTTGAATTTTCAACAACGATTTCTTGGGCCATTCTGGTGCAATATACACTGTACAAGAGGGAATAAGGACATTAAAAAAAATTAAAGGACAAGGGATACTATCTTATAGAATATAGGATAGAATATAGAATCTATAGAATATAGCTCTATTCTGGGCCTCCCTGGTGGCGCAAGGGGTTAAGCACCGCAATATGAAGCAGTCCACACATAGCCTCTGCAGCACGAGTTCGATCCCCAGCTGGCCAGGGAGCAACCCACAAGGCACAGCAGACCTCTCCTTTCACTCCTGCTACTCCCCTCAGCAGTGTACTTCGGTCAGTCTGCCTGTTCTGTTCCCCACTCTGTCTCTGGTGAATTCTCTCACCCCCTGCATCTCTGGCCTGTGCCCCAGCTCTTATAGGCATAAATAAATAAATCTTTTTTTTAAAAAAAGAATATAGCGCTGTCCTATAGAGCTCAAAGTCTACCTGGAGAGACAATAAAGGCATTAGGTCACCTTTAATAAGTCATAGATCTATATGTGAGCTATGACATATGATAAAGATTAATATTGTTATAGAGCAACCCCGATATTAAACGGGTTCCTGGCTGTGGGTCCTCACCCGCGCGCTTTAAAGGGACTTATGAATACTCTACTACAGACACACGCAAAAGGGTTAATAAAAGGTTTATTTACAAGAGAAAAGGAAATAAGGAAAATGTACAACTCAGGGAGAAAATAGGGAAATAAAGTCTTTAATGTGTCCTACCCGATCCGACGACCTGGAAACCCAAAGTCACTCTCAGAGCTGACCAGACGCTCCGAGCTGGCCGAGAGCCCAAAAATGGAGAGCCCCCAAAGCCCACGTGTCTGCCTTTTGTATCCACCTGGCTGCTTAACCCCACCCTCAGGTCCCAGCCACCTTTCCTTTGGTGGTGATGGGATTTGGAGTTCCCAGTGTCTTTGGCTTTGACCTGGGGTGGGGGTGGAGTCCACAAAGCCTATATGGAATTTGCTTTGGGACATCCTTTTCCCCCTAACAATTTGATATGATTTTTAGAAGATTTAAAGGAGGGATGTAAAATAAGAGTCACATCATTAGAGTATAGTTGGTCAGGTTTAACTTCTGGGAACACATAAATTTTGTTCTAAACTTGAGATAACAACATGATTTGTATTGCTAAAAGAAAAAAAGATGTTGTTTCAGAATCCTCTATTGACAGAGTTAACATGGGTCAGGGATTTAACCTCCTTGCTCCTCATAACAGGAGGTTATAATATGAATAACCCACATGAAAGCGTAAGTACTATGAAATCATTTCCTTCCAAGTTCTCATCAAAAAAGTGTGTCAACCCTGAAAATTACATGGACTTTAGCAAAGAAATGTATAATTACCTACATATTTTAGGAGATAGCACCTATTAACTTGGGGACATTAAAAAAAAAAAGAAAAACATAAATGCCACCCTCCTGTCATGTTAAACTTGCACTCTGCTGAATGTCAAACACAATATCTAATTGCTGCATTTTAATGGAAATGCAGGTTTACCAGGCCTCCAAAGCAGGGAAAGCTGAGTCTGACATTCGATAAACTGTCTGCCATCACCTGACTCATCTGATCCAAAGATATGGCAAGAGTAGATAAAATCATCATTACCTCTCAAAGGAAAAATTTTTATTCACTATAAAAAATAAGATTTAGACCTTTTAAGGAAAGAAATTACCTGAATTTAAAGAAAAAGATACAAGAATTAGTTGGGAGGACTTGTGATTCTTCCTGGAATTGCTCTACCACTGCATATTTGGTGGTTATGCTATGTAAGCCATAGACCTTTGATTCTTTAACTAGAGGTCCCAGTTTTTCCTTAAATATATCCTCAGACCAGCATGGGGTTCTCCAAGAAAATTCCCATGATCCCAGAGTATTTATTCTTTTCTAAATCCCCACAAAAATACCTGTGCCATTCTTTCTAGACACGTGTCAACCTTAATCTCCACCTGTGCCACTGCCCAGTGTTCCCTACATCATATCTGATGTGATATTATCCTTCCCCCTCTCCCTCTCTACTTCTTCTCACTGACTCTCTTGAAATAATCCTCCAAATACTACTTACTCTCACACTACTCATACCGTCCACCTCTTCATGGACCCCACTAACCCATGAGCAATCAGCCACCACCAGGTACGTTGCATTTACTAAGCCACATTTACTCTCCCTGGCAGGATAAGATCCAGAGTATCTAATATGAAAGCTTGGAGATGTCAGCATGAATGTGCTATACTTCTTGGGGTCTACAAGCATTGGGAATGACATAGATAGAGCTACTCAACTGTGGGGTAAATGGTTTTCAGGCTTTTCTGCCCTCCCACCATTAAGATTGCCCTGCCTGATGGGGCACCTGTAGTTGTTAGATTGTTTTGTTGTTTACTTCTGTGGGCCATGGGAGGAGTATTGAGATAGTCAAGAGAGAAGCAGAAGCAGAAGAAGCAGGAGAGAGGAGAGAAGAAGGCCAGAGAAGCCCAGAGTGAAAACTTGCTAGGGGCCTGAAAGCCTGCTGGCCTCCTTTACCCAGTCTGCCGGATCATGGAAAACCTGCTCTGTGGCCATTCCTGCCACTACACAACTTTCCTAACTTGGGGGACTTTCATATTTATAATGTTTGGTCTCAATTTTAGATCATGAGACTCCATTTATGACCTTGAAAATATACAGATACACTGATTTGGTTTATGAGGGGAACATCCATGGCAAATCTTTAAAAGGGCATTTCCTTGGCATAAACTCAGGTGACTCTACTGAAGCTAAGTTCAGGTCTAAGGTAAAAAAGGTATCATGAAGTCCTAAAACATCGCACTTAAAACAGTGTCATTTATGTTAAATCTCACTGTTTAAAATTTTGGAAATAGACAAAAAAGAATAGTAATTAGCTCTGTGGACAGACAGAAAAGCAAACACTGAGAGTAATCAAGTGCTAACTAGGTAATGGAAGGAAAACCATTAGGGGTGAATGGGATGGAAGTGACACATTAAAGATAATGGCTCCACTTCAGAGTTTATCCTGGCTCAGTTTTCAAACAGGCTATTTTTTTCATAAGGACAGCAACTGTTTCATAATAAATTCAATTAAGTGGATTTAGTGATTCTGATTAGCTACAGAAATTGTTAAACAAGATTGACACTGAGGTGAACTGTATATATGATTCTACAAAAACTTCTAGAAAATATTTCTTTGCAACTATTTTTGTTTGGTTTGGTTTTAAACATCTACTTTATCACTTACAGGGATTTTTATGTCAACTTTTAATTTTTTCCTAGCCTATTAGAGAGAAAAATAAGCTTGATGTACTTTCTACCTCTGTAAAATGAGAATCGTCAGAGTTGTTGTGAGATAAAGAGCTCTTAGAACAATGCCGGGCACAAAGCAAATGCAATTAACTGTTTCCTAGTAATGTCACGAAAACCAACAACTGTAGACAATGCCAGTGTTTTGTACAACAGAAGGAAGATGAACAAGTTTTAAAATGACTGGAAAGGATATATATCTTTATGATGTATGACAGTGTTCCTGTGGTGAAATTAGACTTCAGTGACAGATCAGGGAAGACTGCCAGATAAGATTCCTTGTTATGGCTCAGATGATACTTCTGAAAAATCCCTCTATGCACATTCAAAGCAAATTGCAAGAGCTAACCTGGAAAACAAATGCACACACAGCAAGTTTCAGTGTCTGTTTTCATATAAAGGAAATAAATACCAAAAGGCTGAGTGTTGGAATGGGCTCCAGCCTTTCAGAGATAGCATCAAAAATGCTCTGTCCCTGTTCCTTGGAATGACTCTCAACTCACAGTTCTTTAAGCCACAAGTTAAAGGAATCACTTAATCATTAGGTCATGGTTACATATTTGTGATCACATTTGTGAAGGTCTGCAAACAGCTTTTCTGGTCATATCCTAAATCTACAGAAGAGATAGTTTCAGCTGGTTTAACAGCAAATGTGAAAGTTGCTACCTTCTGGAAGACTTCATTGTTCTCACTTACCCACACTCTCCATTCTCATAGCATAACCAATTATAAAAACCTTGAGACACCAATAGCTCTAATGTGGTTAAATATTTTTCACCTTCCCTGAGTACCACATCCACCCCACTTGCTGACATGGAGTGTGCAAGCTGATGTGCTGTTATGTGTTCTGAGGTGAATGTAGAATGAAGCCATGTTTACCCTGTGCCATTTATAGAAAGTTACAATCTGCTCCTTGATCAGAAGTCACTATAGTAAATGTTGTAACTTATAATTAAGACACATGGTAATGCTCAGAAGGACAGAGGTTTGGCATGGAACATTTCACTTCTTTATTTCTGACAGTCTGGTGTGTTGGAAAGACAGACCTTCAGGAATTCTAACTCCAAATTTGGGCTCTGCTTGATGTGAGCTTGGACAAGTGCCTCAAACTCCCTGAATCTCAGTTTCTTTACCTATAGAATGAGAATAAACCTTGTCTAGCAGGGTTGCTGTGAGGATGAAAAGATGTAAGGTGCTTGGCACAGTACCTGGTATAGAAGACTTCAACAAATGCAATTTATTTATTCTTCCTCCAGTAAAAAGAAGCAAGATACTGTTTTTTAGATGCATCACACTATTCCACTGGAAAGGGTCAGGCATCAGTAGAAACTTGGAAGAAACCGGTTCTAGAAGGCCATTATCATTATGTGTCCTGAATGTTACAAAAGACTTTAAAAACAATCAGCATATCAGAGAGAATGCTGATAAGTGGCTTTCTAGCCTCTCACTAAAGCCCCAAAGACTGGGAGTCACACCTTTGTGAATCAGCCTTATCTGTCTTTGAGCATGTTCAATTGATTAAAAAATGCTTCCTGAAATTGAGTCCACATCTGTTTGCCTGTAATAACCACCTACTTATCATTTTGATTCTGTCCTTTAAACTAACTAAATAACTTCATAACTCCACCAACGACAAAATTCTACTATGTCCAGTGCAAGAGATGGGATTGTGGTTGTGAGATGGAAGAGCCACTAAATCCTGGATATAACAGAATAGGAAGGGCCTTGTAGGATCATATTCTCTCCCATTGTACAGAACTTCTAAAACCAAGTGGATGAGGGGCCAAGCTAACTGATCCTCCAGCCTTTCCTTTGGTGTAACCTGACAATTAGCTCTATTAAAAAATGGAAGACAGTGATGGTAACCATTTCCTTTGTTCAGTTGAAGAAAAGGAGTAGTTCTAGGATAAAAGAAAGGGATGGTACCTATATAATAGGTTATGGGCCCACCATTCATTCCATAGCATCTGTTGCTAACAGAAAGAAGTGCCAGGATAAGTCACACAGAAAGATACTATACCAGCCAATGAGACTGGAACCAGCCTCTTTGACAAATAATAAGCTTTGGTCATAAAAGCACAAAGGCATTGACCAATGAACTTGAAATTAAAATAAATGGGACATTCAAACATTACCTCTCTTTTAAATAAGTCGAAAAACTTAACAAATATCAGTAATTTAACCATCAAGGTCAACAATAGTAATAACAATTGATTTAATTGACTTATATGGATAGAAAAAAATGAAAAAGAAACTGTGAGTACATTTCATTGTGCAGCTCTTTCTCCCACTTTGCAGAGAACTGTTTTTGTTACTGTGCATTTGTGTGTATGGATATACTGTGCACACGTTGGGATTTTTTTTCTCCTGAGAAGTCATAGCAAAAGGAGGCTGGAACATGTGAGGATGTGGGGCTTAAATTAGGCACTGTAACGAACACAGAGACTTCTCTTAACCAATAAGCAGGGATAAAAGTAGGGAGGAACAAACATCTAAATTCTACTAATCATGTCAGTAAAGAAAGGATAGATGGTCACTGGTCAGCCTACTGAGTTTTAATGAAAATAAGACTTTTTACTTAAGTGTAGGACTAGCCTCCACAGTTGGCTATAGAATACTTACATGAGACAGAAATAGGTGGTTGAGTGGAAAGGGGTTATGGGGAAGAAGTTGAAAAGAGGATTTTTACAGAACCCAGAGGCACTGTCTTCACAAATAAAGAAGAATCTAAAGATCATTTAAGGTTAAATTTGAGGTCCTCCAGAAAGCATGAGTCACCCAGCTCACCAAGGACTCTGGTGGTCTGCAGAAGGCAATGGGACTGTGCAATGGTACTCGACTGTCTAGATTCTACTTTCCCATTGGTAATCCCCAACAGATTTCAGAGTTTTCCAGGGACCAACATCTCAGTTTCTCCACAGTCCCAACTTTCTCCCAGGGGGGCTATTAGCTCTTCTTGGTTACTTAAGAGGATTCCCTTATTAACTCTGCACTCTCAGATCTTTGGTCCAGAGACATCTTCTGGTAGTTCAATGGCCTCTAGAGGGAAATTCCTTTCTGAGAAATTAGACCTTGCTATGCAGCCCTCTGCTGCCCTCCCCTGGTCACATCTGATGGCCAGGGTTTGTTTGTCTTCTCTGGGCAGTGGGAGGTGAAACGGTATTTCTCTAAACTTCTCCCAGAAGACCCGTGGGCTTCCACATGCCAAAGCAGCACAGCACCAAGGATACCACACCAAAGGGGAAAGTACTGCTCTGATGCCCCATACAAGAGCATCCTTTCATTTACTAAACACATGTTGAGAGCTACATGTCAAGGATGAGGAGACTGAGATAAAATAGAGAAAAAAAACTCTCAGGAAGTTTCTGGGGTCACATGCCCACTTATAGTTGACCCATTCCCAGGGGACCAATTTTAGTGTAGAATGGAGATACCTCACTACCTGGGCTCCATCCACATCTGCATTTTGTCACCATCCTCTTGTCCCTACCTCCACCCTTTTTGAGGGGAGTGGGGAGGAATCATCACAGTCTAAGACACAAAATCTTCCTTCAAAGAATTTCACAATTGGAAGGAAGAAGACAGTCATGAGGGGAAAAAATAGCTATGACAAAAATCGCAATGTACCAAGATCCGAGCCATGTAAGAATGAGGAGGAAGAGGCAATTAATTAGGACTGGTGATGAAAGAAGTATTTAACTAAGGAAAATCTTCCTAAAGTAAAAATCTCAAAATGCCACAATTTATTTAAAAAGAAAAAAAATTTAAGAGGAATTTTGTGACTTTCTATTGTCTTTAGGCTCAAACAGAAACTTAGCATGATCTAGAGTAGGCATCATAATTCTCCTACAACTTCTTTCATTGATATCATCTCCTAGTTCCGCTGAAAGCATATCTTTATCTCAAAGAATGTGTAGCCAGAACCCAGAGAGTTCTAGACATCCCTTCTGAGTTCATGGGATAAGTCCTAGCTCTTCTGTGCTTTGATCCTCCTTAACTTCTCTTTATCTCTTGGTTCATTTACTCGGCTCTCTCTTTTAGACCATGTTTTCAGGAAAGCAAAGATGGTTTTTAAGATGCGACTCCAGACACATTCTCTCTCTTGCACAATTATATTCTTTCACTTTTACTCACATCAGTCTTCCCCCTCCCTCTGCCCCAACCCAGCTCCCCAGAACCCAACCAGGTATCACGTATCACCTATGCCCCAGTTGTGAAATGGATTTAAGATGACTGAACATCATTGTTCAGGACATTGTCTTTATTGGCTTCTTGTTCATACATGCCCTAGTATGTTAGTAATAAATCCAAACGGTTACAGCTACACTGTGTCTTGGATAATTGCCTTGAACTGAGCCACTACCTTCCACTCTGAACATATCTTTTTTCACCCATTGGCTGCCATCTGGATCCTTCCTTTATGCTTTGAAACCACTGCTGATATAAATTTTGTCTCTGTTGACTTCATCTGACAAAGCAGGCCTTGGGCAGGAAAAATCCAATATCCTAGGGGGCCCCCATATTTAAGAAGAAAGAAGTTAGAGTGATCACTAGAGTGATGGTGAGAACACTGGTAGGAGTAGGTAATGTTAACTGAGTGGTCATGATATGTTATGTCATTTGATCCTCACAACTAATTTTCAAAAGCATTATTATCTCTATTTAAAGAGAAAGAACCTAAGACATTGGAGATTAAATGACCTGCCCAAGGTTTTCACATAGCTGATTTCAGAGCCTGCACAATTAACCACATGTTTTCTCCTGGTAGCCTGCCTTCAGATATAAGTGCTTAGTTATTGTCTTACCTAATGATAATGACATTTAGTCACAAGGCCAAGTTGGGAGCTGCAGTTATTCCTAAAGAATCTTAAAAATTTTATGCTTCTACAGAAGCTTCCTTTTCATTCTTTGGAAAACTGGAAGGACTGAATGAAGTTCAAGAGCGATGGTTAAGTAGGGAGAGTGATCTGGATCTCAACAAAATGTGATTGTTCTTAGTGGAGTGACTTAGGATTGTTGCTATTATTACTATCTCTCCAAATTAAATCTAAGGGAATTCTACTACTATAAAGAAAGCAAGAATTCTTTCCCATTAAGATGGGATGTAGCTAAATGTACATTCAAGTTATATAATAAAAAGCATAATGCACACATGCCATATGGTATATACACATATTTTACCATCAGGTTTTAAGTAATGGTTGTTAAAAAAGGCTATTATGCAATATGGTGTTTGATGTCTCTCTCATCTATGATTTTTTTAAAGCTTGATTCCTTGCCCTCTTACATATTCCTTAAAGAAAAAAAAAAGACACATCCTTCAATCTTGACTGGTTTGTATTTTTCAAAGTAAAATTCTAGAAATGTAAGAACCACACCCACTTTATTTATGGTTGTAGCCCCCAAGGGTTTGGCCCATGGGAAGCACTCAATCAATACCTGCATAGTTGAAATCAGCAACCATTTCCACAACTACCTCACCCTCGTAGGCTTAATATATGCAGGTTGCTCATCCTATGTGTGAATCAGCCTCAGAGCAAAGATATATGGAAATGTTTAGGCTGTCTCTCTTCACATTTGCAAAGAAGAAATCGACCTCCCAAGATTGAGTACAGCAGTTCATTTCACTGGGGCTTTGCTGTAATAATGGAATGAAGTATTCTAAGTAAATGTTCTTCCTGTGCCACGGAAATTGAACTGATGTGACAAGGTAGCAGAATCAAATGCAGAGTCACCCCAGAATGTGATGCTGAGGTTACTCACCAGGTAACTAGAGCTGCACACTCAGATTATCTGAGAACACTAATTACAAGAGGGAGCAAAATAAAAAGGAGACAACTCTTCCACCTCTTGAAAGTATTGAGTAAATTGTATAAATCAGACCATTAATAAATGATTTGATCACAACAGCCTACTTTTGTGCTTTTCAATGAATTCTAGAAAAACAGTACCCCCTCACTGACCATTCAGGTCTTCATTAAACCAGCTCTATTTGACACTTTGTACCAGAGAGACAGGTAAGTGTCATTGCTAAGAGTATCTGTTCTGGAACCAGATTAAATTCAAATCCATGCTCCCCTGCTGCTTGCCTCCAGATCTACTTTTCTTATCCTGTTCTTAATCTTTATGGGCCAACCTGTGTGGGTCATATCAGTGGCTTCCTAGCCATCCTGCTTCCCAAGAGGGAACAGTAACATAAGATTTACAGAGAAAGTAAAGTATAGTCTCGTGTCCTTATCCCTGCCTCCCTCTCTGTAGGGTCATGTCAATCTAGCTACATTCCTTACCCAAAGGTCTCAGCTTTTGCAGGTGACCCTTTCTACACAGGTCTGTTTAGGTCCTGGATCTTCAGGTTTAAGGGCTTCTTAAATTAGGCAAATCCAAGTATACTATAGGCCCCCTGATGGGAACCGAGCTGGTACACACATTTATAGTGTATGATTTTGGCAAATTAGTCAACCTGAGTCTTGGGAAGCTTTTTTATGTTGAGAATGATGGTAGGATTTAAAACACACCAGTGTAGTGAGGATGAAAGAACACAATTAAAGCACTTATTACAGTTCTTACTGAGCTGTTAACTACTGTCATTACAGTAACTCAGGTTGGAGGGATTCCTCTTTCTTAAGTCTCACTTGACATTGTTCTTTCCCTCATTCCCATCCTTTCTTCATGACTTCATTACAAAGGGGGAAAAAAAACTTGAGATACTGTTTATGCTTCATCTTACTGATTTGCAACACATTATATGAGGTGAGAATAGTTTTTTGTTATTTTGTTGTTTGCCAGGTTCTAAGTGGAAATTGAACTATTAAAACACTCTCATGTCTAACCCAATTACATGGAGGTCATATTCAAAGGTCAAATATGAAGCCAGCTCTCTGGCAGCCAAAATTTTAATCTAGAGAAGTCAACTTGGTTTTACCTATGTGACAACTCTGGTGGCTACAGGAGACATCAATATCCCTTGTTCTTTTTCTAGTAATCCATTGTACCTTCCCAAATAGATTAACTTATAGTTAATCAAGGAACTAGTCAAGAGATAATGATGAAGGATATAGTCTACTTAGATATCAAGCAACAGAGAAGAAACAAAGGTAAGTTATACATAATTCATCCTTGCCCTCTATGAATTTACAATCTAGCCAGAAAAAATAAAGCAAAAAGATAAATGAGATCAAGTTGTTTGTAAGTATCAATGTAATAAAAATTGAAAGAAAGAGTTCACTATTTATTCTATACATATTTTGCAAACATTGGAGATGTAAAAATAAATTAGAGCAACCAAACAAAGGTGTACAATGTGCGAGGAAGAGGGACAAAGACTCTCAAGACATATTATAACAAAGAGTTCTAGAAAATTTGCATGATGGAGGGAAGTTTATCCCAAGTTCACTTATAGGATTGGATATCAAAAAGGGCTTCCTGAAGAGGATATGATTAAACAGAGTGTTCCAGAGCAAGCCTTTATCTAATGTTTGATACTTTTCTCTCTCCAAGGCTGTAGCCACTTGGTCCCTTGTGCCCCACGACAATCACCTCTGGGCTCTCAGATCAATCCTATCTCTGGGCTCTCAGATCAATCCTGTCATTATTCAAAACTAACTCAGTGTTTAGGGTCCTGGGAACTAATTTTTTTTTTTTATAATATCCACTCTAAAACCTGGTGCCTTAGCTCTAGAATTCTCCAGGAATTCTTGAGGCCCATTTCCCATTATAGTGTATTGGCTTAGTTGCTAAGTACTAAGTTCCTTTCTTAACTGTAAAGGTATTCCATCTATTTAGTTCTTAGTTGTATTCTCTTTTGTCTTCAATCATTCATTCATGATAAATTGATTTAACATTACTGAGTATCTGCAGGCATCCTGTCAAAAATTCACTATATGGTAATGAAACCAAACACATCAATTTTTGCATCTTATGGAACCTACCATCATGGCAACACATATATCACAAATGAATTATTCCATGTTGTAATAAGTTGTATAAAGAACAAGTAGAGAATTCAAGAAAACTATGACAGAGTATAACTGGGTAGAGGCTAACTCCCATAATTAGAAGGTAAGGAAAGGCCTATCTGAAGAAGGTTACCTTGAAACTGAAACTTAAATAAGTAGAAAATTGGGCCTCCCCTGGTGGCGCAGTGGTTGAGTGCTGGGTTGCGAGGCTGCCTGCAGCCTCTGCAGCTCCAATTCGATCCCCAGCCACCAGCGAGGGTCCCGCCAAAAAAAAAAGTAGAAAATTTGCATGATGGAGGGAAGCTTATCCCAAGTTCACTTATGGGATTGGATATCAAAAAGGGCTTCCTGAAGAGGATATGATTAAACAGAGCGTTCCAGAGCAAGCCTTTATCTAGTGTTTGATACTTTTCTCTCTCCAAGGCTGTAGTCACTTGGTAGCCTTTGGGGACAGGGGATGGGGGCTGGGAGGAGGAAAAGGATATGATTGAAGACAGAGGAAAAAGCATGTGAAGAGGATGAGTTTAGAAAATCATGAAATGTTAGAAGAACCACAGGGAATGAAGATTGTTCAAGCATAGCAAGCAACAGGAAGTGGAGAGAGAGAGATGGGGCTAAAGGGAAAAGCTAGAGCCAGACTGGATGGGACTTTGCAGGCCTTGTAAGGATTTTGGATTTTACCCTTTGTGCAATGGGAAGCCATTGCCAGACTGAACCCTAGGTCTTGAAGCTCTGTTTGCCATGCTGATTTGTCAATGTTACCTATTATCAGACTCCTGTCTGCTTTTCAGGATGGCTCATCACTCCTTCCCTGAGCTCCCTGTTGTTCATATTATCACTCTTCTGTTTCGCCTCTCGCTTCTCTAGCTTTCCCTCTTCCCTCCTCCTACCTAGAGGTCTACTTCCAGGATCCAGATCTTCCTCTTTGCCACAGACTCCACTGTCCCTTCCAAGCTTGCCTTCACTCATTGCCAGGGCAGACACCTCTCCACAATTCTGCCATGGAGCCAGAGGAGTCATGGAGGGTCAAGATTCTACAGAAAGATGCAAATTATCTTTTTAATTTTCCTCGTGGAAAAAAAATACACTTGTCTATCAATAGTGCAGAGGTTTGGCTGGTTTTTGGTTTTTTTCTTTTGGCTGATATTTGCATATGAAAATTCTTAAGTTACTGCATAAAAAGACAATCCGATTTTTTTTTCTCTTCTTAGTACCAATAGATTTCCTCCCAAACATACTGAATGCTGGCATATTTTAGAAGTTGTAAAAATTCTCCATTAGGAATGCAAATTGAGGTTCCATGGGCACATTTAAACTCTGATGTGTAAAGATCTTGGAATGACAAATTTTCTAGTTCATCTTACAGGAAAGTGTGTGATCCATTTCCTACAGAAAATTAAAAGCATAAATAATAGTCATATACCCCTTACTCATATCGCTTTCTTGTTTCTTCACTTAAGAGCAAATATCACTTACACAGTTGGAAAGCCTGAGTGTATAAAAACGCTCACCTGATTTCTTTCTTTTTTTTTTTTTAAAGATTTATTTTTATACAAGAACCGGGGTACAGGCCAGATACGCGGGAGGATAAGAGGACTCACCGGAGACAGAGCGGGGAACAGAACAGGCAGACTGACGAAAAACACTGCTGAGGGGGGCAGCGGGCAAGACAGGAGAGGTCTGCCAAGCCATGTGGGACTCTCACGGGCCGGGATCAAACACGCGCTGCAGAGGCTGCCATCAGCTTCACAGTGCGGCACTCAAACGCCTGCGCCATAAGGGAGGCCCTCACCTGATTTCTTTATGTTTTGTTTGCACTTGGTTTGTCTTTGGTTTGAGTAAAAATGAGTTAATACTTGGGTTCTTACTCTAGGCTACTGAAACATCCTCCAGGGTAAGAAAGCATTAAATGCTTAAGGATTCAACAGAAGAATAAACTTTTCTTCTGGTTTCCTCTCCCATTTCTATCATTCTAGTAGGATAAGACAATTAAGGTTGAGGTTTCTAGGCACATACAATTGTCCCCATCATATCTCTCAGGATTTGTCATCTCCCAAAAGGAATAAAAATCTGGAGGAAAGGATGCCTCTCTCATGCTCCAAACCATGCTGACTCCAAATAGCCCAATATTTGAGGCAGCCACGAAAGAGAAGGTCAACTTTGGGCTTCATCCCATGTAAACTGACATAGACTTGTTTCTTCTGGGTTTATTTCAACTTAAATGATAAATAAACAAACAAACAAGCAAGCACCACCACCTGGCATCTGACAGCCTGAGGATGAAGTTATAACACAACTGCTCAGATGTTCCACAGTTAGACAGCTGCCAGCACCACTTCCTAGCTCAGTTTGGAGGAACGAAAGTGCACTGTCAGCATTCCTCACTCCCACATGCTCCCCAAAGTGTGAAGCACCATACGGGAAGTGTCAAGCTCAGCTCCACACTGCTTGGGGCAGCCAAGTAAGATGAACAGGTTCTGCATGCCAGGGAGAGATGATGATTAAATGCAGGAAGAGATAGTTTCTGTACTAAAGCAAATTACTGCTAACAACACTGTTTGCATTTGAAACTGTTAATCTGGGTTATTTTTAGATGGGAACAATCCAAAATTGCATCCTGTGGGAATATGAACTGAATACTAAATAGATAAGGGCAGCATAAATGGGCACTCTTAGCTAAATATTATTCACAAAGGTGGGCTTTTATTTCCACCTATACTCACTTTTAAATTCCATATATGGAGTACCTATTGTCTATTTGTTAAATAGAGACACGTGCAAATGTTTCCTAATACAAGATGGAAAGGTTGTCTTTATCACCCTGAATAATTCAGGGGTATGAGTGAATTAGGTGTTTAACTTATATGCAGGTAAGGTGTTTAAATTTGATTATAAAACTGCAGCGTTGTTAGGTATGAATGTCAATTGACATGTATGCCTGCTGATCCAGTGTGTATATGAAGGGAGGGGACTATCAAATGGTTCTCTCAAATTTGTTTAAATAAAATACATTAATGGAGTTGAGATGGCAGGAGCTAAGGCTGAAGCAAAGTTGTGTTTATTTTAAAGCACCAGTATATGAGAAGTATACCTTCATATACCAGTATACCTGTATACTTTTCTTCTCCTACAGAGACTACCTAATTTATGGGTGCCTTTCTAATGTCTCAGTATCAGTGGTGGGTTGTGTTGGTGGATGCCTTAAAATGATACAGTTAACTGATGAAGCTGGTTGAGAAGCTCAAAGATCAGCGCTACTCTGTAGGGAGACTCAGAAAATCATAATGTACAGTTTTTCTAGCTGTGATTAAGGTTTTACCATCCATATCTGAAATTTTCATAAAATAACTGAAAATCTTTATAATTTGTACATTTTACAAAAATAAATAAAATGTATTTATAATATGCCAGAATTGCATCCACAGAACAATAACAAGCCCTATTGAATAGGATTGATCATTTAGTATTGCTTAGATAAACACATGGAGGTAAAACAGAAAATGTTGTCTTCACCACACAAGCTCCAAATATGTTAAAAGGAATTGACTGCTAAATAAACAGGTTCTTATGTGTAGATCAGTATACAGGAATTCTACTGCATGGAAGTCAAGTGATATGTACTATTATTGAACCAAGAAAATAGAATTGGGCTATAAAAATAGGAAACCAGATGTTCTAATAATGCTAAGATATAGATTTACCCTTAGCTGGAATTACCTAAATGTCTTAGGTTTTATTTCTCATTTTCTTAAAATGACTTGGAGAACTTAAAAAAAATAGTAGTACCTGTTCTTTAGAGAATACTAAGAAAATATAAAAATTTTAAGCAGTAAATAAAAATCACCCTTATCCCCCAATTATGTGTATTTCAGCATATCTCATTCCATATCTGAGTTACTCTGACAATTTCAGTGGGTATCATCTAACAATATAGCATGAATATTCTCTTCCAACATAATTTTTATAACACACTTTAATTCCTTTAACCCATTTTCTGTGGTTGATCACTTATATTGCTTCTAATTCTTCAGAATTAATAACAATGCCAAAAGAACATCTTAGGACTAGGCTTTGCACACATACATAATTATTTCCATAAAATTAATTCCTTCAGACTGTATTGCTGGATCATAAAGCATATATATTTCAAGGCTGTTTTACTAAAATATTTTTAATTAGAGCAGTAACACATGAACCTAATCTATCAAAAAAGAAAAAGTCTCTTTCTCCCTCCCCCTAACCAACAGTCCATTTTTCAGATGTAATCACTGTTAACAAGTACATATTTATTCTTCTAAAAATTTTCTATGTGAGTATGGGTATATACACGTTTCATTCATATATCCTGAACCTTTATACAGATGGAAGCATTTTATGTCTTAACATTATATCTTGGAGAGTAGTCAACATCAGCACATATATATCTACCCTGATTAATGATTTCTTTTTTTTTTTTTAACCCTGATATGTATATCTACTTCACCGCACTGGCCACTAAAGTTCTACAGCCATTCCCACTGTCAAACCCCTCTGTCCTTAACATTTCCATTAGATTTGGTTATGGGTATCAGAGCTTAGAAAAACCGTCCACTGTTACTGAATAGTGGGTTTTCACTCAATTTTTGCTATTACCAACAATGATATAACATTCTTGTACATATGTTTCAGAGACTTGGACTCATGAACCAGTATAAATGGAATTTGCTAAATAAATGGGTATATGCCTTTTAATGTTGCTAGATATTATCACATTGCCTTCTACATGGTAATATGTATTTACATATTTAACAACACTCAGTGTACCTTATTCAACTTTTTAATTCTTGTCATCCTGAGAACTAAGACACAGAATTATTTTATTGTTATTTTCATTTGTATTTCTATAATGATAAGTGAGAACAATCTCTTACTCAATTTGGACCTCATTCAAAACTCCAAGTATGAATTATGAAGGCTGGGAAAATCTTGCTCCTGTTATTCTTCAATTAACTAACTTTTAGGTAAAAATTGTTTCATGATTTCTATCCTTTATTTCACATTCACACACTTTTACTTTTATAGATGATAATTTAAAACAGTAACAAATGCTGTTCTTTTTTGGCACTGTTAACAATGGCCAAAATGTACATGCTTGGGATATTTTGCTGGGAGATTTATTCAACATAAAAATCTTCCTACCTTTTCCAGCACAAAGCAAGAGTTACTCATAGCCCATAATGGGTTATGGGCATTTGCCAAAAATTCAAAGTAAATTTGAAAGTGCTGGGCCTCCCTGGTGGCGCAGGTGGTTGAGCGCAGCGCTGTGAAGCTGTTTGCAGCCTCTGCAGTGCCAGTTCGATCCCTGCCGGCCGGGGAGCTACCCACATGGCGCGGCAGACCTCTCCTGTCTCGCCCGCTGCTCCCCTCAGCAGTGTTTTTGGTTCATCTGCCTGTTCTGCTCCCTGCTCTGTCTCTGGTGAATCCTCTCATCCTCCCACACATCTGACCTGTACCCCGGTTCTTGTATAAATAAATAAATCTTTAAAAAAATAGAAAGTGCCAAGTCAGTAGCAGATATTACATATGCTTAGTTAATTAAGATTAAAATTCATTAAAATATACAGTAATACTCAAAATCAAATAAAAAAATAAGAATATACTGAAGAATGTTAACACTGATTATCCCTGGATAGCAGGAATGCGGGGGGTGGCAGGATTCACCAGAGACAGGGTGGGGAACAGAACAGGAGGAATAACTGAAATACACGCTGAGGGGAGCAGTGGGCGAGGCAGGAGAGATCTGCTGCGCCATGTGGGTTGCTCCCTGGCTGGCCGGGATCGAACTTGTGCTGCAAAGGCTGTGAATTGCTTCATAGTGCGGTGCTTAACCCCTTGCGCCACCAGGGAGGCCCACAATGAGTATATTTTAATACTTTTTATATAGTTAGGTTAGTGCTACAGGCCAGAAGTATATGGCATAACCCAAACTCTCCATGAGCCCTGAGTATCAACTATACATAAGAAATGATTAGCAATGTCAAAAAAGACAAGAGAATAAAATGCTGCTTTAACTGCAAGTCTAGGTCTGTTTCCTTACTGCAAAGTAATAAGGCTAAAAGTAGAAAAAGTAGATGAGAAGTTGTCAAACTCTTGGTCTCAGATTCCATTCACTTTTAAATATTACCTAGGTCCCAAAAGAGATTTTGCTTGGGTGAGTTATATCAATCAAGCTTTATTGTATTTACAATTAAAGCTGAGAACCTTTAAAATATTTATTCATTCAGAATAGCATTAATAAATCCACTGCAGTTAATTAAAAAGAACCTTATTTTGAGAAATATATGCTTTCCAAAACAGAAAACAATTATAAGAAGAGTAGCACTCCTACGCTTTTACAAATCCTTTTCCTGTCTAGTAAATAGAAGACAGCTGGAGCCTCCTGTCTACTACATTCAATCTGTTGTGATAACATATGCCAGGTAGCCCCTGGGAAACTCACTATACACTAATCAGAACATCAGAATGAAGAGGCAGGTAGCATCTTAGAATTTAGTACTATGAAAATAATTTGGACCTGGTGGATTTCTTGCAAAGGTCTGTGGATCCAGGAACTACACTCTGAGAATCTCTAAAGCAAATGATTTCTAAAGTCTCATTCAGTTCCAACCTGTTATGAATGTGTGACTCCCCCAGTTTAAAAAGTGCCAGGATGGAAAGTACAAAAAATACAACAAACAAAGTTTTAATGGGGATAAACACAGTAAAGAGAGAAAAATTTTCTCTACACTTTGGTCTTCTGCAAATCCTCAATATAATGGAGTCTACAAGTTTTTGTGGGTTGGGAAGGATGTGTAAAAGGTAGAAGAAATTTTAATTAGACCTAATAAAATGAACCATACGCAGCATTTGTGTCAGTGTGAGTACGAACATTCATGAATATGCATGTATACGCAAAAGTACATGAATATTGAAATTTCACTCATAGTGTTCACATAAAGAAGTGAGAGCCCTCTGACAAGAAAAAAATCCTAGTGATCAGGCATTTCTTCAGATGGAATTTCTATAATAAAGGATTTTTGGTGTTTAGTGGGACTTTTAGACATAAATAAATCATATAAATTTGTTTGAAATGAATACCGTAAATACATTTTTAATCTTTATGCCAAAAATAATAGTAGGGTCCTATGAAGCTGACAGGATAATCCAAATGCAGGAGGCATTACGAATCACTCAATATATTTGTGATTAATAATAAATAGATTTGCTTCACTCCTTACATCAGAGAACTGTCTCTGTTTACACAGTTGAATGAACTCATTACTCCTTATTAAAGGAGCAGATTCTAGCAAAATACTTCATAAAAAGCTTTCATAGAATGTCCCAGAGCATCTATGAAAGAGCAGAGGGGGACAGGAAACACGCTATACTCAATTTCCCCAATTAAGAATACATTTAAAGTAAACATTAAGGCTTTTATAAAGCAATTTAAAAGATAAGAGTTTTAAGGATACATTCTGGCTGCCAAAATGATGCAAGATAACAGTAATATTGATTATTATTCAATAATCAATAATCATTAATTGCCAGGCCCCACCCCTTACTGGGGAGAGTTGATTTCTTAATTTACACAATTCACGTATGTGATTAAGTTTACCCATCAGTAAAATGGAGATAAAATGAATTGTACCCACCAATCCCAACAGGATTATTTAAGGTCACAATGTACAGAAAGTTTTAGCATGGTTCGTGGCCCAAACTAAGCTCTCAATAAGTGAAAACTGCAAAAATGGTGATGATGATTATCTTTCTAAAATGCTGTTAGAAATACAAAAGTAGAGAAAGATGGAGATCTGAAATATGAGTTGGCACTGCATATCAATAGGAAAGGATGACCTTTCCAAAAACTGGCCTTGGGACAACTAGGCTATAGATAAGGAAAACTAAAATGAAATTCATCCCATCTCATATCACACATCAAAATTAATTCCAGGTAGATTAAAGACTTAAATACAAAAGGCAACATTCCATAGCCTTTAGAAAAAAAGCACAGGAGAATGTTTAGTGGGCCTAGATTTCATAAATAAGATGTAAAAAAGGAATAACTATTATAAAAAATCATTACATTTGACCACAGTTAAATAATAAAAAACTTCCAAAATGAAAACAAACAAACAAAAAACCCCACATAAATCCAAATTGTGAGTTGGGATAAGGTTATCTGCCCCACATAGTTAACAATTCACTAGTATCCAGAAAAAAATATAAAGAATACCAACAAATCAAGGAGAAATAAAAAGATAAACAAGTAGAAAAAGTAGGCAAAAGACAGGACAAGTCACTTCAGAGTGGGGAAATCCAACTAGTGAATAAATCCATTAAATAATAATTATCCTCTTTGTAATTAGGAAAATAACAAATTAAAACCATAGTGCAATATCGTTTTACAACCAGTAGACTAACAAATACTAAACAGTTTAATAATGTCAAATGTAGGAATTAAGAAACTCGCCTACTCCTGGTGGATACAGAAATTCATTTTACTCATTGAAGAAAATAATTACATATGATGTACTAAGATATGGTTATTTATTACTCAAAAATTTCCCTTAAACTCTTACACCTTTATATAAGGACATATGTATGGGAGTGTCCAGAGGGATGCTGTTCATAACAACAAAAAAATGAAAAAAAATCAGTGGAAAACTAAGTAACATTCAAGATGGATGAATTTGTCTAAATAGAGCAATATGGAATATAATAAAATTGTAGGAACATTATAGTGGGAAAAACTAAAATTGAAGATAATGTGCAATACAAATCCACTTGTAAGTTCAAGAATAGCCAAAATTAACTTATAGCTACTAGACTTCATTGACATTATTAACCCTTTTCTAAAGAGGACAAACAGTAGCCTAAATCTGCTAGCATCATAATGTGATGATGTCATAACAATCAATGCATCATAATCAGTGATGCCCAGAGTAGCTGTGAGATACTTATCTGTGCAGACCTGCACAGTCTCTACATTGCCCCTTATAGTCTATAAAGCACCTTCGTAGTAAGATTCCCTGTGTATTCTTTACAACATCCATGTTAGGAAACATTCCACCTCTTAACAGATGAAGTAAAAAGACACTCAGAACAATTACATGAATTTCTCATGTTCACACAGCCATCTAAGTGGCAGCATATGATTTGAGACTCTGCCTTCTTACTCTTAAGTTCATTCATCCATACAACCTGAAAGTTTGTCTGACCAAGAGACTTTGCAAACCAAACATAGGAGATGAGGTCCACAAATTGTAAGGCAACAGGAGTCCAGTTCATTCCCAACAGCACTGCTCTGAAGACTAGCTAGTTCTAGGCTGAGATAAGTAGGTAGATGTATCTCTGTGGCAGACAGAGTACAGGCTGCACCCTGATCTGGAGAAGCCCTGAGAAGACATGCTAGCTAAAGCTGACTGGGAACATTTTCAGTAAACAAGGGTGTCAGGGCAGCGTATTCCCAGAGGTGTTTATGCCCATCCCCTATGTTAAAGAAAAAAATTACAAATCATCACAACAATTTATCCGTTGGGCCGCCAGACAAATGCCTAATTGATCTGTGGGATGTTTTGAACCTGTCTTCTAGTCTTTAGGCTCTCTTGGAGACAGGAAGGATCTTGGTATTCTCAAAGTAGGTAACAGGTATAGCTTAATTGTTTGGGGTTAATTTATGGGATGGGGTGGGATTTAAAATAAAAAAAATGTTGAGGGGAACTGCGTTACAACGACCCTAGCTTTTATTTACCCTAAACAAAAATCCACTTTGCTTGGTCTTATCTTTGCCCATAGGTAACTGAATTTCCCAGGATGCTTGGGAAGTTCTGGGTGGAAAGACCTGGGTGTGCAAAGGTATAGAGATAAAAGTGGCTCCCTACACTCACCGAGCTTACAGGTTTATAGTGTAAACATGGAAGACAAACAGTTAACATAAAAATAACTAGCAATGTGACAAGTGGGAATGGGTGGTATTCTATAAACTGCAGTGAAGAGGTAGTGGCAAAATTCTATTTCTTATTTTTATATTTGGAAATTCTTGAAATCATTTTTAGCTTGGGTTTAAAGGAAGAAATTTAAACAAAGAAGTTAATCTTTGTAGTGTACCAATGTACAGGGCTGCCTTTCTCGGGTTCATGTATTTATTCTTTAAATATATTCAACAGACATTTTTTGAGCATCAGCTTCTAAATATAGAATGGTTAAGAATGCAGAAAAAATCTTTGTCCCTAAGGATATTACTGTCCTGTGCAAGATTTTGGACTACCTGGTTCATTAATATCTAAAGGACCTATAGATTTATTCTTTCATTCATTAATTTATTCAACAATACAGTCATATATCATGCAGAGTTCAGGAAGAAATTTGGGGGACAGTTATGTCTCATGCCCATTTGTAACTATTTTCTTTTTTCCCTCTTAAATTACCTCAAGTTATCCTCAGGTCCTCACTAAGTATGTCAACCACTGTCCAGAGCTGCTTCTAGAACTGCAGCTGGACCAAGAGGTGACATATGGCAACAAAGATGGGTAAAGATTGAGAAAAATATAAGCTAACTATAACACAAAACAGTAAGTGTCATAATAAAGGAATGCAAAAAGTTTTGCAGCAAGCAAAATACATAGTAGCAATGGGTAAAAGAACCTGCTCTTCTTAAGGTTTCCTTTACCGGCATATACTTTGCACACATAATATAGTATATTGCATATGGCTCTAAATGTAGGTTTGGGATCAGGGAGTTTTCGTTCAAATTCAACTCCACTATTTAGCCATGTTATTGGGTAAATTGCTTTGCATCACTAACCACAGTTCTCTCAGCTATGGAAATGGGGGAAATAAAAGTCCTAATCCAAACTGTGGGCTCTGATAGTATCCTAATAGACCTACCTTAGAGTTCTAACTGTGAGTATTAAATAAGGAAGAACCTGGGGAAAAACCTGGTTATTTAACCTGTGCTCAACCACAACAATCACAACTAAAACACACACATACACACACACACAGAGAAACCAAGAAATTATTTGTGATAAACTTTGTTTATCCCATGTTTATATCAGATTATAATTCCTTGAAATTTCTCAAATGCTAGCATATAAAAATGTGTGTTCAAAAATAGATTTCCATAATGATTCTAGTATTTCCAGTGGTTGAGAGCACTGGTGTTGTATTTTAAGCAGCTGAGCTGGGCCAAGTGAGAAGAGTTGGGGTGTTCACTCAAATAATACCTAGAAAATGCAATCCTCGGGTTTTTTTACAAATGAAAAAATAAGTGATTAGGAGGGAAATCTAATTCTCATTCCTTTCCTAGGTCCAGCCTTTCATCCACTTGGTCTCATTAGCCTGCCTTTCATTGGAGATGAAAATGGTTTTGCATTGCAAAACAGTCGCTGTCACCACCAAGGTGACATCTTCTCATCTTCTCACTTTCTATGTGTGACGGGCTTTAAGTAAGCTTTATTTATCTTTCCACCTTGTTGGGTCTTAAATTTAGTCAGGGATTCATATTAATAACCCACCTTTTGTAAATCTCACATGATTCTAGAAAATGTACATTAAAAAATGCACTCTCATATGGAAACCCTCTGACGACTGTGATAAAAGGGAGAGGAATAATCAGTCACCACATTTGCCCCAAGTCCATAACTCTTTCTCATTTTACTGCAATATTCTGAGAAACAAATAATCACCAGTCCTAGTGACTGGATCTAGGAACAATTTATTATGGGTCATTAGTGGGAGATGCAGTGCTGCCTCCTCGGTGGCTGAAGGGGAGGGGGCAGGTGGAGAGGCATTTTCTAGTGAGTCATATTTCTTAGTGAATTTGCATTTTTTCAATCAGAATTGTATTCTCTTGAATGTGAAATATGGTAGAAATCAGAAACCAAATCCTTCTTCCTAGTCAATGTTTAGGTTATAAATGTCTACTGAGTTACTCATCTTAGGACCATTGTCCAAAGGGAAACAGCATAAACAAATGCTGTTGGCCAGAGGGACTTGACAGATGGTCTGATTCCACTTCCTCCATCAGAATAACTATCAAAAGTTTTCATTGTTGTAGATGGATTGTTGGTTTGTTTGTTTGTTTGAAAACTTGCTCTTTAACGGGCATTGTGCTAAGCTCTGAAATGGTTTGTCTCTTTAAATACAACCCCAGACTCTCCCTGCCCTGCACACACACTCACAAGTCTACTACAGCTAGATTTATTTTATAGGAAGCTACAATCTGGAAAGATTAAGTAATTTGTGAGGGTCAAAGGCCTGGGAAAGGATGCTTTCAGGATTTTGAATTAGGAACAAGCAACTCCAGAACCCACCCTTGTAACAAAGCATGCCAAGGACAGCCTTAAAACCTCATCAAGGCAAAATTAAAGAGCACTTAGTTTTGTTCCCTTAGGGTCAAGATTACCTATTTCTCATATTTTTGCAAATATACTGAAGTTTACTTACCTTCTACATACTTCATATATATGTTACATGTGCTTATGTAGCTGTCACAAAGCTTGTGCAGGTGATACATATGTCCTTTAAATGTTACAGTGTTCACTTAGAGCTGAAGTGTTCATATAGATGTTTATCGATGCACATAGATACTACACACAGGTGTTACATACATTTTGAACAGTGGTTCTCAAAATATATACTATCTCAATGGGATATTCTTGAGTCCCAGCCCAGATCTTGATTCAGAAACTCTGGGGATGAGTTTCCAGAAATTGGTGTTATAACATTAGTCTGCAGGTGATTCTCTTGCAGACTCAAGTTTGAGGCCCGGTGACTTTAGAGGTTACACATCATCATTCAGATGTTCTACCTGCCTGCTCAGATTAGAGCCTTACTAATGCAGATTAGAGCCTTAGAGCCTTTTAAAAAAGCATAGAGAGTAAACAACTCAAATATTACACACTGATATTCAGATCAGTCATGACACTCCCTGCACAGATGTTCTGGCTCATTGCTCTTTGTGATCTTCAGGGTAGACCAAGAGCACATCATAGTTTATGCAGAATTTATTCAGTTTGCTACACACAAATACCATCAACTACTTGAAGAAAGTTGTTCCAGCAACTGTAAGCCTTTCATGGGTTTTGAGTGTGCTTTTAACCATATCTGTCATCTTTGGCAACCCACAATTATATACCTACAAGGCATTCCATGTTCATTCATTTCAAGGAAGCTTTTGATTGGTTCTACTTCATAATTTCACAATTGCCTCAACCACAATCAATAAAAGAGGCTTGTGCAGCAATACTAGGTCAGCATCCAAAGCAAGAAGTATTGATTGAACACTTTATTATGAATTCAGCCTCTTTCAGCAGCCCAGAAACACTTCATTGCTTGTTCCAAGTGCTTCTTCCCCCAATTTGCAGAGAAAGAGTTTGGTGTTTGGAGTCAGACTGATACTTATTTGAATTTTGGTTCCACCGTTTACTGGCTATATGACCTTGAGAAAACCATTTAATATTTCAGACACACTTTTTTCATCCATACATGGAGATAATGATGTTTACTTTGCAGCTTTTATGCAAAGGTTTTATATTTGGTACATAGTATATGTTCTAGAAAATCTGGATTTTAAAAAAGACCATGTTATAAGACAAATAAAGGCAGGATCCATGCCTCCACCCATTAAAGCTGCCATGACACACACAAATAAGATTTGAATTGATAGGCAGGTACCACTTACACAGGCAAACATCACAATCTCAAGAAAGATCCAGACCCAGGACCCTCAAGGAAGTAGAGGTACAATGTTCTGAAATTCTGCAGTCAAGCAAGCAATCATCTACTACAAGTCCATCAAGAGGTACTGGGCACCCTTTCCACCCTCTTCACCATCTCTTCCCCAGCAAGAGCATAAGACAATAAATACACAGAAAAATCAACCATCTTAGGTATTACTGAAATAATAGGGTTCTATTGACTGAAACTCATGAGTGGATAATGAACTCAGAAAACTGGGCACAAGTGGGCAATGTTAAGATGGTCAATTTCAAGGTATAAGAAAGGGATAGCGAGCTAGATAAACACAGCTTAGGGTCTCTGTTCAGATGCCACACTCTGAGATAGATGAACTGCAAAGCCACTGACAACAAAGATCGGAATCTGTAGTCAACACATGGACTTTGACATGACCACTCACAGAGGAGAAGGGCAGAGTAACACTGTTTTCAGAACTGAGACAGACTGAAGCCTGCAGGGAGCTCAGTACCATGCTGAAAAAGTAGAGGCAAAGAAATAGGGGTATGGGTTGATGACAGGGTGGCTGCTACAGTAGGTTTCACATTCCTGTAACATTTAAGTGGCAAGGCAGTGCCTATTCATCAAGAATATCACCTGGCTGTAGGTATTCACTCCTTAAATGAGTAACATATGTGAAGTGCTTAGAAAGTGTCTGGTATTTTTTAAAGGGCCATATAAATGTTTTCCAGTATTTATGAATGAATTCAACAACTGTGTAATATGTACCATTAAATTTTAGTTGTTAGGGATATAGGAAAGTAAAATAATATCCCTAATCTCAAGAGATCAATAATTTATCAATCTAATTTAATCAAACATAAAACATGAGGGAAAGCAAGTTTAGTTCTGCCTACGTTTGCTGAGGCAGGAGTGCTCCACAGAGAGCTCCTATAATGTGTTTGAGTGCATCTAGCAAGAAGATGGGAAAAGGAGAATTTTCAGCCAAGAACACACGCAAATACAAAGGCACAAGATGATACATTCCAGAAAAGAAAGGGAGTCAAAGGTACTGTAAAGGGAGTTGGGAGAGGTCAGGCTATAGAGGTAGGCTAGAACCAAAACACAAATGGCCTCAAATGCTTTCCTAGGAGAATAGCTCTAAATTTGTATGGTTTTGAGCAGGAGAATAATGAGTTGATTTATCTTTGAGGAACATCACGCTGGCTACAGTGTGAACAATATCAGAAGGAACACAAGGCAGGATGTAGGAAACCCTGCTAGAATGTTCTAGTGGCAATTCAGATGGAAGATGATGAAGATATGGATAAAAGAGTAGGAGGAGGGAAGGGAATGGGTAATTCCAGGAGAAGTTAAGAGGTAGGGATGATAGGATGTGGTGATCACTTGAACAAGGAGTTGGGATGAGAGAGTTCTATGTGCCATCACCCTTTCAGGATATCTATAGGTTTTAAGTCAAATGTCCTAGTGGGCATGAGCACAATCCTCTAGAGGCTCAAAGAACTGGCGCTCACACAGGGCCAGTCCCTTGGGGGAGGATCCAGGAACAATGGTAATGACTCACAGATTCCTGGTCGGTCATGCATTCTGGAGCTGTGACTGCTTCTTCTGGATGACCAAGCAATGCAGCTCATTTAATGAAAAGAGATAGTCACAATCTCCATTTCATTTGGCAGAGAAGATGGAAGCAGCTTCCATAGTGATGCACTTACATCTCAGTTGAGTCAATGAATAGGAATTCTAAAGTTAAAGCAGAAGGACATGGGCTAGAATACAAAATTGGTCCATAGCTATGGTATATGTGTTGGATGCATCAAAATAGACAGGAGATTAATTACACAACTTCCGAGTGAGCAGAAGTTTGACATACTGAAATCTCAAAGCTCTACTATAATTGCCATGACCAAAATATTCAGTTAAAAATGTCAGGGCTACATATTAAGTGGGTAGTCAATTGAGTGAATAAATGAATGAATGTTTGCTCTGAAATATTAAATCTAGCCTTTGAAATTCTCCAGTGATCACATTATTGTTCACAGTTGCCATATGGGCCTGGTGATGGGACATTAATAACTGAGGTTGCTGATTAATGAATCAGTATGAACTTGAATGAAGTTTTAGCAGCATTCTGGATTTCTGTACTGAACTCAATCCTGCTCAACATTTTTGTTTTTAATTTGTATGAAAGAACAACTGTCACTCTTATTAAAAAGCCCCAAAGCTGGGGACTTCCCCCTTCCCTTCCTGCCCTGTCCTTTGTGGTAACCAGGGCAGGACTGATCTTTAGAAGGAAAATGGGAACTAGAGATCACCTAGTTGCTTTATAGTCTCTGGGGGAAACTAAGTAAGGGAGTGGGAGGGAAGACATAGGCAGAGGGAAACAAAAGAAGAGAGGAGAGATGGACAGGGAGCAGAAGGTGGGGCGCAGGAGAAAAGAAGAGAGAAAAGATAATATAAAATGAGAGAACAGAAGAAGAAGAAAGGAAGGTTGGGGGGAAAGAAGGAATAAGATCATGAAATTTTTGAAAGGATTGTAGAAATGGAGCCTAGAAAAGAGTCTTGGACAAGAGAGGAGAGTTCTTACTATCTTTAAATACTTGACGGGAGTCATGTAGAAGAGATAATAATTATTTTTGTATCGCTACAGAGGGCTGAGTGGATAAATGGCAGGATAAGTGGAAGGAATTTAATAAGATGGTTCTTGGTTTGGTAAGTGGAGAATTTTCAAGCAATCAGGCCTACTGAAAAGTGAAATGAATTGGCATGTCATGTGCTACCAGTGATTGAAAAAGCTCAGAAGGCGGCCCAATGGGCTATGGCAGAAGACAATGGGACCCTTGCTGGTGGGTGTGGTGTGGTAGCATACACCTAGAGAAGGGGGATCCTATATTTCTGAATAATATACAGTGTTGTAAACCAATGTTATCTTAACAAAAACAAACAAAAAACACCATTTAAAAAAACCAGACTTTATACAAGCCTCAGGGTTGGTGAACAAATTTCTGCTTAACAGCCTAACATAGAGATTTTCCAGATGATCTTATGATATTTACCACGCTATTCTAACACAAACAAGGGAACACTTTCTATGCTCATGTATTCATAAGTTGCCTTCATTAGCAGAGTGAAACGTAGAAGAAAGGAAAAAGAGAGTGAGAAACTTAGAAGATAAAAAGAGAATTCATTCATTCTTTCTCTTTTCTTTTCTTTTTTTTTTTTTTTTTTTTTTGTGGGACCCTCGCCGGCGGCAGGGGAACGAACTGGTGCTGCAGAGGCTGCGGGCAGCCTCGCAGCCCAGTGCTCAACTCATTCATTCTTTTTCATCCAACAAAAATTTGTGGTGAATGGGGATACAAGGATGAATCAAAACAGATAGTGCCCGTTCTCAAGAAACTTCATCTATTTGTGAGACAAACATCAATTAAATATCTCCTCTAATAAATGCATAAATATTAACTGAGACAATTACTCTAATAGATGTTTTAGAACAATACAATAAGAGAGCTCAACTGGGAAAGCAAGTAAAGTGTACCCCTTAGTCAATTTGAATTGCCATAACAAAATACCAAAGACTAGGTAGCTGAAACAACACACATTTACTTCTCAGAGTTCTGGAGACTGGGTAATCTAAGGACAAAGTGGCAGCCAATTCAGAATCTAGCGAGAGTCCTCTTTCTGGGTGCAGATGCCTGCCTTCTCACTGTGTCTTCACATGGAGTGGAGAAAGAGATCTGGTTTCCTCCTCTTTCTATGAGGACACTAATCCTGTCATAGGGCTCACCTCATGATCTCATGTAAGCCAAAATACCTCCCAAAGGTCAACTCCTCATTCACCATCAAGTTGGAGTTTAGGGTTTCAAGATAAGAATTTGGGGAAATGTGAAAAACATGTGTTCCATAACAGAGAGAAAGAAACAAAAGGACAATTTCCTTGAAGAATTGAGCTCTGAATTGAGATTTGGGTGATAGATATGGGCCTGGGAATTCATTCCAGAGAGAGGGTACATACAGCATAGGCAATAATCCTACAACATGAGGGGCAGGGGGCCTTGGCAGCACTGAGAGGACTATATGCATAGAGCACAGAAAACAAGAATGAGAGAGAGGTAGGATGAATTTCAAGAGGCAGGCAATGGCTGGACCAAGCAGGGTCACTTTATTTGACAAAGGTTTAAACTATACTGATTCTTTCTTTCTCTAACACAATGAATTCATATTGAGAATTTACTATATGTCAAACACTAACTAGGCACCAAAAATAAACCAGGGATGATAAGCAAGACAGATATGACTCTTGGTCTTCATGGAACTTAGAGTCAATAAACATTACACGCCTGTCTCTTTGGATTAGGTTATTAGGAATCAGACATCCATGCCAGCTTGCCAGGAAAGGCAAATCCCTGCGTATTTTAAATGTTCACGATGTGGAATCATTGTAAGGTGTCAAAATATTTGTTTCTTTAGCTGAGTACTAACATCCAGAGATCAGTAATCCAATACAGCAAATTCAAGCAGCTCTTTTGCGTTCACATTATGACTTGCCTATAAACATTATAAAGAAAACTCTACAGGATGAATAATAAAAGGCTAAGCAGGTTTGATTACTGTAAGAGAAATGACAGCAGAAATAGCATTGCAACCATTTGCCATTGTAATCTGCTGTAATTTCTTCAAAGCATTTCACAGGATGAGAGCAATACAAAATGTCTTTTTCCTCATATAGAGTTCAACAATGGAAAATTGTATTGCTGATTACTTAAGATGGTCTGATACAATCATTGTGAAAATTAGCAGCTGCTCAGTGTTATAGAACAAAATGTTATGTTTTATAGGAAAGGGGGGGATGAATATTTGGTTACTTTTACTTTTTACTCTACCCTTCTGAACTTGTAACTTACCTACCATGTGGCACATCTGACTCCTACATACAGAGAGCAGACAGTCACTTAAGAAGCAGATAAACTTTATTGGCTCTCAAAGTCACCTTCTTTAGCTGGCTGCACCCGCATATTCTAGTAGCAATTCCTTGACACACTTTGCTCTCGAAATTCTCGTCATTCCCAAGATGACTGGGATGGTAAGATTGAAGGCAAGGGAAACTAAGATGTTTCTGCTCACATTCTAAACTTCATCAGTAAGTGTCCTCTCTGAAATCTTACTTGAAAAAGCCAAGGCATATTTCTTCACTCAGTGTTGACAAAGGCCCTGCCATGAGTGGCTGTCTCTGCTTGCTGCTGGCATATCAGAGACAGAGATGAATCAGATACCGGTTATTGATGAGTCAAGTGTCAGATTAAAGAAATGAAACTCATTTTATGTGTGGAATAACCATTTGCCTCAGAGAACAATAACTAGACAATTCTGATGAAAATAGTACCAAATAGTTCCTCTCACTGCGAGATGAGCATCACTGTTAAGGAACATTGAATGGGTTAATTTCCCTCCCCACTTCCCAGATAATCTAGTATGTAAGACCTTAGAGAATTATTTGCATAAAATGTATTGACGCTCTACATTAGTGTGAATGTGGTTTCTTGTTCATTATACCACATTTTCTCAGAACAAAGAACAAGCAAATTCAACCCAATCTAAGGTGATTTTAGGGAACCACTGAAGTGAGACCTACAGTAACAAGCTAGAATAAATAAAGAGTAAATACTAGAGTAAATCAAATGTTTATCCTAGATTTATGAGCACATCTTTTGATAGAAATATATGTGACTTTGGGCCTCCCCTGGTGGCGCAGCGGTTGAGCACTGGGCTGCAAGGCTGCCCACAGCCTCTGTGGCACCAGTTCGTTCCCTGGCCACCGGCAAGGGTCCCACAAAAAAAAAAAAAAAAAAGAAAGAAATATATGTGACTTTTTAATCAATTTTTCTTTTGTTTCCCTCATGGTTTCTGTGATTACTGGATCTCTGTTCCATGTTTAGTGACTTGTAGTAGGAAAATGAAGACAAGGTTAAAAAGACTAGCAGAATGAATAAATATAAAAAGGGCTTATTAAAGTACATTTTCAATTAAAAATTTCCTTTCTCAATGAAGGTCATATCGGTAAAACTTCACTTTCTAGATTTTAAATGTATTTGTCACTATAAATAATGGGAATCTATTTTCAAATGTTCTTTGATTTGGGGGAAGTTCTATCCTCATGAGATGATGTTTAGATTAGTTATCAAAGTCTCTGCACTGTCTGGGTGATGAGTTTCGTGTGTTGCTAAGTAATCAAGTAAGGAGTATGGGGACTTGCTTATGGATTTGTGGCTGTTGGCCTATTGCACATGACGCATCAAAGGGGATAAGGTCTAGCCACAAATTTGCATTCTACACAGGAACCTCATATCAGCAAAACCTTAAATCAGAGACCAAGATTTCTGTGAGAGACAGTATAGTTGACATGGTGATATACCACCCAGATCACAGTTAAGGGAGGTTTTATTATCCAAGTGATACTCAGCCAGCCTCCACATCAGTACCTTCAGGGTCCCTTCAGCTGCAGAAAACTGAAAGGTGACCTTGGGGCACACTGGTCAGGAAGTTGCCAACATCTGGTTACTAAGCAGATGAAGTAAAAAGGCCTGTGACTAGGGTAGGCCATTTTGACTGACCATGGGACAATGACAATTCAATGGGAAGTATCTTCCAGAGCTCCCTGTGAGATTGACTAAAACTCTACCAGACATTAATGGCAGTTGGACTTCTTCCTCTGCCCAATCTTACTTCCTCCCAACTCTCTACAAGATGTTGATCCACAGCAGACCTCTTATACCCCAAATTCTCTTTTTATGCTGCTCACAGAGAACCTAAGTTATGATATAGGTTGGATATACAAAAGTTCTCAGGTGTTCAGTAAGTTACATTAAAAAACAAAAGGCAAATTAATATACCATATTAATAGATAAAACAACAAATGCCACATGATCAGCTTTTTGAAAAATCTAAGGCCCTTTCACAATAAAATCCCTCAACCATGTAGAAATAGAAGCAAACTTTTTCAATCTGACAAAAGACACCTATATAATACCCACAGCTAACATCATTCTCAATGGTGACAGATTTAAAATTTTCTGCCTATTTGAACATTCTACTGGAAGTTCAAATCAGGACAAGTAGATGAGAAAATGAAATAAAAGGCATCTGTTTTGGAAAGGAATAAGTAAAACTATCTCTATTTGCAGAGGATAAAAGCTTGAATATAGGAAGTCCTAGGAAATCAATAAAATATTAGAACCGATGAACAAATTCAGCAAGGTTGCAGAGAACAAGATCAATATAGAAAAAGAGAACCTTCATACTTTAGGAATATAAGAGGGTGTGGCTACTTTGGAAAAACAGTCTAGAAGTTCCTCAAAAGGTTAAGTATAAGTTTCCATATGACCAAAAATTTCATACCTAGGTATATATACAAAAGAAATGAAAGCATATATCCACACAAAAACTTACACAAGAATGTTCACAGCATCAACATTATCATAATAGTCAAAAAGTAAAAGCAATCCAAATGTCGATCACCTGATAATTGGACAAATAAAATGTGATTTATCTATACAAAGGGCTATTATTTGAATACACTAAATGTCACTGAATTATACACTTCAACTAGGTGAACTGTCCAGCATCTGAATTACATATCAATAAAGTTGCTTTTAAAAAACAGAGCTGGCAATATAAAGCATGGAAAATATTCACGGGATATACTCAGCATGTGTTAGGTGTTCCTTGATGTCAAGAAGGTAGTCATACCCTTACAGCTCAGGTCCAGACTAAGATGAAGCCAGTAGAGGCATCCTTCTTCACCTCCACCCTAAGAAGCCAGAGTAAGTTCTGAGACAATTTACAGAAGTGAGTCCACCTGAAAATTGCCTCAGTACCTCTAGCACCACTTATTTCTTTGTTTTATTTTGTTTCGTTTTCAATATTTATTTATTGATGGATTAGAAGAACTGGGGTATAAGCCAGAGGTGCAGGGAGTGAGAGGATTCACCAGAGACAGAGTGGGGAGCAGAACAGGCAGATCTACTGAAATACACTACTGAGGGGAGCAGGGAGAGACACAGGTGAGGTCTGCAGCGCTACACATGGGTTAGCTCCCTGGCTGGGGATTGAACTCAGGCTTTAGAGGCGGTAGTGCTGACTCAACCCCGAGGCCACTAGGAAGGTCCCACCACTTGCTCCTTTGAAAAATAGTCCCAGGCTAGTCTCCTTTAAGGGTCTGTCTCTGATCTACTGAGTAATACCAGAATCTACTTTTCTAGCAGCTTTTTCAAAATATTCATGTTATGACTTTGGCTCCATTTCCAAGTGGAAATGAATTTTCTGGCCCATATTTTTCTCAATCCCTAGTCTTCTTTGTCTTCTGATTTTGACCTTGTATCCCCAGGTCTCTATGTTTGGGCTTCTATTTATTAGATATCCCCATTTGGACCTGTGCTCTGTGTATGGAACCTACCCTTTCATCCTTGGCTCTCGTCACCTCATTCACCTCCCTTACTGGTCCCATTAATAGTGTGAATTAATGAAGTCATTTTTTAAAATTACGAATGGCAGAAACTCAAACTGGCTGTGGCAGTAAGAGAAATATAAATAGCTTTGAAGGATAGTCTAGAGTATCCAACCAAATTGCAGAAAAGGTACTAGTAGCCCTTATGGATGACTGGAACCTGGTACATGAACGCCCTCTGAATTCTCACCCATGCTTCTTATTGTCTCTGCTTCTCTCTGTGCGCCTACTCCATTTTCACTACAGTGGCATGCTTCAAAGCAAGAGATCATGGCCATCTGTATGTCCTATGCCTCCATACTAAAGTTCCTGTATCAAGGAGACAAAGCTCCTATGTTTTAATTTAATGTAAAAAAAAAAAAACAGAGAAAACATTTATTGACCAAGAAATTAGAACATATCTAGCCCATGAGTTACAAATTACTGCCAGACTTAATTCAGCCCAGAGAGGGCTTCTGCTTCTATGGCAGGGATTTCTGTTGTTAGGCTGTTTTGCTGGAGTGTGTTTAGATAAGGCATGTACTTGCCACTTGGCTTCAGGCCCGTCATGCTCATCAATGTCACACCGCATGGCTGTCCCTGAAAGAAATTAACTTTATAGCACAATCTAGATTGAATTTTTTAAGGACAGTCACTGGGCCATTTTCATTTCCCTATGCTCAGTACCCATCCAATTCCTGCACACAGTGTCCAAGGAAAGCCTTGAATCAAAAATTGAATTGAATTGTTAAAAGGTCAGTGGAGCACTGCAAAATGAATTGCCATTTACTGCATTAGAAAAAAAAAATGACTCTGGGAAGCTCTGATTTTCCTTTTTTTTTTTTTTTTCTCATTACTAACAAAAGTGAGATATTTCATTTCTTTCCCTGTACACTGGTCAGAATAGTACCAATACTCATATTGTTTTGATTAAGAAATGAAAGTAAATAAAACACTTGACTCTGGGTCTGTACAAAGAGCATTCAAAAAAATACGTTATCATCTTTGCTATCACCATCATCACCACTTTGGTTTCACTCTTAGTATTAAGTATTAATCCATTCACATGGACCTAGTGATGTACAACAAACTTTAGTTCTTCTCTTCGCTGGTTGGAATTGTCATTACGCAGCTTACTAGACACAGCTACCCCAACCCATCCAGATTCTGAAGTTTAGGAAAAAAAAAATAGGTCTGAGTCAGTCCCACAGCATAGGCTGTGTTGCTCTCCCAAGAACCGTGACCATACGAACATTCTACCAGACTTTGCCCATGTAACAGCCTCTAGGCCGCCCATGTAGGGAGTTCTGAGTCAAAGTTCCCTCTGTTCAAAGCTTAGATTTGGCTTCATTACAGTGAGAGTAGCGAACCCCTTTATAACCAGCAAGGCAGGGCAAACACAACTTACCTCTGATGTTTCTGTATTAGATCTACAGATTGAGGGACATTAAAATTGCATCCTTCTCTTGAACAAACCATAAAGATTATTAATTAAGTGATATCAATCAAGTAGAGTTCTTCTGAGAATTACAGATAAATATACCCCCTCTTGTTAGTACAAGGATTGAAGATATTCTTTCTTTCTCTCTGTTATTTGAGATCATGAATCGGACCATTAATAAGTAAACAGTTGAAGGAATAAACCTTTATTTTAACATGACACTTCTCATTCAAACCTGCTCTTTTAAAATAGATCACAGAACATACTGGGAATGCTGTGTGGTGGGCAACCGCCTCTCTTCAGGGGCCACTTCTTTATAGTGTGGATGCAGTTTTCAATAGCATTTGATTCAATCTTTCATTAAAGTTCTACCTTGAGTAGGCAATTGATTTTTGGTAGTCCCTAGAGTAAATGCTTAAAGGAGGCATCATCGCATTTATTTTAAGAGACTCCTGCTCTTCTATGAAATGTATTTGATTTGATACTCAAGAAAAAGAGAAAGTCTTCATTTACTAAGTGCTATTCTTTTCACAGTCAATTTTGCATCACTTTAATGCCACAAACCCAGTTCTGAATAACAGTTTCTTTGAATTCTGTTTATTTTTCCATACACAACTTTTTTTGAATAGCTTCAACAGATCTGAAACTGTATCAGTTTGAAGGTGTAAAAATTCTGATAATTTTCTACATGCTTAACGCTTTATATAACTACTTGTGAATATTTGGACTTTTTAAATATTTTAGTTAAAAAATCATATATTTAGGGCTTTTTATTGTTCTACTGGGTTTTCCTCAATATGATCAATATTTGCTGACTATTGACTAAATTTAAAACATGGAAAAGTTGAGGAGTTCTCAGTTCAAAGCAGTAAATGATAACTTTATTTTTCTAAGTTTCACCTCGGAGTTAAATGTACATACAATCCACTTCATGACAAAGCAAGGATACCATTCTCTCTGCAGCACTGGCTTTACAATATGCACTAAACATACAACTAAGGAGAACTTTGCATGGAAAAATCACATGGAAATGGAAATCCCCTCCTTGAAAAAACAAAACCTTCCCTGTTCGCCCCAACTGCTGACAATAGAAAGCAAAAAACTTACAAAAAATATTCAGATAAGCCTATGTTGCAACTAACATAAAGATAACATAAGAAAATTATAAGGAGGTAACACTTAAGAATTCTGTGAAGCCAGAAATGTAATCAGCCACCACTTTCCCAACAAAAAATTGGAAGACATATTATTAATAGGTAGGTTGATGTGTTAAGTGTGTTTATAGCAGCTGCTAGAGTCCCCCCTCCCTTCCACAATCCTCACTGAGTCTCTGCCCATCTGGCAACAGCTACACCTACTATTCTCAAAAATGATGCCCAGGCACTAATTGGATGTAAGTGACTTGATCTTAGGGACAACTGTGCATATCCAAACAGGCATCAATGATAGCATTGCATTTACTTAAAACTGCATTTATTTCTTAATCGAGACAAAGAGAAGTGTGAGCTTGCTCCTACACTAATTGCTGTGCCTTACAAAGGCAGAGCCAGCCAAGTTAAGATCCAGGCTTATGCTCTTTGCTCTTTGTCAAGTCAGCTACTCACAAGCTTCAGCGGATTCCCCTGATAATGTGTTTCAACATCCTACAGAGTCAGGAGATTTCTGCTATTATCTCTATTCCTCTTTCTGCGATTTAAATATACCCCTGCTCATCTTAAGTAGAAACAGAATGGGATCATATCTATATGTAACATGGCAGGGGGAGGTCGGGAGGGGGGAATTTAAATCTAAAGTTAACTCTGGCTATTTCTGCTTTCCAATGGTGAAGTACAGGGATAGAGATGCTATAATTCATATAACTCTTCACTCCTCCCAACCCAATTCAGAAACTAGAGGGGGGAAAATAAGTTTGAAGGCACTTCTGATTTAAAATAGTGAATTAAACACATGCATTTAGTTCTGCTCCTTCTCAAAATCCCATTAAATCTCAAGTGAAATATTTTTTTTAATGCATGAATTCACAAAGGAAAATGGGAAAGGAGACAATAAAATGTTGTGGGCTAGAAAGCAATGAATAGATGACAACTAAGTAGATTCAGGAAAGCAGAATTCTAAATCAGCAGCAGGGAAAGGCAAGAAACAATCGCTTTATATTGCAGAATTCCCAGTAGGCCCAGGTATTGATGGAACCAGATACTTTTGAAAGGAGTAAAAAAGATGAGGCTCACAACGAAAGATTTGTTAAAATAATGATTAAGAAGCAGTTGGATGCCCAGAGTCGTTCCCCATTGGCAGAAACTTGGAGCTTTATACTCAGGAAAGAAAATAGAGGGGGACACCAGGCACTATTGTGAATAAGGCCTCACGGTTATAGTGAAAACAGTGGCATTATGAGCATTTACATACTTAATATTGAAACCTCAGTGTTTTTCACATCTACTCAACTTCCAGAGATTGACAGGCAGGTGGGGAATTGGAAGTCTTTCTAGAGATTGTAATTAAAAAAGAAAGTGAGGGAGTCTAATGGATTATGGCAGAGGACCAAGGGTGACGTGGTGGTGGGTGTGGTGTGGTAACATTCATCCAAAGAGTTATATATTGTATTGTATTATGCACAGTGTTGTAAACCAGTATCACCTCGATCTAAAAAAATAATAAATATAACAAAAAAGAAATTCTAAAGATACTGATATCAAGAGTTCCCTTAAGAAAATGGTCCACCCAATCACTCTACAGTGAAGGACAGAGTCAAAAGCCTAAAATGTCCAGAACTTCTAAACAGTTAACCATTGAAAAAATACTAACCAATCACTAGAGAGAACTGAGAAATGGATGAAGGAATCATCAGCAAAACAATTAAGGAAAATTACCTACACACTAACAACATGAATCTCAGGTTTAAAGTTCTAACCAGAAAAATGGTGCTACATAGTGGGTGAAAATGAACACACACAATTTCACAGGAAAATGTCAGAATTCTAGGGAAGAAAGAAAAGAGAAAGGAAAAATAGTTTTCATACAACAAATGGAGACTCTGAACTGTGCTGGAAATGAGAAGGCATGGGAGCAATGCCTTCAAAGGGCTAAGGGAAAAGTGATTTTTAACCTAGAATTTTTTTATGTCCAACTATCACTTATTTAGAGTGAGGATAAAAGAAGACTATTTCACACATAAAAATAATAAAAACCAAAAAAATATCCCTCACATACCCTATCTTGGAAAATAAGGAATGTGTTCAAGCAAAATAAAGGAGTAAAATAAGGAACAGGAAATAAGGAAATTCAGTAAACAGAATCTCACACAGGAAAGCAGAGAAGAGAATGTCCAGCAAGACAGTGAGGGATCATGGCCTGATAAGATGTGGACCAGACTGGGGTGGGTCAGAAAACTCCAGGAGAGATTTCTGCAAGAAGGGACGAGGGGAAGCATGCCCAGTGAGAAAGAAAATGAAAGGAAATTTACTCCAAAGCATGGAAAGTGGGTACCACCGGAGAGGAGAGGGGGTAGAAGTGGCAGGTGGGTGGCAATTCCTAGGCAGAATGTAAAAACATTGGACTCTTTAAACCATCCACTGGTTTGACTTTTAAAAAATTTAAAAACAGGGCCTCCCCTGCTGGCGCAGGCAGTTGAGCGCAGCGCTGTGAAGCTGCCCACAGCCTCTGCAGTGCAGGTTCGATCCCGGCCAGCCGGCGAGGGTCACACATGGCGCGGCAGACCTCTCCTGTCGTGCCCGCTGCTCCCCTCAGCTGTGTATTTCGTCAATCTCCCTGTTCTGTTCCCCGCTCTGTCTCTGGTGACTCCTCTCACCCTCTCGCGCATCTGGTCTGTACCCCAGTTCTTGTTTAAATAAATAAATAAATCATTAAAAAATACACTTAAAAAATTTTAAAACATTGTTTTAAAGAAAAGATTTATAAATGGATAAGCCCTTAGAATCTAACACACTGCTTAGAGGAACGCACTGATTAATCTTTGAATGTATAAAGGGAGGTCAGGACTGAGCTTGGGGGTAAAAGCAAGCAAAGTGTTGCGTTACTTTACCTAAGTAAGTGGGAATACCTTCTTTCTCTTGTGAAAGGAGTGAGAATTGAGAGAGGAGGGAAAGAAGGTAAAGGAGAGCAAAAAGGAAAGAGGCCATAGCAACTTTCAGAAATAACCTAGGGGTTAATCTTAAAGAACAGGCAAACATAATATTCTATTTTGAATTGTCTGTATTGCTATGAGGTGAAGTCTTAGACCTCTGCAAATGTTAAAGTCTGCTTCACACAAAATGCACATGAATAATTTTCCTGACAAAAATTATGGAAAAGGGCCTCCCCGGTGGTGCAGCGGTTGAGCGCTGGGTTACAAAGCTGCCTGCAGCCTCTGCAAAGCCAGTTCAATCCCCGGTAGCCAGGCGAGGGTCCCACATGGCGCGCAGACCTCTCCTGCCACCCGCGGCTCCCTTCAGCAGTGTACTTCGTCGGTCTTCCTGTTCTGTTTCCCGCTCTGGCTCTGGTGAATGCTCTCATCCTCCTGCACTTCTGACTGTACTCAGTGCTTGTATAAATAAATAAATAAATCTTTAAAAAAAAATTATGGAAAAGCTGCATGTTCCATGTGAAAGTAGAGTCAGGATGAGCCACATACAACAGGCACTTAGAGGGAGACAATTGATTCACTGATCGCAGGATCCTGGAGACACAGGTGCTTAGAGAAAACCAATGTCACCCCCATATTCCCTTAGTCCTCTTCTCCTGCCTCCAAACCCCAGATAGCCTATGCAGGACAGTGCCTCCTATGACAGATGTGCAGTGGATTTTGACCCCATTTCACAAATCCAGTTTTTAAATTGATTCTCTACTAAAGATTTCTCAAGGAAATAAGGAAGGCAGTTATATTTTACTTTGCCCAGAAAGATTACCTAACAGCCCTTTTGAAGTATCTCTATCTGTCCTCAAGATTTCTTACATGTCATCTACATAGGAGCTGCCACATCTACCCCTTCTTTGCTGTCCCTTGCAGGACACGGGCTCATTAGCTTCCCTCTATAGCTACCTAGAGAATTCTACAGCCGCCTCATTCTCCAGTCTCTCTCTTTCCCCAAGTAAAACAATTTTACTTTACCTCCAGGTCCGCCTACCACTTACTAGCTCATCAAAGGCATGAAGGGAATAATTAGAGAGAGTTATAAATTATTTTCCCCTCCATACATAAAAGTGAAAGCTCTTTCTGTAAATAGAGATGCACAACCTGCCTGCAGGACAAAGGTGCTCCTTCTCACACCTGTGTCCCTTCCTGAGGGTGCTGCCTCACCTGAGGTTAGGGTCCCCCCCCAATGGCAACCCACACACAGCATCAAGTCATTGAGGGGGTTCACTGGCACAGCCCCCTGGCCTCTATCTGGGGTGACTCTGAAGGTCTATCTCCAGAACTATGCATGGGATTGTCTAAGGCCTTGGGGTAACTGCATTACAGGTTAATGTCTTTCTCTGACTATTCAGAACCTTGACATTTGCTGTTTAAAGTACATTCTCCAGTAAACTTCCTGAACACAAATCTGTCTCAGAGAAATGCACCTAGATAGTTACAGGTTTGAGGTAACTTAACTAACATATGGAATTATATGGATGCACAACTTACCTACTAATTTGGGGGCATGTGTCTAGGTAACCCAAAGAATTATGAAAACAAGTGTAGCCAGGTTTCAACACAAATGCTTGAGTAAGATGGGTGGATGGAGAGATGGGGTGGCTGGCAGCAAAAGAGCACACGTGGAAAAGAAGGGAATCTCAAAGTCAGTCTTGAACTGGTCTTGGAATAGTCTGGCCAGCCCTAGGCCTACTATCTGGGTCCTAAGGAGAGAGCGGGCATACATAGGAATAGAAAGAGAGCCTTCCCCTCACAATGTGGAGAGACTTGGAAGAGTAGAGGCAGTAATTATTTTTTTTAAGATTGTATTTACTTATGTATGCAAGAATTGGGGTGTAGGCCAGAGGTGCAGGAGGGGTAGAAAGATTCACCAGAACAGAGTGGGGAGCAGAACAGGTGGATCTACTGAAATACACTATTGAGCGGAGCAGAAGAGGAGGCAGTAGAGGTCTGCTGTGCCATGTGGGTAGCTCCCTGGCTGGGGACTGAATCATGCCACAGTGGCTGGAGATAGCTTAATAGCACTTAGATTTTAAGCCCTGCACCACCAGGGAGGCAGTAATTCTTTGGGCTTAGTCAGTCTGTTGGTGGCACCAACAGGGTTTGTGAGATTTGCGCCTTCAGTGGAGCAGACTTAACATTAGCCCAACTTGGGTGCTGGCACAAAGCCAACAGGGTACATAACAAAAGGTAACACTTCCAGCCAGTAGTGGTATACATGAAGTAGTTCTGGCTTTTATTATTTTACTAGGCATATATCATAGGATGAGAGAGAAGTAGGAAAAAAGCAAAAGAAAAATGGCACATGTCAGTGATGGCTGAGATTTGTTTTAGAATAATCTTGAAGTATCCATAAGAGAATTGATAAATATCTAGAGGAATTTTCTGGCAAGAAAGTTAAATTGCCACTCTAGGAATCATGTTTTACACACACACAGAGACAACCAAATCTTATCTGATATCCATAGTTAAAGTGGACAATAACATATTAATTTATAACTGTGCTAATTACATTCCAAGGACAATTGTTTGTTTCAACTAGAAAATCTGCCCTACTTAAGACATTAATACCCAAAGACAATTGATAATGGGTTTACATTTCTACAAGTGTGTTTGAATTCAGTTATCTGACATCTCACAGTAGGGAATTACTATTTGCATTTTCAGGTACCCACAATCTGGAATTCAGACATGGGATTGAACACAATTATCCTTCACAATAAAAGTAAACAGAGCTCAGCACAAATCTGCTAATTGTTCTTTCCTGCTGAGCTACAATTTTTAGTCAGAGCAGATACATAAAATAGTAAGTACCAATCTGCCCATTCTTCTCACAAAGGCCAAAGTTATCTTCTCAAAGTCTCAATTACATTATTTCATTCTCCTGCTTAAAGCCCTCCAATGGAGAATAAACCCAAATTCCTCATCATGGAAAACAAGATTCTACCTCAGGGAGTCTCTAGCTTGAGCTGGAGTTTGCAAGGCCTCACCACCAAGACTGGGGTAGGGTTTGAGAATGTGCATTATGCACAGATTCCCTGGTTATGCTGCTGCTGGTCTGGGGACCGCACTTTGGAAACTACTGCTTTCCTCAGGTCTCTGCAACTTTCGAGCTTCATCTGATACTCTCCTTGTCCAGATTGTGTCACTCTGGCCTTCTTTCTGATCCTGAATATCTCATGCTTGTTCTAGTTCAGAGTCTCTGTACTTACAGTTCCCTCTACCTCAATTTGTTCTCCAGTTGATCTTTATTCCCTCAGAAAGGCCTTCTTAACCACCCTAAGTGAAGGAACTCTTTGCCTGACCACTGCTGATTGATGCCATGGGTTCTATTTCATCTTCTTATCACTGACACTTACCTCTCTCTAAGGGAACCTATAGTTATTCATTTATTTGTTCATTACATATCCCTTACAGGAAGTACGTTCCTCTGGCTCACTGGTTTGTCTGTAGCACTTCTGGACAAATGATAAATACCTTTTGGATGAACAAATAAATCTATGGAGAAGGTCAGATTCTGCAGTTTGAGCTTTCTAGTCACAAAAGGGCTTTCACCCCCAGTCAGACAGGCACCTAACAGCTCTCCATCAATTGCTCTCTTTCCATTACTCTCGTCCAAAAACCTTTTGTTCCTCATGTCATCTGTAATTAGAAAATTTATTCCACACATCATTTGTAATTAGAAAATTAAACCAGGAGGTATAATTTACCACAAAGCTGGTAGAATGTCAGTTCTGCAAAGCAGGGATCTAGTAATATCAGTTTATTCCAACAAAAGCAATCAGACTACTTTATATAAAGGGCAATGGTATTGTAAGTAAATTAAATATTTTAAAATGCAGAATAATTAAAATTTATTTTGATGTGGAGTTATGTGATCCCAGGCATATAACTCTTGACAAATCACCAAACTACAATTCTTTAAGAGGAAAGGCTCATTTTCAAGATTTTTAAAAAATGTTTAGAGCCATTGGAGTAACTCAGTTTTCAAAATAAGCAAAAAAAAATATTTTTCAATCCTTTTTTGAGGGTTACAAACAAAGAAGGAAGGAAGCACACTTGTCTATGGTGGTGGAATATGAGTAAGTTGGTGGTAGGTGTAGTATGGTGGTAATGTAATATGATGATATCCCAATATTAATCCAGATTTTTTTTTAAGATTTATTTATTTTTATACAAGAGCTGGGGTACATACAGGCCAGAGGCGCGGGAGGGCAAGAGTACCCACGAGAGACAGAGCGGGGAGAAGAATGGGCAGGCGACCCAAATACACTACTAAGAAGAGCAGCGGGAGAGACAGGAGAGGTCTGCCACACCATGTGGGACTCTCCCTGGCTGGCCAGGAATCGAACCTGCACTGAGAGGCTGCGGACAGCTTCACAGCACTGCGCTCAACCTGCTGCGCCACCGGGGAGGCCCTATTAACCCAGATTTAAAAAAAAAAAAAATTAATCCCTTTTCTCAAACATTGGGTTGGTTAATAACTGTTTGCCTTCCAGTTCTTAGAATATTCTTAATTTTACAGCACTCATTTGAGTGGCTTCTCACAACTACTGGCAATGAAAGTTTATTTTCAAGAGATGCTCAATGTTTGGTTCAAACTCTGCGGCTCACAGTAAGTGATCTCCCTTAATTTCTTCTGGTTGAGAAGGCAAGTAAAACGCTGCACTTTAGAATCAGATCACTGCTGGGGGTTTTTAATGGCACTTCATGAACTTGTGCCTGTAATCCTCCACCCTCACAGTTGTTGTGCCTAATGCATTTCCATTATGTGGACTTCTTTCTGGGTAAAGACTTGATAATGAGCCCAATACTAGGTCCCACTCAGCACACATGCATATACGCTTTTCTTGCTGTCCTGCTAAACCTTGCAGAATACTTACCACACAATGACACTCAACGAGTACTTAATGAACGAATGACTAATATGGCAACTAAAGAAAATAGAAGCACCAAGTCAAATTTAGAGTAAGGGAAACCTGCTTCTATGAATGGTCTACACTCCCACAGGATATCGGAGAATATATTTTCTTTAAGCATAGACAGAGCCCTAATATTTATCAAAGAGAAGAACATTTGTGGACCTGTTACTACAAATGGACTATCACATAATATGGCAAAATTGTCATAAATTAGCTGGGTTACCTTGAGAAAGCTGTTCCATCTCTCTGGACTTCATTTTTCTTTTGGAGGAAAATTGAGGCGTTAAGATGACTAGTAAGGTCCAGGCTTCCATGTTTTAATATTAGACCCATTTCTAATAATTCTTTCCATGAAAAAGGAAAAATGCTACATCCCAATAATATACTTGATTTCTATAACAGTTAATCACTTCAACTAAAATATAAATGAGCATTCACAAACCATCAAGCTAATGTCTTGTATTTTATTGATCCACAGAGATTGGATGCCATGTTCACTTTTCCTGACGCATCAATATACTACTTAAGACCTCAAAATGAACTAAGCTGAAGCCTCAGAGCTAGAGTTTGTTATTATAGCAAGGCCTGGAATTATATTTTGTTTTCATATTCTTTCCTAGTTTCATCTCTTTGGGATAGAAATTATACAAGTGACCCTGGGATCCTTCCCTTTATAATTTGAGATTTTTATGGTATATGTGTTTAGAATATTGCCACATGATAATAGGATATTAATATTCATGGTTTCATCTTCTTTCTTCATAAAATAGATTCATAGAGATTAGTGCCGTCTGCTTCAGTGCAGATACACAAACATGAGCCAGGGCATGGAAATCTGTGTAAGGAACAACTTAACTCAGAGGGAGTGAAACAGATCAATCTACTTTTATTCTTCAAGCTGAACACACTGTAAAAATTAAGCAAAACAAAAGTCAAGTGTGACAGTGATTTAAATTGGAGAATATGGTAGAATGCCATCATCAAAGCCCATAGGAAAAGACAAGGCTAATCTTATTAAGATTATCTGGCTATGTGGCAAAAACCAGCCCCAAGAAACCCACTGTTCTACAATCAATTTCTCCACCAAGGGAACTTAGTTTATTCAGGCTAATGAACTGAGGGAAGACATGGGATTGGAGTAACATCTAAGCTTTTTTTTTAACCAAAAATGTAAATGATCCAGGTTGTATTAAAACTAATAGGTTGGATTATTCTTAGCAAAACATGCAAATTTTCTTTTGCATGTGGTCCTGAGATGTTGCCAACTGAAAAGAGCCTTTTTCCTGATTAGTGGCCCTATGCATAACACCCTTCACTAGATAGTCATTGAAATGAAACGCATGCTGTGCACAGCTGCCTCAATTTGTGCAACAGATCTGCTGCAAAGCAAATTTCAACCAAGAATCCTGTATTAGTGAGCTACTATTGAATTGGAAGTTCCTTTGAGAAACAACCCAGCAAAAATTAGACTTTTAAAGTATCACCATGATACACAAACATGCCATGATTTATTACTTTGTGACTAGTTCACTTGATCTAGACCCATTCCTTGATAATTGTATTTGTTATATCCACATAACAATAGCACTACCCTTCATTTTTTAGGAGCTAATATAAATATTGTGCTAGGTACATGCCTATATTTTATTAACAATCTTCAGAACAGTCTATGGAGGTAAATACATGTAAGCAAAACATAGTTTTTTTTTTTTTTCTAATTTTGTTTAAGCATTGTTTACCCTTTAGTAAATCAGGATATTTCTACAACTCACAGATTTGGAGTGTGTTCCCTTTAACTTTTAACCAATAGTACATATGAATGGTGAAGCTATTTTCTTTAGTACAACATAGGAGAATAAAAGCTTCCTACTGGTGCGAGAGTGAACTACCGTGTGAAACTCTTGATGAGCTGCTACAATACAATATTTTTTTCTATCTCTTTTTCAAATAGAAAGTCCATGATCACAATATAAGATCTGGGAAATGTTAATATATTTCAATGACATGTGATGTAAGCATCTTTTTATTGGTGGTGATTACATTTGGGAAATGTATGCTTTGTCCACACATCCCATTCCATGCCTAATCAGCTACAATTTACTGTCAATGTGACTTTCCCATTATCTACTCAATACACACCTTTTCCATTCCCTCAATTAATCTTTATTATCCCCCATTTTCATTATCATGGCAGAGTATGACTAGTTAGAGACCGAATCAGTTCCCTTTTTCTAGAGGCATATAGCTAGTCCACATTTCCCAGCCTCCCTTAAGGTTAGATGAAGCCATATGATTTACACTCTAGCTAGTGGCATGTGGGAGTGTTGTCTGCTCCCTTTGGATTTACATAGACCTCAAAGGAGTATTTTTCTTTCTATTTTGCAATCTATGAGTTGAATGGAGGAGACTCCAAAGACCTATATAATAGCAAAGACATAATACATAAGGAGGCTGGGGCCATGAGTCACAACATGGAGAAGAGTTGTCTGTCAATATGAGCCCCCTAACCATGAATACCTGAAGTGGACCCTTTCAAAAGGGACATGCAAACATTCATGGTGTTGATACTAAAATGTAGGGATTATTTGCCAGCAGACAACCTATCCATCTACACACTACTAAAATAGCCTCATTTCCCAGATTCTTCCCTTTATATTTCTTCACCTATACTGAAATCATGTTTATCTTCCCAAAATAGCACTTTGTAATTATAATTCCATTAAAAAATGATTCATACTTAGACTGAATAGACATACCTTGAATATCTATGATGTTTTTCACTAATTTTTAAAAAATATTTGTTGAAGTAGTATTGGTTTATAACATTATTCAGATTATGGACGACCAACAATAAAGTACTTGAGCATCCTCAGATGTTGGTATCTGAAGGGGTCCTGGATACCAAGGCATGACTGTAGTTAAGTTGAATGTGCATACAAATCAGCTGAGATGGAACATGGAGACTGTATATCAAACAAATTCTGGTGTGATTCTGATAGACACAGGAATAGCTAGTTGAGGAAAGTTGCTCTAAGTCAGTGGTTCTCAGCTTGGATGATAGTAAAACAACCTAGGCAACTTTAAAATATTTCCCCACTCCTCTAAGTATGCCGTAGTGTCTAAAGTACTACCTCATACTAATTAAATCAAAGATTTATTCTGTGAGTGGGCTTAGCTGCTGGTATGGTTTCAAGTCTCCAGGTGATTCCATGGTGCAAGCAGGTTGAACACTTGTGGAGTGCTTAACTTTTTCTAATTTAGAAACCTATCACTGAGATAGCTAGGCCCTTCCAGAGAGTTCCTGACAGTACTTGGGCATGGCACAGACATTGCTATTCTAGCCATACATCGGTAGCACAGTGGTTCTAATCACAAGTTCTAAAAATGACAAATGTGTTCATATCCCTGTTCTGTTGCTTGACCTTGAGCAAGTTGCTTTACCTCTCTTGGCCTCAATTTTTTTCATCTCCAAAGTACAAGTCATTACATCAAGCATGAGGGTCTATTTAAGGATTTAAAGAAGTGATTATGCACAGCACTATGCAGTAGCCAGTCATTTGATATTAAATATGAGGCTTTGTAGCAATGCAACTTTTTTTTTTTTTTTTTTTTTTTTGTAAAACAAAGATGCTAGTTTGTTCTCTTGCTTTCCTTCTGAAGAGCAGCACATGGAAAATAACAACAGCCACTAGGGAAGACTAGATCAGTGTAAGCGCCAACGGGGGAACGCTTTCCAATAGTTAATTTCCTCCTCTGTCCTCAGTTCCCAAAGCTATTCTAGGAGCTAGTCTCTGTTTTACTTTATGAAACATTTGCCCATGATAGCTGGTAGTAATTCTAAGTTGTCTTTTGACAAGCAGACCCTTCTTCCTATCTTCTCACCCCTGTATATAAGCAAAGCTGACATACCCACTAGGAATAAAACTCTTCTCTGCCTTCATTTACTAAATGGATTATAGTTCTGATGGCCTTACATGAATCAAACCTTGGTAGAAGTTGCAACAGCAATGAAATCATTAAGGTGCTTCCACCTAATTAGTAAGCACGAGCACATTCGTCTCTTGGTGCTTGGGGAAGGGATCATGAACCCAGAGAGGCCAAATTTCCATTTCTTCTAAGTCATAGAAGTGAGAGCATTTCCCCTACATTTTGTTTGGTGTATTTTCATTCATACCAAATGTTTGAGCATTAGGGTAGTTCCCAAATCATGCCTCTCCTCACCTCACTAGGCCTGGCTAGCAAGTTTTGTGAAAGAAATGGAAATTTTTACCATAATTTCAGGTCTGTCAAAGTCCTTCAATGATGGTTGAAAATCCTGCTGTGAGATACCTTTATTCATTTTTTTGACGCATGAAAAGTAATTTTATTTTTTTGTTTAGGCTTAAGCTTGCCAACTATTTCTTTGCTTGTTCAACACTTATCTTCTGTTTGATATCCAGTTGGGAGAGGTGAGAGGATTCACCAGAGACAGAGTGGGAAGCAGAACAGGCAGATCAACTGAGAGGAATAGCAGGCGAGACAGGAGAGGTCTGCTGTTCCAATATGGATTAGCTCCCTGGGTGGGGATCGAACTCATGCTGCAGTGACTGCCCATAGTTTGATAATGCCGAGGCTTAACCACTTGCACCACCAGAGAGGCCCAGGGATTCTACTTTTAAGTTGAACCATACAAATAGGAACTATACAAATATCTTGAATATAAGCCTGGTTATACGCCAGACAACTGTACGAACTTTTAATGCCTCTTTTATAGAAAGTCTATCTATCTATCCTGATGTAATTTGGTTGATCAAGAAAATCAAGACTAGAAGCCTCCCTGGTGGCTCCAAGGGGTTAAGTCTCAGCACGATGAAGCTATCAGCAGCTGCTGCAACATGAGTTGGATCCCCAGCCAGGGAGATAACCCACATGGCCCAGCAGACCTCTTTCTTGCCTGCTGCTCCCCTTAGCAGTGCATTTCAGTAAATCTGTCTGTTCTGCTCACCAAGCTGTCTCTGGTGAATCCTCTCACCCCTCACACCTCTGGCCTATCCTGAAGTTTGACAGTCATATTGTGTTTGGATTTGTGGTTTCTGGGGAAGTCATTCTGTCCCTAATTACTATCTCTTACCAATCCCTGAAATACTTCCAATACAAATATAGTGCTAAAACATTAACCTGTTTACAATGCTTTGGGGACAATAACCTCTAATGTGGTTGTGAAGATTAGACAAGAACAATGCACTGCAGGAATTAGACACTAGGACTATCTGGGAATCCAGGTAGGAGAGGATTTTAGAAAGTTTAAAGAGGAGGACATCAAAGATAAAATTCACACATTTCATGACTTTTATTTAGCTTAATGTTTCCTTTTAAAACCTATGAAAAAAGCCACTCTTTTGCATATTATATATTTATATATATTTATATTATATAATATATATTTACTACACATTCTCTCACACACACGTAATCCCCCCTGCCTTTTTTAAGTAAACTTCAGTGAATGCAGAAAGAAACTTCATACCAGTTTTGTGTAATTACTTCAAACGCAATAGAGGAACCCAAAATAATAAACTTCCATTGTATAAAATGTGGCTTATGCTCCATAATCAAGATGTTTGGCTGGGCTGTTTTTTAATCAGGTTTCAGAAGCATATCTTGCAGTCAAAATCTTCAATTACTGAAAGTCTCCCTCAGAAAAGGTTGCAAAGTGTCTTCCAACTTATATCTTAATTAACATGCAATTTTTAAAAAGATAGCCTAAATAAGAGCTAACAGGATAAAAATCTCAAAAGAACACCTCACATTGACGAGAAATTTGCTTCTGGTGTCATAGAAGAATCAAGATAGTGGAGTAGCAGATTATGATCATGGAGCCATACACGTGGGGCCACAGAGTAACAATATTATTATTATTATTTTTAAGATTTATTTTATTTATTTATGCAAGCACTAGGTACAGTCGGAAGGGCAGGAGGGTGAATTCACCAGAGCCAGAGCGGGGAGCAGAGCAGGCAGAAGGACCGAAGTACACTGCTGAGGGGAGCAGCGGGCGGCAGGAGAGGTCTGCGCGCCATGTGGGACCCTCCTCCGGTGGCCGGGAGCAGCCGGGAATCGAACCAGCGCTGCAGAGGCCTGAGGCAGCCTCACAACCCAGAGCTCAACTGTTGTGTCACTGAGTAACAATATTATTTTAAGGGAAGATCAGAACCTGCTCACTTAAAGGCACAAAGACCCAAGCAGAGTAGTATTCACTTTGGGAAGTGATTTAATTGTCTCAAACATTTTTTGGGACTTTCTTCTTCTTCATCTCTCCCTTCAATAATGACAAGTCTTTACACTGAAACATGACATTTTTTGGGAAAATAGTCAAAAGAAGTTCACAAATTGGTGTGGTAAGTAAGATTATAGAGTGGAGAATTACTGCTTTTTATTAAAGAAAGAAGGTGGTTCTAAATTGACGAAAATGGGTTTACTATACCTTGCAAATAGACTCCTTAAGAAATGGCAGTATTATTGGAATAAATACATGGAAATTCTAAAATGACTGCTTTGGAGAGGAAACCAAGCATTTAGATAAAAAGTCCCTCCAAGCTTGCTAGAGAGCTTATACTCAATTTATTACTTTTAATGCATTTTAAAGAAAATAACATATGGTGAAGATTATCTAAATTCTTATATATTTTAATCTCATTACATGCCCATGCTACATATTCCTTCCACATGATTATTGGAAGCATATTATAGATGTGGAATTCAAAAATCCTTTGCAGACAGGTGGTTGATGAATTACCAGATCTTTAATTCATAAATTTAACTAGTTACACTCATTTGGTTTATTGTGTGTAATGCACACAAATCCTGAATGATTCACACAAACTATTTTTTACTCATAAAAACATGCCAAAACCTTTTCAGAGAGTTGCTTTTGTCTCTTTTTAGGGTACTCATTCTTCAGTGTGTATAAACAAGCAAATGCTTTGATATTCAAATTAATGAGAGCAGTCGAAATGAGAATTGAATCCATCTGAAAATCATATACTTCCATTTGATGCATATTAATGAAAAGCTCACACACAAAAACGTTACGTGAGAGGGTATCTACCTCAAATGCAATGAATAACTCCCTTGAAGGTAAAACAGAGAGAAAGCTTATTTTACAGTTAGTTACAAAATCTGAGTTCTAGTTGTGCCTCCCTCAGAGTCGCAAATGGCTGGAAGCATGGGCTTTGGGGTCAAGGACTAGGGTTTAAATATGGATTTCAACCCTGACCCAGCCTTGAGCAAGTTAACTCCGGAGGGTCTTAGTTTGTTCATCAATAATATGGAAAAAATTAAATACTCATTTCACAAAGTGACATTAAGAATTAAATCAAAGAATGCATATTATTTTCTTAGCATCATACCTGGAGCTGATTTAGTTGTTTTTTTATTAATATGATTTATTAACAGAGTTACTGATTTTTCCTGGGAATCAATTTTCTCTCCTATAAATTGTTACCTAATTGATCAGTGAGAAATAAATGAGATGATATAGAAAATTTAAAGAAGATGGAGATGCTTTGCGATTCTGGATATTAAGAAATTTAAAATGCTATTCTTTCTGCATTACAATGAAAACCCAAAGATTTTATTCCCCACACCAATTCAGGCTGAACATTTGCAAGCATTTGCAATGTCTCTGTTAGCAATGGAGATTGGGTAATTTCATCCTGAGGTGGCTGAGTTTCTCCAGGTTTCACCAGTTGATGAGATCACAGTGACTGTAATAAATCAAATCTCGCTGGCTCCTGCCCTTCTACTTAATGCACTTCTCTTCACAGTGAAAAGAAATCTAGAGAGGTCTGTAATGAGCCACCACTGTTAAACAAATAATACTGAAAATTTAATTCCAGGAATCAAAAATATCACTAAGCTTTTTCTCTCATAAACAAAATTTCCTTTATTTTCCTATAACTAAATTTACTCTCTATCACAAGCCCCCCTCTATTGAGGAAGATGTATAAACTCTGCCAGTGAGGGTCTTCCTTTCCCTGAGTTTTGTCTCTATTCTGGGAGGCTTCCATGGTGCCAGGGCACTAGAGTGGGTACATTGATCCTGGAGTTGTCTCCATGGATGATGGTATCTGCTGTTTTCATTTCTGCTTCATCTTCCACTGTTAGTCCACTCAGCTTGTTGCTAACACCCACATTCCCAACCATGGGGCCTCGACAGCCATGCCTGGCTGCTCAGGAAGCATACAGCTGCTCTCCTGCCCATTGTGAGGGGCCTCTGGGGTCCATTCTTAGATCCAGCTTCCCAGATACTTCTGCAACTATCAGGCTGAAGGAGTTATGGGCATGGAAGAAGCCATTCAAATTCCCATAGTTAATGGTTCAGAAGGGAATCCAGGGTCTTAATATGCTGGATGTCAACCCAAATCACCCTTACTGAAGGGAACACCCAAAAAAGCCTAAACCAATCTGTGACAGCCTTATACACCATAGGGTAAATCAAACTCTTTCCCAAGTTCTAATTAATAAAAGAGGTGGTCCTCCTCTGCTTATCATCTTCCTCCCTGCCTCCCAGTCTTTGCATAGGGGAGTAAGATACAGAACCCTTCAAGTCAAGTCTCATCCTGACTTAAGATCTCTTTACTTGCCTTCAGCTCTCTCCATTACATTTGTAGAATCTGAAACTGCTGAGAAAGTGCATCTCCTGTTTTCTCTGTCCCCCAAAGCCTGGAGACTCTGGCTAGATGGAGGAGAGTGCCATAACCCGAGAGAGGTGAAATGGTTCGGACTTTTGTACATAATAGGTGGGTCATTACTGCTCTGCAGTTCATTTTTAATGTATCTGGAATTTTTCTTCTTATTCTGGCTGAGAGGAAATCCTGCTTCTTCTCATCTTTGCTTGCACAGTTAAATTAGCAAGGGTATATATGGCCCAAAGGAGAAGCAAGAAGGATCTCGAGACGTAGAATCTTCAAATTGCTTTCTGAACACCCTGATAAATCATCAGAGAGGAAAAGGGGGGAGGGATTAAGCTGGACATTTCTATTTCAGAAGATCTAAGCACAACAGGCTGAGTATCAAAAAGCCTGTGACCCGTTAACAGTTATAATAGCTGTGTCTTCTTAACCGACAACCAAATCCTGGGTGTAACTGAGCCCAGAAAGTACAGGGGCCACAACAGTGCCAGTGACTTTTGTAGCTGGGTACGAAGTCATATATCCAAGAGCTGAATTAAGAGACTGGATTAAGAGATTTTAATGACCCTGAGGCATCAGTCAAAACAAAATTTTACCAGTCTTAGAAATCTTCTAAATCAAAAGGTGACTTGGGACATTCAGATCTATCATGGAATTTTAAAGGTAGATTTATTTATTTTATATATATAGATAGATATTTATATGTATCATAGGTTACATTCAGGCAATTCTCATGTCCAAGGACTAAAATTCTAATGATACTAATTTAATTCTAGATGGGCATATCTGGGTAGATTTAAATCTTGACTCTTGCTTACAATAAGGGGCCCTGATTTCCCAAATAAAACTGGATCCTTTGGCTCTTTGCTGAGTGTGAAACTCGTTAAGATGACCTCCGGATTTGCAGATGACCTGGGGGTAGCTGAAATTAGAACATGACCTCATCTTAGTCAGAGGGGAGTCTGTGGGTACAACCTGGTCCAGGTCTATAAAGACCATAACCAGAAAAAAGAACTGGGGGGCAGAAATAACCTAAGACGGTGTGATTGAAATACTAGAATAAAGATGAGACACTGAAAAACAGTATCTATAAAAGTCATGTATGGTTCTAAGGAATGAATATTTCATGAGACTACATCATCCTGTGGGGCAAAAGCCCGATACATTCTTTCAGAAGAAACTGGGGATGTTTTGTCTCTAAAAAATGATCCAGAGAGAAAACTAAAAACTGTTTCACCTAACCAACATTGTTAAAATAAGACCCATAAGTAAAATCTATAGGAATATATATTTCAGGAACTTTTAAGATAAGATGTTTTAACAAGTGAAAGAAATGGAAAGACAGAACAGAGTCCCTTTGAATCCTATTAATATAATGATTAAGAATATAGGTTTGAAAGTCAGAAGTTTGGATCTTGATACTTAACACATACTGGCTGTTACTCAACTTCTTTGGACCTCAGTTTTCTCACCTGAATAGTATGGATAGTAATAATGCCTAGCATTTCCCTGGAACAGTAAAGGATTAAAGAGATAATGTGTATAAAATACATATACAGAGTCTGGCACTTAAGATGACTCAATAAATGGAACTTGTGATTACAGCTTTTATCTTAATAATGAACATAAAATGGAAGGTGCCAACTACAGATAGAGGAGATAGTTAGCTTTGGGGGATTTGCATCATGTAAACAAACAATGCTGTTTCAATGCAAATGTATTCTAAGCAAACAATGACTCTAAACTGACAGCTCAAAAGAGATGAAGTTAATTGTTTCTGCTGGCAAGAGAAGTCTCAGACCATGTGAATCTCCTCAGTGCACCTCTCTATCCTACCCATGTGATGTGGAACCGAATAGCCCAGCACAATGAGCCAGACAGATCAATAAAGTTAAGACAAGAATTCCCACATGAGGTAATGCAGGGAAGAAAACCCATCAAATAGGATTATGACATAAAGGGCCTCTGTGTGTGTGTTGAAAATATCTGTAAGTGATTTTATATGACCTGAAGCAGAATACCAAGGGCAGTGATTTCATAAATAATGGAGCAGGAAGATAGCGATAATATTTAAGGTTATTCAAGACAATGAGTAAGCATAAAGCTGCCATTTGAAATGTATCTATCTAATCCAATTCTATAAAGAATTAATTAGCTGACTTATGATTTACTTGAAATACTTGACCAAACAGCATTCAGAAAGACTAATACAACTGTCACAGAGAAATAAAGTAAGTTCAGTCTTGAATGAAATAAGCATTTTTAACATATTTCAGTCTATTGCTTTTAGAGACTGCCTCTTACATGGGTATTAAAAGGATGCTTCCTTGATTAGCATTGGAGAGGAAGGACTCTGAATTAGATCTTTTTCAGTTTTAGCATAAAAACTCAAAACCAACCAATGTTACAGATGATACTGTGCAGAATACATAAATCCTTCAAGGAAACTTTATTGACCTTATTCCAAGTGAATAAGTGACGAACCCATTCTAAAAGAAGACCCAGCCTCTTTACCCAATCATTGGTTTCAACGAAAAGGGACTCCCAATCTTAGAAACTGAATGGATGAGCCCGGGTTAAGCAGTCCACATGGATCCTTTTGTTCATGAAGTGGCCACGCTGTTATGAAGGAGCAAAGAAAAAAGTGCCCCAGCTCCACTCCTGCCACAGATGCTCCCCATGTTCGTACTCACAGCAGGGCCAAAGCTCCTACTGCTTCAGCTCCTAATGGCCTTCCTCAATTCCCATTCTGTCTGCTGCACTTTTGGCTGACACAGCAAATGCACACAGGAAAAGGTCTGCAGCATAGCAGTAGACAGTGACTTGAAACAAAGAAGACTCCTTTTATTTATTTATTTGTAATTCTCACCCTCCTTCGATGGTCAAGAATTTCAGTGGCTGATGCAGGCAGAGGTATTGGAAGAAATCAATTTTCAATAAACTTGGAGATCACAGGGCATTGTGATAAGCAATGAGTCATGAAAAAAAAATCCTGTCAAAAAAAGGGCTAGTGGGCTTGTGCAAAGCACAACCAAGGACAGGTGGGAAGACCTAATAGAAATATTACACCTTGACGCCACCAAATCATTTTGGATTCTGTTCCAATTGACTGTGTTATTAACATACTTCAGTAATATTGTTGGGAACTTTTTCTGACACAGGTCAAAGGTTGTTTCCAAAGAAATGAATACATGAGAGGGGCTTTGAAATTTATCTTGGGAATTTGAAGCCTTTGCAAAAGTCAGGTTATAGAAGTCAGGCTATTAGGAGGATTAAGTTTCATCTGGAAATTGTGATTCAGCATGAATAAGAGCATTCAAGTTAATAATCTTCTTGACATTGAAATACACTATAAACAAGGGCTTGATATTTCCCTTTCTAGAGATTATCTGAATTTCAGGATGTTCCTGATTTCTTACAGAATAAAATCCTGACTTCTCAGTTTAATACACAAATCATTTAGGACTACCTGGACTACCCTTCACCCTGCATCTTTGCCCTGCAACTTCCAAGTCCTTTACTTCAGTAACAGAAGTATCTCTTTTGCAATCACTGATTCATTTGTAAATACACTCATTCACTTAATTAACATCTACCCAACTGTTCATATGAATTATCTTGTAAGGTGCTAGAACAGGGACAAGAAAGGAAGTTTAACTTAATTCCTGAAGGACAGGGACAAGAAAGGAAGTTTAACTTAATTCCTGAAGGACACAGCTATTGCATTTTAAAAACATACAAACTGAAGGAATTTTTGTCATGGAACTGACTTGCTCTTATATCTATTCTGAAAAGTTAATGCTAAAGGCTTTTGAATAGGTGAGGTATGGTGGGGCAGTTGATAGTGAACACAGAGAATTCTGTAATGTTTCAAGCAGGAATAATTAGAGTATAAATGAATCCTATGGTGATGGAAGTGGGGAAACAGGGAACCAATATGAAAGCCATCTAGAAGATAAAGTGATGGAGGACTTGGTGACTGATTGGGAAAGAGAGTCAGGGAGAGGGAGTTTCCAAGACTTGGAAAGAATTTCCAAACTTGGATTTCCAGCTCAAATGATTAGATAACAGTGGTGCCATTCAGGGAAATGGAAAGTGTGGGAAAAGCAGGTTTATGAGAATAAAGAAATCCTTTTACATCTTTTGTGTTAGGTATTGTGTGACATCTAAGTTGAGATGCCATTGGGCCGTTGAACATGTGAATCTGAACTCTTCCAAAAGGAAACACCAAAAATGAATTAATAAAAGTTTATGTTTTCTTTTGTTTCTATCCTGGCCTTTTAATTTCATCTGACTGATCAAGGACTTTATGTGCTAATATCTTTTTAACACCAACTTAAAAGTACTTGTAAAATAATGAAGTACAGGCAACTACTGGGTAAATAAATTGGTAAGATTTCTTGGAGGACAGTTTAACAGGAGTTTCAATTAAAAGTGTGCCCAGTCTCTATGGTAGAATAAAATAAAATAAAAAAAAAAGCCACAATGGCTTGCAACCCTTACACTGGGATTTGCCCTTTCTAACTGCTGTGCAAAGGAACAACACTAGGCTAGCTTCCTACAGGAAGAAGGAGAATGTAGAGAGAAATCCAAGCCATCCCAGTCTTCTTGGCTATCTCAGTCTGCTGGACACCCTAGCTCATGGCTTCTCAATCTCACCACTGCTGACATCTGGAATCAGAACATTCTTTGTTGTGGAGGACTGGCCTGTGCATTGTGACATATTTAGCAGGAGCACCAGCCTCTACCAAGCAGATGTTAATAGCACCTTTCCATCCCCTCTTGTGATAACCAAAAATATCTCCCAATATTGCCAAATGTCCCCATGTGTGTGTGAGGGATTGCCAACACTTGAGAACAGCTAATCCAGGCCATATTTCTTATCACATGGAACTATTCAAGATACAGTTTTTGTAATAATAGCAAGCAATATCTAGCATATGCTTATGATGTTATATACACCATTGTAAATATTTTATGTGGATTTTGTCACTTAATCCTATGTCATAAGAAATAGATATTAATACCTTTATTTTACAGATCACGGAATTGAAGTAGAAACAGATAAAATTTCTTCCCCAAGTTCACGGAGCTAGTAAGTAGTGACGAAAGGATTTAAACTCAGGCAGTCAGTTCTACCACAATTCTTTAACTACCATTTTGACTCAACCCTTTCAATCCTGACATCTAGTTAGGTATTAAAATCAGGTCATAAAAGAATATTTATACCGTGATATTTTATATTTTTAAACAAGGAGCACTGTGTGTAGACAAAAAGAATTTTAAGAGTGGTTATCATCATGTGGATGTTAGAATTACTAATACTCTTTCTGTATCTCTAAATTTAAAAATAAACACATCTTCAAGAATGTGCAGAGGAGACTAACAGATGTACAAAAATAGTTATAAAGATATAGTAAATATAAATGACCACAAATAAAATAACAGAATATAACAAAAATTAATTAAAGAATAATTTCTGATCAGGAACATCTCAGATGGTGGGGGAAGATTTTAGTAAGTTTTGAGGAGTAGTTAAAATTTTGAGAGGTTCATGTGGGACAAAGTTAAAGACACAGGAGCAGGACTATGCGGGGCATTCTTGTGGAAAAGCAAGAAGTCTTGCTCAGTTTGAGCAGGTAGGAGATAAGAGGGGGAAGACAGTCAAGCTTTATAAATTGGAGAATTCCAAATACTAGAATGATGAGCTCAGAATTCAATGGTAAACTATGAAAATTATTACAGAAATAGGTTATATGATTAGAGGGAGATATATGATTGTTAGATAGATAGATAGATAGATAGATAGATAGATAGATAGACAAATAGACAGATTAGACAGCAGTGGTTACAACCAATTGGAGAGAAATAAAAGACCAATTAAGAGTTAAAAAATGTCACCAAAAATGATGACAGCCTTAATTAGGATGGAACAAAAATAGAAGCAATACTAGGGGCATTGTGGAAAGCAGAAAATGGAAGCTCATCAACATGAACATTTAAAGGCAGATGGAATAAGATAAGCTAGAAGACTAGACTGAAAGTAAGAAGTCATGGAGGCAAAAGGAAAATTAGGAAAGAACCATGTCAAGGAAGCCAAAAGCGAGGCCTCCCTGGTGGCACAAGGGGTCAAGCAACTCACTATGAAGCTAAAGCAATCCGCAGACTCTGCAGCATGAGTTCGATCCCCGGCCAAGGAGGTGACCCACATGGCACAGGAGACCTCTCCTGACTCGCCTGCTGCTCCCCTCAGCAGTGTATTTTGGTCGGTCTGCCTGTTCTGTTCTCTGCTCTGTCTCTGGTGGATCCTCTCAATCCCCGCATCTCTGGCCTGTACTCCAGCTCTTATATGCATAAAATAAATAAATATTAAAAAAAAAAAGGAAGCCAAAAGAGCAGGCAGTTAAAGAGAATCTACAGTGACAGTAGAATTTTGGTAAAACATTCTACTCACAAAGAAAAAGCTAAAGAGTTTAAGTAAGAGGTGGTGATAGATAGAAGGGCAGTGTAGAGACAGTAAGATGAAAGGCTAAAAGACTGTGGTCACGTAATTCTTTCAGGTCTTAGAAGTAGAATAAATAGTTCAGAGGCATCCACTTAGGCCAATTTTGACTGTTATAAACATTATTTTTTTAATCAACTTAGCACTACCAATAGAAAGACCAGACTTCCTCTTTTGGGATACTTCCTCTGTCCTACTCTACAATACTTCAAATTATTCTATAATATCCCCTGTCCCAGATGCCATCCCTTCACACTTAGTTCTGCTACAAATGTCTAAAATAGCAGTAAATATACACTTACTTATTTGAGATCTCTTCCTCGTATATATCAAAAATTAGAACCAACATCTACCTGGAGAGCTCAAATACATTTAGTTTTCATTGCTTTACTGTCTTTTACATTCATGACCCTATGTTTAAAACCCAGGCTGCTCTGTGACTCCCTCTGCTTCTCAGGGTAGACAGCATATTTTATCAATAAATAGGTTTTTTGCCCAAAAAGGCATTGAGGAGGATTCAAATCAATTTGGGGATCACAGAATCACTGATCTTGGATTTTTTTCTGGAATCTTTAAGGAACCTCTTGTTCTTGCTATTTAAGTGCAATAAACTCAAAGGCAAAGTGTGTGTGTGTGTTTATGTGTGTGTATGTGTATATATACATATATATGTATGTGTATATATAAATATATATGTGTGTATGTGTGTATATATATCTTTAAATAATCATGCCCTCGCTTCCTTAGGATATCTTCCCCAAAATCAGAGTACAGAGTGAAAAGGTATGTGATTTTAAGTTTTGTTTTGTTTTGTTTTGTTTTTAATAGAGGCATGCTTTATTTATTTGTTTGCTGGTTTGTTTGTTTGTTTTGTTTATACATGCACTGGGTACAGTCAGAAGCGGGGGAGGGTGAGAGAATTCACCAGAGCCAGAGCAGGGAGCAGAGCAGGCAGAAGGACCGAAGTACACTGCTGAGGGGAGCAGCGGGCGGCAGGAGAGGTCTGCGCACCATGCGGGACCCTCCTCCGGTGGCCGGGGAGCAGCCGGGGATCGAACCGGCGCTGCAGAGGCCGCGGGCAGCTTCGCAACCCAGCGCTCAACCGCTGCGCCACCGGGGAGGCCCTGATTTTAAGTTTTGAAAAATTTTTCAATTAAGTTCTAAAAATATGGTAATTCACCCAACCATGAGCAGTGTACAAAGTTTCTGTTTTCACATACACCCATGCATACACTTGCCACCACTGAATGAAAAGAGTAGAATTTTTAGAATTTTTTTACTAATCTGATGGCTACAAATGGCATCATGAGGTTTTATTTACATTTCTCCTCCTACTAGTCAAAATGGACTCTCCTTGATATAGTTATTGGCCATTTCTATTTTCTCTGTTACAGGTTTCTTGTTCATAGCACCCTTTGCTCATTTTACTCTTGACAGTTTCTTATCATTTTGTAGTGCTCTTTGAAAGTAAGTTTATTAACCCACTGTAAGCCATACATACTGATAATATTTTTCTATCTTTCAAGGTTTCATCCTCCATATGTACTAGTGAATGGCCATTCTTTAGAAAATGGCTCTGAATCAAAAATCTTCCCTGTCCTCTGAGGATTTGTGGCTTTTAAAGTATGACCATTCGATGCAAATGCATTAGAAGATGTGCATGTTTCCTATTATAAAATCAATGCTTCTAAGAATCTCTCTGAAATAAGACAGCATCACATCAAACTTCATATTTCACCTTAAGAAAAATAAACCTCTTCCTGCAAAGGGATGCCTGATTCATTTTCTATCTTTTGTTAGCCCCATTTTTCTAGAACAGTCTTGCTTCCCAAAGTAGTGTGTTCTTCTTTGATACTAAATAGGAATATATGAGACTCATAAAGAAGTTTACACCAAGGGCTCTAGGATCCCTGTAGTTTTCAATTAACTCAGAACAGGCCTGATGTTTTCTAACCTCAAACACTCACTAGATCAAGGATCATACTATCTTAGGTCTATGTATTTTGTCTTTTCAATGAAATAGTAAGCTCAGTTGTCATTTTTCACTTTGCTTTTCAGGAGTCCTGATGGTTCCTTGGACACAGAACAAGGCTTTTTGGCATTTCTCCCTGTGAGTAATGATCTATTTATGGGCCTGTTTCTCTGGCACATTTCTTTTAACATAGTTCTCAAGACACAGAGAAAGAAGGAAGAAAGTTGGGCTAAACTGCTCATGGGCATGAGCCCATGGGATGAAGGAGCAGGTGATTCACTCAGTCAGTCAATCAACAAGTATTAATTGAATTTCTTCTGTGAACAAGCCAGGTGCCCACCTACCTATCCGGCAGAATGTGAGGAAGGTCCCAAGACCCACCTAAGCTAAACCATTTCCTCCCACAACAATAAAATTCAATTCTAAAAGATCTTCATAGATTTTAGTTGAAACCAGTAGCTTCAGAGAAAGAAACACATGGCAGTAATCAAAAGGGGCAAGAAGAGACAGAAATGGAAGGAACACTCAAAGACAGGGCATTCCAAACAAACGACAGTTACAGATGTATTTGAAGACAGAAATAACTTATGCCATGACCATTATAAACCTAGATATTTTTAGAACACAAATACTCATCAAATGATGAGGAAATCGCATGGTTCAGGCCTCAGGGTGAGTTCATGCTGATTATAATCTATAATGGAGATAAAATGGGGGGTGGGGGGAAAACACTGATGTGATCCCACTGTAAGAGTGTGATGGAAACTGCTTGGGCTGGTGAAGGAAAGGAACCGTGTGCTCAAGCCACAGGATGGACACATGCAATACAGAGCAGGGATGGAAGGCAAATAGCCACAGACTGGCAGAAGGCAATTTGATAGTTCTGTGCTCACATACACAGCTAACAAACATTCTTTTTGTGAATTAATATCTCAAAGAGTAGATGAAGTCATTAGGGGGACTAATACTAGGTAAATTATTCTGATCAACAGTGATGTAGAAGTGAGGGAAACATCTCAAAACAGGAACATGAGTGTTCCTGATAGTCAATCAGGAGTATTTCAAGGAATTCAGAAAAGAAAGGGGCAAAAATCCCTTATTCCAAAGCTCTAGAAATGGTAGTTCATTCATTAAAGGGAGTTGGTATTTGTATATGAGAGGAGAGTCTTGAGTGTAAATATATAACTAAAAAAATTATAAATGATTCTGCTGCTGAGTTTTCTAGAAAAGCCAGTGGATTTCAATTAATTCTACTTTAAAAACCATATACCTATGAAGGCACAAAAATAAGATAAATACATTAAAATATATTACAAAGATTTGCAAGAACAGCAATAGCAAGGATAACCTGAAGGGGCCAAGGGTTCAGAAAAAAGAAGAGATAAAGGAGATTTTGTTGGTTTTGGTAAGAATAAGAGATGAAAAATTGGATCAGAGATGGAAAAGGAAAAAAAATGGAACTTGGTAATTCTTGTGTTGCTCTGGATGGGGGTGTGGGAGGCACAGGTGTCTGAAGGAAGGGGTGGAAGTCATGCATGAAGATTCAGCAGCAAGAGCTCTTTAAGAGGGGCAGGAGTAGATAAAAAGAAATATAAGGAAAAGAAAGGTAGCTCAGAGAAAAGAGGCATAAGAGTGGGAAAATGTCAAAGAAGAAACTATACTGGGTGAAGTTCATACTGTGCCAACTGATAAGGTGAAGTTTCTGTTTAGCAGACCCTCATAAACACAAACGTGCTTAAGGATATAGATGCTGGATTTTGTAACAGCAAACCAGTATTTGATTAGTTAATACGAATTTCTAAATGTTGGAAGAAGCTATGATTCTTTGTTCATTTTTAGCATGTCTGTATCTGCAGGGTGTTGCTGATATTTTATAATCCAAGAGTAAGAAAAAGAGAAGCCAACTGACATTTATTGAGAATGAAAAAGCCAGGAGATTTATAGACAGCCCACACACTCTTTACAATAATCCTATGAGGTAGGTGTTATTAGCCAATTTTCAGATAAGGAAATTGCAAGTCAGAGGAGTTAAATACCTTGTCCATGTGAAATTGAAAATCATTTGTATTTCAGAACCCATGGTCATCTCATTGTTTTATAACTATGTCTCTATCAAAATGTCAGTACAAGGATATCATAAACTACCATCTAGGCAACTTTGAGATAAGTCTCTTATCTAACTCTATCTTGTCAAAATATCTTCTTAAGAGAGAGTATTTGGAATCTCTAATCTAGCACATTTCTAACTCACCCTCTCCCTACCCATTACCCAAATATGTAGCTCCATTAGGCATCTAACTTCCAGCTCTCAGAAGCTCAAGGTCGGGCCTCCCCGGTGGCGCAGCGGTTGAGCGCTGGGTTGCGAAGCTGCCCGCAGCCTCTGCAGCACCAGTTCCATGCCCGGCCATCGGGCGAGGGTCCCACATGGTGCGCAGACCTCTCCTGCCGCCCGCTGCTCCCCTCAGCAGTGTACTTCAGTCCTTCTGCCTGCTCTGCTGTCCGCTCTGGCTCTGGTGAATTCTCTCACCCTCCTGCGCTTCTCGCTGTGCCCAGTGCTTGTATAAATAAATAAATAAATCTTAAAAAAATTAAAAAAAAAAAAGCTCAAGGTCATCCCATCATTCATGACTCTTGATATTCACGTATTCATTTGCTCTTCCATTTATTCATTCAACAAAATTCTATTCAATTAATAGAATTTTATTCAATGAATAGAATTTTATTCAATGAATATGTCTAATAATCAAAGAAAAGAAATGTGTCCAGTTTCAACTGTTGCCTGACTGTCATTAAGATCTCAAGCATATCCAGATGTATCCCGTTCATCCAGTTGAATTTTCCAAGTGATTTTCAATAAAATGGTTTGGGTATCTCCAAATCTATAGAAGTAAGAGGTACAGAATCCTCACTTTGTCAGAGATGCTTTTGAAACACATGGCCCTATAATCTGGCAATGCCTTGGTTCATGAGAAGCAGCTGATTCCTCCTTTTGTTCTCACCATCTCCCTCTTTCAGAGAACTTCACAGACCCATTAACTTCTGCCCCTCAAACAACAGGGGCAGCCCCCTCCTCTACTCACACAGTTTTAAATCAAGGCTGAGAATCTCCTCAACGTTTCTGAGTAATCTCAGACACACTTCATATTAAAACAAGAACATAGTAAGCATAAAACTTAAGTGCTTTAGATAAGTAATTTTGGGCCAACTAGGTTGAATGCCAAATATGTACTCTTACACCACAGAACACTACCAAGTCATATAAGAAAGAAACACATCTGATCCTGGAGTGATTTTATCCTCAGTCAGCTTGTGTATTTCTGTCTAAATCATACTACATACTTTGATTTTTGATTGTTAAGTGAACAGTAAAAATTTGAGCCTCACATTAATGGAAGAATTTCTTCATCTTCTTCATTTTCTGTAAGTTAATGGTTCTGAATTAGTAACAAAGTATTAACAAATAAACACTTTTGCAGACTTTTAAAGTTCACCCCCTCATACATTATCTCAGAACAATTTGTGAGTTATCCTTGTCCCCATTTTATACACGAAACAAGTAAATCTCGAAAGGTTAAGAAAACGTGCAGGTCACACACTGACTAAGTGGCATTGCCAAGACTCAAATGCAGAACTTTTTACTGTAGTCTCGCACTTTCCACTATGTCCAAAGGATCTTTATATTCTCTTTGGTAGTGGGTATGGACTATAAAGTTGCTTGGGGAAGAGAGTATAAGTCATTCATTAAGGATTAGCAGCAAGGGCTGTCTAAAATGGGCAAGAGGCCCTCCAAGTGCAGGCGATTGAGCGCCGCACTGTGAAGCTGTCCGCAGCCTCTGCAGCACAGGTTCCACCCTGGCTGGCCAGCGAGAACCCCACATGGTGAAACAGACCTCTCCTGTCTCCCCTGGTGCTCCCCTCAGCAGTGTATTTCTTCAGTCCTCCTGTTCTCGTCCCTGCTCTGTCTCCGGTGAATCCTCTCACCCTCCCACACATCTGGCCTGTACCCCGGTTCTTGTATAAAAATAAATAAATCTTTCAAAAAATAAAAAATAAATAAAATAAAATGGGCAAGAGAGTAAAGATGAAAGCAAGGGAATGGTTACTCTAGAGAAAAGGAATAGAAGACCGAGATTAAGTCAGAGGAGATGAAGACATCCTGGGTGAGGTCATGCAGAGCCATTGTTAAGGTGAAGTTTGTGTTTCATCTCCTATAATATTGGAACAATAATTCCTATTTCCTTCACCTTTTAATAATATTTAAATCGCCTTCATTTATAAAATAGTATTTAGGAAATTAGAATTCTATAAAACTTCCTTTCAGTAAAACACGGAATCACTGAAATGATAGCTGTTTCCTAAACTGCACTTGAAAAATAATTCAGAATTACTTTTGAAAAAAAAGAAAAGTTCTCACTTTTTTTCCTATGGTTCTGGACGTTCAAGAACAGACTTACTAGAAGGCTGGATCTACCTTAAAGGTATTCCCTATTATTTTGGGGATGGATAACAAAAATATGACATTTGGGGATTACCAGCATAGTGAATCATATTTTTTAACATCTTGGGTCAAATCACAATTTTTTAAAGGGGGTTAAAGAGTCAGAGAAGAAAATGTGATGACCCTGTATTTTTTATCTTTTATTTTATTTTATACATTTTTACATCATTTTTCATTTTTGCACAATGTATGCATTTTCATCTTGGTTATATTCCCCATACAATTCCCACCTTCCTACCCCCCCTTATTTTGACCCTAATCCTTCCTCCCAAGTCGCCTTCCCCCCGTAGTGTGTCTCTGGTTTATAGCTGCTTGTTGATTTTGATTTTTACACAATGGAATATTACTCAGCAATCAAAAAAGATAAACTCATGCAATTTGCAGCAACGTGGATGGAGCTGGAAGGGATCGTGCTCAGCAAAATAAGCCAGAAAGAAAAAGAAAAATACTGGATGGTCTCACTCATAGCAGGAATTTAGAAAACCTAAATAAGCGACCAGGAAAAAGACAACCCTGTATATTAAAGCTTCACGTTAGATTCTGAGAGCTCTATCAGCTACATGCCCTGTGTATGTCATAAACAATGAATGATACAGTATAACTACAACTTCTTTAGTCCTTATTATATTCTAAATTCTGTGGTAAGGCAGTAATTTATAAATGCTTTACATTCCCTATTTCAGAGATGGGTACTTTTATTATCTCCATCTCACAGATGAGGGATCAGAGACTTAGAAAGACTAAGGATTTGACCTGGATCACAATGCCAGTGGCAGAGCTGGGACTAGACACCAACCTCATCTGACTCCACAGTCCAAACTGTTATCATAATACATGATCCTGCGTCCATGGCAGGGAAACCAGGTTGGAGTACTTAAGAATCAGAGTTTTACTTTATGCTCACATCACAGAGAAAAATCATCAGTCAATAGAAGGAAGACTCCCTGCCTTGATTAAAGTTGACAGGTAAAATGCATTTATTTTAGAATTCATTCCTTAACATTTAAGATGGCAAGAAGTGAAGCTGAAAATAAATTTCCGCTAATATATTTAGAGAAGAATACCCTTTCCAGGTAACGCGGGCACATCTCATCTCAACATTATGGTGAGGCTGTTACTAAAAATTATGGTCAAAGTGTTAACTAAAACAGAAGACTGTCAGGCCAGGGAGGAGAAGCAGATGGAGCTGGGGCAGGGTTTGGTTGTGCGGGGAGGGGTGTTGAGGATATCTGCAGTAGCTCTTGGACGACAATGTTTACATAAAGCATGAATTCCAATTTGTTAGGGATTCATTGCTCAAGCTAGTGTTTGGAAGTGAGTTCCCTAGTTCCCTCTTCCAGATGTAAGGACTGTTTTTAGTCAGGTATAATGGAATCAGCACTGTCTTAATAGGCTAGAAACCAGTTTTCATTCCAGTCTCTAATCACCAGCTGTGGAACCTTAGACAAGTCACTCAACTTTGACGGATCTCAATTTTCTCATCCACAAAACTAAGACAATTGGAATGGGCCATCCCTTCCAACAATTCTGTGAATCAAGGCCTTCATTAAGTTCAAATTAATTCATTATTTTATGCCTTGCTAAATAGAGTGCCAGCTTCTAAATGTAGGTGGCTCCTAGAAACAGCTCACTGACTGATCGACAAAATATACATGAAGGCAGATGGCCAAAGGACCCTAGGAGATGTCAGCTGAGTTCTATTTTAGGAAGCAAAACAGCATTTACAGGGCCTCCCCGGTGGCTCAGCGGTTGAGCGCTGGGTTGCGAAGCTGCCCGCAGCCTCTGCAGCACCGGTTTGATCCCGGCCACCAGGCGAGGGTCCCACATGGCGTGCAGACCTCTCCTGCCGCCCGCTGCTCCCCTCAGCAGTGTATTTCGTCAGTCTGCCTGCTCTGCTCCCCGCTCTGGCTCTGGTGAATTCTCTCACCCTCCAGCGCTTCAGACCATACCCAGTGCTTGTATAAATAAATGAAAAAAACAAAACAAAACAAAACAAAAACAGCATTTACACTTATCAAACAACAGAAATAGTCACCAAATGTTTATTAATCTAAAGAAATTACTTTCCTTTGAAATATGTACAGTATAATCCCACCTTTTAAAATAATAGAGTCTAATATATATAAATGTTAATGGACAAAAAATTGGAGTAAAATACACCAATTGACAATGGTTTTCTGGGAAAGAGGTTGGCAGAAATATGACTGATTTTTACATTCTGCATCACATACTTCATTATATCTGCTTTTTGTGTAACACTGTAGCACATATATAATTGGTTTCATTTTTTGATTGCTTAAAAATTCTAATTGTTCCAAAATAAGACAGCCAGGAATTGTGTCACATGTTACATGTCAGCCCATGCAAAAAACCAAGCCCAAATGCTTTTCTCAAACCTAGAGATATAGCCTTGCTTTTATACTGCAACACACACATGCACGCACGCACACACACACACAATTTCATTCCAGGTAATACAAGTGTGAATGAAAAGGTTCTACTTTTTTTTTTTTTCAGTTCCTCTGACCCCCAGGAGAGAAGCCTGTGGGCTGATTATTAGAGCATTGACTGTGTGCGTTTGCCTGGGAGCGATAGCTAGCAAAGGCTGGAAGATGGAAATAATGATAAAGCATGCCCAGCTTGGAGAGCTCAGAGCTGAACTGCACCACTCTCAACCAGATTTTATTTCTTCTTAATTATATCTGATTCCACTTGATTATGCACTTCATTGAATTTAAAATATTGGGGGGTCACTGTTCCAGTCTACTTATCAGAAATGTCAATAAAAAAGAGCACCCTGGAAACCCTTGACAGTCAGCCATGTAAATATATTACCCCTCATTGTGACAGATTTGCTCCAGTAATTATGATCACCTTTGCCGCAGTCCGTGTCTGAGCATTTCTAGAACACTTGATGGCTAATACCCCAAGAAAAAGCCTGATCTAACATAATGGAGGCAATATAAAATTTGTGCTATTATGTCATGTAAAAGTTTACAACACTGACACAAAGAGAGGTATTTGTTTCCAATGTATGTATCTCTGCTTCCTGTTGTTATTGACGAATGGAGAAGATAAATGTACCATAGAGGGAGCAATAACAACAGGGAGTGAAGCTGCCTGCTGACTTGCCATGCAGCCAACCCAGACAAACTGCTGAAGGCCTGATCCTAAGGCTTTGATGATGGTGAGAAGGGATGGGGTAATCTGTCACCCCAAGTCTCTCAGGAGCAGGAGAATAAAATGGAATGAACACAGGCATTGAACTTAGGCCTGGGTTGGAATCCAGCTCAAGCTTTGTGAGCTTGTATACACTAACTCACCTTTCTTAGACTTGGTTTACTCAGCTGTCTAATGGAGGCATTCATACCAATTCCAGCATGCTGTGTCAATTAATGAAATAGTATCTGTAAAGCCACTTCTGTAGGTGACAGTAATAACTTGTGTGGAAATTAGTAGATACCCCCTCAAAGTTACCCCCTTTATCTCTTTTTTCCCTTTCCATTAATTCTTCTTTTCTTTCCTTTTTTTTCCAAAAATGCCCAAGTATTTTTCACTTTCTGGGCTCAAATCCTCAAAATAGGCCAGCAGTGCCATAAGCCAACATCAGTCAAGTTGATGGGTAAAATAATTTTCTCCCTTTTCCAAAAATTCAAAAATATAGAAGTATATAAACAACCATATGCATAAAATTATAAATGAAGAAACTAGTCTAGATGATCTCTCCATTCTCCGTTAGTCCCGCAGCAGACAGATATATAGGGGATACGCAAATAGCTTTTACTTTTTCCTTTTGGTCTTGCTTTTACACCATGAATGTAACATTTCCTAATTAGTATATTACCATGTCATGAGACTTTTATTAATAGCTAGTACATCCATGTTGAATGGTGGCTCCTCCAATATTTTCAATGAGGGCTCTTGCCATACTGTGTAATGGCCTCCTTATGCCAGTGTTAGAAGGCTAGAAAGTATCCTCCTTCCTGTTTGTGGAAAAATCAGATCTGGGATTAGGCTGAAGTGCATAAAGCACTTCCATCTCATGAAAAATTTAAATGAGTGCCAAAAAAACTTAATAATCAAGGCGAATGATAGTTTTTAAAATCAATTTGTAAAAAGATCATGATGAATAAGACATCAAAGGTGCAAATAAAGTCAGGGACCTACCCTGCATCTGCACAGCCCTGCCTCCTTTTGCTCACCCTGATCAGGCCCTGGGGAAGTCAGTATTTGAAATCAGAAGCCTGGGGTTGTGGTCCCAGTTCTGACACCGCTTAGCTATATGGCCTCTAGGGAGTCACTCTCTGGTTCTCAGCTTCCTCATCTTGTTTCACTTAGTCTGATTAAAAAACTTCCAGTGAAGCTTTGAACTTGAAAATTCTATGATTTTCTGTAACATGAAGCTGAATAATCAGGGAATCGTGACTGACTAAAAAGGACAAAATTAATTCACTCAGTAATTCAATCCAGAATATTTACTGAGTAATTATTATGTGTCAAATGCTGTGTTGGGGGCTGCAAATAACAAAGTTGGGGGTACAGAAACATGTGGAAAAGGAAGCCAGCCTTAGTGCTAAAAAAGTCAGGACAATCTTGGCTAGGTAGTGACTCTGACCTCAAGGACTAAGGGTGCAGAGAGGGGGCAGCAAGGAGAAAATGCCAGAGAGGACAGAATGTCCAAAGACCTGAAGCTGAAAAAGAAAATTCTCAATTGAAGCACTGTAATAAATTCACTGTGGCTAAAACATAAATAGGATGAATTAAATATTTTCCAAAACCAGTCTTTGATTACAAGGCGTTAATGAAAGTCTTTAGCAGAGTGGAATACAAAGGCACTAGGTAATGGTCTGACCTAAGTCCCTGTCACTGCCCTGTTGCCAACTAGCTAGATGGTAGGGCTTCCAAATCCACTAGGATTCTATCTTAAAACACATTACAAACACTTCTATGAAGAGAGGTATTTAATTCCCAAAGAAGTTTGCAAACCTCACATCGGAGATATTTAGAGTGTACATCCCTCAACATCAAAGAGGTGCTATAATTAATGCATGTAGTCACTTTCCTGAAAACAGTTTGCTAAACATCTAAGTAGTTGTTGTTTGAAACCTGTGAGCATGAAGAATGCAAGCACCACCCTAGAGGCAGGCAAACTTTTATCTTCCCCAGATAGGTGAGAAGAACTCAAATTTCATGGGCAAACACACCTTGGGTACTCTACATAGGCTTATGACTGCAGATCTGATCTGCTCCTACCATATCTGTGTCTGCTGATTTAATTCCTGCACGTAGAAAGATAGGTTTAGAGCCAGCTGTTTATAACCAACCAGAAATAAGTTTAAAGGAACACCAAAATACACAGTCTTTACATTTCTAAGCATAAAGTGAAAGCTTTATGTTTTTAACCTCACTGTTGTCAGACATCATTCCAATCATTTATTGAAGTATTTGTTCTATGTCAAAATGTATAAATATTAACTCACAACCCCAGGTGATGAGTGAAGATGTTTATCTTCATCTTACAAGCGGGAATAATTTGAAGCAAGGAGAGATGAACTGCTTGCCCAAAGTGACACAGATTCTGGGTAGTAGACCCAGAATTCCCATACAGTCTTGTCTACTCCAGAGTCTGTGCTCAGCCACCAGGTTCCAGAATGAGGTCCATCACCCTGCAAGTCCAAGTGAACCCTTAGAGTATGGGGAGCTCAGAGGCTCCTGAAGTTTCCAGGACACTCAAGGATCTGAATTCTCTTGGTTTTGGTAAGCACCCCAGTCATTTAGTTGTCGGGGACAAACACACACCCCACATCTGTCCTCACATCCACTTCTCCATGTTCCTGGAAAGAGTTCTCCTCCCTCCTCCCTCTCCTCTCCTGCTATCATTCTCCACAGACTCAAACTCCTTAGACTCAAACTCTTCACATCTGCTCCCCCTTGTATTCGAGGTTCACTTTTCCCTGTATCCCAATAACTCCTTCCTCGCCAGACTTCATAAATGACTGATAGGTGTGCATTTCTCTGCTTTTCTTACCTCCTGCTCCCCACTGACCTCCCTGAAATCTGGCGTCCGGGCACACCACTGCACTAAAATTGCTTTCTTAATGGTCACCAGTGAATTCCTTTCATTGACATTTTTCAGCTCCCTACTTTCAATCTTTTCAATCTCTCCACACTTAAAATCATCCCGGTTAATTTACACCTTTGATAAAGGGAGTCAGTGAGTATGGTTTCTAATAGGGACTTTGAGACCCAATTCGGCCACTTCCGAGCATGAGAACTGTGGTGTCTCGGCCGCCTCAGTGGTCAAATAGAGAGAGGAATTGCAGGTGGCATGGGGATTAAGGAGATCCCACACGCAGGCACTCGAACAAGGCTTGCCACACAGATAGGACTGCTCCTGTAAAGTCAGACCATCCCTCTCTTGATTCCCTCAGGCTTCTGTTTTCATCCCTGTTCTTCCCCATCTGGTAAGAGTTTTCTACGGTGCTTCATCTTTCCTCAATCCCTACATTTTGCTGAATTTTAAGATTTAGCTTTTGGCTTTATGGCCTCCTGTCTCTCCATCTTCTCCTTTAACAAAAACAATAGATGGCTTTCCTATAAAATCACTACATGTTGAAATATGTACTGTGTGCTTTCCAGGATGTGCCAGCATCACCCCAAAATCAATTTCCACAAGACAGTATTGAGTTTTTCACTTTTCTGGGCTCCCCATTCTTTGGCCACTGCCACCCAACTACCAAAGGTCAAATCTAAAGCACTATCTTTGATACCTCTTTTTTGTCCCCTGCAGCAAATTCTTATGTGCTTATCCATTCTGATACTTCTTTTTTTGCCCCCCCCCAGCCCCCATTCTGACACTTCTTATTAGGATTTTTAAGATTAAAACTCAGTACACTTGGGTTTGGTTCAGTAAGGGACCTAACCCTAGGGCTGCACCATTGATGACTGGCACATATGATGCCTAGCCCTCACCCAAGATGCCAAAATGCTACAAAATCTTTACATGAAAAAAATGTGGTCTACAAACTCTATGGCCTCAGATTATCTGAAAAGTTTGATCAAAGTGCCTGAAATCAAGAAATTCTGAAAAGTAAGAAGGAAGGAAAAGGAGATTCAGATTTACTGCCAGTCTATTATGAATCAGGAATTGTGCTAAGTGTTGTTTCTCCCAAGATGGGCCGATAATATAATTTTTTTAATGTAAGAAATGGGATGTCACAAAGCTTCCTTCTCATTGGTGCTTCGTAGACAGTTCATCACAGAGGTAATTTCCTGGATCATGCACCCATGACCTCCCAAAGGTTGATCACTTTGGAGAAATAGAAGTCATGATTGAACGTCTACAGTTCTAATATAGAGAGCATTACTTCGTGAATGGCATCTATTCATTGATTTAATCATTCATTCAAATATTTTATTAAGTTCCTATTCTGTTCTAGGGTCATGATGATTGCTGGAAATGCAACTATGAATGCCTTTCCCTCAAAGCCCAGGAAAGACAGCTAGGTAAGAGAATGCTGAGGGAGCCAGGCTACTGTGGCAGCACTCAGAAGGCCCTTCTTAGATTAGTAAATTTAGATTAGTTTACTTTTCTCACTTGTCTCCCAGCTAGATGCCTTATCTTCATTCTTACTGCAGCTGTCCTCATCACTTCACACCTACATTTCCACGGTGAACTGCCTCCAGTCTCACCACCTTCAAACCATCCTCCACACTGTGGTCACAGCCTTCTTTTTCTAAAGCAAATCTAATCATACCTCAAACTTTCCCAATCTCCAAACTCTCTCCTAGCCTTTCAGATAGAACTGAAGCAATATGGGAGGAGAGGAGAGCATATTTCTATCACACCAGATCTCTACTTATCTCTCTGGCCTAATGGTTTGTTTCTCCTTGGGATCTAAAACCCATGTCTCAAACTGCAGCCACAGAGAACTACTTCCAGTTCACATAGTTTTTTTTTTTTGCCTGGAAAGCCTAATTCTTGCCCCTCACAACTCAGCTCAATGCCAACTCCCTAAGAAGCCTTCTCAATTTTCTTTAGTGGGATGCCCTCCCTTTGTGCTTCTAAGCCCCCAGATCATATCTTTGCCCAAACACTTCCTCTATGGCATTAGTTGTTAGTGTCACCCATCCCCCACCCCTTCATGCCCTGTCCACACTCCAGCACCCTGTGCTCTACCCACATGGTTTGGCTTACAGCTACCCTAAATTATTGGGCACTCTCACACTTTCCTCTGACTGAAATGTCCTTTCTATTCTTTTCTATTTGGAAAAGGACTATTTATTTTTCAAAAATATCTCAAAAACTACCTGCTCAGAGTCTCCAGAAGAAAAAAAAAATTATATGCCTGAACTGTTGATTCTTAATTTATTCTACAATTGTATCATTTAATCAGACTGTATCACAGTTAGCTAAAAATCTGTTTCTCCTTCCTTGAAAGCTGGGATTATTTTTTACTTTCTTGTTTTTCTCCTTCAGCCTCCAGCATATAAGTGCTGATGTGTATCTTCTAAATGTTGAGAAAATTCAGGAGGGAGGAGGGAGTGTACAGCAGACATGTTAAGAGCTCACAGTGCAATGCAGAGCAATATTACTCTATGTCATGCATGTGAATCTTGCATTTACAACTAAATCATAAACCCTTTGGGGGGCAGAACTATACTACATATTTTTACAGGGCCCACATTGTTAAATATGGGAAGGGGGATCAACAAACAACTTGTAAATAGGATCTGAATATAACCCAAATGAATTGAACTTGCAGATGTAGGAAAAGGAAATATAAAGAGAAAAATAAAATTCTAATATAAAGCAAAAAATAATCTAAATCTTTTCTTGCCAAGTTTTGCAGAGAAAATGATGAGAATATTCATCATGAAATAAAAATGACATGCTGACAATTATATTTAAACCCCTTCAATGACAATTTCTCACCTTGCAAATATTTCTAAAAAGCTTTTTTATTGACTAGTTGTTTGAAAAAAAGAGAGAAAAAACTTTTGGATTTCCATATTACTGAATTTTTTTTTAATCAGAAGAGCAAAGTTGTTTTAATGATATGCAACCCTTTCTTAATTCCCTTCGTTTTCTCTTTCCTTTATTCCCCTTCCTTTTCTTTCTCAAAAACTTCACCTTTGGCTATGATGACTTACTTTCTCAATTAGCTTCATTAATATCACACTCTTTTCCACTTCAGAAAAGCTTTAAAAAATGTCAAAAATAAAAATAAAAAGGTTCCCCAAGGCAGTAGAGAGATGGCCTCCACCTGCCATCTTAAAGTGAAGAGAATCCCCTCTGCCAACCCATAGTCACAAGTACTAGATTCGCGCTTCCAATATTCTGTCATATCAGCTTGACTTTCAGATATCCCACACACTTCTCTTACAAATTCAAGGCTCCTGAGATATAAAGACCCAAGAATGTACCTGTCTGTCCATCCAGTCTTCCAGGCATATACAAAATGACAAGATAGAGAAACTTTCACACATGGCACTTTCTAGAATGAAAGACCAAATTTAGATTGCTCTATAGGTTAGCCCAGGAATAATCAAGTCTTATGCTCCAGATGTGACATTCCAGAGAAAAATTAGAGTCCCACCAACCATAGGAGAAGTAGAAGGGCATGTGAATTCAATAAAGGCTGCAGGGTTCTTTGCCTCACACTTGCCTTATTCCTGCCTTAATCTGCCTCTAGTCTCTCCTCTCCTACATGACCATCATCTGTCCCTCTTCTATTCCCCTTTGTCCCGGTTCTGGACTACTCGTGTGGATTCTGACTTTGCCGTTTCAAACGACCATTATATTTGTGGCTATTCCCAGGTGCCAGCAACAGCTCTGCACTCTGACCCTACCCCACTGGGACTGGCATTTCAGGGAATTCCTTTCTCCGGACCTTTTCGATCAGACAGAAAAGATCAGAAAGGTGCATGTCCACAAGCTAGATATCAGGCTGCAGATAATCTCTCACACCAAAGAGGTTGAAATGGAAAACGACATCCCCACAAAGAAAAAAAAAAAAAAAAAACAGCTCAGAATCCTGCACTTATTCCACGTGTGTGTCATAAAACCCCAGGGCAAAAATGAAGCCCCAGCTTCCCTGGGCTGCTGTCGCGGCTAAGGCAGCCCCAGCTCATCTCCCAGGGCTGCCGCCTTGGTGCCTGCGAAGACAGCACCTTCCCCAGGGGAGGACAGATCCCGGCTGGCTCCAAGCATTTCTAGGAGGTGATTATGGCAAGCCTTTCAGTAACTCATCATTCATGCCCGCACTGACCCCAGCCTCACCCCGGCGCCTCTGGCACCCAAGCGGAATAAGAAAGCCGAAGGCTACCCCTCCAATTCCCCAGGTGACACCGCGCACACACGACGATGCGCCCAGGGCGCGGGCGGAGGTTGGGGTGGAGGAAAGGATGACAGGTGCCCACGCCTGACGGGAAATCAAAGACACCCCTTTCATCTAGGGGTGAGAAATCCCAACCCCGCTGGGGCCGGAGGACTTGGCACCAGCCACCCACAGGCGCCCCCGCCTGCAAGCCGGCTCTGGTGCAGCCCGGAATGCAGCCAGGAGCGTGGCACGCGACCGGACGAAGGAAACCTCCACGCCCCCTTTGTCTGCACGTTCCCCAAATGACAAGGGAGGAAACTTTACGATCAGGGAGGGTGCAGCTTTCTGCTGACACCTCGCAGAAAGCGACCCTTCCTGAGATGCCCCTCTCGCCCGGCACAGCCCGGGCGCCGCCTTCCTATGCACCTTCAAACCCGCAAGCCGGGTTTGGGCCACCTGTGCTGCCGCGTGGGGCCGGGCACCTGCTCCTGCCACCCCGGCGTCCCGGAGCGGCCCGCGGCGGCAGGCACCCCACTCACCTCTCGTGGTGGAGCGTCCTCCCTGGCGCCCTGCGGGGTCGACCGGCTCTCGGGAGCTCGGCGCATTCAGGCAGCGGCGGGAGACGCGCTCCCCGGGCTCTGCTGCATTCTGCCTGCGTGGGAGAGCGAGCCGGCGAGCGCGCGGCGCGGGCGTGTACGAGTGTGTGTTTGTGAGAGTATGTGTAGCTGTGCCCGGGTACGAGTATGCGAGTGTGTGTGTGTTTGTGCGCGCGCGCGCGTGGAGCGGGGTGCGCGGGATCACAGCTCCCCCTCGGCACCCATCGTGGGCTCTGCCTCTCCTCCGCCTCCTTCTTGCTGTACCGCTTTTACAGGGTCCAGGTTTCAGGATCTCCTGTTTGTTTAATGAAAGGAAGAAGCAAAAGGCAGCGCGGAGGAGGGGCTGGGGTGGCGGGGAGGCGGGGAGGGCCCGCGCCGCGCATGCTCAGGGAGGCGCACTGAGCGCTCTCCGGCGCTCAGGCACCGGGCGGAGAGAGAGCTGGGGGCTGAGAGCAGCGAGGCTGTGCCCACCAGGGTGCTGGAGGCTCCGTGGGGATCCCGGAAGGCAGCGGGGAAACCTGACAGCAGAGGTGCGCCCCGCGGTGGGGGAAGCCGGTGGCGGGATCCCCACCCCACCGAAGAGACCAATTCGGCTGCAAGTCCTCTAAGGAGGACTCTCCTTGCTGCAAGAAAATGCTTGTTCCAGGGAGGCTGCGGACTGCTCTTACCTCTGTGCGGTGGGGCACCGTGGTGCAGCTCCCCAGAGGTCAAGAGGAACCACAGACAGCACCTGAACTAAAATGAGTTTCCTCATTTGTGTAGCTTTCTTTAAAAAAAAAAAAAAAAAAGATTTAATTTATGCATCAAGAGCTGGGGTACAGGCCAGAGATGGGGGGGGGTGAGAGGACTCACCAGAGACAGAGTGGGGAACAGAACAGACAGACTGACTGAAAACACTGCTGAAGGGAGAAGCAGCGAGCAAGACAGGAGAGGTCTGCTGCACCATGTGGGTAGCTCCCTGGCCAGCCAGGATTGAACTTGTGCTGCAGAGGCTGTGGCTAGCTTCACAGTGCTGTGCTCAACCCCTTGCGCCCCCAGGGAGGCTCGAAGTACTTCTGTTTTATTTTTTAAAATTTTTTAAAGATTTATCCATTTGTGCATACAAGAGCTGGAGTACAGGCCAGAGGGGTGGGGGTCTGTGTGTGTGAGAGGATTCACCAGAGACAGAGTGGGGAACAGAACAGGCAGACTGACTGAAATACACTGCTGAGGGGAGCAGCAGGCATGACAGGAGAGGTCTGCTATACCATGTGGTTTGCTCTCTGGCCGGCCGGGAATCGAACTCATGCTGCAGAGGCTGCAGAATGCTTCGTACTGCGGTGTTTAAACTCTTGCGCTACCAGAGAGGCCCCTAATTTGTGTAGCTTTCTTCCTCTCCCACTTCCACTCTGTGGGGGGCAGAAAGAGGTAACTGCCCCCTGGGGTCCCAAAACAGGTCTGGTGGGAAGAAAGCATTGAGGGGCACATCACAACCCTCTTCCAAAGGCCAAAGCAGGAGTGGAAGGAAGGTGAGTCTCAAGCAACTCCATTGTCAGCCTCCGTTAGTGAGAGGGCAAAGTGGAGGAGGCATTTACCCAGTTCAAGAAGGCAAAAAGAACAATAGATCCATTGTCAGACTTTCCTCGAATAGTGAAGCAGTTCGATGTCTTCCTAGGTAAGGATTCTGACTACTTGGTAAAGCAGAACTGTCTACACGCAAAGTCCAGAGAACCTGAGCCCCCAAGAGTGATGGCACAATAACATGAGGACCCGGGGGGTGCTGGGTTAGAGTCTGCCAGTGAGTGGAAACTCTTCTTCAGTGAGACTATTCTATGAGCAAAACAGGCCAGTGGTTAGGACTCATTCAAGAACTTCCATTTTCAACCTCTTCTTGCTTGATCACCCTGTGTGTCCCTCCTGTTTTTCTCTCCTTCAGATGCAAAGATATCGCAAGCAGGAAACTCCCTGTAAAGAAAGATACTCCTTCCTCTTGTTATTCATTTATGGTTCCTCCAGAAAAGGACTACCTTTAGATCACCCCAACTTTAGAGGAAAAGAAGACGGTGTATTAGGCAAATCTTTTTAAGCTTTCATTAAAGATCACCTCTGACCATTTCCACTCTGGAGTGCAAGTGAGCAGATGCCTTTGTTCTGAACTCTGACCTGGTCGCATTTGTCTTCCCAATCATAATGCCCAGTGACACCAGAACAGCAGGACAATTAGATCAAGCCCTAGAGCACACCCGGAGGAGAGAAAACAGCTTGTGTAAATACCACCAACAAAAGCAAAGTTTAGGAGGAAAAGAGAGGAAGGAAGGAAGGAAGGAAGGAAGGAAGGAGGGAAGGAGGGAAGGAGGGAAGGAGGGAAGGAGGGAAGGAGGGAAGGAGGGAAGGAGGGAAGGAGGGAAGGAGGGAAGGAGGGAAGGAAGGAAGGAAGGAAGGAAGGAAGGAAGGAAGGAAGGAAGGAAGGAAGGAAGGAAGGAAGGAAAGAAATTAAAAAAAAATAGAAAGGAAAAGTTCTTAAGAAGTGGAACTGCTCCCCACACACACCTTGTAGTGGCTGGTTCCTTCTCTCAGTAGCTCTCTGAAAGAGTAGCACTGCAGCAGCATCTCTTTGCTTAAAAAGGACAGTGAGTCTGAATCTTTATCCACCAGGTAAGAGAGAACAGCTTCTCCTGAAAAACAGCAAAACCTCCTTCGTGAACCATCCACAATATCTGCACCTCCTTCTTCCATGCCTGTTTATTCATTCCTTCCTCTTGGCACCGCGATCTTTGGAAGGCATCTGAGATAGCTCTTCCTTGTTACCACATTGCCCTCAGAGCAGTGTGAATAATGTTGGCTGGAGTTATAGGTTGCTGGCACTGGCAGAACCTTGAGATAGAAAAGCCCTTCCCCCTGCCCTAAACATGAGTAAGGGAAGGCTCTGAATCCCAGAAGTGAGCGAGCCAAGGAGCAAAGTGGGGTTGGGGTGCAGCAGGTCTGGACTTGGTAGTTCTAGCAGTAAAGGCATTTCCCCAACAATAAGTGTCCGGGAAGCTCTTCTCTTTGTCTGGGGTCACCTTGGGTACAGGATATCATTCCCTGATGCTCACGGACACATGTTTGCCATCTCATAGCTCCAATAAGGTCAAGAATGAAAGAGACTATAAATTCAGAATTTCTAATAAAGTAGAATCCTTTCTGGTACTGTTATGAGAGGTTGAGAAGCAGCTCACTTTTTAAAATTGGGGGGAAACATGAAATGGAGACATTAAATGAGATGATGTACATAAAACACTTAACACTGTCATGCACAGCAAGCTCCCCATAACTTGTATGTATGTTATGTTAACATTTTCATTATATGGTGTTTTTAAGGACTGGAGGCTTTGTCCCCCTATGCTTAAATAAATGAAATAGATGAAAGCCAAATGCCTTCCAATTTTCCTTCTGACTTCCTACATTGCACCCTCAAACACATCACCAGGCAACTAATATATTCAAATCCACAAGATGAAAAGCATGCTATAAAAATGTGTAAATGGTGCCTAACCCCTTCCACATTCGGATCTGGAGACAAGTGTGAGACAGCAAGGTCTGTCATTAACAGGCCTCAAGCACTTTTCACCTCTCACATCTCACAGAGGTTCAGGACCCTGGCAGAGTCTGTTGTCAGGCCCCAGCTACACGGATTCATCAAGCTTTGTATTTCCACCCTTTTTGCCATCCTAATTTTAGCTCTTCTGTTACTCCTTCTAGGTAACAGAATGCCCAAAGCCAATTAATATGCACACATCTGCAGATGGTTTTGAGATGAATTAATAGTCAAACTTTCAGTGACTGCAAGGAACTTCAATGCTCCTTTAATTCAGATTGCAGACCTAACATTCATCCCCATATCTAACAGACAGCCCCTCTCTTTACCAGCAAGCATGTCTAATTGCTGCATGTCCTATGTTAAAAATAAGCAAGTATTGCCACTGTTCAAAGCAAAATGTCAATACCAAAAGCAATTTCAGAATTATTAAAAACCAATAATAGACACAATGCTTAAACATAATAACGCTTCATAAGTTATGGATACTATACAGATGTCTCAGTTCTTTGAAAATAATTTCATTAGGTTATACAGTTCTGAAATAATGCAATTCTAAGGAGACATAGCATGTACTTAGGTTCTGCTCTGAATACTGTCTAATACTTGTGAGACACACTCACCATTTGCATCTAAATTGTGTTCTGCCTAGTTTTGGTTATTTTCAAATGCTAGTATTTTCAAGTGCTAGTATTTTCAAATACTAGTAAGACTAGTAAATTTATCACTTTCTCCTTGTAGAAATTTCATAAGTATCTATTAATCTTATCTGATTTAGTAAAAATATCGTCATGACTTTAAAGTCTAAACTGTTATTTTAAAAAAGTCAATGTTTCATGACTGTCACCCTTAACAAGTCCTTTTTTTATGTTTGACTTGCCACCACCTACGTTAGTTGTAAGTCATTCAAGGGCAGAGGTTTATTTCTTTTTTATGCTCCTGATGCCTCATGAAACTGAGCAAATGGAATATGTTCAGTAAATATATATATATAAATGTATGAGTACAGAGCCAAAAATAAATTTTTGCTGGTAAAATGTTGACTTTGGAAAAGACTCCCAAACACGATGACTTTTGGTATTCCTCAAAGACCATAAACTCATAGACACTATTATGGTTTGATGTGTGTGATTATTTAAAAATGGAAGTTGGATGAGAAAGGCAAAGCAGGCTTCTGTAGATTGTGTTTATCCTGGGAAACATATAAATCAAGCCCACTCTAATTTTTCTGGTTCAGAAAGGAAATGTGTTTTGGCTCAAAATGAGATACTATTCAAAAGATACCTTTGTGCTGGCCAACTTAATCTAGCCAGAATTATGTTCTAACTTATTTAGTTTTCCCCCTAAGTAGGAAGAAATAATTGAGTCTCTGCTGAGGTTAGAACTCATTTTCTCTTCAAAAGAGATCATCTAAAAAGTGAAAATGACCACCCAAGGCTTTCTATTATTATTGACTTGAGTGAAACAAACCAGTAAAAAGTTGGTTCTGTTTTCATGGATAGGAATTTGGGGGTGAGGACTGGGTGGGGCAGAGGGAGGCTAAACTTGAAAACTACCCATGACCAAGGATAGGAGAATGGGAAGACCAGGTGATTGGTGTGATGTTTATCTTTTTCTTTCACTCAATACCCCCAGTTTAAGTTTCTTGAGGATGATCTGAGAAAGGGAGACAGAGCAGTCCCCAAACAGAAGCTGCAGTCTTTCACAATCTAGTCTCAGAAGTGACGTACCATCACTTCTGCCATTTTCTATCAATAGGTGCCATCACATTCTATCAGTCACAGACCAACCCTACTACTCTTCTCAGATTATATTTATTTGAGAATGCCCTCTTTTTCTTGTAGAAATCCTAACTGATACAGATTTCAAGGATCTCCTTCTTCTTTCTGGATTCCTTACCCACGTTGGACCAAATGTTCATAGCTACTTCATCTGCTCTGATCTCTGGCTTCCCCATATACCATGATTTGTATTCTGGGTTGCTCCCAGGATCCATGCACATTTGTTGCTAGAAATCCTACCTTGTCCCCCATGTTCCAACAAGTGGGATCCAGACAACTATCTTTGATTTCCCTGCTGTTTATTTCCACCCTGGTGCCATCCTTATTATTTGCTCTTAGAAACCGAACTAGGAATTACTAGAATCATGATTCAATCTCCTTGGACTTTACATGATGTGGACAATCTACTACTAACAATTCCTGCCTCCTGACCCTGTATCAGTCCTGGAAAAGGCAGGTCTGCTGACCCATCTTTCTTTCTCCTTGAGTCTGTCACATGCTACCAATGGAGCTCTTCACTCCATAAGATATTAGTCTTCATTTTTCTATCTTTAAAATGAGAAGTGTGAATTAATTACATGATCATCACATTATTAATAGTCTAGCCCAGAAGTCAACAAACAGTCTGTAAAGAAGCAGATAATCTATATTTCAAGTTTTGCAGGTCAATTCCTCAATTTTGCAGCCACAGACAATGCATAAAACTATGAGAATGACTGTGTTTCATTATTCTTTTATTTTCTATTTTTACAAAAATGGGTGGTGTGCTGGATTTGCTGCTTTGGCCCACAAGCTATAGTTTGTCAATCCCGTGTCTAATCCTCTCATTTTCTTTCTTTCACCTCTGTCACCAGCAATGTGTTGGGTAGAAGAAAGGAAAAGAATCCTACTTTCGGTCCTGCCTGTAAGAAATAAAAACCATGAAATTGGTACAGGAAATCTTAGTCCATTGTCATTTTAGGGGAGCCTTGTCAATGTGACCTTCACACTATTTTAAGAATACACTCAGAAAATTAGGATTTTTCCTTTTTTGAAAAAACAGTTGGCTATGTTTTCCACATGAAAGAGTGGCAGCAACAGCCACTATACTATTTTTAACCCTAAACTGAGCTGTGCAGCCTTAGAAGTTAAATGCGTGGAGTGTTTTACAGTAAAATGGAGGGAAAATGATTGTGTAAACATAGTATACTAGGTAAATATATTCTAATTATGAACTAGCACCTTGAAAAAACTGTCTCCCTAAAGATAAATAAATTCAACCCCAATAAGAAAGACTACATTCATGTGTATGTCCCAGTATAGAAACAACCTCTACTGAGTTGAACGCATATAAATTTAGCTGCTGGCTGAGCATTTTTTACATATGCAGTGCAAAGTTATAAATTCAGCCTATATAAAAATTTCACTCCCCCAAAGCAAGCTACAGATTCTGTGCAATCCCTATTTGTATTAGTTTCCTGGGTCACAGACTAGATGGTTTAAATAACAGAAATTTATTTTCTCACAATTCTAGAAATCAAGGTGATAGCAGGGTTGCTTTCCTCTAGGGTCTTTCTCCTTGGCTCGTAGATGGCCATCTTCTCATTGTGTCTTTATATTATTTCCCTCTGGATACGTTTATGTCCAAATTTCTTCTCATTATAAGGACAACAGTCATACTGGTGACTTAGTGATTTTATTTTAACTTAACTACCCCTTGAAGATCTTATCTCCAAATACAGTCACTTTCTGAACCACTAGGGGTTAGGATTACAGCATGTGAGTTTTCAAGCAACACAATATAGTCCATAACATTATCAAAATCCCAATGGTATTTTTTTTTCAGAAATAGAAAAGATATTCTAAAATTCATAGGAATCTCAAAAGACACCAAGTAGCCAAACAATCTTGTAGGGGGGAAAAGTGAAGGTCTCATACTTCCTGATTTCAAAGCTTACAAAGCCATAGTAATCTTTTATAAAGAACAGACACATAGGCCAATGGGATAGAACAAAGAATCCAGAACTCAGAAATAAATACTCACATATATGGTAAAATGAATTTTGGCAAGAATGCCCAGAATACTCAGTAGGGAAAGGCAGTCTTTTCCACAAATATGACCCAGGTTCTGGGAAAACTAGATACCCATATGCAAAAGAATAAAGTTGGAGCCTTAGCTTACACCATATGCAAAATATAGAAGAGAATATAGAAGAAAAGTTTCATCTATTTGTTGATTAGTTCTTGGATATGATCCAAGAAGCACAAGTACAAAACAAAGAATAAATTGTGCTAATGCAAAATGAAAATCTTCTGTCCATCAAAGGAGACTGCCAGTAGAATAAAAAGGCAACCCACGGAATGAGAGAGACTATTTATAAATCATATATCTGAAAAGAGGTTAATAATATTCTTGTCATATAAAAAATCACTACAGTTCAACAACAACAACAACAGAATTAAAAAATGAGCAAAGGACCCAGCATGTGTTGGGTAGAAGGAAGAATCCTGCTTTCTGTCCTATCTATAGAAAGCAATAAAGACTATGAAGTTGGTATAGTAACGTACCAAAATGTCCACCTAATGGACATTTCTTCCAAAAAAAAATATATATAATATCCAATATGCCAATATTTCATATATTAACATGCATATATAAAATGCTCAACATTGCTATTAGGGCAATGGAAATCAAAACCACAATGATAAAGATAATGCTTATAAGAAGTAATAAAAAATAAGTGTAATTTTTCATGGGAAAGGAAAAAATACAATAAGAGGCCACTTCACACCCATGAGCCTCCCTGGTGGTGCAAGGGGTTAGGACTCAACCTATGAGGCTAGCCGCAGCCACTGTAGCACAAGTTCGGTCCCCAGCCAGGGAGCTACCCACATGGTGCAGCAGACTTCTCCTGACTCTCCTGCTGCTCCCCTCAGCAGTGTATTTCAGTCAATCTGCCTGTTCTGCTTTCCACTCTGTCTCTGGTGAGTCCTCTCACACCCCGCACCTCTGGCCTATACCCCAGTTCTTGTATGCATAAATAAATAAATCTTTTTTTAAAAGTTTTTTTAAAAAAAAGTTTTTTAAAAAAAGGAGAAGAAAACAGACAATAACAATTGTTGACAAAGATGTGGAGAAATTGGAACCCATGTGCCCTACTGGTAGGAATTATCATGTGATACAGTAGTTCCCCTCTGGATATTTACCCAGATATATCATCCTGGGTAGCTTACCAAGTAAAATAATAATCAATTCTTTTGTTTAACCATTATGTGTTTAATGTTCAGTGCCACTGTAATCATAGAAGTTGAGGTCAAGAACCCCATAGAGTATACTGAGGAAATGAGTCCTAATATTTTATACATTTATAGATATTTTTTAAAAATGTATTTATTTATTTATACAAGCACTGGGTATAGTCAGAGGCGTGGGAGGGTGAGAGAATTCACCAGAGCCAGAGGGGAGAGCAGAGCAGGTAGACTGATGAAGTACACTGCTGAGAGGAGCAGCGGGCGGCAGGAGAGGTCTGCGCACCATGTGGGACCCTCGCCAGTGGCCAGGGATCGAACCGGCGTTGCAGAGGCTGTGGGCAGCTTCACAACCCAGCGCTCAACCCCTGCGCCACCAGGGAGGCCCCAACATTTATATTGTTTTTAATTTACAAATATATTTGCTAAAATGACTATTTCATCAAAGATATATGAGAATTTAACTGAAAACAATCTTAAGGTCTTACTGAAATAATATAGTACAATCAAGAAAGTTTCATTTTAACCATATAACTTTGATGTAGAAATGAGTTGTAACATAAAGTTAGTTGATTAAACTTTGAGTGTGGGGCCTCCCTGCTGGCGCTAGGGGTTAAGCACAGCTCTATGAAGCTATCAGCAGCCTCTGCAGCACGAGTTCAATCCCCAGCCAGACCGGGAGCTACCCACATGGTGCAGCAGATCTCCTGAATCGCCCACTGCTCCCCTCAGCAGTGTATTTCAGTCAGTCTGCATGTTCTGTTCCCCATCTGTCTCTGGTGAATCCTCTCATCCCCCATACCTCTGGCCTGTACCCCAGTTCTCATATGCATAAATAAATTTTTTTTTTTTTTAAAAAGTGTGTCTCCTAGTACTAGAATCATCCCAAAGCCCTCAGAAGTGGTGATACATATTAACCCAGCAAAGTGCCTCAACCATACTCTGACAGGGAAAATGCTCAGAAAAATTACTGAACTATATGTCAAACTACACAAATCACTTCATAAAATACCGATGATAATTAATATCACCATCATTATCATCAGCAGACGATCTTCATGAGGATTAGTCACCTTTAGTTAAAATTGGTAAGACTAAGGTCCAACGCAGCTGCTATTGTTTTGGCTCACAGTAGTCCCCCTTCGAGCACTAATGGTATCCATATTTCCTCCAAGAAACCACTGTTCTCCAACTGCTAATCCATGTGGTTTGGGCTGAGCTGAAGAACCTCTCCCACCTCCATGCATGGGCATAAAACCCTGATCTAGTCAGAGTTTCCCATTGCTCTAGCTATTGTGGCCTCTCAGAGATGACGAATGATCCAAAGTAGGAAAATTAGCTAAAAATCCAGAACTTTTGCTCACAGGGAAAAAACTGACTCCTCTTTCTGGTATTCTAATCATTTATGATGCTCTATACCTAGGAACATCTAGAGAGGAGCCTTTACACAATTTTCAACCTGTGAACTTAGCCATGCTATAAAGATTTTTCAGTTACTCAAGCAAATAATTCATTTTGTTAAAGGCATTTTGAATTAGGTTTTCATTTCCTGGTCCCATTGAACATTTCTTTATGGATACATTAATTCTGACACCTTTTAAAGAACAATAATGGCAAACAAAAGGGAAACCAAATGATGGGAGTAGTACTTAAAGGATATTTCTGGTCCCACTGTGACTGATTTCTAGCGCTGAGCATTTTAGGCAGTCTTCCACCCATGAGCATATATCTTCTATGTCCTCTTCCCCTTTGCTGAATTGCCAGATTCAAAGGCTGGCACTCTTCAAGGCTAACACCCACCGTTAGACAGATGGAGCTGAAGGGGGCAAGACAGAGGCCAGGCAGACCCTGCCAACTCATTTGGCCTCAGGCCCAGCCCTAGTATATTACCAGCACTGCTGTCAATATCCAGCTAAGTCTGGTCAAGTTCCCCTTAATGCCAGCTTCTCTGGGCTCCTGAAGATGACAGTGGTGTTGGAAGGTTGCTCTCCTAGGCCTGGATGGAACATGTGCCAATCACAGCTTTGTGTGATCAGACAGGTGTCCCTTGGCACTACAGCAGGCTGAAGCTGCCTCCCATCCCAGAGGCCCCTGTCCCATGGGGTAGTCAGGGAAAGTGCCTGGAACAGCTGTCACCCCTCTGACTGCCAGGCTGATCTGACTGGCTTGGTGAGTGTTCCTTCCCCACAGCTCCCAGTTAGTCAGTTCACAAGCATCAACCTCCCAGAGAAAGAGGAGCCATTCTTTTGTGTTTCCCTCCCTAAATTAATCTTTCATTCTGTAAATAAAAGCAACTGAAAATGTAATCTGACCATGTCACTCACTTCAATGACTCAAGATCCTTCATGATCTTTATCAAGGCTACATATCAGCCCCAAATCCCAAAGCTCACCATCCACAACCTACCCAACTATCCTAATGTAACACCTTTTCTCCCCACGCTGCCTCTTCTATGCTGTTCTGACTTCCCCATCATGTCTGCCTAACTCTTCCTTGCCCTCCAGTGACAGCTCACAAATGACCTCATCCAGAAAGCACTTTTTCTGAATCCCCCAAGGTAGGAGTGAAGAAGTAAAGGACCCTCTCCTCTGTGCTCTTATAGTACCCCTCATTTACCTGTAGCCTAGCACTTTTTCAACTATATTGCAATTATCTATATTAGTGATTCCCTTTATAACCTTTGAGCAAACTGAAGATAGGAGTTGTGTCTTATACCTTGTATCTAACAGGTGGATTGAATAAATGACATATGAATAGCTGTGGTTCCCTACCAGTATCAGGGCATAAGTGTGGTGGTAAATGGCTGATTCTTAGGGAATGTCTCATCTAAAGATAAATGTTAGTGCTTTCTTCTGCTTATCCATAGGATATCCCAAGTCAAAATGGATTGTGCTCACAAGGACACAGAAGGAAGACCCGTGCCACTGCTTTTTTCCATTTGTTACTCGGTCTAACAGAGGGAACACTTGGCTTTGGAAATCTCATGGCCACTTCAACTGAACTAAGTCACTTTAGCTCTGCACCCACCCCTAACTGCAGCAAACCTGGGTGGCACAGAGCACCAGGGAACATAGCCGCTGCTTCGGCACATCAGGAATGCCAGGACCCCCACATGCCCAGTGATTGCTGTGCCACCTCATGCCTACATTAATGAGTGAGAGCAGTATTGAGGGACTGGGACTCCTGTGGCACCTGCAATGTTGGCTCAGTCCACTGGTTTTGTCACAAAGATCAGCATCAGTGCCAGTGATGGTGGACAGGAGTTGGAAGTAGAAGAGCCCTCTCCCAGGATGACTGTTTCCCTTGCCAGCAACCAGAAATGAATAAGAAAGTAGCTGTTTTTTTTTTTAAGATTGTTTTATTTATTCATGTATCCAAGAACTGGGGTACAGGCAGATGTGTGGGAGGGCGAGAGGATTCACCAGAGACAAACTGGGGAGCAGAACAGGCAGACTGATGAAATACACTGCTAAGGAGAGGAGCAGGCAAGACAGGAGAGGTTTGCCGTGCAATGTGGGTATCTCCTGGGCCAGTGAGGATTGCAGAGGCTGTAGACAGCTTCACAGAGCTGCACTCAACTGCCTGTGCCACTAGGGAGGCCCAAGAAAGTAGCTATTTCTATGTGGTAAAGGAAATGATCTTTTCATCTATACTGCCCCCATTTGAAACACCATAACATACTAGAAGTCAGAGGAACACTGTCTTTCTTCCTCTAAGTTGGTATGATCTAAATTGGCATTACAAACTCAAGGCATTGCATTGAAATAAAGCCCGAAACCCTGAATCCAAATCTTAGTTGTGCTCGTCATTTCTTAGACTGATAGTGTGTGAGGTCCTTCTCGACCTCAGTCATCAGCTATAAAGCAGGCATGGTAAAGACCCACTTCAGTGGATTAATACACGGATTAGATAGGATCAAATATGCCCAGGTTCTACAAAAGTGGTGTGACCAGCGCACTCTGCACAGCGCGGTGTGTCAGCTGAGGCACAAGAGAGCTACACTAGTTCTGAACACAGCGCTAAAACATTGCCAAGATAAACTGATAAATGTTATTTCTCTACATCATTCTCAGTTTGGGGAAAGGACTGGCATTCACCAGATGGTTTGCAGCTGGGTGGAAAATTCATACAGGACAGAGAAAGGAGCAGAGTCTTCATTTCAGTGAAAAAGATGCTTCCAAGACTCTAAAGCAGCAATCACGCTTCCTGGATCTCCTTAGAGATCACCACAGTTCCACAAAATTCTGCTTTACTCACCCAGACAAAACTGAGGGTTGAAGAAGCTGCTGGGAATAGTCAGGGGATTCTCCTTTGACTACCGAGCATAGGGTTTCGCTACCAACACTGTCAAGGGCTACCAAACAAAAGCCACACACAGCTGAGCATCATGAATGAAAAAGGGTAGCCTTGGCTAATTGGCTATCAAAGATGCTCTGCTAGCAGTGCCTCAGATGATGGCAGTCAGGATTCAAAAAGCAAGAACCTGCAAACTCAAGAAGTCTGTCAGGTAGGCGATAAGAATCCTTGATGGAGGATGGATACAGATGCAGAGACAGATGGGAGTGCAAAGGACTGGTGTGGATCAGAGCATGAGCCCTTCTAGGGGAGGCAGCCCTTCTAGAGGAAGTGCTATGCAGAAAAGGCACAAAGTATTGCCAGTTCTTTGTTTTTAAAAAGAAGTCATAAATCTGGTTCTACAAGGAATCTTTGGGCTTTTTTTAAAAAACGAATAAAACATCTTTAGAAATGCAAACAAAGAAACCATGTTTTGGCCAAGAAATCACATCTGTGAGCAGGACTGCAGCCAGCACGCAGTCAGCATGCACTTTCTAAGGCAGAGAATCTCTTTCGCCGTCAGAGACTTCTTATATTAGCGGGGGTCACAGGTTACATAAGGGCACAATCTAGAGCATGGATGGATGGATGATGCTATGGTCACCAGAAATTATGAGGTGCATTAGGACCTAAGAGAAAGGAGCAGTGATATGTGGGTACAATTTATTTTGAAGCAGGGGCTGTAAGGTGAGTGAAGGGCTATAGGCTTTCCTTTGCAGCTCAAAATGCCTAGAAGCACATGTGGATGTGCATACACACACACACACAAACACTCATACATGCACATACGCACACATGCACACCCCAGACTAGATCTGGATAGCATTACACACATAGAAACATATGCTGTGAACTCAATAGAGGAGTAATGTAGATGAATAAAGAAAGCATTATGCTAGGAAACAGACTCCTTAATAACTGCAAATCACCTAGATTCTTGGTTTCCTCATTAATAAAATAGTTGAAAATAACACTTTCTTTGAAAGATAATTTAGAAGACTCAGAGATAGTGTTTGGCACCTAGCACAGTGTCTGACAAATAGTTTATTCTATTATTATTATCATTACTATCATTATTATCTGGACTTTCCCTCAGCACACATTTCATAGCACCTAACAGACTCAGCATGTTGGATCTTCACAGATGTCACCTGTGGTGGGTTGGGTCCATGGTTTGGCAATTGCTAATGAGGATAGGATGGTTGGGATTAGCCTGAGATGCCCGGTTTGAAAAATTCAGTTGCATCATTGCCTCCTGCAGCTTCTCTCATTATAGTCCTCCACTCCAGTGGGGTTGAGGAGCAGCAGGGCAGCTCCTCAGTAGCGGTGCTCTTTGTCGATAATGAAGTCCTTTTCATGGTGGGGAGTTCAACAGAAAAATGAGACTATCACCATTTTTTATTGTAGTTGACATATTTCACTTGGCCGCTGCCTGAGCAAGATCTTTGTGAAAATGGTGAAACAAACATTTAATGACATTTTCCAAAGGAGTGTGATGTATATCTGGGATCTGATCAGCTCCAGTTGAATAGATGGAGGCTGCGTGGGAATTTGTCAGCCTGTCCACCTGTCAACTTCCATGCACAGTTACTCAGAGACTCCCTGTCAGTCTTCAAGGCTGCTATTTGAGTGACTAGTGCAGAGCTGATCTATCACAAAATGGGCAACACATGTAAATGTCTACAAATGAAAAAATAAAGCAACAGACAATTGCTTACTGGCCACCAGCTATGTGTATCCATCAAAGGGAACAAACTAGCCCAACAGGCAACATTTGACGAGGTGCTCATTGCTTTCTGCCTCTCTTCAGATACTCAGATGATTGTGCTAAGAAATATAAGACTTGTCTATGAAGAGATAGGGTTGGCTATTATTTAGGGAGAAATAATAGATTTTCTCTGCCTATGTTTTGATAAAATATTGAAAGTTATCCTTTCCATTTGAGGGACTGTAAGTTCCAATTTAACATATTAATGGCAGGTTTCTTTGGAGAAATAGAAACCCATCATTATGGGCATGATTGTATGCCCCCACCCCCAGAAAAAAAAAATTAGTATGAGAAGTCTCAAGCCCCAGGACGTAAGAATGTGACTATATATGTAAAAAGGGTCATTGCAGATGTAATTAGTTCAGATAAAGTCATACTGGAGTAGGGTGAACACTTAATTCAGTATGGCTGATATAATGGGGGCATTTTGGACCCAGACATAACAGAGAGACTTGCATGTGAAGACTGGAGTTACACTGCCATGAGCCAAGGACCTTCCAGTAGAGGAAGGGAAATCTGGCACAGATGCTTTCCCAGGGAGCATGGTCCTATTGTTACCACAATTTCAGACTTCTGGCCTTGGGACTGTGAGATAATACATTTCTTTTGGTCAAACAGACCAAAACTTTGTTATGGAACTTTGCTATGATATGATAGACTTAGCAAAGTAATAAACCATATAGCAATAAACTAGATTTTGACTAATTAAATATAATGGGGATTCTGAATAAATGAAATAAATTGCTTGACTCTTTCTGTCAAGTCTCTCCTATAATGTCACAATTGGATTTAGTTACATGTTATACATGACACAGTCCTATTGAGGTTCCCTCCAGTGAAAGTTACTGTAAAAAAAATAAAACTAATAAAAGAGAACACTAGTATATAAGATGGAAAGAAAGACATACATTAGTTAGAAGGATTAATAACATTTCTGGAGCTGAGCCTCAAATAATTCTCCAAGATTCCTGATTACCTGAGCAAGAAGTAAAACACAGAAAAATCACCCCACAGAAAAGGGAGAAAGATTATCAGATACATAGCTTTGGTTGATATTTTATCATTTTGTAATTTATTACTATCATTTCTACTATTATAGTGAGTAGATGCACATGAAAATAAAGGGCCAAATTGTTTCCATAGAAAGTATGATTCATGCCATCCATTAGCAAGGGAATCCCAATGTGCATTGTATATACCCCAGGATAACCTTCTGCACACTTAGGTGTGTCTCAGGAAGCTTTTATAATCTATGCCCAACTTGCTTGGGTATGTATTTGCCTGATCAATTTCAACAATATTTTATTATAATGAGTATAACAAGGAATATTTTCACAAAAACCTAAAAGATACAGGCAAAATACATTTTATACAGTGGTATTATAGAGAATCAGAAGTTGCCTAATTATTAACCAAATATCAAAAATCAGTAAACAAAAAGAAAAATGTTTATCACTATGATCTCCATCTGTGATGTTTAAAAAGTCATCCCTTTGCTTTATTGTCAATCTGTAGGAAATGGGAAGAATAAGATCACATTTGAGTATTTATTTGGGTGAATGTCTCATTTCAGCTTCAACCCAGTCTGTAGTCAAACTGTATAAATGCAGGTGGAAACAGAAAAATGGGGTCAATATTAACTTTAAATGCACTGGTATTACAGCATGATGGGAAAGTTTCTTAAACATAGTCTGAAAGGAAATGTAAGGAAAAATACCTTCATCTTCCCACTATGTAGGGCCATGCTTAGTTTTTTTTTTTTTTCTCTCTTGTAGGCCTTTTTTATATTTTTAAAAAGTTAATATAAGGTTTGAAACATCCAAAGATAAACTTTGCATTAGCACATATTTCCAATTCACACTTGGCACTTAGTATTTGTGTCTTAGTATATGGCACTTAGTACATGGCACTTAGTATATGACACTTAGTATATATTGCATTGCACTTAGTATATGTGTCTCACTTCCTTCTTAAATGCTGAACTCCTGAAATCAGGAAAATTTCAGAGCAGTCCCGTCTATAGAGCTCCATGTGCATTGACAAAAGAGATGATGTTAGACAATTCATTTCTAACACATACATTAAGAAAACAATAAGGGAATAATTATAATTTCCACTTCTCACTATGTCAATTTTAGTTTTTTTATAGTGAAATTTCATTTCACTGAAATTCCTTATTTATTGGCATAAAATTATCCAGCCTGACATGTTAATCCATGGTTCAGATTCTTTCATTTCCTAAACAAAGTTAAGGTATTATTTATCGGCTTTGGGAACTTACAAAAGTGTGATATAAATATAATTCCTGTTACTTTGTAAGAAATATGCTTCCTTAGAGTTTCAAATTTTAGAGAAAAGAATTAGTGTTTCACAATTATGTACATTATTTGTAGATAGTTCAGACACTCCTTATCAGATTGAAAATTTCTTTTATTCCTAGTTTGCTAAGAACTTTATCATTAAGGATATTAAATTTTGTCCAATACCTTTTTTACAGTATATACTGAGATGATTTTAAGTCTTAATTTCTTTTTATTATTTGTATTTGTCTTTTATTCTTTTTTAAAAAGTTTATTTATTTATACAAGCAGTGGGCTACAGTCAGAAGCGCGGGAGGGTGAGAGAATTCACCAGAGCCAAAGTGGGGAACAGAACAGGCAGACTGACGAAGTACACTGTTGAGGGGAGCAGTGGGCGGCAGGAGAGGTCTGCGCACCATGTGGGACCCTAACCCTTCAGCCGGAGATCGAACCTGTCTTGCAGAGGCTGCGGGCAGCTTTGCAACCCAGCGCTCAACCACTGCGCCACCAGGGAGGCCCTGTCTTTTATTCTTTTAATATAATAAATGACTTTAGTTGGATTTTGAGTAACCCAACTTTGTATTACTGGAGTAAGCACCATTTTCTCATGGTAAATTATCTTATCTTTTCACAGTTCCATAGGTCAGAAGTTAGAGGTCAAAGGCCCACAGGCCTGCATTTCTGGAAATCCTAGGACAAAACCTATTCCTGGTACCTGCCCATGTCTGGTAGCGGTCAGCATTCCTCAGCTTGTGGCAGCCCCTTCCTTGGCTCCATCTTCACATCCCCTTCTCTGTATGTGAGTGTCTCAGCAGTCTCTCTCAAATCTCCCTCTGTCTCTCTTAGGTAAGACTACATGTGATTGCGTTTAGGTCCATCAGGGCCTAATATCCTGCCTAATATCCTTAACTTAGTCATATATTTTGCCCAACAAGGTAATATTTAAAGGTTCTAGGGATTGGGAAATGAATTTATTTGAGGGTGTGTGTGTGTTTGTGTATGTGTGTGAAAGAGAGAGAGAGAGAGAGACAAATTACAGTTGAAACATCATGCCTTCCCGATCACATATATTTTTCTTTAAGTTAAAATCTATAAACTTACAGGATTTACATAAACTAGCACTTATGCCAGTTGTACTAAAGTCCCTTCTGTAAAATTGGTATCATATTTAATTCTTGCCTACTTCATGGCACATGGAGGAATACAATGATATCTGACATATAAAGAACTTTTAAATGGTCTCATGGAAAGAATATAGGGCTTAATTTTACATTCTAGGCTCTGGAATCAGACACTGGGGTTACATCCTATACCTTGTTGCTTTTTAATTTAGTGCCTTTGGTCTTTTAATTTATAAGGGGAATGTCAGATACCGGTTTTGAAAGTTTGTTGTCATAATTAAATGAGATAATGCATATAAAAATGACTGACATGCTGCCTGGCTCATAGAAAGATTCATTCTCCTCTTTCTTAGCCAAAAAAAATAAAGGTCCTGTGCACACTCTCTGTGTTCCTATAAGATGTTACACAGATGAGCTTAGATCAGCAGTTTTCATTTCAAGCAAGAAGGACAAACATAGATAATAACTATTTAAATAATTAATAGGCTGGAAAAAACCATTCACTGATGTTATGCATGGGAAATAAGAATTTTCTGACATGACCTAATTCCTGTCCTTGGTCAATACATTTTCCCTTCTTTGTTCAAGGCAAGATTAACAATACTGTGGGAAAAAAAAAAAAAAGCCTAGTCAGGGCTTGGGAAAATGTAGACCAGTAAATTATAGTTATTGCTACTAAAGTTATCATCATTTACTTGCATTCTAGAAGACACCACTGGCAGTATTACCATTCATATATAAGAGCAAAGGAGAATGTGATTCAAAGGACTAATAAATAACCCTAAGTTCATTTGTGTGGTAGTTCTTTTCCCCTTTACATCTCTGGCTAAATGGTCCCGTTCATTCATTACTTATACAGACTGGCAATATGAAGCTTTTATACTTAATTTCTAGTTGACTTTTTAACCGTGACTTCTTACAAGATCATAGACTAAAGCCATGATGTCAGGAAGAGGTCTCATAAATGGGGACCTTTGACCAAAAGGGGGACTTAATGAAAAGCTGTTCTTATTTTTTAAAACAAATTCCTATTCTTCTTCCCACCAGTTAATTGGTGGTGTTTGCGATAGAGTCATTCTCCATATTCCTCTATTTTGGGGAAGGGAAAAGATTCCCTGGGGAATCTTACACAGTTTCAGGCATTCATCTACGTCCCATAAACTTCAAATTCTAACTCTAGCCCATCGCCCCCCTTGTCTCTCTTTCTTTCTTCAGGCAGTCGCCATAGCCCCTGGCCTTTAGATTACTCAGGCAAGAAACCACATCAAGCTCTCTGGGTACCCCTCTGAATACCTTTCAGTAGATTTAAAGAGTAGCCACTACTCATTTTCCTGGCCCTCTGGATTCAGACTCCAGAGAGGCAAGAGAATCAGTCAGATCAGAGGGAAGCAGGAAAGTGTTGAACTGCCTGCTGGCAAAAACCCACTCTTACACTCTTTTGCTTTTCCTGATCCATTGATGACTTCCTGCCATATCTTCCAGATCACACTTCTTTTTTTAAATTTTTTATTATTACTATTATTATTGCATAGAATAACTAGAGTATAGGCCAGAGGTACAGGGGGAGGGGTGAAAGGATTTATCAGGGACAAAATGGGGAGTAGAAAAGGCATATTTACTGAATTACACTGCTAAGGGGAGCAGTGGGAGAGACAGGAGAGGTCTCTAGAGGTGGGTTAGCTCCCTGGCCAGTGGTTAAACTCAGGCCATAGTGGTGACAGTGCTAAGATTTAACCCCTAGGCCACCAAGGACGCTTCCAAACCACACTTCTATTGACCTGGCAGGGCTCTCCTTCAGCTGATTCTCATGGTTTCTGTATCCAGGGGTCCACCCTCAGCTTCTATCTGCTAAGACCCCCTTGTAATGTGGTAGACAACCTTTTGAGCTGAATGTCTTTTTTAAGTGACATCCAGGCCAACATTCCTATGACAGACATGAATTCCATGCCTGTCCCACAGGATCTTGGTACCTGTGGCCAACTGCTGGAGGGGGATGCATTGCTCTGCAGATGCAGCCTCTACTCTGCTTCCATGAGCATCTCTCTTTGGCATTCTCAGGCCGGGGTGATCATCAGTCCACAGTGTCTAACAAATGCAGGATGGACTCCTTCCCTTCATTAGAACTGAGGTGAGGGGCACACGCTCATCTGGGCTCCCCATTCTCCTTGGTGGGTCAGGCACCTCCATATAGTCGAACACAAAGCAATTTTTACAAAATCCTCTCTAGTCTCTGTTAAACTCATCCTGTTATAGCCTCAATATGTGTGGGTTGTTTAACTAGTTCTATAAAACTTTGGACATGCTACCTACTGTCGTTAGGCTAGAGAGGATGTAAGTCATGTTAATATCCAACTTTTTTAATTGACGGCATATTGCAAGATAACCATCTATGACATGAGATTTATTCAGTTTCAAGTCAGGCCAGTGGACTCTTTTCAGAAGCAACATTCAGTTCTGAATTTTATAAGTCACAATCTCATCAGTTGTGTTTTAATCAAACAAACAGCAGGGATAGATGTAACTGGGGGGGGCAGATAAATAAATAACTGAGTTAATTATGGACTTGCTCATTTTAAGGAAGCATTAAATCATGAAGGATTTTGAGTAGCTGGGTAGTTGTTACTGATTTAAGTCCTAGATTATAGAATTTAGAAAGCTGATACCTCATTTATTTTCATAATTCAGCTGCAAAGGAAGTGAGTACTGTTAGTCTCAACCTCATTTTCCATCTCCACATACCCCATTCTCTAAAACATGGGGCTTCTTCACCCCACTTGCATTGTCAATCCCACCCCGCAGTGCAAGGAGTACATGCATTCACTACCTTTGGTTGTTGTTACAAACTGCCACAGAGCTCGTGGTTTAAAACAACACAAATTGGGTCTCACAAATCTGAAGGTAAGAAGTTCAAAATGAGTCTCTGTAGAAAAAACCAAGGCTATATTCCTTTCTAGGAACTCTAGGTACTCTCCTATCTTCAGGTCAACGGGCTACCAACTTGATTCCCCTGTGCCATGTAACAAAACAGATACACAGCATCTGAGGATTGGAACTGAGGTATCTTTGTTGGGAGTTGCCTAACACACACAGAGTAATCCCAAAATTTGCAAAGTTACCTGAATCTCTCATTGTCTCCCCTCCCACTCAGGAAGAAGGCATCTATTATTCCGACTGCTTGTTGACCCTGGCATCATGGCCAATATTTACTCAATAATCCCAGATGCTAATGAAGAAGGGGATTCTAGACCTGTTTTGTGAATACAATTTTATTGGAACATATAGTCCTGCCCATTCATCTACATGTTGTCTATGTCTGCTTTCACACTACAACAACTGATCTGAGTAGTTACAAGAGCAACTATATGGCTGGCAAAGTGTAAAATATGTATCATCTGGCTCTGAAAAGTAAACGAATTTGCTGGCCCCTGATACAAAGGGTTCCTCTTTTCTCTCTCTCTCTCTGACTTATTGTTACTCAGATTATAACCTTTCACAGCCTCACCTGAAAGCCAAGTGTGAGGACCTTCCTCCCTGGGCAGACTCTGAACTTCATTTTTCATACCACTAACTCTGTTAGTCCACCATAGATGATCAATTCCTCACATGCTTGTCTGATATTTTCAGAAACAGCAAGTTTCTTGTAGAGAAAAGCAGTGCCAAGTGCAAGGATTGCTTCATTTCCACATCTTGTTTCTTGCAAATCCCTTCTAACCTCAGTAGCTCACCAATGCCTTTAAACAAATATCACTTATAGTTTGTCCGGCTTTTCTAGCTGTGCTCAGCAACAGGATTGATCCAAACAAGTTAGTCCACCATTACCAGAAGCATAATTTTAGAATTGTTATTGCTTGTTTGTTGCCTTTAAGTCCTTATTAAGGATTATCAATATTCCTTTATATCTTGTTCTGCTTTCCTTTGTATTTACCTTATGATTTTTTTATAGCTTTAGTAAGTACTTAGTAGACCTAAATTACTAATTTATTTTAGTAGTACTCTGTCTCTTAGGGATTGTACTTTCTTGTTTTCTAATGAAACACTTCTGAATCCTAGAGTAAATTATATTTTCAGGCAAATATTTCCTTGACCCTTCAGAATAACATTTCTTTCCCACTGTTCCATATTAATTTACTAGAGCCCTTGTTTATTTAATTTCGTGTCTATCTCTTTTTCTTCCAACTAGGTAAAATATATCCACACTTGATAATTAAATTGGTTGCTCTTAACTCCACTTCTCAGATAAACAACAGATTTGTCCCCAGAGGATAAAATGATGCATAATTTACATTCCAAGTCAAATTTTCCAACATTTTCTTTCATTTTCTGGTGCATCTTTGTTCTATTCATATCCCTATTGCTTCATTCTTCATTCTTCGATGCTAAACTGAAATTGTTCTTTACAAAATCCTCTTTAGAGCATTTTCTGTAATTAAAGTTCATACATGTCTCATTTTTTGCATTTATCCACTTACTCTTTTTTTTTTTATTTTATTTTTATACTCCCCATACAATTCAAAGCCCCTTATTTTGACTCCAATTCCTCCTTTCCCCGCATCCCCATAGTGTGTCTCTGGTTCATAGTTGTTTGTTGGTTTTGATTTTTTCTTTCTTATAGCTATTCTTTTTCCTGGTCCCTTATTTAGGTTTTCTAGATTCCTGCTATGAGTGAGACCATCCGGTATTTTTCTTTTTCTTTCTGGCTTATTTCGCTGAGCATGATCCCTTCCAGCTCCATCCATGTTGCTGCAAATTGCATGTGTTTATCTTTTTTGAATGCTGAGTAATATTCCATGGTGTATATGTACCACATCTTCTTGATCCAGTCATCTATTTTTGGGCATTTGGGTTGTTTCCAAAACTTAACCATCATAAATTGTGCTGCTATAAACATAGGGGTGCAGGTGCTCTTTGGAATTAATGTTTCTGTGTCCTTGGGTAAATACCTAGGAGTGGAATTGCTGGATCATATAGAAGCTCTATGTTTAGTAGGTTGAAGAATCTCCACACAGCTTTCCATAGTTATCCACTACTTCTTTCTGAATAAATATACAAAAGAGAAGTATAGCATTTTAGCCATCTCATGAAAAACACCTATAGTCAGGGACAACTGGTAAATTTTCTGCTTCATTTGTAAGGTGGGTCAGATCAGTTGCTGGTTCTCTAGTTCAGAAAACAGGTGGAAGGAGAAGTATAAAGTTTCTGCATAAGTCCCCAGATTGGGTCTGTTTCAAGAGGTGAAGCCTGGATAGATTCTTCCTCAAATCCACTGCTCTATCTGCCTGAATGGACATTTCTTTCATCATCTTGAATTATATTTCCCATAAACCTTAGTTTTTGTATTGCCTTGAAACTTATTTATATTCATATTTTGGAATTCTTGAAGAAGTATCTACTTAGGGTATTTTGCCCATTTTTTCATTGGGTTATTAGCTTTCTTATCGTTGAGGTATGTAATTTCTTTGCAGATCTTGGATATTAGCCCCTCATTGGATGTATGATGCGCAAATATTTTCTCCCATTCAGCAGGGTCTCTTTATTTTATTTTTTTGAAGATTTATTTATTTATGCATACAAGAACTGGAGTATAGGCCAGAGGTGTGGGGGGGTGGGTGAGAGGATTCACCAGAGACAGAGTGGGGAACAGAACAGACAGATTAACTGAAACACACTGCTGAGGGGAGCAGCGGGAGAGTCGGGAGAGGTCTGCTGCGCCATGTGGGTATTTCCCTGGCTGGCCGGAGATTGAACAGCTGCTGCAGGAGTTGTGGACGGCTTTATAGATTGCCTCTTAGCCCCTTGCACCACCAGGGAGGCCCCTCTCTTTATTTTAATAATAGCTTCTTTTGCTGTGCAGAAGCTTTTTAGTGTGATGTAGGACAAAGGAACCAAGTGTGTACAATGGAGAAAGGAAAGCCTCCAACAAATGATGCTCCAAAAACTGGACAGCTACATACAAAAGAAGGAAACTAGACCTCCATCTCACACCTTACACAAAAAATAATTCAAAATGAATTAAAGACTTGGATGTAAGACCTGAAACCATAAAATACACAAAAGAAAGATAAGCAATACTCGCCTCGACACTGTTTCCAGTGATGGCTTTAGAAACTCAATGCCTCTGGCAAGATAAAAGCAAAAATAAACAAATGGGACTACATCAAATAAAACATGTATTCTTACTACCCATGGAAACAATGCAATCATGGGAATACAGTTCCTAAGTTAAAGCAGTAGAAGAGCAGGCTGCAGTGGAAAGATTGGAATTAATGATTTCTGTATGTCTCTCAGAAGGAAATATCACTGAATCTGGACCTAGCTTTCAATAATTTGCATACACAGCAAAAGAGGGAGTGTATTCCTGAAAGAGCTGCTGTTGTACTGCCGGCACAAAACTTAAGGGCACTGCCATTGATTTCCTCTAATAACATTACCAAATGCATAGTAAGTGCTTATTATTTTAAGTATGAATTCATTTATACTATGCTGTCTGAAGAGTATAACCCTGTTCTGTTGAAAAATGTGAAAAATTGTCTTTAATTAGAAAAATACGTGTAAATCTTTACTGTTTTTTTACTATCACTCGTGGGTGGAGAATTGCTTGAGTGTTACAGTTATGAAAATTAGCAATAAAAGTTTCTGATTATTATGTTTCCTCTTAATTTCATCATATAGCCATGGAATATTCTTTTGAGCCTACAAAAAAATAATTACTATTGGAAAATCCTTATTGCTACCCATTCTTATTGTTAATGTTATCTGTTAATGAGATGTCTTTCTTAGACATCAAAGAATACATGATAAAGATTTAACATAATTAGAATGGAGGAATGTAACAAATAAAAAAATATTTATAATCTTATTATCCAGAAATAACTGTTGTTTAAATGTTTAATTATTCTATGCTTATCTCCATATATGTACATGTGTGCATGCACACACATATATGCACATATATATACTGTTTTACAAAATTTGGTTATATTATATATTTGGTTTTATTTATCCTGTCTTTTTTAATGAGACTTTGTGAACATTATCTGTGTAATCAAGTATTCTTCAAAAATATGTTTTTATGAGAAACATCATCATATAAATACAGTTTTTGATCAGTCCTCCATTGCATATCTTAGCCATCTTGAAGGTTTTCTGGTTATTAATAATGATGACTAGCATCTCCATGCACCTATATCTTTGTCAGCATCTTTGATTCATTTATTTTGTTGTTTCCTAGAATTGTAATTACTAAACCAAAAAATACAAACTCTTTTAAGAAATCTTGATTTCTATGACCAAGTTATTTTGTAAAAAAGTCATAGTGCTGGGCCTCCTCTGGTGGTGCAGCAGTTGAGCGCTGAGCTGCGAAGCTGCCCACAGCCTCTGTAGCGCCGGTTCGATCCCTGGCTGAGGACAAGGGTCTCACATGGCACGACAGACCTCTCCTGCTGCCCGCTGCTCCCCTCAGCAGTGTACTTCATCGGTCTGCCTGTTCTGTTCCCCCCTCTGGCTCTGGTGAAATCGCTCACCCTCCCACGCTTCTGACTGTACCCAGTGCTTGTATAAATAAATCAATAAATCTTTTTAAAAAAAGTCATAGTGCTTTTCATTGCCAGAGCAGGTAGTAGAATACTTTCAAAGTTATATCTGCCAATTAGAATTTAGTATAAATATTTTAATGTATTTATTTATTTGGTGGGTAAAAATGAATGTTATCTTAATATGTATTTTTGAGTTACTAATAATGATAAGAATCTTCTGGGCAGGTAATATCTTTTATAATGTCTGTTCATATTTCCTGTCCATTTTGTCTATTGTTTATTATTGTCTTCTTACTCTTTTTTTTTAGGCTTCATTGATGTAGCACTCTTAAAAATATTTCTGTATTATTTCCTAAAAATGGTTTCCCAATTTGTCAAGGATGTTTCATTTTTGTTTATCGTAAATGCATAACTTTTATGTAGCTAATATTTTCTATTGTTTTTATACATAATATGTAGTTTTCTGTCTCAATATCCAATCACTTCTTATGTGTAAAAATACCCAATTGTTTTTGAGTTTCAATTTTCAAAAGTTATATCTATATAGTATGAAGTTAATATCAAGCTTTTTCTATACATTTTGTAGTAATTTGTTCTCCATTTTTAAGCAATATTTACTATAACATTACATTTTTTACATATATAAATTATTTATATATATTACATTATTTATATATGTATGGCTACGTATGATTTCTTTCAGAACTAACTCTACTGTTTCATTGATAAGGTGGGCATTTCTTACACAAAGGCTATACTATTGTGCTCTAATAAAATTACACAAATATATAAATGAATTAAGGAAAAAATGATACATTAAGGATACTTTCTTTGCCATCTATCCTGGAACAGGTATTTTTCCCTACTAATTCAATTATTATTTTGTATCATCATGTAAAGATTTGTAGTTGTCTTCATGAAAATTTTTCTTATAAAAATCATTATTAAACATTTCTAATTTTGGTTACCTAATAATAAGAAATTATCCCCATTAATCTTCTACATTTTTGATAGATAAAGGAAAGCCATTAATTTTTAAATACTTTATTTCTAATTACATTATTGAATTATAGTTGTTGGTTCTAATTAAGTACTTTTCTTCTTCTATCTGTGCATATATATCCATGTTCTCTACAAGAAGAAACAATTTTCTCTCCACCTTTCAAGTATTATACCTTTTATATAGCCATCTTCTCTTATTGAATTGTTATAAATTCAAGGGCTATGATTAATGACCATTATGAAAGAATAGTGGTTAATAGCATTGCTTTCCCATCCACCTAATCTTACCTTAAATGTTACCTCTTTAGTGATAATTTCACCTCAACTGACATCAGCATAATTACCCACATCGATGACAAACACCAGGAGGAATAAGTCTGCTAATGTAACCTTTACTGCCAAATCAGTGATGATTGTCCTGATGCACAGTATCCTACCTCCTTCATTCATCAGCCTCTTGGGACAGAGAACATATAAAAGTCACCAGACTGATCCTGTTTTTGCCTTTATACCAAGATCCACACAAGTATCCCGCATTAGCAAATCACACAAATATAAATTTACTTAAATCCCACATGTCTATGCCAAGGAAGGTGATGATAAAATATTCTGAGAAACAGAGGACTGAAATAGTGTTATTGCTGGGAAGTGTTAGGTAAGAATTATTTATCATCATAGCTATGAGTTGGACAGAAGAGCATTTCAAATTCCAAATGAAGTCCCCATCAAGAAAAATGAGGAACCAATATTATCACTATAAAATCAGAACTGCTCTTCTTTCAAAGTCCCTAAATTGCATGTGAACAAAATTGGCCAAATCTGAATTTCTCCAGGAAATCAAATAAACTATTACCATGCAATATATTTGATTTCCTAGAGGAATTCAAATTTTGTAACGTTCCAGTAGAACTTTTGAAAACAGTCTTCTCAAAAATATATACATTTTCTTCATACATGCTTTACCAAATGATAGTAAATATCACCCTTTTGGTGTCAAAAGGAATCCACTGCAATAGCTTTTTCCAAGGTCACTCAGTACCTTTAGTCCTCAGTTACATCCCCCCAAAACCCTATTTTAGCCTTTGAAAAGTGGGATTTACAAAGTCTGCTTTCCTTTCTCATAAAGTTCTAAAAAGGAACAAACCTAACAATATTTATGAAAGTACTTCAGAACTGAAACATCAATGCCACCAAGTTCAGCAAACTTTCTAAATGACCTACAAGTGAACAGAAAGGATGTTCTCTTTTCAAGCAGGATTTGCCTCAAAATAAGTTCTACAATGAAAACTGAAATAACTCACCTTTTATTACTTTACTTTTTCACCCACTTAAGATTCTGCTGCCTCTTATTAAAAACACAGTCTCTGCTACTCAACAGTTTTCCTACTATTTACACGTAAACTAGTAAGATAACCAAACTTCACTGTGAAAACAGGTCATAAGTTATTCTTACAAAGCACATCATGTTTTCTCCTCACAGGACTTTGTGGTTACAACTGAACAGTTAAAAACTGGTATATGTTCAGTTATTTTCTTAAGTGGGAGAAAATAAAGCTATTTCTGTTCAGCTTCTTAGGTCCAGGTGTTGTGGGTGTCTTTGTTGGTACAACACTGCCAATGGGTAAATCCAGGGTCCCATTCTTTTGGGGAAGGGTGGGGTGTTAGTGCTCTGTGCTATGGAAGTGGCAGATTAGCCACACAAATAACTTGAGATGGGCCAAGCCAAGCGAAGTGTCAAAGGGAACAGACAGCACAGAGAGCCCTCACTGACATAATGAGGGAGCTCACACAGCACCTCAGCCGTGATGGACAGTCGGCCCGCAGTGAGGCTCATGCCCTCAGCTCAAAGTTCCAGCTCACTCCAGCCAGGACCCCGCATTTTCTGTGAGGGATCTGGCTCCTACAAGAGGACTCTCCAAGCTTGGAGCCCAGAGGTCTCTGACCCAATCTCCTTCAGTCTTCACTCTCTAAACCAGGTCTCCCAATCAACCCCCACCATCCCCTCACTCTCCAGGTTGGGGTTTTCTGACTGGTCATCTATCCTTGTTGTGATTTCTATTATTTATGGATTAGTTTGTAAATGGCTCCCTCAGGGCTTTCTTTCTCCATTTCTGGAATGCTTTTCTTCCTCTCAAATAACCTGGGTTTTGCACATCAAAAGCTTTGCCTTTCACAACTATTTCCTGAATTGGATCCACAGAGCTAAATTTGGAAGACAAAAATTAAGTAACTTTTTATAATAATCCAACCATTCTCAAAGTAATGCGTATCTCTGGCTAAAATGAGGGAAAATGATCTGTACTCTATGAGTGCACTGGTTTATAATAACATATCATCTCCTTATATTACCCAATACTCTCTGGAGTCTTTTCTAACAAACAGTAAGCCCAAACTGAGGTTACACTTTTTTTTAAAAAAAAGATTTTTCTTAATTTATGCATACAAGAACTGGGGTGTAGGCCAGAGGTGTGGGGTGTGAGAGAATTCACCTGAGACAGAGTGGAGAGCAGAACAGGCAGATCTACTGAAACACACTGTTGAGGGGAGCAGCAGGTAAGACAGGAGAAGTCTGCTGCATCATGTGGGTTAGCTCCCTGGCTAGGGATTGAACTCATGCTATAGTGGCTGGTGATAGTTGATAGCATTGACTTTAACCCCTGCACCACCAGGGAGGCCCCAAGCGGAGGTTATACTTTTGATTCTCACCTCTTCTGCAAAATTCTGCCCAGATACTAAGCAATGGCTTCCCTTTCAAGAGCCTGGCATAGAGCCATTCCTTTATTATACACCGTGTTACATTAAATAATGTATTTCTGTGAAATGCTCTTTTAAGAGTTTTTTTCTGAAATAATATCAAGGTACTTAATGGAGCTCACAATAAAACAGACCCAATATGTGTGTGTGTTTGTGTGTGTGTGTGTATCTAGATGTCTATTTCTTCTTGAGTTAATAAGAAAACATAATTCCAAAATAAGCAAAAACCAAAAAACTATCTAACTATAATGACCACCTTATACTCCCTGAAAATGCTTCTCAAAGAGTGTTACTGGAACATAAAGATTTGGTAAACTCTCCAAAATAATAATAATAATACCTTCTTTTTATTAAACATGTACTTTGTATCAGCTTCACATACAATAACTCATTTAACTCACTCACAATTCTGAGAAGTAATTATTTCCCCATTTTACTTATCTGAAAATTGAGACTCAGAAATATTGAATCACTTGCCCAATTTTAAATAGCAAGTAAATGTGGAAGTCAGAATTCAAGTCAGAATGAAACCTCAGTTCATCCCACCTGTAGACACACATCAGAATCAACTACAGAGCCATTTAGCGGTACAGATGCCCACTCACCTTGAGGGACTGCTGTCCAGTAAGTGCAGGAGTGCAGGTCTCTGTGCAAGAGAAGCACTCACTCAGGCTCTGGACTACCTCAGATTAGGATTCTGAACAATGTTCTTGGTGCTGGTGTGATTCTGGCACATCTCCTGAACTTCTGTGTGCAGTAGTTTTTCCCTTTTTAAAATAGAGCAGGAGAGAACCATAAGCAAGTCTTGCCCATAGGGTCATTCTGAGGACTGAGTCAGCACATATAAGTTACTTAAAACAATATCTTGACATGGCAAACACAGCTATTTGTATTATTGATCTGGTGGGCTATTGATCAGATCTGCTATTACAAATCAGTGCTCTTCTGTGAGACAATAATTCAGACTTGAGAATGACTACACTGCACTCTTCTTCTGAATTCAGAAGAATCAATAGGGATAAACATCTAATTATAGATAAAAAATTTCAGGGCATTCTTTTTAAACTGAAATTTTGATATTAAAAATCATATGCACTAGCCATAAAAACCTGAAGAATATAATTTTCAACTGTGATGCAGATAGAGTACATCTTATAGAACAATTAATTTTTTTAAGAAAAAGCAATAACTTCCTTGTCATGTAAAAGACACTGAGAATGACAGGAAGCAAAAATATAGAAGATGAATACAGGAATATGATTATTTGGAATTTTTCTTTAGATTATTTTTTAGAGTAGTTGTAGGTCATACCAAAATAAAGAGGAAGGTAAAGAGATTTTCTGTATTCAACCTGCCCCCCACATTTGCACAGCCTTCCCATTACCAATATCCCCCAACAGAATGGCTCCCTTGTTAGAAGGAACCTTTGTTAAAACTGTTACTACAATTTGCAATTAAAAGCTATTTAATTTTTTAAAGATTTATTTATTTATTTACACAAGCACTGGGTACAGTCAGAAACACGGGAGGGTGAGAGAATTCACCAGAGCCAGAGCAGGGAGCAGAACAGGCAGACTGATGAAGTACACTGCTGAGGAGAGCAGCGGGTGCAGCAGGAGAGCTCTGTGTGCCATGTGGGATCCTCGCCAGCGGCCGGGAATGGAACCGGCGCTGCAGAGGCTGCGGGCAGCTTCGCAGCCCAGCGCTCAACTGCTGTGCCACCGGGGAGGCCCAAACTCTATTTAATTTTTGAACCAAGTTAATTTAATGTACTTCAGAAAAGAATATGATATATTTCTTGATTAATCTGAATTGTTCCATGAGTATTAAACATTATAAAACCACTAAGCTATAAGTTTTTAATTCACATGTAGAATATTTATCCATTACTTGAATAATGCTTTTATCTAGTAAATCCTTATCAACTGCATCCTTGAATTCACAGTTTAGGATTAATATTTCAATCCCAAACATTTTAAACTAAATCATTTATATTTTATTGGAAACCAATTCCACTTTAATACTATGTTTGTGGTCAGTTGAAACATTCAATTATGGGTGCTCTATTCCAAGCATTCAAATCTTTCAGTAAAGATTTTATATCTAAAAATGTTTAAAGGGCTTCTTTGATGTCTCCATTTTCTGCCCCCCCCCCAATAGTTGTTACTTGGGTAGGAGTTTGGTGAAGGAAAGTAGCATGTAGAAAATGAAAATACCAGTGTAAACCTAAGACCGTGATGCACTATTATGGTAGCCACTCTCCTTGAATAATAACACTTGATAGTTATAATCCCTTAACTTTCATTATCATACAAAATGTTTCCTCAGTGGGCACTGAAGAGATGGTATCCATTAACTAAGTAAGAGTGGCCTTGAGTAAAATTGTCTTAACATAACATAAAATGTGCATGTGTGTGCAGGCATGTGTGTGTAAGCTTTGCCTCTCATTCATAAATGTATGATTCATTTGAAAATATTTAGTGTATACTTATTAGAATCTGGTATTAGATTCTAGCAATACAATGAAAATAAAATAGAATCCCTGACAAACTGTTGGACATTGCTTCATTTATTCACCTATTTGATGATCCTTTAAAAAATATTGAGTTTCTGATATGTGCTAGTCACTGTGTCAGAAGGCATTCTAGAGCCTCCCTGGTGGCGCAAGTGGTTGAGTGCAGTGCTGTGAAGCTGTCTGCAGCCTCTGCAGTGCCGGTTCCATCCCCGCTGGCCTCAGAGCAACCCACATGGCAAACAGACCTCTCCTGTCTCGCCCGCTGCTCCCCTTAGCAGTGTATTTCGTCAGTCTGCCTGTTCTGTTCCCCTCTCTGTCTCTGGTGAATCCTCTCACCCTCCCTGTACCTGTACCCCATGCGTCTGTACCCGTGTACCTGTACCTGTGCGTCTGACCTGTACCCCGGTTCTTGTATAAATAAAATAATCTTAAAAAAAAGAAGGCATTCTAATAAATAAACATGAATATAATTCCATGTGGCATGTGTTATGTCAGGGTAAATGCAGAATGAAATAGGCGAGCAGTGGGACAATTCTGAGGGGTGGTTCTGAGAAGTTTTCTAGTGGTAGTAAGGCCTGAACTGAGGCAGAAGGATGAATAGAAGTTACCAGGTAAAGGAAGGGGAAGGGAGAGTTTTGGCCTGAGGTCTCAAGAGCAAAGGGAATAGTACTGCTTAGGCCTGAGAAGGGAGAGAACTTGAGGCATCCCTTAGTCCACATGTAGGAATTCAATATGACCACAGCAGACCATGATGGCTTCTATGGCCTCGGAGGGTCATTTGCATTCTGGAGCCAGTCAAAAATAATTTTAAATTTGGATAATATGGCAGATGGTCAGGTTGAAGGGATAAACTCAAGAATATTTTCAGTGATGGCAACGGAATTGCCTCCCAGGACTATTACATTAAAAACATCCATGTGTCCATGAATGTTTTATTAAACAAATAAACTAGTCCCTGCACCTTTTTAAAATTATTTTCAAGTTGTGAAAATAAATGTATGTCTTTGTCACCACATTAGGATAATGTGCAAGTGTTTTTCAAGAATTTAGAAATAAAATTCACAAACAATGGATAAACTAGTCAATGACAGAAATGAATCTAAAAAATGCCTATAAGAGAAAGAGGTATGACATGGTCGTATACTTGGGAAGCAAACTTCGGTTATGGTACTATTTAGTAAGCAGAAATCTAATTAATTACATATGAAGAGAAGGGTCAGCAGAATGCCTGGAGAGGGAAATGCAGAGAGCTAGAAGTAGAATGTGTTTTGTTCGGCACTGTTCAGACCAATGAGCACAAGCTTTCCTGTCACTGGAGAGGTGATTTATTGCATTTTTCCTCAGCCATGATAAAATAGCCCTCAAGACTAGCCACCTTTGCTTGCTCTGATTATAGGCTCGGTAAGTGACCTTCTGATAACACTGGAAGGTGACTGGCTGAGGGCTGACACTAGACTATGGCACACTCTCCAAGATAATGCAACTTTATAAGCCCCTCATAAAATCCTAGTGCATCTCCGGGCAAAAGCCACCCTTTCTGCTTACAAAATATAGCTATGATTGGAAATCTAAAATTATGGAAAATTATTCCAAAAATCAAAATCACCTTGGAATCACAATCCAGAGACAATCAGTGTTAACATGTGGAGATAGTTCATCTGAACTATTTTTTTACGTAGCTGAGATCAAACTATCAAACTATGCATTAAGGTTGTCACTTTGTTTTTTTGTTACAACATAGGTAATTTTCTGAATTACCTATATTATCCATAAGTATAGCCATTAAAATTGTACAACATCCCACCAAGAGATTTTTTTTCAGTGTACTTAATTATTCCCTATCACTGATATTTGGATAGTCTCTATTTATTTACTTACTTATTTACTTATTCATTTAGTTTTGATAAAGAATACTGTAATAGGCACATGAAAAGTCTCAGTCTCCATTTTAGAAGTATTTCCTTACTCCAAATCTTCACAGTTGTGTTTCAAGTTACTGAGCTCTCTGTTCCTAAACCTCACTACTTACTTTGAAAATTAACAGAAAACTACATATTAAGTATAAAAACAATAGAAAATATTAACTACATAAAAGTTATGCATTTAAAATAAACAAAAATGAAACATCCTTGACAAATTGGGAAACCTTTTTTAGGAAATAATACAGAAATATTTTTAAGAGTGCTACATCAATGAAGCCTTAAAAAAAAGAGTAAGAAGACAATAATAAACAATAGACAAAATGGACAGGAAATATGTACAGACATTATAAAAGATATCACCTGCCCAGAAAAAGCTTATTACTATTAACATGTCCCAAGCAGAGCATGGAGGGTGAACCCACCCTGGCCTCCACCTAAGTACTCTGATGTGTTTTCTGCTTCAAGAGAGACCTGTTCTCAGGCTTGAGCCAGGGGAATGAGTGGCAAAAGAAAATGACAGGGACTGATGGGAATGGTAATTGTAGAGGAAGGAGAGGAGCACCATCCTCACCACTAATCTTTAAAATCGGGGTCTGCAGATCTTAATTATTCAAACTTTGTCATGAATCAGAGCATTGTGATGCATCACATAATTTCAAAAATCTCATATTGGCTTCTTCATTACCTTATCAATCCTCCAAATGCTACTGACTCTTGAGGTAGTGTCTAATATCTACCCCATTACTGAGGCTCAAAAAATCAAGTGCTATGTCCAAAGTTATATGTATCATAAGTGGTACAGCTGTATTCAATTCAGATCTGTTCTCTCTGAGTTCATACTATTTCCACTTTACCATGTTTCCTCCCCAATAATTTTGAGCTGGAAGGGAAAATCAACCAGACTTTTAGTGCTTTTATTATTCTCTTTGAATGCATTCAAGATGCAATGGTGGAAAGCATCAATCTGTAATTCTAAACAAACACAGTTTAAAATCCCACATGGACTATCATGCACACTGATCCACCTGAGACCCCCGGTTTGAGTGATGATAGAAGCAGTCGGAGATCTGCAGCAGTTATGGGAGATTATATATGTTCTGAGAGCTCAGGAGGTCTAAACACTCCACTATCTATAATTGAAAATGTACTGGAGCAAATGGAAGCTTATGATCCCACGTGTATTTTATCAGATGCTTTGGACATTAAAGGAATTCCTGGAAAATTGCAAATTGGAACACTTATCACGTAGTGGTAACAGAAAAAAATCATACTTGGACTTTGGAAAGAAAAGAATAAATTGCCCATAAAATAATTCATAATAGACTTGTGGCTTGAATTGGTTATGAGAGAGTAATGTGGTATAAAAGATAAGAAATGGAGCATGAGGACCATTGCTAATTCTTTATACAGGAGCAAGAATATCTGTACATAGACAGTTAATTATTCTTCATGGAATGCAAGAGGAAGACAAAAATAAGCAATAATAGCATACACAAGACATGGAGAGAGAAATAGAAAATATATTTTTTCTTTATTTCCATTCTAAAGGAAGGAAATTTCACTCAAAGTAAAATCAACAATTTGTTTTCACAATAAAAAGTACTATAAAAACAATAAAAAGTATGCCTTTCTTTTCTCCTTTTCTGTTAAGAGGAACAAAGAATCTAAGAACCCTTTTCAGTAAAATGCACAGGTATATCACTTAAGTAAAAGCTAGAAAAATACTTCCAGACAAGTTGGTGGCAAAAGCTGTTCTTATCCCAAATTCCCAAGAAAATGGCCAACAAAATGTACAGATAGGACCCAAACACAAGAAATCAGGAATGGGTCCCTGAGAGGCAAATACTAAGCAAACAATATTAATGGACCCCACTACAGATCTGCATGAGGAAAAATAAAAATAGCATATCTAGACAGCAAATGAAAGAAGCTCCTACCCTGAAAGGTTCAAGGACAAAGGTAGGCCGAAGAGGTGATGGGAAATGCACCACCCAAAAAAGCAAAATGCTTTGTGAACAAACAGCAATGGATCTGATACTAAAGGCCATTACAGAGAAATGCATAAAATAAAGTGAATTTTGTGTGTGGTATGATGTGATACGTGAGTGCACCATATGTATGGCAGGGAAAATTCCAGGGGTACCAAGTTTATAACAAAAATTGGTTAATAATCAAAGGAATAATCCATATAAAAGGTTGGCTAAACCTTGGCTGTAAAAAAAAATCTAGATTCAATGCTATTTTAGGGGAGAACTCTTGGACAATCTTTCAAACTTTTCTTTTAATCAAATCATTTATTCTTTTTTATTTCTTGAATCAAATTTATAATGGTATTTTCTGTCTTAAGCACAAAAATGAATCAAAACAGTAAACCAATTTAGTAGCAAGATACAAACTCAAAACACAAAACTCAGTTGCTATCCCATTACAAATAATGATCTTGAAAAAGAAGAAATTAAGAAAATCATCCCATTTACAAACTCACCAAAATAAATTAAATACATAACTGGATACATACCAAACAAAGGAGGTAAAGGACCTACACAAGGATAACTATAAAACATTGTTGAAAGAAATAGAAGTCACAAAGACATGGAAAGATATCCCATGTTCATGGACAGGAAGACTCAACATCAGCAAAATGGGCATTCTACCCAAAGCAACTTACAGATTCAATGCAATTCCAATAAAAATCTCAATGGTATTCTTCAAAGAAATGGAACAAATACTACTGAAATACATATGCAATCACAAAAGACACCAAATAGTCAAAGCTCTCCTGACTGAAAAGGGGAAGAATGGCAGTGTTACACTTCCAGACTTCAAACTACACTACAAAGCCATAATAACTAAAACAGCATGGAACTGGAACAAAAACAGGCACACAGACCAATGGAAGAGAATTTAGATCTCAGAAATAGAACCATGCATTTATGGATAATTAATCTACAACAAGGAGCAAAATTTATACACTAGAACAAGGAAAGCCTCTTCAATAAATTGTTCTGAGACAACTGGACTGCTACATGCAAAAGAACAAAACTAGACCACTATCTCACACCATTCACAAAAATCATCTCAAAATGGATAAAAGCCTTGGATGTAAGACCTGAACTATAAAATATAGAAAAGAAAACACAGGCAAAACACTTCAAGACATAAACTTCAGAAGCATCTTTGTGGACTTATTTCCAGTAGTCAGGAAAACAAAATAAAAAATTAACAACTAGGACTCCATCAAACTAAAATTTTCTATAGAGCAAAAAAGAGTTCCCAAACTGACGCCCTTCTGAATAGGAGAAAATATTTGCACACCATGCAACTGTCAAGGACCTGATATCAAAGGGCTCTATACAACTCAATAAAAATGAGACAACCCAAGCAAAAGATGTGCAGAAGAACTAAATAGGCACTTCTCCAAACAACACATACATATGGCAAATAGGCATTTGAAAAAAATATTCATCATCAGGGAAATGCAAATCAAAACCACAATGAGGTATCACCTCACACCAGTGAAAATTGGTAGAATACTACTCAGTGATCAAAAAGGATAAGCTCATGCCACTTCTGACAACATGGATGGAACTGGAAGGTTTATCCTAAGTGAAGTCAGAGGAGAAAGATAAATACTCAATGGTTTCATTTATAGGTGAAATATAGAGAAATCAAAGAAATGATCAAACAAAGACAAACCTTAAAACTGACCCTGGAAAGCTAGCCATAGATCTGAGGCATCCAGCAGAGAAGGGAAAGAGGGGACTAGGGAGAAAAATAGTGGGTAAGGAGAGCACAATTGTCTATGGTGGAAAACTAAGGAGACTGAGGGGAGAAATCCTGTATTGTGAAAAAATAAATAAGGATGTAAAATAACGGTATGTCATTAACATAAAAAAATGTTGGATAAGTGGAAAAAAGAGAAAAATACTCTAAAAATTACAAAGTGGTGATGATTACACAACTCTATAAATATGCTAAAAATCATTGAATTTTACACTCCAAAAGGGTCATTTAAAGGCATTAATTATGGTATGTGATTTATATCTCATAAGCATATATAAAGAAAAGCAAAAGAATACAGAAACAGGGAAAAAAGAATCAAGAAGCCCCAAAGTAGATGGTTCCAATTTAGAATTAGATGCAGACAGCTCTTAATCATAGGTTCTGTCTTCAAGTTTCCAGTTTATCAAGAGTTAAAGCTCTACATGCAAGTGCTGTTCTCAACTAAGAAAATGAAAAAGAAATCTATGATTAAGGAAATTGCAGGTTTTGAAGCATGTTGATGCTTGAAAAGGATATTGCAATATAATACAGTTCTTTAAAATTTTATGTAAATATTCCTAAATTATCCTGTGATTACTTTCTTTGAATATGATGAGACAATGATGAGGTTTTTAAGAAATGTCTCCTAGTTTCCTTTCCATTTAAGTAACAAAAATGTTCTAATTTTCCATCAATGATATCACAATACATCTCTCTACAGGGCACACCAATTTGACTTATAAGAAACCCTTACATATGGTCATTGCAACCCACACTTGTACATTCTTATTTGAACTAAATTTTAACTTTCTCAAGTTCGCATCAAACTCATTTACCTGGAAGAGTAAAATTACTTTTTCCAAGGTACAGAAAATACTGAAGCTTCCAAAATGCACCTAGATTTCCCCTGAGGTACAATACACATACTAATTACTAAACAGGAATTATATTGTTGTTTTTTTTTAAGATTTATTTTATTTATACAAGAGCCTGGTACAGACCAGATGCCGGGAGGGTGAGAGGATTCACCAGAGACAGGGTGGGGAACAGAACAGGCAGACTGACGAAATACGCTGCTGAGGGGAGCAGTGGGTGAAACAGGAGAGGTCTGCTCACCATGTTGTTTGTTTCGAAGCCAGCAGTGATCGAACCAGCACTGCAGAGGCTTCAGACAGCTTCACAGAGCTGTGCTCAACCACTTGCATACCAGGGAGGCCCGGAATTATATTCTGATCCAAAAACCATTCCAGATAAATTAAATAAATTTGACTTCTTACTACAAAGAATCTTGGGCTGATTAAAATATGAAAAACCTTCTCAGCAAAACCTATAATCAAGCTTAAAGCCCTAAATATTTGAAAGTGACCTAGAAATCAAAGGGAATGGGATAAACAAGGGATCCCTTGATCTCTTTGAACCAATTCGATTTAATCATTTAATTTCTGGCTTCTATAGATTCAGGCATTCAAAATTGGAATAGACACAGGCCCTGATCTCAAAAAGCTCACAGTGGAATATGGAATAAATGAATAATTAGTTAATCACTCTATACTACTTAGCATGGTCCCAACTGCATGGTTCTCTTAAGAGTTTACCAAGCATGGGCTCCATCTAGCAGTTTCCATCAGGGCTTCTCTTATTCTGAGGACTGGGAAAATATTTCCAGATAATTGCCTTTGGGACACATGCCATCTCACAAACCTTCACTCTACTGCACTGCTTTCTCTCTTCACTCCAGCCTTGGTGTTGACACCTCAGAGTTTCTCTTGCTACGTGACCTCATCTGTGCCTAGGATTTGAATCTGATTCTTGTCCATGCCATACTTCATATTTGCCCATTTTTCTCAATCATTCCCTGGCTTGGGTGGATCCTAGAACTCCAACTAGCCCTAAACATTGGAGAGTCTCTTGTCCCTATTATTCAGAGAATCTTCTCAATGATCTCAATGTAGTGAAATGAGATTTACAAAGTTCCTATAAGCAGAGATATAGGAACACTTAACTCGATCCCATGAGGATATTAATGGCAATGAAAACTGCCATCATTCACCCTTAGGTATTCTATTGTTATTTACAAGTAAGGAAGCAGGTTCACAAGAGTTAAATAATTTGTCCAAAATTATACAGCTTGTAAATGTGATGGGTGGAGCTAATATTCATCCTAAACTGTACTCCATGTAAGATATGTAGCTTTTGTTCTGTTTTACTTTTTATGACAGTATCACAAATGTTACTAGATTGACTTAAGATGCCCAGTACTAGAGTGGAGGAACTTGAGGCCACCATTACTCAAGGTGAATATTGCTAATAATAAATGCCTACCACATGCCAGGTATGGGGTTATGTCCTTTACAGAAACCATCTCATTTAAACACAAAGATAATCCTATGGGATATGTACCACTGGTATTCTCATTTTTCAAATGAAGTAACAATAGGCTAGAGAAATTAAGTAACTTACTGTGGCCCCATGATGGCAAAGCACCTTGAATCCATGGCCCATGACACTAGTCACAGACATTATGCCTCCCATTCTACCAATCACTGTATCCATTTGTCAAGTTGACAGATGTGAGGAAATGTTACAGAATACATCTCTGAAAAGGGGAGGAACATGGTAAATTTCTCTGCCCCCACTTACATGCAGCCACCTTGTATTACAACTGCCAGTATGCCATGAGCCAGAATTCATTGGGAAGGAGCAAGGTGGATGGATATATAAACTGAAGTGGAGTGAATAAGGGGAGACACATGCAAAGACACTTACGAGAGACATGTGGAAGAGGGACATGTGAAGAGACACAGGTGAGAGACACATGATGAAATGCCTCCCAGGACTTTTGACAGAGACAACAACAGTCATTATCTTGATGTCATGGTAGATTATGTGGCACATTTTGAATTCTGAGTCTTTCCCCCCAGTTCTCTGGGACCAGACTGACTTCTTTCTTATGACTCCCTGCCAAAAGATGCTTTAGTCTTGTAGCAAGCTTTCAGACCACAGCTACCCCACTTCAGGCTGAGCATTTGACCATGAGGGGATGGGCAATTCTTGGAGTTTTATGGGGGGTTATTATTTGATTTCCTCTCTTCCTCTGCTCCTTCTCCTTCCCTTTCCTCTCCTCTCCTTACCTCTCTTTCTCTCTTCATACCAATTAAATTAAAGATCTTTCACACTAAGAATATGCTTTCTTTGTTTCTGTGCATGGATGGCCAGACCCATCTTTAGAGCATGCACCCCTTAACAGTTTGGGATCCCTAGATAGCCCTCAGTTGTGTTCTGTAGTAGTCCAATCTCAAAGGGGATTTTCACAATCCTCCTTGCTTAGATGGTATTCCTCGCCTCTTACCATTCCCGTAGCTTCCAAATCAACCTACAGTCTCAATTCTTGCTGACACAAGCTTTTACCGGTAAGTATATGGGTACCATATACTTTCTATAAGGGGCTGCCTATGTCTTGTAAAGACTATTGTTCATATCAAAATCTCTGGCTGCTACAATCTGTTTCAAAACTAAAGTGCTTCAAAGGTATCAATTTGCAAAGGAGAGAAATCCTGGATTAGGAAGACAGAATATATTTGACCAGTGTAATGTTATATCATTATATTTATGTGAGTATTATCTAGATTGCAACCTATTGACCTCATTGCTTCAGCAGCACTTGGGATGATTTTTAAATGCAGATTCTTAGGTATCCCTATATCTGTCTCCAGCAATTGTAGAAGGGAGATGGAGCTCGGTAATCCTTGTTTAACAATTAGCAAGCTCCCCTGGTGTTTCAAATGTAGATGTACACCAGACACCCCCAAGTGCTTATATAATCTTCAGTATTACATAATTTACTTTTGCAACTGTCTGATAGATATGGAACAGGACTGATGTTACTTTAGAGATGACAGATGACAGTTTACTACGCCAATTATAATAGATTACAGGTATTATAGATATATTCAAAAATTTAGAGAATTTTATGTGCTCTATTGTCCTAGAAGTCCAGCACACACACACACACACACACACACACACAGTTACCTCTAAAGGTAGCAAACACCTTTAAGTTCAAGTACTATCCTTTTGCTTATTGTATCATACTAATTTTTAAATGCATTAGTTCAAGTACTGCAGAAAGATGCTAATCAGTACTTTCAGAACAAAGAATTTTATACTCAAAAAAAATCTGGGAAACTGCCTGTTAAATCCTTCTCCCAAGGATTTACAAAACAAAATACTAAAAAAGACGGGAGTCGCTTTAGAGTGAAAAAAAATTGCTGATTTTATTTAATATTCTATAAACACTTATTTGAATAGAGGATGATAATTTTTCTTCTTTCTCTACATTACCATTTTCTTAGTTCTGAACTCACTTAATCCACAAATATATATTACAATATAGAGTAGGAAATGTGTTAGGCTTGAGGATAAAATGGTAAAATAGTGAAAAAACTAAACAGTTCATTCAACAGTCACATTCATTACCATCTGAGAATTGTTGAGTCAGCTCCCCCATAGCCCAAGGGGACCTGATGCAATGCAATCAGCTCTATTGCCTCAGTTCCACCACCACTCTCCTCACTTCAGTTGCAGTTTCCAAGAAATTGAGAGTCTCTAAACAAATTGAGAGCTGTGACTGAGGGGGGCTTGACAAACAGAGGACTCTTGGGTGGAAGCCCACCCAGGTCAGAGTAGACCTGGCATACTTGGGAGCATGAGGGTTGCTTCAAAACGGGCATTTTAACTAACTGTTGCATCTAAATTTAATCTGCAAATTTTATGCTAGGCAATAGCTTCATGACATAGTCATGGAATACTACAATCATTTGTTAAGACTACTTCAAATGTTCACTGACAAATGAAGTAGATAATTGGAGTGATTTATTTGACAACTCAGGTGGACAATGCTTTGCTAATACATTTTTGCTGCAGCTGGATTATTTTTCTCCTGAAATAAAGGATGCAAAGCAATACCACTGACAGAACAAGTCTTTATGTTATTATCTCACTCTTTGAGAATGACTGAAAGAAGCTTAAATCATTGGCTCATGTAAGAATTGATTAGGAGACTTTGTTTTTGTGGCCATGCCAATGATAGGCACACCAAGCTGGAAATTCTATGTTATGTAGTCAATCTTATCCCCACCCACCTCCATTACAATTCAGACAACTATGATTTTGTCTTTATAAAAGATGCCTTCTGGTATGGAGACTCTGTAAGCTTGAATACTCATTATGATTGTGAAGCATCCTTCCCTACAAATGTGAGTAAATTCTCCCTTTTGTTCTTTCCCATTGCAGAAGAAATAGAAGCAGGAATTTAAGAACTGAAAGGGGATCTTAAACCCAACCGCACAAGTAGCAATCTTTCCACTGCACCTCTTCGTGCTTTCTCAATCTGTAACTTAATTCTATATCACTAAACCTGGGACAACAAAAGACCCTTGCAACCTTCAGGAAGAACAACTTGACTTATGCGGCACCCTGGATTCTGGACATCAGACTTACCCTGCTCATCAACACAGGGACAGGTAGTACTGCCTAATCACCTGCACATCTACATTATGACTATTAGCTTTGAATTCCAATGTATAGCTATTTTTTTGGTTTTGTTTGTTGTTGGTTTTGTTTACCAAATAAAGGGATACTTAGTTTTGGAATGTGAACATAATTGACAAAATTGATGGTTTATTTCTTTGAAAATGTTTGTTTCTTTAAGGCAGCATAATTCTTCTCCATCTCCATCTATTTATTCAATACCAATCTAGTGAAAGCTTACTATCTGTCAGATACTCCACTAGGGGCTAGAAACACACAGGCTGAAAATATAATTTCTGCAGCCATATGAAATCTGATTCTGAATGTGCAGAATAGAGAGCACCCTCATTGTGAAGATGCCTGATCAGTTTCGGTCATGTGAATCAATCAAATTCTCCTAGACGCATTCTTATTCCCACCCACTTTGGGGATATTTACGGATTCTGAACTCCCAATTGATGGACTTTTAAAAGGAAGATTATGTAAAAAAAAATACGAAGGAGGGCCTCCCCGGTGGCGCAGAGGTTGAGCGCTGGGTTGCGAAGCTGCCCGCGGCCTCTGCGGCGCCAGTTCGATCTCCAGCTGCTCCCCGGCCACCGGAGGAGGGTCCCACATGGCGCGCAGACCTCTCCTGCCGCCCGCTGCTCCCCTCAGCAGTGTACTTCGGTCCTTCTGCCTGCTCTGCTCCCCGCTCTGGCTCTGATGAATTCTCTCACCCTCCCGTGCTTCTGACTGTACCCAGTGCTTGTATAAATAAATAAATAAATCTTAAAAAAAAGAATTTAAAAAAAATATGAAGGAAAAAAATGAGATTCATTTGGAAGGAAGACTTTTACTAAAAGGTGGAGTCAAAATCATGTGACTTAATTCCCTTGTATGGGGAACACAGTGGATAGGTCACATGTGGTGGCTTAGAACTACCAAGTGGTTTAGAGAGAGAAAAACAACTTGAGTAGGAAATCAGCCTTCCATTACCAAGTGGCTAGATGTCAGTCTTTTAGTAGAAAATTTTGAAATTTTTATATCCATCATTTATTTACATTTTAACATATGTATTTCTGGTCTTATTTTCCATTGAATAAAATCTACATTAGTCTTCTAAAATGCTCTTAGAGAGCATAGCATAACTACATGTGGTGTATAAATGCAGTGTGTGTGTGTGTGTGTGTGTGTGTGTGTGTGTTTGCACACAAATAAACTTTACAGCACTGAGCAATTCATCCTTGGCGCCTGTTTGTGATAGCACTTTATGAGGCAGCTTTAAACAAGAGGTAGAAGAAACTGGAGCTATTTGTGTTTGTCTCAAGAGAATAAAAGCTTTTTCCTTGAGTTCTCTGATGCATGTAATGTTTGAGATTTACAGAAATAGCATCCTGTTCCCCTGAGAATAAAATCACCCCCAGGCAGAAAAATAACCCTACAACACATAACTAGTAGGTAGTCTATTTCATCAGTTACTCAAATAAAAGCTGCAGATATTTGAGGAAAACCATTTTAAATTATAATGCAAAAGCACATATTTCCCTAACAGAGGAAAATGTCTATTGCACAATTGCACATCAAGAGAAATGACGTGGAATCATTAAGTTACCTTTCTCTTTCTCGCCTCTGTTCTCTGAGGCTCACTCCTATACCCCCCAGAAATCCCACAATTCCCAATGAGACTTTGAAACTGAGCATAGCAGTTCAGAGTCTCATGAGTCTGCTTTTCCTGTTGTTTACGTTGCCACAGACAGCTCTGAGCATTAAGAACATTCTGACAGGTGAATAGAAAATGAAAGCCTGCGTCCTTTTCAAGACGAAGCTTCCTCATCACCACACTCTTGAGTTTCTTTCTGACCCCTCTTGAACCCCTGCAGCTCCACCTCCCTCCACAGGACATCCGTGTCCCAAGTTCCTGCCCAAAGCACGCTTTCCCATCTCAGGCACTACCACCACGCTACTGTTTTTTCTGTCACTCCCAATTCCCTTAGTTTCCCCATCACTTTTCAAGTCTGGTTTTCCTCAAGGTATCTGATTCTCCTAAATTTGTCTTGTCTGCTTTTAAAATTAGTGTTCCTGAAGTTTCATCCTCACTCCTCTTTCCCATGCACTCTCCTTAAGCTGGGGCTCCTTGGGGTGGGGGGGGCCACTCTGGTCCTCCTTTAGCATATATGGGGATGGAGGGAGAAGATAGTGACCTGGATTGTTTTTGAGATTTAATCTCATCCTCAAATTCTGTGTTGATAATTCAAAGGAAGAAACGACTGTGGAGATACAGGATGATATATCCTCTGTGAGGATAATGAGAAAATGATGGACTTGGGAGAAAAAAAAATCTCAGGAAGGACATCATGAGAGAATTGGGTGCCACGACTCAGAAAAGGTCTAGTGGGAGAAAAACTAATTCAACTTATCAATCAATTCAGTAAAGTGGCAGGATACAAAATCAACCCGCAAAAGTCAGTAGCCTTCCTATACACAAACAATAAATCTGAAGAAGAAGAAATAAAAAAAAAATCCCTTTTATTATCAAAACAAAAAAAATCAAATATTTGGGAATAAATCTAACAAAAGAGGTAAAGGACCTATACAAAGAAAATTATAAAACACTGTTAAAAGAAATAGAAGAAGACACAAAGAAATGGAAAGACATCCCCTGCTCATGGATTGGAAGAATAAACATTATTAAAATGGCCATCCAACCAAAAGCAATATACCGATTCAATGCTATTCCAATCAAAATTTCAATGTCATTCTTCAAAGAAATAGAACAATTATTGATGAAATTCATATGGAATCACAAAAAACCCCGAATAGCCAAAGCTCTACTGAAAAAAAAAAAGAAGGGAATGGAGGCATCACACTCCCAGACTTCAAACTACACTACAAAGCCATAATCATCAAAACTGCATGGTATTGGAACAAGAACAGACATGCAGACCAATGGAATCGAATAGAAAATCCAGAAATAAACCCACAGATTTATGGTCAACTAATCTTTGACTAAGGAGCAAAGACTATGCATTGGAGCAAAGAAAGTTTGTTCAATAAATGGTGCTGGGAAAACTGGGTCGCTACATGCAAAAGAATGAAGCTTGACCACTACCTCACACCATACACGAAAATCAACTCAAAATGGATTAAAGAACTAGACATAAGACCTGAAACCATAAAATACATAGAAGGAAATATAGGTGAAACAATATGTGATTTGCATATCAAAGACATCTTTACAGACACATCACCCAAAGCAGTGATAGTGAAGGCAAAGATAAACAGCTGGGACTACATCAAATTAAAGAGCTTCTGCACAGCAAAAGAGACAATAACAAAAACAAAGAGAAACCCCACCAACTGGGAGAACATTTTTGCACCCAACACTAATGATAAAGGACTGATCACAAAATCTGCAAAGAGCTGATGAAACTCAACAACAACGAAGAAAATAACCCAGTCAAAAAATGGGCAGAAGAGCTAAAAAGAAACTTCTCTGAAGAGGAAATGCAAATGGCCAACAGACATATGAAAAAATGTTCAACATCACTTGTCATCAGGGAAATGCAAATCAAAACTACCATGAGATACCATCTTACACCAGTGAGAATGGCACATATTAAAAAAACTAGCAACAACAAATGTTGGCGAGGTTGTGGAGAAAAAGGAACTCTCCTGCACTGTTGGTGGGAATGCAAACTGGTCCAACCACTATGGAGAGCTGTATGGAGATTTCTGGACCTACTAAACATAGAGCTTCCATATGATCCAGCAATTCCACTCCTAGGTATTTACCCAAAGGACACAGAAACATCAATTCCAAAGAACACCTGCACCCCTATGTTTATAGCAGCACTGTTTACAATAGCTAAGCTTTGGAAACAGCCCAAATGCCCAAAAATAGATGACTGGATCAAGAAGATGTGGTACATATATACCATGTAATATTACTCAGCATTCAAAAAAGATAAACACATGCAATTTGCAGCAACATGGATGGCGCTGGAAGGGATCATGCTCAGCGAAATAAGCCAAAAAGAAAAAGAAAAATACCGGATGGTCTCACTCATAGCAGGAATCTAGAAAACTTAAATAAGGGATCAGGAAAAAGAATAACTATAAGAAAGTGAAAATCAAAATCAACAAAAAACTATGAACCAGAGACACTTTTTGGGGGGTGGGGGCCGGGAGGGGAGGGATTGGGGTCAGAATGGGGCATGTGCAGTTGTATGGGGGAATATAAAAATAAAATTTATTATTTAATAAAAAAAAAGAATAAAAAAAATAAAAAGAAATAAAAAGAAAAGGTCTAGTGGGGACTCCAGGACTCTTCATGTAGTGGGGACCCAACAACCCCGTGTGATTCCCTGTGGCGACATAGAGATTCTCTAATAAACACCAAAGACAACTTGAAAAGGAAATAAGTCACAAAAAAAGAGGCTTGAGAAGTGTCTGGATAAGGAATTGAATGAGTTCATTCCTTTTCTTTCCTTCTTGACTTAAAGGAAAACAAGGCAGAAGTGACATTCTCTAAGAGGCTGCTCACAGCTCACCTGGCTTTGCTCTAAAAAGCCCAAGCACCAGACACCTGACTCACTTGTCCGGTAAGAGGCTACAGGATTCAAAACAGTAGCTGAAGCACACTTGAATCAAGACCTCTTGATTAAATTCTGTAAGGAAAGCAAGAGACTTTCTTGAACAAGCAAATGTCCTGGAATGAAAACTCTACGCTCATGATTTATGGGTAATTCATACACAAAAATTAAAGAATATTCATTTTAGGAGTTGATATAAATGCCCAGATGTTCCTTATACCTAGTAAAAAAAAATACTTCACCAGGTGTGACTATACGCTTTTGCTCCATTCTGGCTTGGCTCATCTTCTCTCACTGTATTCATGTTGTTGACCTTTCTTGCCAAATCCAACCCTGCCTGTATTGGGATGTCTCGTTTCATTTGGAAGCCCTTAACGTCATCTTCGATCACTGCTAAAGTTCGTGTGTGCCAGTAAGTCTACAGAATGCCTGCTGTGCATTGTCTCCCCGGTGTGATGGGTCTGACCTGTTCTACAAAGCCATCTTTTTCTTTTTTCCCCATCTGTCATATTTATTTAGAATAATGATTCTCAACTGGGAAATCCCATGAGCCATTTGGGAATGTCTAGAGACAATTTTGATTGTCACACTGGTGGAATGGATGCTACTGGCATCCAGTGGGTATCAGTGTCCTAAATTGCACAAAGCAGCTTCCACAAAAAGTAATGATCAAACCCCAAATGTCACTGGTGCAAAGGCTGAGAAACTCCAGTTTATAATCAATTCAGGGAGTCACCTGTCCAGATTCATGGAAAGTGTAACACCACCTCACCCAGGGACTTTCTGAAGCCTCCCAGTCTCCCTTATGAAGACTTTTCTGGACCTGAATAGAGGGGTTTCCAGTTTGAGGTGCTCTGTGGGGCCATGTGATAACACCAGCCTGAAATATGAGGGGTTTGCCCTCACTTCTTGTTTTCCCACAACAGGCCCTGGTTTCTCACCAGAAATATCTTGATGTCACCAAAGAGATCTAGGATAATGTAAAGGTTTGTTTTCTATTTTGAGAGTTTTTTGTTTTGTTTTGTTTTGTTTTGCTGTTTCTGGAGGTAATGAGAGCTAAGACCTTAAGTGTGACTTCATTAACCTCTGGTGGTATCCACGTGGCTTTAATTCTTGCTAATGAGGCTACAACAGTGAAAAACAAAGCAAAAGATAACTTCCTGGTAGGTCCCCTGCTATGTTAAGTTCTCAGTAACTTCCATGACTCTGCTAATAATGTCTCTCACTCTAGCACTGTCTGGGACCCTGACTGTCTTCTCCCATTCTGAGTCCTGAATTGTTCCCCATGGGAACACTTCACACATTTTCACCAGTCCTACTGGGAAGGGAGAGGTGAGAAAAGCGGCCCCCTTTGGAGGGAACAGTAACTCTACCCTGGGACATCAGAGCGACCAACAGCTGAGAGTGTTCTCGTAGGGCCTGGTTGCCACCACACAATCTCACCCGTTGGTGGTGGTTAAGACTTTTCCTGCTAAAATGCAAATCAAATCCACAATGAGATATCACCTCACACCAGTGAGAATGGCACATATTTAAAAAACTGGCAACAACAAATGCTGACAAGGATACGGAGAAAAAGGAACTCTCTTACGCTGCTGGTAGAAATGTAAAATGGTCCAACCGCTATGGAAAGACAGGTAGAGGACCCTCAAACTACTAAAAATGGGGCTACCATAGGACCCAGAAATTCCATTCCTAGGAATCTATCCAAAGGACACAGAAACATTAATTCGAAAGGAAAACTACACTCCTATGTTTACTGCAGCACTATTAATTAGCACAACAGCTAAAATATGGAAACAACCTAAATGCCCCAAAACAGATGACTGGATCAAAAAGTTGTGAGATATATACAAAATAGAATACTACTCAGCAATGAAAAAAGATAAACCATGACATTTGCAACAACATGGATAGAGCTGAAAGGGATTATGCTCAGTGAAAAAAGTCAGAAGGAAAAAGAAAATTATTGGATGGTGTAGGGGCAGGACTGGACCACTGAGAAGGTTTTTTGATCCAGCAGACCGGGTAAAGGAGGAGTCAGAGTCCTCAGTGGGTTTTTGCAGGTCTTTTATTGGGGTTCACCAGGCATATGGCAGGCAGGGTGCTGGAGGGCTGGGAGGTTGGCAGTCCCCTCAACCCCCAGCAAATCCTCACTCTATCTGGGCTCTCTGGCATTCTCTGCTTCTGCTTCTTCTCGGCTTCTTGGCTTCTATTAGCGTCCCCATGATGCCGCCCTTAAAAAAGCAGTCTTAGCGCAGGTGTACCCACTTCAGGTGCCCGCCATCAGGCATGCATTCAGGATCACAGGGTTCCCTCATCTATCCTGATGGCGGGAGGGCAGAAAAGCCTGATATTTTTCCTTACCCTATAGATGGTTTCGCTTATAGGAGGAACACAGGGAGGCCATACAAGGAAAAAGACAAAACTAGCAGGCAAACTAGAAATTGGAGACATTCAGCAGGGGAGAGGGAGGAAAAGGGAACAAAACAGGGGAGGGAAGAGCACTATGGTGATGGTTCACTGGTGTCTTGGTGGTGGTAATTTTATGGCAATTACACCTGAGAGGAGAAACCAAGCAATGTACAAAAAAATAAACAACATTGTAAAAAAAATGAAAAAAATTAAAAATAAAATGTTTCCTGTTTAGTCATTCCATATACAATGGGCGCTAGCTCCAAGTCTTTATCAAAATATTGAAATCATGGAATTGTTACGAACTATGTACCCATTTGTTTCCCAGGGGCTGGTGAGCTCCTTGTGGGAAACACTGTGTCCTGGTCCTCTCTACCAAGTCAGCACAAGGCACAATGCTTTGCACACAGGAAGCACTTAGAAATACAGAATGAATAAAGCAACTGAATAAATCATTTTCAAGCAAAATATTTGTGAGGATTTACAATGAAAATCTGGATGAGAACTGCTACCCAGAATTCACAAGGTGCTATTTTATAGACAAAAGATCAACACAGAGTTCATCTGAAGCTTTTAGCACAAAGAAATAAAAATCAGAAACAGATGGTATTTTTTTCTCTTTTTTTCCCGTCATTTGGAAATTGTGGCCACAAATAAACTCCGCTTTTATTTTTGGAAGGCAGTAGAAAATTGTCACATGTTATCATTTGAATTATTTGTCTCCTGAGCTTAGCTGAAAAACTCTGCTGCAAATTAAATAGAAGAGATACTGGGTGGCCTCTTAGAGCTTCCTAGTTCTCACCAATCTCGAGGAGAAGATGACAGACATCAAAGTGCTCTATGGCCCGTAAGCAGCTTCTCTCCAAATACCCTAATTGATCTAAAGGCAGCTTAAAAGCAGTCTATTTTTAGAAATGGTTTTCAGTTATGTATGATCTTTCTACTGGTCTCACTTAGCCCAAGGTCAGAGAACTAGTATGCAAGTGTACATCACTAAGAGGAATTCCAGTTTTACACCATCCCGTACACCTGATTGAGGGAGTGAGAAATGGGTGAAATAAAGTTTACACGTATTTTTCCCTAACTCTTGAGTCCTTGCTGCCAACCTGTTGAGCCACCAGAGTTAAGTCTAAAGTCTTTATTGTAGCAAATAATAACCTATGCTGGAATCTTGTTACCTCAAAAAGTGACATAAAATTTTCAATAAAATTTATATTCAATTATTTTAAAGGATTGCCCTTAATGAGCAGACAGGACTCAGGTGAAGATTCTAATATGAAAATAAACATAATCCTATCCATGTAGTTAATATTCATCTCAGCTTACATCTCAGATGTGCAAATAAATATAACTTTATAATAATTATGAATAACCTGGCCTAGTGTCTATTCCATCATGATGGCAGAAACTTAATCTCAGCTAATTAGGGTTCTCTCCCCTTGCATATGGTTATGTCAAGTTTCAGATACAAGGGGCGTGACACTAATCTGATCTTTAATACCATTTGTCCATGCAGATTTCTTCTGAGATGACATTGGCTTCTTCTGGCTTTCGGTCATAATCTATACATGTTGCACTAAGAGAAACACCACTAGCTTTTCTCTGCTGGTGCCCTCCACGTCTGATGGCTTTCTCTCCTAATCTCCTTTCATTTTATGGGCACAAAATATATACTTATCTTTCCATGTCAAGATGACCTGATGTCAAGCTGACACCAAGACCTCTGTCAACCTGTCCCAAACCCATTCTCCTAAATTTACCACATTTCCTCTTCTAATCCCCAGGCTTCCTCCAGAAAGCAGACATCCATCTCCCTGCCACAGTCCACACCCCTTCTTTCAGTTGGGGTGGAAAGAGAAAACTCTCATTATCTTTCAGCATTTTGCCCAAACCTAAAGTCATCTCCAGTCACATAGGGCATAGGCTTTTGGTGACGAAATCAATAACACTCCTTTGTTTCTGCCTTCCTGCTGATCTTTCCCCTGCCGTGAGGAGGAAGCACAGATCTACCCAGTAACTTGAAAGGGATGCTGTGGGAGACACAGGAGAAAGGGAAGCATCAGGAGAAAAAATAGGTGTCTCAAACTGTTATCTAACCACACTTACCACATTTATTGAATTTCCTCCCCTTATTGATATTTTCCTAAATTGCCTCTTGTGATTTGTTTGTGTGCTTTGCTTTGTTTTTCTGTTGATACGTGTTTCAATCCTAGTTCACTGTCTGTCATGAGACAGACTTGTTGCTTCTCCCCTTTACTACCCATTCTGAAATTACCACTTTCCTTATCTATTCACACATAGAGTTTGGAGGAGGGTATAGCGCACAGCTTCATTTATGATTCCCAGCAGATTCACCTAGTGATGTTCCACTGGATAAATTGGATCTTCCCTTCCTCGATCTGGTTGTTTCTTTCCTCTCTTCTGTATTCGCTACCCTTTGAGTTCCATCTCTGTTTTCAATTTTTTGGCTGCAAACATCCTTACAAAAGACTCCTCTCCTACAACACTACACAATACACCTTTTTCCAAACTTCTCTCTTTTCTGTAGTGTTGTATGTTTGGAGTTGAACTCACTACATGAATTAAAGAAAGAGATTCACAATTTGAGGGCTGGCAGACTGGGAAGCTATCACAGATTGGGAAACAGATGATTCCAGCTTAGTTTGGCTTAGAGGCTATTTCATGCATAACTGTACAATGACTGGGTTTTCTAACCATGTCATCCCTCACTATCCTGGAGTAAGAATATGGACAAGGAATCAATTCATATTATTCAATATCTTCTAGAGGGACAATTATAGGTAGAGCACATGGTAGTCATCTGAGAAAGGACTTCTCAATGCTTCACCTTCAATGATGTAGTTAAAGTTAAACCAGATTTTAAATTATAGTCTCCTCTTTAGTTATCATTATTATTGCTAATTTTGTTTTTTCATATTCTTTTGATTTTCAGTTGAGCACATATTGATTAGGCACATCTATTTGGCCACCCTCTAAACCCAGAGGTCCTGAAACTGAATTTGTCTACCCACGTCTTAACTCTAAACTCCCACAGTTTCTCCTACTTCAGGTTATTATTTAAAGTAGGCTTTCAATGTGGTGCTTTCAGCTTTTCTCCTTAAATATCTGAGTCTATTTCAAAATAGATTTTAATCCCTTATTATAACTTTGATTTGTATTTCCTGAATCCCACCCGGGGATTCAGTAGTAAAGAAATGTGCTTTGTACACTGTATGGGATACATCTCAAAAACATGTGTGAATAGGAGTGGTTCCAGAGAGGTCAGAAAAAAAACATGTGATATATTGAACAAAGAAATATAATGAAACATCTTCAGGTCAAGTGCAGGATATAATTGGGATATAATTTGATAAAAGAGAAAATAATTCCAAGCTTTGGGTTTTGATGGTCCCAGATGCAAATAAATTCCTGCTCTGCCACCTTGAGCAACAATTCTGAACCTTGACTTTATGAATGGTAATATGGAGATAATGATTTTCACTTCCCAAGATGATACAGAAATTGAGTTTACCTCTAAAGCTTTGCACATACACAGAAGGTACATTAAAAAACAGTTGCTGTCTTATCAGGTAAGATACTAAATAACAGACTACCTAGTTCAAATTCACATAATAAAAAAGGAGATATCTTGTATTACATAGATGAATCACACAATTTAGCACAGCAATTCTTAATGTCCATCAGGAATCCAATTGTTAGCCCAACTTTCCATGGTTTTTCTCTCCTCTTTGAGTTAGCTTTGTTTCAAAGGTAGCTTTTCTTAGGCTGGGAAAAAAAATAGTTCATCATATTTTCTACAAAGGGAGAGAATGAGCATTTATTCCAAAATTACTGCTAGGAATCTTGAGCTTCACTTTGAGTCCTCTCTTTAGATCCAAAAGTGGCCAAAGAGATGGGATCCACTAATTAGCTCATCTCCAAGACTCTGGCTTGGGAACAGAGCACAAGTTCACTCTTTACAAACCCTCAACATCTCTACTCTTTCATTTTCCCTTTATTTCTCCCTCACACCCTCAACATTCCTTCTAAGAAAATCTTTTGTAGTCTGGGTTTGGGGGATGAAGGATGGGGTACCCCCCTCTCTCCTCAAGCTCTAAATATTCTCTCTATACTAGAGTTTTCTATAGATTCCTAAATTTAGATTTTTGGAAATCAAAACCAGAAAGTTCTCTTGGTTTTATCCAAGTATATCCCTCCTCTGTGACAATGATCATTTGACAGTTAACTTTTTTTCGATTCAAGAGTTAGAAAATCTTCTAATTATTTAAGTCAAACACAGTTGTCTGTTGATACAAGAATCACTACACATGTGCCTCCCTCGTGGTGCAGGGGGTTGAACGCAGCACTGTGAAGCTGTCTGCAGCCTCTGCAGTGCAGGTTCGATCCCAGCAGCCTAGGGAGATGCCCACATGGCGCGGCAGACTTCTCTTATCTCGCCCACTGTTCCCTTCAGCAGTGATTTCAGTCAGTCTGCCTGTTCTGCTCTCCACTCTGTCTCTGGTGAGTCCTCTCACCCTCCTGTGCATCTGGCCTGTACCCCAGTTCTTGTATGCATAAACAAACAAATCTTTATAAAAAAGAATCACTACACACATAATACCTGTTTCATTTATCATCAGCATTTTCATCTTGTGATTTTTTTGCAGTTGCCTTGGTAGTTAGCAGTAAACTCTAAGGACTACCTTGCTGATACTGTTGAACAAATAAAGAAGGATATGTCTAATCCCCAACCTACAAGTACAAGGACTTGAGCATGCACAAAATCTTGACATTCCCCAAGAATTCCTCATGGGAGCCCCCCTAATTCTTGGTTTGGATTCTTGCCAGCAGCTGTGGCTGAATCTAGGAATTCAGTGTTCATCAGTTGTTTAGGATTCCATAGCAGAAGCCAACAGTCCTTGTTTGGGATTCTCCTTTTGTTCTTGTATTTTAAAAAGAAAACCAACAGCAAAAGACTGAGCGTAAAGAAATACAGCTTTTTTAATTCCTAATCAGTAGAACCAGAACTGTATTTAGTTTCATATCTTGGCTATTGTTTGTCTAACATTACTTCAATATATTTATGTATAACCATCAAGTATATCTACACAGAGAAAGAGAAACAAACCTTGTCTTCTGGAATAGCTATTTTTTACCTCTTCAACTTGAAGGATTGGCAACGTCACTATTTATATATGACACTTAGGATATACTTCCCTTATTACTACTATTATGTAAAGAAAACTATATATTCTTTCTAAAGTCCTGGGTCTTAAATTTCGGATCTGTTTCTCAGTTAGTGTCAGATGGTGGTGGTAATGGTTTGTAATAGGGGATCTAAGTGAAATTGGACATGAGGCTTTTTCAGTGATGCTATAAATAGGAGGCCTACTTTATTAGGTTATTTAAGTACTATTCTGTACTCAAAGTGCATATGTGCTAATGTTGGTTTTGGTTGAAATTTTGAAGTAGGTCCTCTTGTCTATAAATATTTTATTCAAGAAATTTAATAAATGACAAGCCAAAGGAAAATGTATAAAATGTTGAGGAAACAATAATCTGATAGTTCATAACTATGGTCTTCATGTACCCTCAAAGATAATGAACAATACCTAGGGAACTGACAAATCCAAGATGGGTGGTCAAGGGTACAGATATATAACCAAATTACCTAAGAAGACACCCAATAGGGTAACAATTTCTCAACACATTGCTGACAAGAATGTTTATGTCATAAAATTAATAGATAGCTTTCAGTTATCACAGTGCTCTGAAGACTTACACAGCCACTGGATTTTTGTCTTTTTTTTCCCCAATTTATTTATGTTCATAATGCCATATCAGTTTTCTAAAAATTAGCCCTCTGTGTTTTATATTAGCAGCACTGGTAAGGTGCACATTAATAACAATTGAAAGAATATTAATGATTACATTTATTTTTTAATTACCACTTTCATTAATCTCAGGTAATGCTTGCTGAATAATCATGCTCAAGAGAGAGTAACACTTTCTTTTTGTGTCTAAAAGCAGCTATCAGGAGGGATGAGCAATTGAAATCAAACTCTTGTCCCTCTGACTCTTGTCAAAAGTGTATACATTTATAAATACTTATCTATTTTTTATTTTGTTTTTAAGATTTATTTTTTTATATTCCCCATAAAATTGCACCCCCCTTATTTTGACCCCAATTCCTCCTCTCCCCACCCCCTCCCATAGTGTGTCTCTGGTTTGTTGATTGTGATTTAAAAATAAATAAATAAATACTTATATATTGCACCATATAAAATGCAAAATAAGCAAAAAGCATTTACCTCTGGACAGACTAGAAATCCAAACTGTGATGTAAAAAGGATGAAATTCTGCCTATCAGTTACTACATGATTGCTACCACTGGTGGTACATAAGTCAAAACAAGCAGTTTCTAGAAGCTCAGTGAACGTTTGTCCAGAATGTAGCTATAGTAATCATGTGAAAACCATCCCAAACCAAACACTCAACTGAATGTTTCTAAAGAGGAAGAACACAGGGAATGACAACTTGGAGTTGTCATTCTGGGCAAGCAAAGCAGCTCAGGGTAGCAGTTAAGAACGTGAACTAGGGCCTCCCCGGTGGCGCAACGGTTGAGCACTGGGTTGCGAAGCTGCCCGCGGCCTCTGCGGCGCTGGTTCGATCCCCGGCTGCTCCCCGGCCGCCGGAGGAGGGTCCCACATGGCGCGCAGACCTCTCCTGCCACCCGCTGCTCCCCTCAGCAGTGTACCTTGGTCCTTCTGCCTGCTCTGCTCCCTGCTTTGGCTCTGGTGAATTCTCTCACCCTCCTGCGCTTCTGACTGTACCCAGTGCATGTATAAACAAAACAAACAAATAAAAAATAAATAAATAAATAAAACATGCCTCTATTAAAAAAAAAAAAATGTGAACTAAGGATCCAGACTAACCAGGCCTACCCTCTGCTCTGGCATCTCCTGGCTGTGTGAGCAAGTTGCTGTACCTGGGTTCCCTTGTGTATCAAATAAGAATGAAAATGATAATATTCATCACAATAATATATAAATGTATACCTCTGTTACAGTGTGAAAATTTGAAGTATAAAGAATATACATAAATAATAGTAACAATTATTACTATTAATAATTAATAATGTAATGTTTATTACATTACTAAACGCAGTACCTGGAATGTATTAAGTATAAGCCATGCTTGTTTTTATTGCAGTGTGTATCTGGAGCATTTTGTGTGTCTAACATGGTCAGTCTCAATTGAAATGCTAGTCAGTGTGTGCAAAGCAAACAGAATACTCATCTCCAGAGTCTGTTAGGAATTCAGGGGTGGGTGCTGACTGGATGGGCCCAGAGGTATGTCAGTGGAGGCTGTGTTTGTACACTTCTCCAATGCGTTCTCATAGGCCTGGGTAAAATCGAGCTTCTCCAGAGAGCGTGGCCTTAAGGGCAGTCACAGGCCAAGTAGGGGCAGATGCTTACTGCTGGCTAGTAATGTACAGATGTCCTCTCTTCTCTTTCCTCTCTCTAGTCTGGCACTTAGCTTTTAAATTAACTGGCCTAAACACCCTAACTCCACTGGGGGGCTGGGGGAGACCCTCCACCAGCTGTTCATAGGATATTCCAGGGGAAACTTAGCTCTTACTGAAGCCCTGAACCTAGGTCCTAGGTGAACTATGATGTGGAACTCTTCCCTCCTTCACCACTCCCTGCATCTCATATCTACACACACTCCCCTGCTCAAAAGTTAACTCTCCAACTTCCACACCCTATGTAGAGTCTGGCAGCAGCACGGCCAGCAGGCCACAGCAGGTGCAGGCACTAGGCAGCACTGGCCAGGACAGCTCTTCTGCAGTGATGGAAATGTTTTACATCTGCACCATCCAAAATGGGAGCCATTAGCCAAGTGTGGCTACTGAGCATTTGAAATGTGGTTGATGTGCAAGGGAAACTGAATTCTCAAATTTTATTTAATTTCAAGAAATTTAAAATATTCATGTGGCTAACAGCAATCACATTGTACAGCAAAACTGTAGACACAACCTGAGTCCAAGCCCCGGTCCTGTATTTTCTGGTCCCATGACATTGGGAAAGTGACTTTAATTTTCCTGGTTTCAATTTCTCCTTCTATATAGGAGTAATGTGTTACTTACTCTTTAGTGGTGCTCCAAAGACAAAATGAACTCTTAAATTGAAGCACCAGGATAGGACATGATCTAGAGTAAACTTTCAGGAATGTTAGCTATTACAGGCATTAAAAAACACTTAATTATGTTTTCCCATGATTCAGCTATGTTTGTTCTTCTTAGCGTATTGACTGGTTGAAGTAATCACACCAAAATCATGCTCAGTGATCCCTTGAGAAAACATCAACCAGTAGTACTGGATAGAAATATTATAAAAGCTACTCTCAACTGCACCTTGGGGAAATTCACTGCTAACCATGCATAGCTGAGCCTTGGAAAAACATACCTTAAACCTTTTTCATTGAGATATCTTAATCTGTATGTATTTCAATTACTGAGTCATAAGAAAATTTCTTGAAGCAATATCATATTTTGTTCAGGTGAGGTTGAATGATTTGGGCATTGCCTGAAATATCTGACATGGATATTTTATAAATAAAGGGTCACCAACAATCACTTACCAAAGCAGGAAATCAATCTGATAGTTTTTATTGAATAGCTGCTCTGTGCTAACTACAATGGAATCCACGAGAATAGTATGACATAATCTCTGCTTTTCAAAATTTCTGTTTAAGAATCTCTGCTTTTAAGAACATTTTAGGAGATGTAATCTTTTCAAGACACAAAGGGCAGAAATCTGCAGCAGGATAAGTGCAGTCGGTATTTGGAAGAGGAGTTCAATGTTGCTAGAAATGGTTGGGGGAACTTTATAGACAGATCATAAAAACCAACAAAAGAGCATTGCTCATCTTCCAGGTCTCAAAAGGAAGCATTTCTGGAAAGCATGCTTGTGGAGGCATTGCTTAAGTTAGGCTGGTGTGCAAATTATGCATGAAGTTCCTTTAGATTCAATTCATTGGACAAATATTTATTGAGTATCTAATACGTGCCTGGCGGCTTGTCATTTGCTCGGACTTGCATAGTTGAAAACTTCATCTGGAGTGGGGGATCTGTTTTATGCAGAGCAACTACAAACCCCAATATTCATAAACCAGAATGACCTAGAACTTGAAGATGTTAATTTACATGGTTATCAGGAGAACAATTCTTACAGAAATGTCACTGTCTAGGGGTCATTTGAAGTCATTGTGAGTGGGCTTTATGTTTCACGCCTTTCGGTTTCTATGTACTTTATTATGAAAAAATTCCTTTTAAAAGGCACATCAGGGATTTCCTATTTCATGTTCTGAGGAGTAACTTTGAAATGTATATTCTAAAACTGCAGTATCATATAATTCTCTCTTAAGTGTATACACCTCCATATTCAGCAGGATACCTAAAATAGAGAATTTATTTAATGTTAGAGAGCTATGACCCACATCTCCCCCCTCACACACACAAAAAGTCTTCATGATTCATAAGTCAAAAAGAAAGAGAATGAAGGAATAAAATAAAGAAAAGTCTTAAAACAGAAAACCAGCTTATTGTCACCCCTTTCCATCTAGAAATATTGAGTCTCCCAAGACACTCTCCCTTCAAAGTCTTGTGACTACAAGTGTGGTTCCTGGACCAGCAACTTCAGCTTCATGTAAGAACCAGAATCTCAGACCTAACCAGTACTAATTTAGACCAACTAAATTAGAATTTGCTAAATCTGCGTTTAACAAGATTCCCAGGTGAATAGATATGTGCATGATAAGTTGAGAAGTGCTTTTCTCAAGAACATTAAGATATTACTGAATTAACTTGAAAACATGACTCCAGTTCACTGAGCCTGGCATCCTCTGCTCCTTTCACAACTAACTACATGTCAACTGGTCCTGCATCACAGACAGAAATAATGTTTTCATGCTGACATTCCCTTTTCCTCAAGCAAATACTGAACACTCATTTAAAAAATATCAGTTAAAAGAGATAATAAACTGCTTTCTTACCTAGGTCACCTACACGAACATAAACTCATCATTCCATTTAACTGCTTCTTTTTTAAAATTAAAGCATGAGCTACAAATGCAGCCTAGTAAGTATAATAAACAACTAAATCACAATGAGAGGAGAGCAGAAAATATTGAGGAACAAAAATATATTGCGGTCAAGAGATACGGAGGGGACAGCAGGGTGTGAGCACCCGTCCCTCTTCTTCCTTACTGCTATAGGTGCTCTTCTCACACTACTGACTGCCTACCCGACCCTGGCAAGACCTCCATGCTTCAGGGGGATAAGCTGAGCTGGTAACAGATCCCTACATCAGGGACCCTCATTTATAAAACACTGTCTAGGCCAAATGAAATTAAGTCCACTATTACCACAACTGGAGGCATTCAGTTTCTAATTAATGTTAAAGTTTTTTAAAAACTGGAGTACAGTGCATCTTTTGCTTTGGAAAGATGGATGATAAAAAAATAAAAATGGATCTAGCTTACAGTTGTGGCCCTTTTGTAATTATTAGCCACAAGCAACAACCACTCCCTAAGAAGATACAAAACGATTGTTCAAGAAAAGGTTGCTGCTCCTTTGTAAAAGCAAATTTATAAAAACTCAGGGCCTCCAATCTCCCTAATGAACACTGATGCAAAAATCCTCAATAAAATTTTAGCTATCAGAATCCAACAATGTATCCATAAGATAATTCACCACGACCAAGTAGGATTCATTCCAGGGACACAAGGATGGTTTAACATCCGAAAATCAATCAACGTTATCCAACACATCAACAAAAAGAAATATAAAAACCATATGATAATATCAATAGATGCCGAGAAAGCTTTCGACAAAGTGCAACACCCATTCATGATAAAACCCCTTGAAATTCTTGGGATACAAGGAACATACCTCAACATCATAAAGGCCATCTATGACAAGCCAACAGCCAGTATCATTCTCAATGGTGAAAAGCTGAAAGCAATTCCATTAAGATCTGGAACAAGACAAGGATGTCCACTCTTACCACTGCTTTTCAATATAATACTGGAAGTCCTAGCCAGGGCAATAAGACAAGAGAAAGACATCCAAGGAATCCAAATAGGAAAAGAAGAAGTCAAACTATCACTATTTGCAGACGATATGATATTATACATAGAGAACCCCAAAAACTCCACAGAAAAGCTAATTCAACTCATCAATCAGTTCAGTAAAGTGGCAGGATACAAAATCAACACGCAAAAGTCAGTAGCCTTCCTATACACAAACAATAAATCTGAAGAAGAAGAAATCAAAAAAACCATCCCTTTTGTTATTGAAACAAAAAAAATCAAATATTTGGGAATAAATCTAACAAAAGAGGTAAAGGACCTATACAAAGAAAACTATAAAACACTATTAAAAGAAATAGAAGAAGACACAAAGAAATGGAGAGACATCCCCTGCTCATGGATTGGAAGAATAAACATTATTAAAATGGCCATCCTTCCAAAAGCAATATACAGATTCAATGCTATTCCAATCAAAATTTCAATGTCATTCTTCAAAGAAATAGAACAATTATTGATGAAATTCATATGGAATCACCAAAAACTCCGAATAGCCAAAGCTCTACTGCAAAAAAAAGAAGGGAATGGAGGCATCACACTCCCAGACTTCAAACTATACTACAAAGCCATAATCATCAAAACTGCATGGTATTGGAACAAGAACAGACATACAGACCAATGGAATCGAATAGAAAATCCAGAAATAAACCCACAGATTTATGGTCAACTAATCTTTGACAAAGGAGCAAAGACTATGCATTGGAGCAAAGAAAGTTTGTTCAATAAATGGTGCTGGGAAAACTGGGTCGCTACATGCAAAAGAATGAAGCTTGACCACTACCTCACACCATACACAAAAATCAACTCAAAATGGATTAAAGAACTAGACATAAGACCTGAAACCATAAAATATATAGAAGGAAATATAGGCAAAACACTATGTGATTTGCACATCAAAGACATCTTTACAGACACATCACCCAAAGCAGTGATAGTGAAGGCAAAGATAAACAGCTGGGACTACATCAAATTAAAGAGCTTTTGCACAGCAAAAGAGACAATAACAAAAACAAAGAGAAACCCCACCAACTGGGAGAACATTTTTGCACCCAACACTAATGATAAAGGACTGATCACAAAAATCTGCAAAGAGCTGATGAGACTCAACAACAACAAAGAAAATAATCCAGTCAAAAAATGGGCAGAAGAGCTAAAAAGAAACTTCTCTGAAGAGGAAATGCAAATGGCCAACAGGCATATGAAAAAATGTTCAACATCACTTGTCATCAGGGAAATGCAAATCAAAACTACCATGAGATACCATCTTACACCAGTGAGAATGGCACATATTAAAAAAACTAGCAACAACAAATGTTGGCGAGGGTGTGGAGAAAAAGGAACTCTTCTGCACTGTTGGTGGGAGTGCAAACTGGTCCAACCACTGTGGAAAGCTGTGTGGAGATTTCTGGACCTACTAAACATAGAGCTTCCATATGATTCAGCAATTCCACTCCTAGGTATTTACCCAAAGGACACAGAAACATCAATTCCAAAGAGCACCTGCACCCCTATGTTTATAGCAGCACTGTTTACAATAGCTAAGCTTTGGAAACAACCCAAATGCCCAAAAATAGATGACTGGATCAAGAAGATGTGGTACATATATACCATGGAATATTACTCAGCATTCAAAAAAGATAAACACATGCAATTTGCAGCAACATGGATGGCGCTGGAAGGGATCATGCTCAGCGAAATAAGCCAAAAAGAAAAAGAAAAATACCGGATGGTCTCACTCATAGCAGGAATCTAGAAAACTTAAATAAGGGACCAGGAAAATGAATAACTGTAAGAAAGTGAAAATCAAAATCAACAATAAACTATGAACCAGAGACACTTTTAGGGGGGCGGGGGCAGGAGGGGAGGGATTGGGGTCAGAATGGGGGGGCTGCAATTGTATGGGGAATATAACAATAAAATTTATAAAAAAAAATAAAATAAAAACTCAGGGCCTCCCTGGTGGTGCAAGGGGTTAAGCACCACACTATGAAGCAATCCTCAGCCTCTGCAGCATGAGTTCAATCCTTGGCCGGCCAGGGAGAAACCCACATGGCACAGCAGACCTCTCCTGTCTGGCCTGCTGCTCCCCTCAGCAGTGTGTTTCAGTCAGTCCACCTGTTCTGTTCCCTGCTCTGTCTCTGGTGAATTCTCTAACTCCCTGCATCTCTGGCCTGTACCCCCGCTCTTGTATGCATAAATAAATAAATCTTTAAAAAAAAAAGCAAATTTGTAAAAACTCAAACCCAATATAAATTCTGACTCAATCATTATAATGAATGTTAGGTAATTTAATATAAGTTAAATATAATCGTGTAACCATCAGGAAACAAATAGAAAAAGGGCCCAGATGATAATTTTGTATTGATAAGTGTTTAGCAACTGGTTCTTCGAGGGGGAAAGTCCTAACAATAGCATTTCCTGATTTCTGTGACATAAATGCTCCCACCACACTCATTTTCATTGTGATGTCACTGAACAGAGCTCAGAAGAAATGCATGCAATTGGTTCTCAGGATGCAAAAAGCTGTCCTGGCACCCTGCTGTCAATAACTAAATGTGCAGATTTTTCTACTCATCACTAGCTTTAGCAACATTTAATTTCTTGTCCACATTTGTATTTATTTATACCATGAAAATTCTAGTGGTTCCACTGTTAATCTTAAAGGTCTCAGGGTCAAAGTTTATACTGCAGATGGATGTCTGTTTTCCCATTATTTTATTTTCATCCTATCAGAAAAAGGCTTGCACTTTTACCCCTGCACATCAATCACTCTCAGGCTGATATTTTTAATACCTGCTAAAAATGGGGAAGTCCTCTGTGTGGCTTATGTTTCACTTTCTTGGATCTCTTCCCCCGAGTTTCTGTCCCTACATTAGATGTAATCATGAATTCTGATGATAGACATGAGGCAGTAGCCAGCAATATGCACACTTTGAGGTACTTCATCACAACATATGGCAGCAATATTCCTCAAGATCAGCAGGTAGATTAAAGTTGAAGTGGTTACCTCAAAAAAAATAATTTTAAGGCAGACATTTATAGATAAACAAAGCAGGCTTCTTAAGCTATTTGTCATTGATGATATTTTAATCCCATAATAGAAAACAATATTACTTGTGAATAAAATTTAAATTATAAATCACAGTCTTAATGCTATAAATCATGTTCAGCTAATTAAACAAAATCTATGATGCACTTACTGTAATATGCATGAAGATGTGATTTCTCATAACGTTTACTTACACAGTATCTCCCAATCTTTCACAGAAATACTAATGATAGCATGTTAAAAGAAGACAATTCACAAGGCTACTAGAAATTAAGGTTCTCATAAAACCCAATGCCAAAATCTGGGATAAACAAAATGGTTATAAGAAATATGGACATGAATTTAGAATATTGATCCAAGCATCAGCTCACAGCATTAACTAGCTTTGCTTTATGAAAAAGGAACTGCATGAATAAGGTAGGAAAAATCAACTACAACCTTGCAACCTAACATGGTTCTTAAACAGACATTAAGAACTGCTCTGAGAAATCATTCCTCTATAATGCTTAGAACAGTACTGTGCAGGGTGGAGATATCTGAACTCCTAAAACTACTAATTCGCACTTCCACTGGCATTCTGCTACATCTTGCAAGTCAGTAAATTCTACAAAATAAGTGGGAAGAAAACAGGGAGAGGGGGTAAGAGAGGACACAATTCAAAATTGCATGGAACATTCTAGAAATTTAATTATGGTTTTTATTGTTCCAGAAAATTGGGCTATAAAATTATCACCTTCACTGGATTTGTACCTGCTAGAAAAATGGAAATTTATCTAGACTTGTATATGTGAATCTTCTCTCTTCTAACAAGGAATCTGAGAAAGGCATCTGATCACTGAACAGTAAGAAGCACATAGGTCAAATTAATCACCCTATTTGTTGATAAGTACTAAGTCCAGATAGATGTTATCTTTAGCAATGATGAAGACAGAGGAAGTAATAGAGAAGAAATGTCTCAGTGCAACAAAACAAATTATAAAGCTTCAGGACAAAAGGGGAAAGCAACAATCAGGAGATCCAGAGAGAAGCACATGTCCATGATATTATTAAGTGCAAGATCCAAAAGAAAATTTTCATAATGTGTAAAAGACATGCCCTCTATGAAACAAAACAAGTCATTTCAGGAGTTGAAGTGAAATGAAAGGAGATGAATGAGATAATGAGAAATTATAAAAACACAGTAGCAGAATTTAAGATCTCATTGAAAGAGTAAAAAGCAGAACTGAAGCTGCAGAAAACTGATGGGATGATGTGAGAATTACACCCAAAAAGCCCTCTTAGAATCTGGGGAACAAAGACAAATATATGTAAGTAATGAGAGATGACTGCAGATATGGAAGAGGGAGGATGGAGAAACAATATTAAGTTATTCAGTGATATTAGAGAGCAGCACAGACAGAACTCCATAAAGAAGAAATGAGAATAAACTGAAAATGATGTCATCAAAACTGTAGTTTTACTGTAGTTTAATAAAATCCTTGAGCTGAGAAAAAACAGTACATATATTTTTAAAGGACTTTCTAAAGACCAGGAAAAAAATCAGGTAAAGAAATACAATTTCTAAGCAAATGTGACAATATTTCAAGTAACCAAAATAAGTATTTTTTAATACTATAAATATGTGAACATGGTTACTAATACCTGAACAAACTTACCTTTAAAAGACTCTCTTCTAGTGGGTTCTCCCAAAAGCATATTCTGAGACAAGGGTGTGGTGTTCCAAGGTAGCACCTGTAGGAGTATAGGAACATGAATCAAGGAAGAAAAGGGAATCATCAAAGTGATCTTTACTGAGCTGGATGCAACTATGAGCAGTGGGGACTCAGTCCTAATGGAGAAATATAAGACTACTGAGCACACACACACCAGACTCTCCACCCAAGGTGTCAGGCAGCTGGGATATTTATCCTGACCTGTCTCCATCCTCCGCCCATATGCTAGGAGAAGTCCTCCGGCAGAAAGTCACAGGGACTTGTAGTGGATTCTGTTGGTACATGCTAGAATGGCTAGTTCTTGGTCATGTGAGGAGGTGACTGAAAGTATCTGCTGACCGTGATCAAAACCCTAGTTAGTTCAGACTTCCATACAGCAAAAATGGTGATAGGTAGTGAATTAATGTCAGCAAAGTTTTGAAGATAACTGAATTTATATTAATATTTGATATCCACCCAACTCCTTTAAATGCCACAGCAGACATCTGCACATGCAAACCTCAAAAACTGTATTGTCCATGCACCGCTCTTTTAAAAAATTAGTTGAAAATTTCCATATAAAAATAGTTGATCCTACTTACTTAATTTCCTTTCCTACCTAATTCCCTTTGAAATTATGAATTAGAAAAACAAAAATGTTCATCCTCAATATAAGATAGAAAATAAATCCATTAATCCAGAAGCTTTGAAGAATTTCTACAAGGAATAGCAAAAATAGGATGTGGCTTAGGAAAGTACTACTCCCAAGGTCCAATACTTAAAATATGTAGAGTGATTCATTCCTAAAGAAGAATCCCAGGGTGGCAGGTAGCAACTGAAATGACTCACAATGTTTTCCATCTTCTGATATTCATGTATCATGTCTACATGTGTTTTGGAACTAGTGACCTGCTTCTGACAGATAGAAAACAGTAAAAATTATGGGCTATCATTTCTAAGATTAGGTTATGAAAACTGTGACTTCTGACTTGCTAGTCCTCTCTCAACTGGTGCCATTTTTGCCCTCTAACTTGCTCACTTTGCCGTTTGTAAGATGCTCTATGAAGAGAGGCATATGGCAAGGACCTGAGAGTGGTCTCTGGTCAACGTGAGGAATTAAAGCCCTTCGTCCACTAACCCTTGAGAAGCTGAGCCCAGACAACAATCATTAGTGAGCTTGGAAGCTGCATGTTGAGATGAGTCTGCAGACCCTGCCTACACCTTGACTGCAGCCTATTAGAGTCACTGAAGCAGAAGACCCAGTTAAGCTGCCTGGATTCCCTCAGAAACTGAAATAATAAAAATTGTTTTAAGTCATTAAGTTTTAGAGTAATGTGTTACAAAGCAAGAGATAAAGCACCCAGAAATCCTCCCACCCCTATAGGGAAATTTAGGACATGGAAATAAGGAAGCAGTGGACAAATGGAACCAATTCAACACCTGCACCTGTGCTGCACAAACTTTCCTTGCAAATCAGCAAGGTGTTCAGTGGTGAATCTATTACCACAGCGAGTCCCCAGTGATGGTGTCCTGCCAGTCAGAGGTCAGCTTCAGCTCAGTACCCACAGCCACGTGTGTGTTGCTAGCTTACCCAGGGCAGGGCAGTGGAGGTGGTTCACTTCCTGTGAAGGCAATAAAAGGGTACAATTTAGGTACAAGATTATAAATAAAGCCAAATAAAAGTCGGTCTGCTTCTTACTCACCCCATGCACCGGCAATCTTAAACAATGTGATGAAGTATTTCTCCCCACTGGGGCAGACAGTCCTTACCACTTGCTCCCCTTTAGACTGCCAGGACAGAGATCTTATAACTGCTTGGCAGAATGAGGCTCCCTGCTAATCATAACCTTCCTGATAACTCCATCTGCATTTTTTTGTGGAAAACTAGATCCCTTACCCAACACAGATGCCTTCACAGATCAGAAAGGCAAGAAAGAGTAAGCGAAAAGGCAGTGGTAATGGCAGGCTCTGGATCAAAATAAATGAGACCCTTAAATCTGACTTTCAGGTGAGCACCAGTGCTGCGCGCACAGACTGCCTCTGATCACCTGGCAGGGAGAGTAGTTATTCTCATGCAATCAAGAAATATTTGAGGGCCTCCCCGGTGGCGCAGCGGTTGAGCACTGGGTTGCGAAGTTGCTCTGCGGCGCCGGTTCGATCCCCGGCTGCTCCCCGGCCACCAGAGGAGGGTCCCACATGGAGCGTAGACCTCTCCTGCCGCCCGCTGCTCCCCTCAGCAGTGTACTTCGGTCCTTCTGCCTGCTCTGCTCCCTGCTCTGACTCTGGTGAATTCTCTCACCCTCCTGCTTCTGACTGTACCCAGTGCTTGTATAAACAAAACAAACAAATAAAAAAAAGACTGTCGCTTTTTTAAAAAAAAAAAGAAATATTTGAGTGCTATTTTGAGCTGATATCTTCCTGGATAGAGAATTGGTAATGCATGGACACAAATAATTGCCTTTGTGTTTATATTTGAGTGGAAATATACTGAAATAAATTAAAAAGTAAAATATGTATCAATGATAAGAAGTGCTATGAAGAAAACCGAAGCAAATCACGTAGTGTTTCGCCTATATTTCCTTCTATATATTTTATGGTTTCAGGTCTTATGTCTAGTTCTTTAATCCATTTTGAGTTGATTTTTGTGTATGGTGTGAGGTGGTGGTCAAGCTTCATTCTTTTGCATGTAGCGACCCAGTTTTCCCAGCACCATTTATTGAACAAACTTTCTTTGCTCCAATGCATAGTCTTTGCTCCTTTGTCAAAGATTAGTTGACCATAAATCTGTGGGTTTATTTCTGGATTTTCTATTCGATTCCATTGGTCTGTATGTCTGTTCTTGTTCCAATACCATGCAGTTTTGATGATTATGGCTTTGTAGTATAGTTTGAAGTCTGGGAGTCTGATGCCTCCATTCCCTTCTTTTTTTTTCAGGAGAGCTTTGGCTATTCGGGGTTTTTTGTGATTCCATATGAATTTCATCAATAATTGTTCTATTTCTTTGAAGAATGACATTGAAATTTTGATTGGAATAGCATTGAATCTGTATATTGCTTTTGGAAGGATGGCCATTTTAATAATGTTTATTCTTCCAATCCATGAGCAGGGGATGTCTCTCCATTTCTTTGTGTCTTCTTCTATTTCTTTTAACAGTGTTTTATAGTTTTCTTTGTATAGGTCCTTTACCTCTTTTGTTAGATTTATTCCCAAATATTTGATTTTTTTTGTTTCAATAACAAAAGGGATGGTCTTTTTGATTTCTTCTTCTTCAGATTTATTGTTTGTGTATAGGAAGGCTACTGACTTTTGCGTGTTGATTTTGTATCCTGCCACTTTACTGAACTGATTGATGAGTTGAATTAGCTTTTCTGTGGAGTTTTTGGGGTTCTCTATATATAATATCATATCGTCTGCAAATAGTGATAGTTTTACAGACACATCACCCAAAGCAGTGATAGTGAAGGCAAAGATAAACAGCTGGGACTACATCAAATTAAAGAGCTTTTGCACAGCAAAAGAGACAATAACAAAAACAAAGAGAAACCCCACCAACTGGGAGAACATTTTTGCACCCAACACTAATGATAAAGGACTGATCACAAAAATCTGCAAAGAGCTGATGAGACTCAACAACAACAAAGAAAATAATCCAGTCAAAAAATGGGCAGAAGAGCTTAAAAGAAACTTCTCTGAAGAGGAAATGCAAATGGCCAACAGGCATATGAAAAAATGTTCAACATCACTTGTCATCAGGGAAATGCAAATCAAAACTACCATGAGATACCATCTTACACCAGTGAGAATGGCACATATTAAAAAAACTAGCAACAACAAATGTTGGCGAGGGTGTGGAGAAAAAGGAACTCTTCTGCACTGTTGGTGGGAGTGCAAACTGGTCCAACCACTGTGGAAAGCTGTGTGGAGATTTCTGGACCTACTAAACATAGAGCTTCCATATGATCCAGCAATTCCACTCCTAGGTATTTACCCAAAGGACACAGAAACATCAATTCCAAAGAACACCTGCACCCCTATGTTTATAGCAGCACTGTTTACAATAGCTAAGCTTTGGAAACAACCCAAATGCCCAAAAATAGATGACTGGATCCAGAAGATGTGGTACATATATACCATGGAATATTACTCAGCATTCAAAAACGATAAACACATGCAATTTGCAGCAACATGGATGGCGCTGGAAGGGATCATGCTCAGCGAAATAAGCCAAAAAGAAAAAGAAAAATACCGGATGGTCTCACTCATAACAGGAATCTAGAAAACTTAAATAAGGGACCAGGAAAATGAATAACTATAAGATAGTGAAAATCAAAATCAACAAAAAACTATGAACCAGAGACACTTTTAGGGGGGCAGGGGCGGGAGGGGAGGGATTGGGGTCAGAATGGGGGGGCTGCAATTGTATGGGGAATATAACAATAAAATTTATTTAAAAAAAAAAAAAAAAAAAAAAACAAAAATGGCATCCATAAACAGTGACTGAGACATGGAAGAGGTACAAACAGAGTGGGAAGAAGAAAGAACTAAGGGAACAACAACAAAAAAAAAAATATACAAATAGAATGTATAGGCTCATTACCAAACATATGAAAACTGGACAAAATCTAGTCAAAAATATGCAAGATAAACTGAAGACTTCTCCAAGAATGAAAAGGAAAGCAATAATGAACCAAAAATGATCAGAGTACAATAGATATGAAGTCCTCACAGTTAATGTTCCCGGAAACAAGACAAGGATAAATGGGGGGGGGGGATTAAATGATAAAATTAAAAGATAAAAAAAAAAAAAAAATAAAAAAAATAAAAAAAAAGAAAACCGAAGCAAGGAATGGAGACAGCATGCATCAGGATAGTTTTTGCATATTACAGTAAGGAGCTCAGATAAAACCTCAATGTGTATACAGAGTGGGGGAGGTACTTGAATGAAGACTTGGAAAAGGAAAAGCAAGCAGTGTGGTATCTGAGGAAAGGACAATCCAGGTAGGAGTATGATCATTTACAAAGTTTCTGACATTAAAGAATTCTTGGAGTATTTGAGAAACAACAAAGAGACCAGAGGGCTAGAGAATAAACGAGGGAAAATAGTAAATGAAGGAGGTCAGTGACTTTCTGCTTCTCTCTTCCTTTCATCACAAGTTTTCTGCAAATTCCTTTCATCTATAGAATCTAAGGCTGAACCCTGCTGGCAAAGGTTTCTGGGAAGGGTAGTTTCAGGCATTCAACCCTTGGATACCAGGGAGAGAACACAAATGGGCAGGGAAAGTGCAAATGCCAATAGGCAATCTGGCACATTAATTTCCCCCCCTTTCCTTTCTAGGATCTGAACATAATTTACCAAAAATGACTTCTAAGACTTCAAGACACTTAAATAACCTCAAAGAATTAAAGGAATACCAAGCACCTGCATTTTAAGTCATGTTTTCTGGTTCAACTTGATTGCTTGAGCTTGAACAGGCCCCTTATCCTCTCTGACACTCAGTTTCCTAGTCTGTCTGGAGAAGATAACAATGTATCTCAAAGTCACACCAAAATAAAAAGGAGGATTTCCATGCTCATGGAAGGGGAGAATCAATATTATTTTCCTGCCGAAAATGATATGTAAATTTAATGCAATCCCTATCAAATTTTTCAAAGAAATTTAACAAAAAATGTTGAAATTTACATGGAACTATAAAAGTCCTTGAATAGCAAAAGCAATCCTGAGAAAGGGGAGAGAGGACAAACAATAGGCTTATTCTACCAAAAAATAAAATAGATATCAGCTTATTATTATAAATATAAATTTGACAGTCATATGGGTCTAATTCCGGATCCACCACCAATTATTTCACTTCTCCAAACATCAATTTTATCAATTTTTTTAAATTTTATTATGTTTATTGAGGTAAAGTTGATTTATAACACTGTATGTTATAGGTTCACACCTGTAAAGGCAGGACTGGCCACAGTGCAGGTTTTCTGTAATCCAGCAGACCGGGCAAAGGAGGAGCCAGAGTCCTCAGTGGTTTTGCAGGTTTCTATTGGGATTACCAGGTACAGGGCAGGCAGGGGTGCTGGGGGGCCGGGAAACTGGCAGGCCTCCCAGCCCCCAGCAGGTCTTCACTCTGGGCTCTCCGGCCTTCTCTCGGCTTCTGCTTCTCTTGCTTCTCTCTCAGCTTCTGCTGCCGCCCTTAAAAGCCCAGTCTTAGCCCAGGTGAATCCCATCTACCTATGCCCACACCCTATTCCAGGTGCCCGCCATCAGGCATGCATTCAGGACCTCAAGGATCCATCATCTATCCTGATGGCGGGAGGGCAGAAAAGCCTGACATTTTCTTTACCCTACAACACCTCTACAAATATATGTGATCATACCTCTCCCACAACCAAAACCCCAGTGTAGTGCCAGCAAGCACAGGGCAGGTTCTTGATCGATTCAGGCAAATGAGCAAAGGAGAGTCCTGTAGCCCTCAGTGGCTTTTTTTAGGCTTTAATGTTCTTTCCACACCTATTGTGGGGCAAGCCGGAAGGCTGGCAATGCAGGGAGACCAAGGAGGCCAAGCCCCAAGCAAGTCCTTTACTCTTTCTCTTTGGACTCTCTCTGGCATCATATCCAGGTCCTGCCTCACTGTAGTCACTTGTCCACCCATAGCTTTTCTGCCATGGCTGTTCTTTGAGTGATGCCACCCTTACAGCCACAGCCTTTAGGCTCAAGTGTGCCCATTTATGCATGCCCACATCATGCTCCAGGCAGCCACAACCAGGCATGCATGCCCCACACTCCCAAGTGCCTCCTGCATTAGCACAATCAAGGCTGCAGGTGATAGCCACAGAGGCCAGCCATGTAAAAGCCTGACCATTTCATTTATCCTACACCCAATAACTCTCCACCGAACTGCTTTAGGCCTTGAAGAGTAAGGTAAAAAGTATCAGGCTTTTCTGCCCTCCCGCCATTAGGATAGATGACAGAACCCTGTGGTCCCAAATGCAAGCCTGATGGTGGGTACCTGGGATAGAGTGTGGGCATACATAGATGGGATTCACCTGGGCTGAGACTGGCTTTAAAGGGTAGTGTCATGGGGACACCAGCAGAAGCCGAGAGAAGCAGAGAAGCAGAACAGAAGCCAAGAGAAGAAGAAGCAGAGCAGCAGAGCCCACGAGAAAAACGCCTGAGAGCCCAGATAGAGTGAAGACTTGCTGGGGGCTGGGAGGCCTGCCAGCCTCCTGGCCCCCCAGCACCCCTACCTGCCATTTACCTGGTAAATCCCAATAAAAGCCTGCAAAAGCTACTGAGGGCTCCAGGACTCTTTCCTCCTTTACCCGGGTCTGCTGGATCAGAAAACCTGCCCTGTGTCATTCCTGTCCTTACAGGCCTCCTCTGTTTTTTGCTCCATTCCCTTCCCTCCCTTCTGGTAGCTTCAGTTCTGCAATCAGATTTAAAGAGTACATTTTGTTTGTATTGTCTGTTCCTTTGTTTTGTTTCTTTATATTCCACATATGAGTAAAATCATCCAGTATTTGTCTTTCTCCTTGTGACTCATTTTACTTAACAAAGTCCTCTCCATTTCTATCTATATTGTCAGAAATGGCAAGATTTCATCTGGTTTATAGCTGAGCACTTTTCCATTGAGTCAGGCCAGATGCTCGCCAAGCAAAGTCAGGGAAGGGTTGTGTGTTTCAAGCTGGCCACCAGCCCCAGGTGCTTCAGCTCTATCCCACCCAGCTGCTGTTGCTCTTTGGGGAGACAGCACTTGCCCAACTGCAGTGAGCTGGGAGCACAGGGGAAGTCCTCGGTGTATTAGTGGGGAAGGGAAGTGTGCCTCTCCCATTGATATTGTTCCTGGAGGGACCATTTCTCAGGCTTTCCTGAGAATAACACCCAGTGATATTTTGAGGATTAAATGAGATAATGGAAAGATGATACTTACACTAATACACAGCAATTTCTCAAGAAATACTAATTATCATGATCATATAAGACATCAAGGGGTCGAATTTTTTCCAAATTTCCTTCACACCCTAACAATCCTTGGTGCTGTAGGTGGGTCTACAATGTAATACATTCATAATCTGCCTCCTTTTAAGTAAATTTCTTTCTAACACACTGTGGCCAGAATACAAGTCAATTAGGAGATGTGATTTGTGAATATATTTTTGCATTCAATAGGTTGCCTTTTTTTTTCTTTTTTCTTTTTTTGCTTCATGGATGGTCTTGATGATTTCTTAAACACTCTGTTTAACTGTAGACAAGCTCCACCACTAGAGTTCCTCCTGTCTCCTCCCTGGTATCCAGACTCTCACCCAGATACTGCTGCCAGCCTGTCCCCAATTGCCATTCATATCAAGGTAGAAAAATAAGAACTGTCAACTCTTGACATTTTTATTATTTTTTTAAAGAGGCACGTATTTTATTCATTTATTTGTTTGTTTGTTTGTTTGTTTTTGTTTATACATGCACTGGGTACAGTCAGAAGCGTGGGAGGGTGAGAGAATTCACCAGAGCCAGAGCGGGGAGCAGAGCAGGCAGACTGACGAAGTACACTGCTGAGGGGAGCAGCGGGTGGCAGGAGAGGTCTGCGCGCCAACTCTTGACATTTTTAAATGACAGCTGTGCTTTAGACACAATTCTGCTCAAAAGAACCCTTTTATAAAAGTGGGAATAAACATTACAAATAGATGGTATAACACATTGGTCATGAGACCATGTTAACATCTTTTAAAAGGAAGTTTAAAATTGTATTTTAACCTCTAGATAATGCTAATTAAACATTTTTTACCAAGTCAGTTAGCAGCTGGTTTCATCGATTTTAGTCTTTTGTTTTTGCCTTTGTTGGGATCCTGAAAGAAAATGAGCCTTTTTCCTCTTAGCCATTCTTGCTTAAAGGGTAGCATTGATAGATTATTTTCACTGAACCTTTTCAATTTAAAGTTTTTGACTCCTTTCAGCCAGGGAAGCCCAAAGTTCAACCTTCTGAACTTTACATAGTGGCAATTTATTTTTTAGTGGATTTCTTCTGACTGAGCATCCCACTGTTGTAATTCTCTGCCCAGGATGTCTTCTGGAAGAAAATGCTAACTTCAATTTTTCATCCAAGGACTGGAAACTTTCTTGTCATGTACATGGAGGCCTCCTCATAACCCAGGCACATCTTGCCACTACTGAAGTTGCCGAGTTTTATCATGATGGTGACTTTATGAAACGTTTGGAAGACGCAGAGAACCCATGTTATCACCCAAAGTCAGTTTCATGGATATAACCCCATGGATTCATGCATGGCTCTGCATCTGGAAAGGCCTCATGCTTAGTTTAATGCTCTGCTGTCACTGCTGTGAAATTATTAATCATTTTTAACAAGGGACCCCATGTTTTCATTTTGTACTATGCCCTGTAAATTAGGTAGCCAGTTTTGCTGATATTACTATCTCTTTTGATGATATAAATGAGTCTCAGTGTTCCATTAGTTTTAGTTTTTCAGTAGAACAAAGCCAGTTCATTTCCTTCCACCATCACACCTCTGGCTGCATACTTGGTAAAATGGATTTAGAGAACTTCAAAGGACACCATTACCCTGAGAAATTATGAACAGACACACAACACCAGCTAGCTGAATGTCACTAGGCACCATGCACAATTTCTTTGCCAAACTCTGGAGCCATTCAGGATAACAGAAACAGAACTGTCAAGGCACTGAGAGCTTCCCAACCCCAATTATCCTAACAGAAGTTAGAAAATGGCATTTCACTAATCAAAAAGGAAAAAATAATCACAATGTACAGCAATCTGAGTCTGTTTTCAAGAAGTGTAAAGAGATATGCCTCTTTGATTAGAACATTTATTCATTTCAATGTAGTTAAACTAAAAACCAGGTTAACTGAACAACGCTGTTTTCTTCTTTTTAATCTAAGAACACCTGGCTTGTTAGAAAAGCAACCAGAGAAAAAGGCATTTCCCCAATTGTGGAGTTTTTATACCTAAAAGCTTTATTCATTTATAAACAGTAAAGTTGTTATATTGGATGTCACTTGTAGCCACATGATACACAGTTTCCAAGGAAAACAAAATGCCTAAAATTCTGGCTACAAATGAAAAGATGATTAGATTAAATAACGATAGATAGTTAGACATAGACAACAGACAGAGAGATATAGGTATAAAATTTATCCTGTAGATTATATAGAGAGAGCCCACACATATACAAACATGTACATAGTATCTTTCAACTAAAGTAGGATAACTTGGAATAGTGATTCACTTTCTTAGTTAAAGTATGTTAATGATAGAAGCATTGTTTTACTGGAGTTGCCTCATGTACACTTCTTCCCAACTTCACACACAGGTATGTCATGTCTGTATCTTGAAATCGGCCATGATGGGTGCATTTATATCATAATGACATATTACACAAGCCAGGGTATCTCCCTACCCCCTGAGCTCCATTTATTGGCACACCACTGTGTAGAGCTTACTGTAAAGGATTCCACACGAAAGTTGAAAGTTGGAAAAATTAAGGCATTATAGATTCAAGTTGTTAAAACTGAATAAAACTGATAAAGAAGGATTAGAATGAGAGTTTTCGTTCCATATAAAGAGTGAATTTGGTGAATAATGTTTAACTCCATCAGCTCCAACCTGTTGCCATGAGCCACCTTTCAAGGAGCGCACCTGATAACCTAGAACACAGTGTCAAAGTCTTCCTCCAAGCCTGAACAACACAGCACCTGAAAATGCAATTAGTGAGTATAATATGTGAGTCTGTACGGGGTCAGGGTTACATAATGTCATGAGTACAAATCATAAAAATAAATAAATAATGCTCAGTGAAATAAGCCAAAAAGAAAAAGAAAAATACCGGATGGTCTCACTCATAGCAGGAATCTAGAATACTTAAATAAGGGACCAGGAAAATGAATAACTATAAGAAAGTGAAAATCAAAATCAACAAAATCTATGAACCAGAGACACTTTTTGGGGGGTGGGGGGCGGGAGGGGAGGGATTGGGGTCAGAATGGGGGGATTGCAATTGTATGGGGAATATAAAAATAAAATTTATTAATTAAAAAAATAAAAAAATAAAAAATAAATAAATAAACTTTAAAAAAAATAAATAAAAATAAATAAATACATAAAATATATGATTTCATTTTTTCAAACTCAATGTTATTAAGACAATAAAGACAACGAGAATTAAAACCATTAGAACTCTATTTAATTATTCTATTATATTTAAGTATACAAAAACAACCTAAGCATTATATATAACAGAGAGAAGCAAACTGATTAAAACTGTGTAGGAATATATATATTTTTCACATCAAGTATAATCATGGGAAGGAACCCCATTCCCAACAGAGGACTAGGAGAAATTAAACAAAGAATTTATTGCCCAGCTGTCTGTGGCAACAGAAATTTATGGCCAAAGGGGAAATTGCACCAGATGTACTCTGTAGAGGGAAAGGGCCTACTGCATTTCATTAGTGTGGGTAGAGTTTTTACAGGAATATCAGCCAATTTTACTTGGTCATGTTGCTTTGTAGATATTTCTTTAGCCACTCTCCACAGCCCACCAAATACCCAGCATTTATTTTCTATTGAGTTATTTTTTTCTGCAATTCTTTTTTTTTTCTTTTTTGTTAAAGATTTATTTATTTATGCATACAAGAACTGGGGTATAGGCCAGAGATGCAGGGGGTGAGAGGATTCACCCTCTGGTGAATCCAGAGTGGGGAGCAGAACAGGCAGACTGACTGAAATACACTGCTGAGGGGAGCAGCAGGCGAGACAGGAGAGGTCTACTGCGCCATGTGGGTTGCTCCTGGCCGGCCAGGGATCGAACTCATGCTGCAGAGGCTGCGGACTGCTTCACAGTGTGGTGCCCAACCCCTTGCACCACCAGGGAGGCCCCTTTTTCTGCAATTCTTAATGGAGAACTAGAGAGGAAGATAGGGAAGGTACATAGGAATCTTAAGGTCATGTGTGTAATTTAGAAGAGAATAGTCCATATACTCCTGCAATACAAGTTAAAGAAAGTAAGTGGACAAAATATGGACAAAATCTGGACTAGTAAGAATAGAGGAAAGTAATGATGGGGTTAGAGACACTGCTTTACAGTGCTAAATAGTAACACTTTCAGGTTAACTTTAATATTCTAGAACTAGATACTAGTACTCTGGGCTATTAATACTCTAGGGTTGTGTGTCTATCAAGTGACTTCCTATTATAGAGCCCATTTTATGACTGAGGAAATTTAGGCTAAGTAATTTGCCCATAGTAATTTTCCAAAGCAATACAACCAATAAGTGCCAGAAAAATCTGAATTATAAAACTAGTAAGTCTATTTCAAGACCAGAACCTATGAGTGTGTGCTTGTAACTTCTACTTCCTACTGTCTACAGCATGAAGATATCTGCCTTGAAAAAGTCAAAGGGATGAAATATAAAGATATCAAACAAACCATTTGAGGTAAGATTTTATTGTTATTTTATGAAAAATTAGTCCTATTAAGAACCTATTAATGTATATACACACATATATATGTGTGTGTGTTTGTATATAATACAATTGGGTTTTTTGAGAGAGATTTTTCTACGCTTCTAGACTTAACCCTCATTTATCTCTTTGAGAAGACTTCCTCTTTCCCACCTCCTGGTAGCCAGCAACCGGAATACAGTATTGTAGAGATAATTTTTCAAAGAAAGAAACAACTAATTAGTCAATGAGTGACATAACAGCTATGGAGGTAAGCTGGTGTGAAGTTGAAAGTATGTTATATGATTGATTAATAATCCAAGATAATCTCAGAGATCAGGACAAGTTTTCAAACTGTATAGACTAGAGCTGTGAAGGCCTAGCATGAATAAAATGCAGAAATGATACCGGGAAAAACAAAGGAATTAATCCTAAATGGTGTGCCAATAGCACAAGACTGTATCACTTAATCCATTATTTAATTCTCAAGACAACCCATTCGGTCAGTGAGAAAATAGAGGATCAAGAAGTATAGCAATAAAGTCACTCCAGCTCATAAGCAGAAAATTAAGAATGTAAATTAATTCTAACTTCAAAACTCTTTTCACTACCAACCAATATTTCAGGTAAGCGAAGGAGAAGATCAGGAGGAGGAGAGAGAGGGAGAATGAAGTGAGAAAATAAGATGATATTTTGCCAAAAGATCAGCTTTTTCCATGAACTTAATTGCTACTCCAGTTTGCTTAGAAATAGTCAAGCAATTATTTTAATCCCCCAATTTCCTTAACTGGGATTAAAATAAGAATGACCCAGTTATCACAGTCCTCCTGACAGCAAAGTCAGGGCTGACATCCAATTAATCAGGGTTTCACTGTGTGCTGGCAGTCCCTCCCCTTAAGGAAGACAGTCTCAACAGAAGTTCTTTTTCACCTTCTGAGTTGGAGGTAATTGCCCCTGCACGGGAAATTCTAAACCTTGGAACCCTCAGGCAGTGATCTGACCATTCATTTACGGAGTCTTGGCTCTGACTGGCAGCTGCAGATGCCCACTCAGCAGTTACAGCTGTCTGGTGGGACACCTCTCCACCCTAATTGAAGGTGATGGGCAAGAGGTTGGTGGGGGAGTATGGGCAGTTCCTCTATTGAACGTGATTGGACAAAAACTCGCAAGTTGTAATGTAAGAAAATTCTGCCTGCAGTAGCATTTCTCCAAAGAACCACAAAGTAAGTTAGAGACATTCAATAATCCAATGATGAGAAGTATAGAAAGATCTTCAGGAAGACTTCCCAAGGAAAACTATAAAGAAGTAAATAGCATCATGCCCTCTCTTCACTGACAATACTGTACACGTAAAAATCTGCAGCATGCACGTCCTCTGTCTCCATCTCTTCATCCCCCTCCCAGTTTAGTAATTGGTTAATGGATGCTAAAAGCATGAAGAGGAATGTAACATACCCGATTTATTACTACAGTTCATTTCATAGATAGCAAGTCCACGCCCTGCGCTGCGTTAAATATATAGGTTGCATTTAGAGATCGATATCACTCGGCTGCAATCTGATAAGTGCTTCTAAATTAATTTCTATCCTTGGCATTTACTTAATCAAAATTTTGGCAATGAAAGCCAATTCAAAAACAATATGCAATAAGCAGATTTGGAAAAGAATAAGGAGAAATCACTGGATGAATACTAAGAACCTTTAAGTGCATGGTTTAAGTTTAGTATAACCTTAATAAAAACTTTATCAGTCTTTTTTTTTAAAGATTCATTTTATTTATTTATACAAGCACTGGGTACAGTCAGAAATGCGGGAGGGTGAGAGAATTCACCAGAGCCAGAGCAGGGAACAGAACAGGCAGACTGATGAAATACACTGCTGGGGGGAGCAGTGGGCATGGCAGGAGAGGTCTGTCACGCCATGTGGGACCCTCTCCGGCAGCGGGGGATCAAACCAGCACTGCAGAGGCTGTGGGCAGCCTCTAGCCCAGTGCTCAATAGCTGTGCCACCAGGGGAGGCCCTATATCAGTCTTTTAACAAGCATTCATAAACATTAACTGTCCCAAAACTAGCAGAAAACATAATGATGATAAGATATTCTAGATGGGGGGACTCTGGGTGGGAATACAAACAAATCAGAAATGACACAAGCAGTCTATGGAAGGCAAGTAACAATGTCAAAATGGGAAAAGTCCTATTCACTAAATCATATATAAATTCAATCATGAACTGCTCCTATGTTAATAATTATGAACTCCAAGAGTTTTTACCTATTTGGGAATTGACTAATTAGCAGTACAATAGAGATCTCCAAGCCATGATCATGACCCATGCACTGAAAATGGACTCCTTTCAAGAGAGGGTGTTTCTAGGTGGACACTGGGTCCCTCGGCCAGCTCTGGCATCCTACAGCACAGGTAGCACCTCTTTAGAGGGCATTTTTATAATGTGAAAAATATGCATTGATTATTCCCCCTCAATAAGGGACATCCTATTCCTGAGAGATTTACACTGTGGCCAAACCAGAGGCATTTGCTTAAAGTATTCAGAGTATGGGGGGTGGGGAGGAGAGGGTTCAGCAAATGGCAATCATAGCCTCAAGACCAGAACTCAAGATGAAGTGGCAAAGCACAAACAGGCCACCTGCTCTCTGTCCATGGCTTCCACTGTATCACAGAACTGAAAAGAAGCTACTGATAGTCCTAGAAGCCTGAGCTATTCTTAAAGGAAAGAGACTGAGGAGGTAATTCAGGTATAAATTGTGTGCAAATAAGTCAATTAGTATAATAGGGCTAGGTTTAGGTGAATTTGAAGTCAGATTTGGTTCAAACTATAACTTCACTAATTGGTTATAGTGTTTTAACAATTGCTTAATCTGTCTGTGCTTCAGCCTCCTTCTGCATGATATGATGCTAACAGCCAACACTACCGAGACACTGTTAATACACACCTGCATTACATCCTGACAATAACTCAGTGAGGTGGACACTGGTATCATTTTCATTTCAGATATAAGGAAACAAACACATGCAGCAATTGTGTTATCTGCCAAAATTCATACAATGAATTATATTACCTGCCCAAGTTCAATGTCCACTGCAACCTGCCAGCGATCTGTTCACTCACTGAGGATTTAGATGGCATGTCAAAAGTACTTAAAATATGCCTGGAATATCATCATGCTTTGGGAGAGCTATGAATAGAGCTGCCTGGCCAGAAATGAGGGATCATGAAGTTCAATAGACAGAGGAATTGGTGAAGGAACATTAGAAAGTTTTGGATCTTCTACAACAAGCTGTGAGAAGCAAGGAAGATGAGAACAAATGGGGCGGGGAGGGGTGATTAAAAGATCTTGGCAATGACTTATGTGGAAAGTGAAAATATCCCGAGAAAGCATAAGGGATTGGAGAATAAGAAGGCAAAAGCACATGAGGTTGTGGTGGTTCTTGAGAAGGCAGACTCTTTGGAGAGGTAATTCAAAAGAGAAAGGGACTTCAAGATGGCTCCTTGAATTACAGTAGGTGAGGATAAAATCATGCCTTTAAAAAATGGCAGAGGGCCTCAAAAAGACCAGAAATAACAAGTTAGTAAGGATGTGAAGAAAAGGAACCCTCTTACACTGTTGGTGGGAATTTAACTGGTTGGCCCATATGGAAAACTATATAGAGGTTTCTCAAAATACTGAAAATGGTTCTACCATATGACCCAGCAATTCCATTCCTAGGTATCTACCTAGGAATACAAAACACCAATTTGAAGGGATATATGTACTCCTATATTTCCTTGAAACCCTATTTACAATACCTAAGTTATGGAAAGTGCCCAAGGACAGAGGAGTAGATCAGAAAAATTTAATACACACACACACAAGCACACACACATGCATGTACACACACAGTGGAATTCTACTGAGCTATAAAAAAGGATGAACTCCTGCCACTTGAGACAACATGAATGTGACTGGAGAAGATAATGCTAAGTGAAGTAAGTCATGAGGGGAAAGACAAATACAGGATGGTGTCACTTAATTGTGGACTACAGAGAAATATAACAAAGGGTCTGTGAAAATGAAGCCAATAATAACACTCTTAAGATCTGAATGCAAAACTGAGGCAACCAGAGGAGGGTGGCAGGGTGGGAGCGGGGAAGGAAAGGAAACCAATGGAACATGGTAGAGGATTGTTGGCACTTGTATTGGGCAAAGTGTGAGAGTGCACATTTATAGAGGTCTGAACCCTTAATCCCTGGAGCAGACAGAAAGATGTAAACCTACCTCTTCTCAATAAATATAAGTTGAAAATAAAAATAAAAATTGGTGGGGGGCTAAGAATAAATGTGCACTTTCAGAGAAGGTGGATGTGTTCTACTTCAGTCAGGTTAAATCTTCAAAGAAAGTAAGACACAGTAGGCAGACCGTGATGAGAAGAAATGGCTTCTCATGAATACATGAGGTAGATATGAAAATCAGTGCTGTTAAAAAGAAAGCTCTGAAATGGAACCACTCAGAATAAACCTCTGCTTTTATTTTTTTTTTTTTTATAAATTTTATTGTTATATTCCCCATACAATTGCAGCCCCCCATTCTGACCCCAATCCCTCCCCTCCCGCCCCCGCCCCCCTAAAAGTGTCTCTGGTTCATAGTTTTTTGTTGATTTTGATTTTCACTTTCTTATAGTTATTCATTTTCCTGGTCCCTTATTTAAGTTTTCTAGATTCCTGCTATGAGTGAGACCATCCGGTATTTTTCTTTTTCTTTTTGGCTTATTTCGCTGAGCATGATCCCTTCCAGCGCCATCCATGTTGCAGCAAATTGCATGTGTTTATCTTTTTTGAATGCTGAGTAATATTCCATGGTATATATGTACCACATCTTCTTGATCCAGTCATCTATTTTTGGGCATTTGGGTTGTTTCCAAAGCTTAGCTATTGTAAACAGTGCTGCTATAAACATAGGGGTGCAGGTGTTCTTTGGAATTGATGTTTCTGTGTCCTTTGGGTAAATACCTAGGAGTGGGATCGCTGGGTCATATGGAAGCTCTATGTTTAGTAGGTCCAGAAATCTCCACACAGCTTTCCACAGTGGTTGGACCAGTTTGCACTCCCACCAACAGTGCAGGAGAGTTCCTTTTTCTCCACAACCTCGCCAACATTTGTTGTTGCTAGTTTTTTTAATATGTGCCATTCTCACTGGTGTAAGATGGTATCTCATGGTAGTTTTGATTTGCATTTCCCTGATGACAAGTGATGTTGAACATTTTTTCATATGCCTGTTGGCCATTTGCATTTCCTCTTCAGAGAAGTTTCTTTTAAGCTCTTCTGCCCATTTTTTGACTGGATTATTTTCTTTGTTGTTGTTGAGACTCATCAGCTCTTTGCAGATTTTTGTGATCAGTCCTTTATCATTAGTGTTGGGTGCAAAAATGTTCTCCCAGTTGGTGGGGTTTCTCTTTGTTTTTGTTATTGTCTCTTTTGCTGTGCAAAAGCTCTTTAATTTGATATAGTCCCAGCTGTTTATCTTTGCCTTCACTATCACTGCTTTGGGTGATGTGTCTGTAAAGATGTCTTTGATGTGCAAATCACGTAGTGTTTCGCCTATATTTCCTTCTATATATTTTATGGTTTCAGGTCTTATGTCTAGTTCTTTAATCCATTTTGAGTTGATTTTTGTGTATGGTGTGAGGTGGTGGTCAAGCTTCATTCTTTTGCATGTAGCGACCCAGTTTTCCCAGCACCATTTATTGAACAAACTTTCTTTGCTCCAATGCATAGTCTTTGCTCCTTTGTCAAAGATTAGTTGACCATAAACCTGTGGGTTTATTTCTGGATTTTCTATTCGATTCCATTGGTCTGTATGTCTGTTCTTGTTCCAATACCATGCGGTTTTGATGATTATGGCTTTGTAGTAGAGTTTGAAGTCTGGGAGTGTGATGCCTCCATTCCCTTCTTTTTTTTTCAGGAGAGCTTTGGCTATTCGGGGTTTTTTGTGATTCCATATGAATTTCATCAATAATTGTTCTATTTCTTTGAAGAATGACATTGAAATTTTGATTGGAATAGCATTGAATCTGTATATTGCTTTTGGAAGGATGGCCATTTTAATAATGTTTATTCTTCCAATCCATGAGCAGGGGATGTCTCTCCATTTCTTTGTGTCTTCTTCTATTTCTTTTAACAGTGTTTTATAGTTTTCTTTGTATAGGTCCTTTACCTCTTTTGTTAGATTTATTCCCAAATATTTGATTTTTTTTGTTTCAATAACAAAAGGGATGGTCTTTTTGATTTCTTCTTCTTCAGATTTATTGTTTGTGTATAGGAAGGCTACTGACTTTTGCGTGTTGATTTTGTATCCTGCCACTTTACTGAACTGATTGATGAGTTGAATTAGCTTTTCTGTGGAGTTTTTGGGGTTCTCTATGTATAATATCATATCGTCTGCAAATAGTGATAGTTTGACTTCTTCTTTTCCTATTTGGATTCCTTGGATGTCTTTCTCTTGTCTTATTGCCCTGGCTAGGACTTCCAGTATTATATTGAAAAGCAATGGTGAGAGTGGACATCCTTGTCTTGTTCCAGATCTTAATGGAATTGCTTTCAGCTTTTCACCATTGAGAATGATACTGGCTGTTGGCTTGTCATAGATGGCCTTTATGATGTTGAGGTATGTTCCTTGTATCCCAAGAATTTCAAGGGCTTTTATCATGAATGGGTGTTGCACTTTGTCGAAAGCTTTCTCAGCATCTATTGATATTATCATATGGTTTTTATATTTCTTTTTGTTGATGTGTTGGATAACGTTGATTGATTTTCGGATGTTAAACCATCCTTGTGCCCCTGGAATGAATCCAACTTGGTCGTGGTGAATTATCTTATGGATACATTGTTGGATTCTGATAGCTAAAATTTTATTGAGGATTTTTGCATCAGTGTTCATTAGGGAGATTGGCCTGTAGTTTTCCTTTTTTGTGTTGTCCTTGTTCGGTTTTGGTATTAGTGTAATGTTGGCTTCATAGAACGTGTTTGGTATTGTCCCTTCCTTCTCAATTTTTTGGAAGAGTTTGTGAAGGATAGGCACTAATTCGTCTCTGAATGTTTGGTAGAATTCATTTGTAAATCCATCAGGTCCTGGGCTTTTGTTTTTGGGGAGGTTTTTGATTACCATTTCAATTTCGCTAATTGTAATTGGTCTGTTTAGGTGTTCTATTTCTTCTTTATCTAGCTTTGGGTGATTGTAGAGTTGTAGGAATTTGTCCATCTCCTCTAGATTGTTAAACTTGTTTCCATATAACTGTTCATAGTAGTTACTGATTATTCTTTTGATTTCTGCTGTGTCCGTTGTGATTTCTCCTCTTTCATTGATGATCCTGTTTATTTGTGCTTTCTCCCTTTTTTCCTTTGTGAGCCTGGCTAGGGGTTTGTCTATTTTATTGATTTTTTCAAAGAACCAGCTCTTGGTTTCATTGATCTTTTGGATTGTTTTTTTAGTTTCAATTTCATTTATTTCTGCTTTGGTTTTTATTATTTCTTTTCTTCTACTGGTTTTGGGGTTTTTTTGTTGTTCTTTTTCTAGGTCTTTGAGCTTCGAGATTAGGTTGTTTCTTTGCGTTCTTTCTTGTTTCTTGATGTGAGCTTCTATTGCTATATATTTTCCTCTTATTACTGCTTTTGCTGCATCCCATACATTTAGGATATTGGAGTCCTCCTTGTCGTTCAATTCAAAAAATTTTTTAATTTCTTCTTTGATCTCCTCATTAGTCCAATGGTCTTCCAGTAGTGTGGTTTTTAATCTCCATGAGGTAGGAAAGTTCCTTGCCTTCTTTTTATGGTTTATTTCTAGTTTGATGCCTTCATGGTCAGAAAAGATGGTTGATATGATTTCAATCTTGGTGTATCTGTTGATGTTTGTCTTGTGCCCCAGTATGTGATCGATCCTGGAGAATGATCCGTGTGCGCTTGAGAAAAATGTGTACTCCATTTTTTTGGGGTTTAGTGTTCTATAGATGTCTGTTAAGCCCAATAATAATCACAATTTGTTGAATCCAAGTCCTTATTACTACATTTTCATGCTTTTTATGGAAATAGCAGAACTTTGTGGAAGATTAGGAAATTTTCGCATGTACTTCTTTGCTGAATAAATTGTTATGTAAAACAATTTATTTTGGTGGATTCTTGGGGCTTGAGTCTTTTTTTGAAAAGAGAAAAGAAAAAGGTCTTTTTGGGGGCCTCCCCAGTGGCTCAGCGGATTGAGTGCAGCGCTGTGAGGCTGTCCAAAGCCTCTGCAGTGTGGGTTCGATTCCTGGCCAGCCAGGGAGATTCCCACAGGGTGTGGCAGACCTCTCCTGTCTCACCCGCTGCTCCCCTCAGCAGTGTTTTTGGTCTGTCTGCCTGTTCTGCTCCCCACTCTCTCTCTGGTGAATCCTCTCACCCTCCCGTGCTTCTGGCCTGTACCCCAGTTCTTGTATAGATAAATAAATCTTAAAAAAAAAAAAAAAGGTCTTGGGCCTCCCCTGGTGGCGCAGCGATTGAGCACTGGGCTGCGAGGCAAGGGTCCCACCAAAAAAAAAAAAAAAAAAAAAAAAGGTTTTTCTCTTAAAGTGTCTTCTCAACAGTAATAACTAGAAAAGACAACAGAGTGGAAAAAAGCTTTCACAACATTTTATCTGAATGCTCAGCTGAACTGTTCAAATGGTAAGAACTTGCATTTGAGCTCTTAAATTTGAAAAATTCAAAAAATAAACTTTCTTCTCTCTTCATAAATGATGTGATATTAGTTCTGCTGCAGAAGAAATTGGGAAGGTCTAGAAATTTTTTTAGGATTTTCAACTGCTATCAAATCAAATGGGATGCCTTCACTTTTCAGGAGAATATTTGCTGCCTGCCAAAGTCCAGTATGCTGAAATTCTCACTCTGTTGTTCATCTCCAGGAGATTCCTTATGCCACCAGACACTAACTGTTGAACTGCCAGTCTCAATTGCCACTGTTAAATCATCATTGTCTTAGCCATTCAGAAGAGTTATGTGAGAAATGGCTCCCTTTGAAGGAAGTGGTCTTGTGCCCGGAATAGTCCACTATAAAATGAGTATTTCAACAAAAGTGTAAATAGATGGAGCCAAAAGTAAGAAGTCATTTAAAGTGAAAAACTATCTTCTTCCTAGAGAGCTCTCATGACACCACATCTTAAAAGGTAATGGCAACCAAGTGTGCAAAAAACAATCTTTATTATTCAGTTCCTGGACGAGACACCAAAACCTTCTGGGCTGTCAGTTTCCTCATAGATAAAATAAAGATATAATGTCTATTTTGCGGTACTTTTATTGGGAAAGTTACATGTAGGAAACTTCTAAAACAGTGCTTAGATAAATGGTAACTCTGTATCTCCATTCTGGTTCAGAGTTCATCCATCAACCCTGCCCCAACAATTACCAGAATGATCTGTATTCTTCTGTATCCCAACCCCTTTTTGGGGTGCAGGATCATATACAAAAGTACAATGGTCAATAAAATTGAATGGAAAAACTAGGAGATCTTTTTGATACCTACTACAACTTATACTAGGAGAGGTAAGGAATGCCCTGAGGTAGCTTAACTCAAAGAAAAAGACTTTCACATGGATTTTGCAATCACTCATTATCAAGATGAAGGCCAGGCAGGCAACAAATGGAAAAAGAGGGACCATGGAGGGAATAAACTAGAAAGAGAAGGTAGGCGTCCCTTATTTTTCATCTTAGATTTGTGTCTACTTTTTTTTGTTGTTATTATTTCTTGGTTGATTGTGGTCCCTCTCTTGTCTGGAATATTTACATCAGTATGAAAATACTCAGATAACATAGATTCTACATATCAACACAGGGAAAGGTGGAGAAATAGGAGATGCCATTTGGGAACATTATATGTTAGATAAGGAAATTCAGGGTGGTAGACTTTACCCAATCCTAAGCTTCTATAATTCCAGAACCCTAGTACTTACTTAAGCAATAGAAAATGCTTCCCCAGCTCCACTAAAGCCTTCCTAAATTTCTATCCTCCAGACCCATCACATAAGCCCACTTGAAGTGGCCATTGTTCTAACAATATCATGCTTTGTCCATAGATCAGCTTTGGAATTCTAATTAGTCAGACATCCTGGAATACTGCTCATTACACAGGGATTTTGGTGTAATATCTAAAAATGTGATCACTTTTACCAATTTGTCCAACAGAAACTAGATAAGGAGTTATACGGAAACATGTTGGACAAATATCAGTAAGAGGCAGTATCAGAAGATTCCCACATTACCACATTATAACCACTTAATTTATTTTTCTCTTGTTTCCAGGTCAAAGAGGCTTCCAGCTTCTTTATATTATAAATGAAAATAATGATATAACAAATTACCAGTGATGATAATTATTAAATATCTTAGTGTTGACCATTATACTCAAGAGAAATATAAAAAAGGCACAGAAATAAGTTGGTCCAATTCATTTCTTGAATAATTTATGAAGCACCATGCAGGTGACAGGCACCATTCTAAGTCATAAATACAGAGATAAATAAGACAATTTTTCTGTCCGGTAGGAGATTATAATTTTTCAAGGGAGATCGGCCTACCATTACATATAAATGAAAGAGCATAACATGTATTTTAGGAATTTTAAAATACTCCTAAATACAGTATTAGGAGAAGTGTCAGGTGCTCTGGGAGCACAGAGATGTCACCAACTGAACTGAAACTTTAAGAATAATGGACAGTGGTGGAACATTTCAAGCAGAATGTGCACACAAAATCAAGGTATGGAAGAGTGTGGTAGTCATTTAGGAATAACATTTTGCCTAGATTCCCTACAAAGCAGAACTTGAAGAGTTAAGGGGTTAATACTTTCTTTGGCAGGAACAAGTCCAAGACCAAAAAAGAGATAAAAAGAGAAAGGGGACCACGCTGGTGGTGCAAGGGGTTAAGACGCAACCTATGAAGCTATCTGTAGCCACTGCAGCATGAATTCGATCCCTGGGCAGGGAGCTACCCACATGGCACAGCAGACCTCTCCTGACTCACACGCTGCTCCCCTCAGCAGTGTATTTCAGATCTGTCTGTTCTGTTCCCCACTCTGTCTCTGGTGAATCCTCTCACCCTCCCACACCTCTGGCCTGTACCCCAGTTCTTGTATGCATAAATATATAAATCTTTAAAAAAAGAGAGAGAGAGAGAAAGGAGGCAAGGGGAGATGTGATACAAGGTGATAAGATGCATTACGATAGCTACAGATATATAAGCAAAGACAGACACAGACCTCGCTCCACAGCATGTTTGCGCAGTACCTCTCCAGATGAGACTCACCTGGCAGTAGTAGATAGTCCAAGAAAAAGAAAACAGAATTATCTGTCAGTATTCCCAACAGTTAAGGCTCTCCCTATGGTAGATTAGTTGACCCCTTTCACAGCTGATCAAGAATACAAATCCCACAAAGGGGTGTAATGTTCATCCAAGGGATGACCTGGTGCAGATGGTGTGACAACCAAGAAAAAAGAAGGTGGCTGGGGACTGTGAGAAGTCATTGTGGCTAGAAAATATAAAGCATGGAAGGAAGGGGAAAGAACATGGGACAGAAAAAGAGCTTAATTCATGAAAAAAAAATTTATGTATACCTTTGAGGATTAGATTTTATTCTGTGGATCAAGAAATTTTTTGGAATGTGAAGGTCAACCAGCTATAGCACAAGGTTAATTGAGTATCCAGATAAAAGTAGACTGCATTTTCTACTGACTGTTTCGATATTTGGCTAAGGTTAAAGAAATTCGTATTGGGCTATTCCAAGCTTAGATGTAGAGACAATCAACTCAGATGCTGTAATTATACAGGAAGCAGAGAAATTATCAATGAATAAGAAATGATAGATGTTCGTGTCTACTTTGTTTAACTGCAAATAGGAATTAAATTATGATTTACTCAAATAACAGATGGATACCAGGTCCACATAGTATCTTGAGTTGATCTAGAATTATGTGAGTTGGCTCATATTACTGTTGAAACTCTCTGGTAAAATGCCACCTTTTCACACCTGACTTACAAAGCAATCACCCTGAGGATGAAACACATTAAGTGCTCTTTGAAACAAAACCAAGAATAACATCTGGCATTTTTTAGAAGAATGATTTTTTTCACTGCATAGAAATTGTTGTCTAACAACAGCCAACATTTCTGGACAGATTTTCATAATCCGTAATCTCATTTAATCAGCATAACAAGTTTAAGATAAAAAAATTATTAGCCCTTTATACAGATGTCAAAATTCAAACAGTCTCAGAAATATGAAGGTGCCCAATTCCTACAGATAGTAGTGCTGCTGAAATCTGGATCTCAATCCATTTGTTACCAAGGTCCACATCTTTTCTGGTCTGCCTTGTTGGTCACAGAGATGTTCGTAAGAGGATCAATTTTTTTTTCTTTTTTTCCAAGAACACATAGCCTTAGAAGCTGAAAATGTGTACCTAAACACATTAATTTTCTTTGGCAACTCCCTTTGGTAGATACCTTCTTGAACAAATTCATCTCCTCAGATGATACCAATTCTTGAGGAAATAAGTAATGTGAAGTTGTTCTTCCCATTATGGAATTTTGTTCACAACCTTAAAGTAGATTCCCATGATTTTAATATTCCAGAATTCACCTCAATGATTTCAAAAGCCTTTTTTGAAAAACTTTTTATTGAGGTAATATTGCATTATAAAAATTAATGTTTCTGATATGCATCATTGTAAATCAACATCTGCAAATACTACATTAAGTTCATCACCAAAAGCCCAATTCTAACCTTCACCATGCAACTGACCCTTTTACCCAATTTACCCACTCTGTCCCCCTCCCCTTCTGAAATCAGTAATATATTATCTTTTTAAAATCATAAACTGGACCTCCCTGGTGGCACAAAGGGTTAAGCATCACACTATGAAGCAATACACAGCCTCTGTAGCACGAGCTACCCGCATGGCGCAGTAGACCACTCCTGTCTCGCCTGCTGCTCCCCTCAGCAGTATATTTCAGTCAGTCTGCCTGTTCTGCTCCCTACTCTGTCTCTGGTGGATCCTCTCACTCCCCGCATCTCTGGCCTGTACCCCAGCTCTTGTTTGTATAAATAAATAAATAAATCTTTAAAAAAATAAAAAATGAAAATAAATAAAATCATAAACCATCCGTCATGCATAGTAATTTTGGGCTCCTTCACTGTATGTATAAACTTCACTGTATGTATAAACTTGAACAAATGATTTAACTTCTTTGACACTCCATTGCCTTGGATATAAAATGGGGCTCATGTAGTTCTCTCATGAGATGTACTGGCTCTGATATTGATGCAAGGAAAGAGATCAACCACAGATTTGCTGAGAGTTAACTCTCAGCTATCCCAATGATGCACATACCTCCACATGTCCTGACTGAAGTCTGACCCTTTCATGCCCACTCCTCACTTTCCTTGGGGATCAGAATAATGAAACTTTGCCGTCAGAAGTCATTACAGAGATGAGGAGTAAGTGGTTAGAGTATTTCCATTTAATTTGCAACATGCAACTGGAGAGTGACAGTTTGTCTTTTGTGCTGTCATCTGCAGTTAATGTCTAATTGGATAGGATAAAAGAAAAGACATCATCCCCACAGACTCCCCTATCAGTGGGGATCTTCTTCTTTGGCCCTGCTGCTTCCAGCCCATGGGCTTGGCCACGGGGTCTCCCCTTCCCTCCTACTTCTGATTCTGCTATTTCTGACATAAGGTTAGCAAAACTTGATCCCCTCACCTGTATTCCTAAGTTCCACACGGCAACGGGAGGCAGGTTCCTTCTCATTCTCAGCTCATTTGTTTAAAAGCTACTGTGAAAGATTTCTGGATAACATGGTGCTAAGATAATATCTTACTCTTTTTCCCTACTTCCATTGGGAAGCAACCAATGGACATAAATTTTAAGAAGCAGAGATGTTTCAATATTTGAAACTGCATGTATGTAAAATTATCTTTAGGTTATGCATTTAAATTAATGAACTTTTGGGCCTCCCCAGTGGTGCAGCAGATTGAGCACTGTGCTGTGAAGCTGTCCGCAGCCTCTGCACCACGGGTTCGATTTCCAGCCGTCCAGGGAGAAACCCACATGGTGTGGCAGACCTCTTTTGCCTCACCTGCTGCTCCCCTCAGCAGTGTCTTCAGTCCGTGTGCCTGTTCTGCTTCCCGCTCTCTCTGGTAAATTCTCTCACCCTCCCGCGCCTCTGACCTGTACCCCAGTTCTTGTATAAATAAATAAATATTTTTAAAAAAATTAATTAATGAATGAACTTTCACATAGAAAAAAAGACTGAAGTAAATATAAAATAATATAATAAAACATAAAACAACAAAAGTTGGTCATCACTGGGTGATAAGAATATAAGAGATTTTTGTTTCCTTCGTTTTGCTCTTGCTTGCTTTCAAAACGTTAAATAATTGGCCAGCATCGCTTCTATAAAGAGAAACACGATAAATTGTTGCTTCTTTTAAAAGAAAACAAAAGAAGAGATACATAAGATATCTTATAGCATTGTCTAGATTTTACAAGTAACAGAAACTGTAGTTCATTTTTATTTTTGTCTGCTTTGGATCATAAATAGCAATACTAAGTACTTTGAAGCATGCCCCAAGGCTAATAAATAAGAAGTGGCATATAATTCCCACAGGATAAGGACTATGTACATTTTAATGGTCTTGTTATTATGGAAAGATGTAGATATTTGAAATATTGTATAATGAGTTTGGTACTAAAATTTAAAATATGCTGTTAAAATGCCACAAAACATTTGAACAGCATGACTATTAAGCTGGTTTTAATTTTCCATTTAATCATAAAGAATACACAGATTAAATTCAGATTTCTTGTCAGCATCTTTATGTAATGATATGTCTTTTTCAGTTATTATATCCCCTGAAACATTCTTCATCAGCACTCTGGCAAAGAATTTAACATCTCTATTTACTTTCTCAACTTTCTCTTTACCAAGAAACACTGTGACTTAATTTTAAGAAATGAGTTGCTTGCATTGACAACACCCATGGAAAAGGAAGGGCAAAAGAAGGAATGGACAGAGAATTTAAAATTTTTATTGACGAGCTTAGGAAATTGTTGAAGTGTTAATTATTGAGTTTGCAAAAACTCCTCTAGTAGAGCCTCTGTCTGCTGCATTGTGCTTTATGAATTTATGTCTTAGATTTTTCTCAGTAGTCACATCTGTCTTCTGTTATACCTAATTTCTTAAACAGACATTTTTGGAGACTGCTTTCAATCATACTTCTAAAGTAAACTCAAAAACACTATACAATTCTCTCCAATTTTTTTTTTCCTTTTATGTTTCTCCCTACAAAATGAATATCTATTATCTACCTGGATATTGCAAGAAGTCAGATGCACAAATGAAATGATATAGATCTTTCCTTTAAAATGCTGATAGCCTAAAATAGAGTTGAATTTGTGATTTAAAAATCTATAACAACAGTTTTTACAATGGCACTAGCAACACAGAGGAGAAAGTAAGATATTATTGTTCAGAACAATTGATGTGGAAGAGGCTGGATGTTAAGGGAGATTAGTTAACAAGTTACTGTACCTTTCCTTCAAAGAGAGAATGAAATATAATTTTTTTCCAAGATAAAAGGACAGAGGGGAGTACTGTGGTGGAATAAGAAGCTGGTGGCAGGAAAGCTGTTTCCACAGATGACACAATCTATGAACAGAAAACACAAAAAACTTTCAGACCCATAGGGAAGTGTGATAAAAATTATAAATGATATAATTTTTAATTAAAAAAAACAAATATCAGAATCCAAAGAGAACAATTAATTTTTCTACTAATATTGGCTAACATTTATTATGATAGGTTTTAGGCTAAGCTCTTTACCAGCATCATCTAAGTTAATGTTCACAACAACCCTAAGAACTAAGGATGGTTATTTTCTAAATTTTACATGTGAGAAAACTAAAACAAAGCAGTTAAGCAACAAAGTTATGCATCGGTGAAATCAAGACTCATCTATAGTTTAATATAGCATCTGAGCTCTTAAGCACACTACAAGGTGTTCTCTTTAACTTTATGATAGATCTACCTGGTGACTTCAGGAAATATTGATACCCAGGCTGCATTTCAGACCAACTAAATTAGAATCTCTGTGTTGAGGCCCAGAAATAGTTACATCTTTCTTTTCACTTCTTTTTTGTTATGTAGTATACATAACAAAGTTCATGTGTACCAAAGTTTGAGAACCAATCCATTTTTCTCTTCTTGAAGGGAATGAAGGTGGTGCTGAGATGCCAGATGAGGGGTTAATAAGAGTTCATCATATGGAAAAGCAAAAAGGATACTCCATTTAGGAGGAGCATGAGCACAGTCCTAGGATGTCAATATAAATGGTATTCAGTGTTTCTAGATCAAAAGCTAGATTTTGAAGGGCTATGAAATCCCTTTTAAAATATGTTATTTTGCTTATCATGCAACAGAGAACTTTTAAGTGTTTTTAAATATAGGGATGAAAGAGAATCTGGTCTACTTTAAAATAATGACTCTCTGGGGGGAACAAAATAAAGGTTATCAAATGGTTTATGATTTATTTAAAATAATTTGAAGAATCCACATTGGCCAGTGGTTTGTTCTATGGCATTTTACTAGAAAGTGGATCGTGCATCTATGTATTTTTAATTTAATTCAAAGATAATTCTCTATGGTACTTCACACCACAGCTGTTATCCCAAAGTACATGAACTTGAGAGATTTAAAATAAATTTAACAATCATTTAGATATTAATAGAAGTGAAGTGATTCACTACCCTTCATTTGGTGTCAGGAGAATTTCACCCCACACAGAGTGAAGACAAAGAAAAAGGGGAGAGCAAAAGTAAAAATTCACTTTTTAAAATTAAACTCAATTATTTTTCTTGAGTCATGAAAACTCCTTAAGCCATGGAAAAGCCATTTCTAAAACCATGACTTTTGATAAAATTATGTCCTCTTTACTAGACTATGGGCATTTTAATTACTCTACCACTTAGAGATGGAAAACAAAGAGCATTGGAATACCACAATGAATTAAAATGAAAGGACATCTTTTTTCTTCTATGATAATCACTTTAAAAGGCCAGGCTTGAAGCTGTAGACTTGGTTGCCAAGTAAGATGGAGTCAGAGGAAGTTCCCTCTTCACTCCCAGGAGAATAAACTAATGTAGTACAGGCAAGCACTGGATTCAGAGGATCCTATGACTTGGGGCAAAACCAAAGCACAACCTGGAAATCAGAGACCAATGCTGACAGTGCATGACAGAAGAGACACTGAGACATTCAGCTCTGGGCAACAAAAGAATAAGTGAGGAAAGGTGTCGGCTGAGGTGGAAACCACAGTTCATAGCCACATCCAGGGAGGACAAAACTGCTTGCTGTGCATCAAACCATGGGGATATGTGTGAAAGAGTGCAGGAATGAGCCAGCTGGACAGGGACTCCAGTGAGGAAGACAAAACTCAGAAGGCCATGAATCCTCCCCAACCAACTTCCTTTGGATAGGGCAGATTTGGAGATTGAGTGGATACGGTGAAACAGAGCTCAAAGCACTGGGAAGCTGTATAGGAAGTGTATCCCACAGAATGCAGAAATGTGCAGATTTGAAATACAGAGAGCAGGACTAACAGAGGCAGCACCGGCACAACCATGTGCTTACCTACACATTCACCAACTAGGGACACCCTCCAAAAATTCTTCCACCCCTGGAAGAATCTGCTAAAGATCAGTTCTCCCAGACATATAGATTCATCTACTGGAAAAGTGAAAGCATTGAACCCTTACTATTTAGAAATCCATAATGGGGAAATATAAAAACACAACAAACTGAAAATTGAAACTTCAAGGGAGTACTACACCACAAATATCCGCAACCCACTCACAAAGACATGCAACATCTTCTATTTCTACAAAATACAGAATTCAAGATTGCCATAATAAAGAAGTTCAAAGATATGGAAAAAACACAGATAAAAGTATTAAAATATACAAGAAAATTCAGAAAAACAAATGAGTGTCCTAAGATATAAAAGTAATGGCCAGAAGATAGAAACTGAAGCTCTAAAGAAGAAAATAAAGAATATTCAGGATGTGAGAAGATAAAATTTCCTGGCAAAAACTAAGGAAAACTAGACCAAATCAGTGAACTTAACAATGATAATGCCCAGAGAATCCAGGTGGAAGAAGAAAGAAAAATACAAAGGGAGGGAATGAAGAAACACTTCAAACTTCCCCAGCTCCATGAGGAAAGGCATTATAAGAATAACGGGAGGTCCAGAAATGTAAGAGAAAGAGAAGGAAACAAAAAAAAACTTTTAAAATAAATAATATAGGAAAACTTCCCAATCTGGAGAAGGAACGAAATATCAAATTCATAAAGATAAAAGAACAGCTGTTTATCAAAATATATCAATACCTACATCAAGACACATAGTAGAAAAACTTCCAAAAGTTCAAGACAAAGAAGGACTATTGAAGTTAGGTAAGGAGACAAGCAGATAACCTATAAAGCAAACCAAATCAGTCTGACATCCATTTCTATGAGAAACACTATGAAAAGAAAGAATGGAATTACGTAATGAAAATTCTTAAAGATAAAAACTCCTAGCCAAGAACACCCGATCCTGCAAGACTCTACTTCAGATGTGAGGGAGAAATAAAAGCCTTTTCATACAAACAGAAGCTGAATGAGTTAGCAAATACTAGACTTGCCCTCCAAGAAATATTGAGAGGAGCTCTAGCATTTATCTAAATCAAAGAGAAAAATATTCACAAAGAACTGAACGAGAAAATAGACAGAACCACAAAATTCAGGACAAAATGGCAGTAGCAGACTTTCATATGCCCATAATCACTCTAAATGTAAATATACTGAACTAACAAATTAAAAGGCACAAAGTGGTTGGGTGGATCAGAAAGCATCATTCACTTTTGATGTATCCAGGAAATGCACCTGAGCTTCAAAGATAAACATAGGCTCAGAATAAAAGGTTGAAAAATAATCCTACAAGCAAGTGAGATGTGAAGAAAGACAGAGACAGTCATATCAGATAAAATAGATTTCCAGTGGAAAAAAAATGGGAACAAGAGATAGGGATAGACACTATATGATGATTAAGAGAATAATACATCAGGAAAACATAACATGCATCAATACATACTCATCAAACAAAGGAGCATCAAAATATATAAGGCAATTACTATCAAATCTGAAAACAGACATTGGGAAAAACACTGTCAAAGTTTCAATGGCATTCTTCAAATAAATAGAACAAACATTAATGATTCATATGGAACCCCAAAAAACCCAAATAGCGAAAGTAATCCTGACAAAAAAGAGGAAGAATGTCAGTATTAAACTCTCACTTCAATTAATCTACAAAGCTATACTACTCAAAATAGAACAAAAACAGACACAGAGAGCAATGTAATAGAATTTGAGCCCAGAAATAAACCCAGACCAATCTGGATAGTTAACCTACTACACAGGAGTGAAGAGTACATAGTAGAGAAAGGAAAACCTCTTCAATAAATGGTGTTGGGAAAACTGGACAGCACATATGCAGAAGGATGAAACTAGACCACTATCTCATACAATACACAAAAATTAACATAAAATGGATAAAAGATTTGGATGTAAGACCCGAAACCATAAAATACATAGAAGTCATGGGCAAAACACTCCATGATGTCTTTCTGTAGTCATTGGCAACAGAAAGGAAAACAAAGAGAATACAAACAAGTGTAACTACATCAAGCAAAAAGTTTTGCACAATGAAATAGAATTCACTAAAACAAAAAGATACTCTACCGAATGGGAGAAAATATTTGCCCACCGTGTGTCATGTACATGTAGAATATATCAATAGATGAAAAGGGGGGGTTAGATAAAGTGAAACTAATAACAAAGCTGAGAAATCTGACTGCAGATTTTAGGCTACTACAAGGGAAGGATGAGGTGGGGCACAGAGGAGGGAGGGCCCAGTGGTCTAAGATGGAGGACCACAGGTATTTTGGTAGCATGTGTGGTAATATATATCTGAAGATGTGAACCTAGTCCCCTAAATCATACAGTATTGTAAACCAATGTTACCTCAATGTAAAAAGTTAAATAAAGTAATAAAATGTAAACAGATTTAGTAGAAAAAATTAATTAAAAAATAAAATAGCATAACTCATAAATGAAATTGTCTTGGCCTCGGTGCTAGATGAACGAAAAAAAGATACTCTCCCTAAGAATTTATAATTACAAACTCATGAAACTGGTTTGAAATGTCTGAAAAACCTCAGGCAGATAATTTATATAAAATGGTTGACTATGCTTTATGCAGATGTAAACACAAATCCTCTCTAAAAGAATTCAGCTTCAATCCAGGCTTTAAAGAATTCCCATAGATAAAGGTTCAAAAGAACATAAGCTTATAGTCAAAAATCCAAAAACATGAGAACACAAAGGACAATCACTCAGAGACATCAAAAGCAAGACAGCAGAATGAGATCTGCAAAGCTTCCAGATAATGGGATTACTACACACAGAATATAAAATAACTATGTCTGGTATGTTTAAAGAAATAAAAGAAATGCTTTAAAATGTGAGCAGGACACCAAGAGATTTTTAAATAACCAAAGACATTGGGGAAAGAACCAAATGTTCCTTCCAGACGTTAAAAATATTTTCCACCTAGGATACAGAAGGTAAAGCAGAGAAAGTATCACCTACCCTAATAATGGAACATGTCCAATAGCTTATAAAAATCGTAATTTTGGAGGCCAGAGAGAGGAGATCACAAGATAACCTCCTGCACAAAAATTCAAAAAGATGGCTAAGCCCAACAAGAAGAAATGGATCCCAAAACCGTTTTCTCTGGCAGAGCAATAGAGATAGGAGGCAGTCACCACAGAAGTGGGCAAGATGAAAACATCGGAGAGTTCTTATTTGTATATTTTATATCTGAGATTTTATTTTTTTTTATATTACTGGTTTTTTTTTTAATTTTTTAAAGATTTATTTATTTATTTATACAAGCACTGGGTAGTACAGTCAGAAGTGCGGGAGGGTGAGAGAATTCACCAGAGCCAGAGCGGGGAGCAGAACAGGCAGAAGGACTGAAGTACACTGCTGAGGGGAGCAGCAGGTGTGGCAGGAGAGGTCTGTTGCGCCATGTGGGACCCTCATCGGTGGCCGGGGATCGAACCGGCGCTACAGAGGCTGAGGACAGCTTCGCAGCCCAGCGCTCAACCACTGCGCCACCAGGGGAGGCCCTTACATCTGAGATTTTAATAAAAGTGAAGGTACAAGTTTGGGCTGATGAGAAAGTTTTGAATCCTTAGGCGCTCCAGATAAGGGGAGTCTATACCCACCCACAAACTCTTTTCTATTCGTCTTCACAGAATACTTATGAAAAGATTGCGGGCAGAAGAGGAGAGCCAAAAGAAACCGCCACTGGTGGTAAAGATGTGCAAGGTCTGCCTGAGTGTCAGAGAGGAGAGGAGAATGTGAGCAAATTCCCCTCACTTTAAAACAGGTACAGTAAGAGAGGACAACTAAGCACAGGCCCCATCTCTCCATCTTATTTGCGGTAACTGCTTTTTTAAGTTGTGACAAACCTGCCTTGATTTAAAGTTGTTTTTATCATTTTCACTAGATTCTTAAATATGGGGAAAGCTGAGGATAGCATTTCAAAGCTATGTCTTAGAATGTGAAGAATAACTCATAAGACATAAAAGTAGTTCATTGATTCTTGCCACTGAATTGAATGATTTGATTATCTGGAATTCAATGGCAAGGGGGGGAATCTTTTGCTAGGGTAAGCACGTCCATCGACAACTGTAGTAGATACAGGCATTCACTCAGAGAAAAAAAACAAGAAGCTCCTAGTTTTGCCACAATCATGGTCCTCCTTCAACTACCACCAAAAAATATCTCCTCCAACTTTCAAAGACTTCCAGTGTTCTAAAACTAAAATGACTCTCTTAATTAAATAAATAAATCAGAGAGGCAGAAATTTAGAATGCAAATAACCTGTATGATATAGATCAAAATGGTTTTATGCTTAGATGTGAGTGAATGATCTATCAGAGTAGGTTTTAACTACAATTATAAATGGAGGGAGATGGAGAAGTAGGCGTCTGACAAGGGAGTGAGGATAATTTATTTTATAACCTAAGAAATTATTACAAATTAATTCTAAAAAGTAACCACAAAAAGCACAGTTTTCATATATGGATTTTCTGCTTCTGGTTTGGTAAAGTTAATAACCAACATATACCTTCACTGACACCCACATTTCTTAAACCACCTTAATTTCATTCAACAAATGTTTTTTGAGTTACTATTGTGTGCCAGGCACTGTCGTGGTCATTTAAGAAGACAGAGCTCAATACTAGCTGTGAGGGGAAATAATGAACATGTTAAGTGAGTAATTATTTATTAGTTAAGAGGAAAGTGATATGGTCAATTGAAGCGGCAAGGAGAGTGGGAGATCAGAAGTGCTGAGGGAACAGCTGGAGTACCAGACAAGTTCAAGGGGCAGAAAAGGGCTGGAATGGAGCAAGTGAGAGGTGAAGTATAGAAGAGGTCATTTCCTTCTTATTCATTTCATCCCCACTCCCAAGATATTTAATTCCCACGAAAGGAGTCACATCAATTGACAGACTCCACTTAGAATTAGTTGCCCAATCTCGGCTGCTTTAATCCAGTGTGTGATTTCCCCTTCCCTAAGTATTTACCACAGCAGAATTCCAACTCTATTCTTACCAAAGTGGTGTCCCCACATGCTTTACTCTCCAAAGATGCCTTGACTCCTACTTTGTTCATGTAGAAGAGAGGACCTTATCTGTACTCACTTCCATGCAATTCCACCCCTTCCCACCTGGCTCAAAGAAATAATGTCTCCTTCCCAAGGTCACTCTCCGCACCTGACCTGGGCTCTCTGTCTCTCTCTGAAGGACCCTATCCAAGTCATTTTCTCTGACATCTGTTTGATGTAGGTTTCTCTCTAAATCTACACTCTCCTGAGCAATTTCATTCACACCATTGCCTTGGACTTCCTCTGTCTTTTGATGATTTTCTAGCCAACATCTCTAGTTCTGACTTGTTCCTAAGATCTAAACAGGAATTTTCAACCTTGTACTAGACATGTATGTTCTAATGATACATCCAAACAATGTGTCCAAAACTGAGCACAACTCCACCCCTAAATATGTTCTTCCTCTGCTTCCTGTCTCAACTGATGGCTTCATTATTCTCACAGTCACATGGGCCTTACAATTACCTTACATTTCTCTTCTTTACCTTCCCTTCTTTTTTCAGTGTTTATAACAACATTGCCCAGTCAAGATCTTCACCAAATACCTGTCTTCACAACTCTCACCAGCCACATTAATTCAAAGAAGAACACCAAATCATGAACATCTTTGTTCACACTAAGCCAAGTAACGTTTTCTGTGTCTATCCTTCTTGATAGAAGAGGTTTGGGATATTTTGGTTTTCTTTCATTTTTGGTTTCATTTGCTGCCATAGGATAGTGAGAAATAAAGCTGAAAAATAAGGTAGGGCTAAATCTGATCTCCAGTAGGAAGCCATTTAAATGTTGGAATCAAGGCAATGAACCAAGAAATATAAATATTAGGAAGACCCAACTGTATATTGGTGGAAGGACTTAGCTTAAGTCATTTTTTTTATCCCCCACAGATATAGTACTGTTTGCTTTCAAAGAATGTGTAAAAGTCAAAAATGAATTGTATTAGATTGAAGTACAATGATGGACACTCTGTGGAGAGCAATGAATGGCTATGTTTAGTGCAAAGCACAGTTCTGAGCTGCCTAATTTGAAAGGGGACATATAAGGCTGTTGTGAAGTTGAGACCATCCTTGGGAGCCCCACTCTCCCCTTTTGAAGACTGGTGGTTGCCATGGCTACAATTGCATGGTAGGCTTATTTATAGCTATACACTATCTTTAGTGAATTCCACAACAGATGAGAGAAAAATTCAACTGTGAAGCCATTTAAGTGCCCTGGAAGCACTTCAGAAGAGCAATAGAATTAAATATACAACAGAGAATCTCAAAAACAGTATGGAGAGCCCCAATTTTAAACAACTGCTTTGTGAATGGTGTTCTGAGTACACTAAAAAACAAATCCAGGCTTTTGCATGCCCTCTGCTAGCCTCACCTTTTTAATTTATAAGCATAAATTCCAGGCTAGATTTTGTTAATTACTTAATATTTTGCCACCTATCATAGGAAAGACACCTACAGATATTGGGTCTTTCAAGTCTCACAATAATAACATGAGGCAGAAACATTTTTATCTCCATTTTGCACATTAGGAAACCAAGTACAACTAAGTTAAAGATTCAAAATGTCACGTAGTTGGTAAAGACCAGAGTTGGACACAAGCCCAGGCTGCTTCCAGTGATCTTAACCACTGTGATGTACTGACTTGTTTTAATGTCTACAACAGACAGGTCTAGGGACTAGAATTCACTGGGATACCAAAAATCCATATTTATTTCAATATACAGTGAGCACAAATCTAAAATAATTATTTTAATGGAAAACACTGAGAATTTATGCTGCAAAACCAAGTGCATCCAAATCTGAAATTTTAAGACAAACTAAGGGCATCCTAAACCCATTTCAAAAAGTTGTAGCAGGATTCCTTTCTAAGAAAAATTTCTGTTTTACAACTCAGCTACAATTTACAGAAAATGGATTATGTGCAGACATGCAAATTTTTGTAACATATCCACTATCTACCACAAGGTAAAACAGTAGGCTTATTTAACAAAGGAATGGCTACTGACACCTATTGAGTTTTCTTTCACTTACTTTGACAAGTCCGATGAAGCCAGGATTATTGATTCCTATTAACAGATGAAAACTGAGGCTCACCTGGATTAAAAACTTCCTGAAGAACTAGACCTGAAACATAAAGCCTTGCAATGCTAACGACAGGATTTTCCCCTTACATCTTTCTATGTCATATTGCCTTAAAGGGGACCAAAATTTGGCTAGCTTCTAACAGAGGCTCTACCCACGGCCACGGAAACTATTTTTTATCAACCACTGTTTGCAGGAAGATGACAGGAAGAATTTACCTGGACAAGACCTAATTCATTACAAGAAGGCCTTGAGTTATACTACAATGACTTGGATGGAAATATACTTGTATCTTGTTGCAAATGCCCTACACTGTAAGAAGTTTTAAGTAAAGGTAATGCAGTAAAGCTCTAGAATTCATGTGTTGTTAGGAGTCACATAATCTAAGAATATTACAATATTCATTCTTTGTTTTACTAAATAAATGTTTACTAAGGACCTACAATGTACCTGTCATTGTGGTCAGTTCTGGGGATACAGTAGTAAGACAAGCATGTAGTATAATTTTGAGTGCTAGCGAAAATGCAGTCTTGGGCTCACAGAACATCCAATATAATTCAACAAACTTTATCAAAAGCCTAAAATGTCTCAGATAGGATGCATAAAAGTGAATAATTCATGTGGCTAAAAGCAATAATGGGAATCAAACCATAAGACAGATGACTAAAGTGAAAGTATCAAAAAGCCTGAGAACTTGCCGAAGATCACACAGCAAAACTGAAGCTAAAACTAAGGATTGATAACTGATCTTCCACCTCCATACTTTTCCTAAAGTCTCAAAGCACTGTGAAGCTCCTGTCATTTCTGATACTTTATGATATGCATAACTGCTAAATGCTATCTTTTCTCCAAAACTGGGGTAGATACCAGAAAAAGGTATAATCACGTCTGCCATTAGGATGTAGGAGCCACAACTTCAGGAATAAAGAATTATCTGGAGGGGGCGGAGCAACATGGCGGCGAGGAGACGCTGCGAGTAAGATCTCCCATTAAAAAAAGTTAGTAGGGAGGAAAAGCGGCAGGTCCCAGTGAGAACTGGGACACGGAAGATAAACGGACGACTCCAGCAAACTGCCCGAAGAAGAAAGTTGCCATAAAAGAGGACGAGAAGGGAGGGAAGCGCAGAACCCTGCTCCCCTCCCCCGCCCACAGAGGCGGCACTCTCCGACCGGCAGAGACGAGGGAAACAACAAACCATAACGCCCAACAAGAAAAACGGATGCAGCAAGTGGGACTGTGAGTGGAAAGGAACTATTTCAGCCACCACACCCCGTGAACGGGAGCTGAGGCGAACCCTGCAGGATCCGCCGCGGAGGTGAGCTCCAGGCGCCATTAAAGAGCCCCGCCCCCCAGGAGGAGACCAGCACCAGCACACAGCCCCGGCCGCCCGGTAAGCTTGCGCGAAAGCGGCGCTCGGATTGCAGCTGCCCAGGCCCCTGCGCCTGCGACCTAGGCTTGCGGGGAGACTGCGGAGGCCCTCCCTGAGTGAGCAGGAACAAGGTGCCCAGGCAGGGGAGCGGGATTCAAAAGGCGCCATTCCCGCGCTACTGATCTGGGCTACAGCCCGCGTCCTGGAACTGAGGGCTTTGGAACTGAGACCCGGGGCACGAAATTAGGGGCGTGGGTTCCCCACGACGGTGGGGCACAAGGCAGACACAGCACCCCAAAGCCGTTGAGGTGTACCCTACCATCCCCGCTCTGCTCCCTGTCCCACGGGGTGGAAAATCAGCTCCCCAAGGGCTCTAGGAGAGATCTCTGGTGCCACCTAGCGACTTGACCCCAGCACAGGCTACTGAAGGAGCTAGTGGCCAGCTGGGGAGTTAGCCCACACCGGGCCCCTTCTGAACAAGTAGTCTGAGCCCACAGGGAGAGCGAGCACCCACAGCCGGGGCAGACCAGGCGCGCAGAAGAGTGTGCCTGAGACCAGAAGCGCAGGGAGTGTGTCCCACATCACCATTTTAGAACAGGGACATTTCTTCAGTAAAGACTACCTGCAGAAGGCTTCCTCAGGAGCCAGAGGTGAGCGGGGGAAGTTCGCCCACGCCAGAACCCTCTGGACTGCAGTCCAAGCCCAGAGGGGAGCAGGAACCCACCGCCGGGGCAGACCAGGCGCACAGGGGAGTGTGTCCCCACATTGGCATTTTAGAACAGGGACCTTTCTCCAGTAAAGGCTGCTTGAAACTGACAGATGACTCCTGGAAGAACCAGAGGGGAACAGAGAAGCCCACCCAAGATGCCGGCAAGTCCCAACAACACAGTGTCCCAACGCATACGGCAAATTAGAAAACAGACAGTAGGGAGGAGAAGAATCACACGCAACCTAGCAACTCTCCAGAGAAAAAGCACACCACAAAAAGAAAGCCAGCCCCCAGATTGCAACGACAATAACTTGGAAGAATTTCTGAGCCTTCCAGAAAGAGAATTTAAAATTGCCGTGATTAAAAAACTGACAGAAGTCATAAAGGAAAACAATGATAAGGGAAAAATAATCAACGATCAGAAGAATGCAATTGAGTCCCTAGAGAGGGAGAACAATGGGCAGAAGAAAGAAATTGAGTCCCTAAAGAGGGAAGTAAAAGAAATGCAGGAGATCAAAGAATTAATGGAAGAACTAAAGAATTCTGGGAAAAGCAATGAAAGCAGAATAGATGAAATGGAAGAACGAATAAGTAATCTTGAAGACACAGAAATAAAAAGAACCAAAACAGAAAAGGAAAGAGAAGTACGAAGGAAAAAGAACGAAGAAAGACTTCGGGAACTATCTGACTCCATGAGGAAAGGAAATATAAGAGTTATAGGAATACCAGAAGGAGAGGAGAGAGATGTAGGAACAGAGAAAATATTCAAAGAGATAATTGAAGAGAACTTCCCAAATGTGAAGAAGGAGCTGAAAATTGATATACAAGAAGCAAGAAGAACACCAAACTTCCACGACGAAAGGAAAAATACAGCAAGACATATAATAGTAAAGCTCCCAAGAATCCAGGACAAGGAAAAAATAATGAAGCTGGCAAGAGGGAAGAAACAGATAACATTCAAAGGAAAACCAATCAGGCTGACATCAGACTTCTCCGAAGAAACACTACGGGCAAGGAGAGAGTGGAGGGACATAGTCAACAGACTCCAAGAAAACAGATGCCAACCAAGAATACTCTATCCCGCAAAGCTCTCCTTCCTCTTTGAAGAAAGAATATGGACCTTCCCAGACAAACAGAAACTCCGGAATTTCATTGCAACTAAACCCCCACTCCAAAAAATACTACAAGGAGTCCTAAAGCCAGAACCTCAGAGCGACGAATAACAATGAAAGAAGGCCAAAAAAAAAAAAAGTTATTAAAAGAATAAATAAATAAAATCAAAGGAAAGACAAACACAATGGCAAATACAGATGTTAACATATCAATATTAACTCTAAATGTAAATGGACTAAACTCTTCAATAAAAAGACACAGAGTTGCAGCCTGGATTAAGAAACAAAACCCAACCTTTTGCTGTCTCCAGGAAACACATTTAGCTACAAAAGATAAAAATAGGCTCAAAGTTAAAGGATGGAAAACAATCCTACAAGCAAATGGACCAAAAAAGAAAGCAGGAACAGCTATACTTATATCAGATAAAACAGATTTCAAACTCAAAAAGATAAAAAGAGACCCCAATGGTCACTACATTATGATCAAGGGGACAATACTTCAAGAAGAAATAACACTCATTAACATATACTCACCAAACGAAGGAGCACCAAAATATATCAGACAACTGTTGTCCTCTCTGAAAACAGACATCAGAGAAAACACATACGTAGTGGGAGACTTCAACACACCACTATCAACAATGGATAGATCAACAAGACAAAAAATAAGTAAAGAAACCAAAGCTCTAAATAAAGACCTAGAGCAATTGGGCTTAACAGACATCTATAGAACACTAAACCCCAAAAAAATGGAGTACACATTTTTCTCAAGCGCACACGGATCATTCTCCAGGATCGATCACATACTGGGGCACAAGACAAACATCAACAGATACACCAAGATTGAAATCATATCAACCATCTTTTCTGACCATGAAGGCATCAAACTAGAAATAAACCATAAAAAGAAGGCAAGGAACTTTCCTACCTCATGGAGATTAAAAACCACACTACTGGAAGACCATTGGACTAATGAGGAGATCAAAGAAGAAATTAAAAAATTTTTTGAATTGAACGACAAGGAGGACACCAATATCCTAAATGTATGGGATGCAGCAAAAGCAGTAATAAGAGGAAAATATATAGCAATAGAAGCTCACATCAAGAAACAAGAAAGAACGCAAAGAAACAACCTAATCTCGAAGCTCAAAGATCTAGAAAAAGAACAACAAAAAAACCCCAAAACCAGTAGAAGAAAAGAAATAATAAAAACCAAAGCAGAAATAAATGAAATTGAAACTAAAAAAACAATCCAAAAGATCAATGAAACCAAGAGCTGGTTCTTTGAGAAAATCAATAAAATAGACAAACCCCTAGCCAGGCTCACAAAGGAAAAAAGGGAGAAAGCACAAATAAACAGGATCATCAATGAAAGAGGAGAAATCACAACGGACACAGCAGAAATCAAAAGAATAATCAGTAACTACTATGAACAGTTATATGGAAACAAGTTTAACAATCTAGAGGAGATGGACAAATTCCTACAACTCTACAATCACCCAAAGCTAGATAAAGAAGAAATAGAACACCTAAACAGACCAATTACAATTAGCGAAATTGAAATGGTAATCAAAAACCTCCCCAAAAACAAAAGCCCAGGACCTGATGGATTCACAAATGAATTCTACCAAACATTCAGAGACGAATTAGTGCCTATCCTTCACAAACTCTTCCAAAAAATTGAGAAGGAAGGGACAATACCAAACACGTTCTATGAAGCCAACATTATACTAATACCAAAACCGAACAAGGACAACACAAAAAAGGAAAACTACAGGCCAATCTCCCTAATGAACACTGATGCAAAAATCCTCAATAAAATTTTAGCTATCAGAATCCAACAATGTATCCATAAGATAATTCACCACGACCAAGTTGGATTCAACCAGGGGCACAAGGATGGTTTAACATCCGAAAATCAATCAACGTTATCCAACACATCAACAAAAAGAAATATAAAAACCATATGATAATATCAATAGATGCTGAGAAAGCTTTCGACAAAGTGCAACACCCATTCATGATAAAAGCCCTTGAAATTCTTGGGATACAAGGAACATACCTCAACATCATAAAGGCCATCTATGACAAGCCAACAGCCAGTATCATTCTCAATGGTGAAAAGCTGAAAGCAATTCCATTAAGATCTGGAACAAGACAAGGATGTCCACTCTCACCATTGCTTTTCAATATAATACTGGAAGTCCTAGCCAGGGCAATAAGACAAGAGAAAGACATCCAAGGAATCCAAATAGGAAAAGAAGAAGTCAAACTATCACTATTTGCAGACGATATGATATTATACATAGAGAACCCCAAAAACTCCACAGAAAAGCTAATTCAACTCATCAATCAGTTCAGTAAAGTGGCAGGATACAAAATCAACACGCAAAAGTCAGTAGCCTTCCTATACACAAACAATAAATCTGAAGAAGAAGAAATCAAAAAGACCATCCCTTTTGTTATTGAAACAAAAAAAATCAAATATTTGGGAATAAATCTAACAAAAGAGGTAAAGGACCTATACAAAGAAAACTATAAAACACTGTTAAAAGAAATAGAAGAAGACACAAGGAAATGGAGAGACATCCCCTGCTCATGGATTGGAAGAATAAACATTATTAAAATGGCCATCCTTCCAAAAGCAATATACAGATTCAATGCTATTCCAATCAAAATTTCAATGTCATTCTTCAAAGAAATAGAACAATTATTGATGAAATTCATATGGAATCACAAAAAACCCCGAATAGCCAAAGCTCTCCTGAAAAAAAAAGAAGGGAATGGAGGCATCAGACTCCCAGACTTCAAACTATACTACAAAGCCATAATCATCAAAACTGCATGGTATTGGAACAAGAACAGACATACAGACCAATGGAATCGAATAGAAAATCCAGAAATAAACCCACAGATTTATGGTCAACTAATCTTTGACAAAGGAGCAAAGACTATGCATTGGAGCAAAGAAAGTTTGTTCAATAAATGGTGCTGGGAAAACTGGGTCGCTACATGCAAAAGAATGAAGCTTGACCACCACCTCACACCATACACAAAAATCAACTCAAAATGGATTAAAGAACTAGACATAAGACCTGAAACCATAAAATATATAGAAGGAAATATAGGCGAAACACTACGTGATTTGCACATCAAAGACATCTTTACAGACACATCACCCAAAGCAGTGATAGTGAAGGCAAAGATAAACAGCTGGGACTATATCAAATTAAAGAGCTTTTGCACAGCAAAAGAGACAATAACAAAAACAAAGAGAAACCCCACCAACTGGGAGAACATTTTTGCACCCAACACTAATGATAAAGGACTGATCACAAAAATCTGCAAAGAGCTGATGAGACTCAACAACAACAAAGAAAATAATCCAGTCAAAAAATGGGCAGAAGAGCTAAAAAGAAACTTCTCTGAAGAGGAAATGCAAATGGCCAACAGGCATATGAAAAAATGTTCAACATCACTTGTCATCAGGGAAATGCAAATCAAAACTACCATGAGATACCATCTTACACCAGTGAGAATGGCACATATTAAAAAAACTAGCAACAACAAATGTTGGCGAGGGTATGGAGAAAAAGGAACTCTTCTGCACTGTTGGTGGGAGTGCAAACTGGTCCAACCACTGTGGAAAGCTGTGTGGAGATTTCTGGACCTACTAAACATAGAGCTTCCATATGACCCAGCAATTCCACTCCTAGGTATTTACCCAAAGGACACAGAAACATCAATTCCAAAGAACACCTGCACCCCTATGTTTATAGCAGCACTGTTTACAATAGCTAAGCTTTGGAAACAACCCAAATGCCCAAAAATAGATGACTGGATCAAGAAGATGTGGTACATATATACCATGGAATATTACTCAGCATTCAAAAAAGATAAACACATGCAATTTGCTGCAACATGGATGGCGCTGGAAGGGATCATGCTCAGCGAAATAAGCCAAAAAGAAAAAGAAAAATACCGGATGGTCTCACTCATAGCAGGAATCTAGAAAACTTAAATAAGGGACCAGGAAAATGAATAACTATAAGAAAGTGAAAATCAAAATCAACAAAAAACTATGAACCAGAGACACTTTTAGGGGGGCGGGGGCGGGAGGGGAGGGATTGGGGTCAGAATGGGGGGCTGCAATTGTATGGGGAATATAACAATAAAATTTATAAAAAAAAAAAAATAAAAGACTTTAAACATAAAAAAAAAAAAAGAATATTGATACCACAAATAAACCCTACAGGCATGAAAATTTGGTCTTAGACAAAGGGGCCGTGACCATACAATAGTGAATGGAAAACCTCTTTGACAAATAGTGTTGGAATCTTGGACAGTCACATGCAAAAAAATTAATTCCAAGTGTGTTAAAAACATGTTAACCATAAACACATGAAAGCAAACAGAGATGTTACACTCTTGGATAGAAACCATTGGGGATGCAACACCAATGGCAAAGGAAACAAAAGCAAAAAAGCAAAACTGAACAAATTGGATGACATCAAGCCAAAAAGCTTTTGTGCCTTGAAGGAAACTACCATAAAAATAAAACCTACAGGCTGGGAGAAGATATTTGCACATCCCATATCAGACAAGGAATTAATAAAAAAAAAAAAAAAAAGAATTATCTGGCTCAACTTGGGAAAAAAGACAATGGTGTGGTGAATGATAGGTTTGGACTTTTAGCAGCAACCTTAATGTAATACATGCACATGTTGATTCCCAAAATGAACTGAAATTTATGTTATTTTGTAATGTTACTTCAATTCTAAAAAAGGCTAAAAATATAACTATCTGGCCCAAAATCTCAAGAATTTGGGGGTTGAGCAACCCTGAAGTACTCTAACAGAGTACTCTCTGGGTGTGTATGTGTGTGTTTTATAGACAATTAAATATATAGACATAAAACAAAGATTATCCTCTCTGTCTGAAGTCAAACAGAAGCTCACATAAGGAACTAGCGAGTCATTTGATGTCACTCAGAAAAAAAAAAGATATTATCTTCAAGTATTGAAGACTGAGGAGAGAATCTTGGAGGGGATATCACCAATACCAGCTTGGATAAAAGGTTTATATCCAACAGGACCATGACCTTCGAGAGGCCTTGAGATCTGACTCATTCCTGAGTGTGTACACTCATCAAATAACTCTCACACTTCTGTTTGGACTCATATGTAGATTATTTAAAGAGAAAAAGCTCTATTTATGAGTAGCAAAAAATAAAAATAAAACATGGTGGGTGATCTATTTGGCTTTCAGGCAAAAAGTACATCCATGTGGTTCTACACCAAATATAGGTAAGTCCCAAAACCCTGACCACTGAGGTCTGAGGTCTGTAAAATATTACAGTTCACAGATGTAAGAATAAAGTCTACACCAGCCTCCCTGCTTCTTACTGCAACCAGTATCTGCCACCTTCTCACCACACCATTTATTTCCAGTTTTTAATATCTAAACTTGAAATCTCAAATGTTGATGTCCTCAAGTAGGAGATTTAAAAGATTTTTAATAATGATGTGAACTAAACTAACTCATGATACACAAACACAATAAATATTTCTTTCTAGTGTTAACAAAATATTAAATGAAAATATTATTAAACTGACTAACTTTCAAAGATTCTTTTGAACAAAAACAAATAAGTTAAAGGCAAGCAAACGGGCAAAGTTCAAAATATTTTTCAGGAAATCTCAGGAAGGAAAGAAAGAGAGGAAGTTTGTAAATACTGATATATAGCAAAATAAAATTTTAAACCCTGATAACCTGCTATGTTGATAAAAATATTCAAACTATGCCAAATATTTATGCATTAAGTAACATAGCATGGAAAAAATAACAGCTTAAATTTATTGAGTGTTTATGACTTTCACTATGACCTTCACAACAATCCAATGAGATAAACATTGTCAAAAGCCAAGATCACAACTCAATATCTAAAATAAAAAAGCACAAAGTTGATTGTATGGCTTGCCTAAATAAGAAAGAGCAATGCTGGTCAGATGCAATATTGCCAAGTTGCTGATATAAGAACACTGCATGTCCATAATAAAACTTTATGTAACAGATAATGCTGCCTCAAGATATTTTAAAAAGGGAAATCTGTTGAAAATGTACTAGGATCTTGGCAAAAAGACCCGTAACAGATCTTTCAGTCACCCCTTACAGTAGTGTTTGTCTTTAAGGAAACTGTTCAGAAATGCAAGACTAGTTTCTAGAGGACTAAAGACCAAATGACCTGACACTTAAAAACAAAAGTTGAAAATAGATCTAGTCCTCTCCTCCACCCTTTTTTCCTTCAGAACAAAGATGAAGGTAGTGGCAGACTCACTATTTGTGGTCAATGGCATAATGATGCTGAATGACAGGGGAAAAAATAAAACTTCATAGCTCTTGTGTTCCATTCATATTCTTGTTATAATTAGCACAAATAAAGTCCAAATGAACGCATAAATCCCTAAGAACCATCAACCATATTGTATTACCCTAAGTGTCCCAGCCTGGATACACTATATTCATGTATACTACAGAATTAAAGAATCAGATAAATTTCATAATCTTTGATGAGTCATGAAGGTGAAAGGGGTTCCAGGACATAGGAGGTGGAACAAATATAATTTCACTATTCAATGACATGTACTACAATAGAAAACTGATCACTAGAGATAAATACCAGTTTTGTAAGAAAAAAGGCATTCTGACCAGTGAGTAAATTGGGCAGATTAGGGAAACATGAGGCCTGGTTTATCTATAGGGCTCAGCACAACATTGATAAAGCCTCTCATAATACCCTTGAAAACAGGATAGGGAAATATGAGTTGGTTTCCAGCTCAGCTGAATGCACTAGTTGCTGGCTGAATTATCATACCTGTCAAAGAACACCTACAAATAATTCTCTTGAGACGTGAAGGCAGAAAGGGCTGCACCACTGCACTGAGGATGCAGTGCAGATTTTAAAAAGAGTTGAGTGTAGTTCCAACACCATCCAGCTGGCTTTCTTAGCAAGTCCACCCCTGCTCTGATGGCATGTGGCATCTCTCCAGTGGGCTCCTTATCACATTTGTTCTGCTAATCCCTGACCCTGACTTACACCACAGCTTGCTAACTGAACTGTCCTTTCAGATTCTGCTCAGACCTCAACAGAGTCCCCACAGAATTTAATACTTCTCTGACTGTAAAACTTGGCCTGTGATTCAGACTTTTGCTCCTTCCCCTGTCTCTCCATGTCTCATTAGTTCTGGATTCCCTGTTTCTAAACTTGTTTAGTATCTCTAGATTCTTCCCCTTGACCTCTCTACCTTTGATTAGCACTGGAACAGCCTTAAGCTGAAAATAGGTAATATCCAAAGGTTGTTAATGAATATCAAAGGCTGCTGGCTTCCAGAAGGATAATTCTAGTGGCAGACACAGGCAATGAAAAAAATGGAACCAGACAGCAGTTGTGCTATTAGACACCAATGGATATTGACTTGCGATGGTCTTAAACAACACACACACACACACACACATACACACAAACTGCTATCAAGAGTTGATGATGGAACTGAAAGTAAAAAATGGGTCAAAAATATTAGTGGCGGAATCAGGTCAAAAACAGAACAGCCAGAAGGGAGCAGAGGCAGGAACCAAGAGGTATTACAGAGAATTGCCCATGTAAAGAAATGGGAGACAGTAAGCCTCCAGTTTGAGGTTTTCTATCTACTTGTGTGATAATGAGTCAAGGTGGAAAGGATGTAGCTGTCACCCTTTGGAGATGCCTTGTAAATAAAATACTCACGCCATACTCCTGTGGTATGCTGCCTGAGAAAAAATATAATATCACCTTTGGAAGATACTGTTGCTTTATCTGCTCATTTATCACTTGGGATAACAAAAATTATATATTGGCAACTTCATCTCACTATAGGTCACAGGATAATTTGCAGAGAACATTCAAACTTATAGAAAGAAATGAAAAAGGTCATATCAGTATAATCCTTTAATAGGGATAATTTCTTTAAACACAGAATTCTATAGGGCTGTACTGTGAAACTCTCCCTATTTTCTTTAATAATAAATTGTGTATTTTAGGAAAGTGAACATTATTTTATTACAGTTCAGTAACCTAAATCATAATATAATATGCATTTCATTTTCCAGAGCCATTGTTGTGGATGCTACTGTTTTCTAAGACGAGATGCTATAATGAAAAATCTCTCAAGGTTTTATGATTGCCATTTAAAAGAAGCATTATACAGAATAAAGCTGTTGTAGCTCCTATAATCACATCAAAATTCACATTTCAAGCATAATTATCATGATATTTTGTAGAATTTAGTTTGAAGAATGCTGCAAAATAAAAGAATTCCTTATTTTGCAGTGATTCAGGAATATCAGACTTTTGTATTACCATCAGTCATCTTTCCCATATTTTATTATTAAAGTGAATAGTCTTATGTTCACCAAGAATTGCTTTATTATTTGGAAAAAATAGTCTTTATTCTAATGAGCTCAGTAGCTAAAAGATCATGGGAGTCAAATAAAATAAGACAATTTTATTAGCTAGTGATCAGTGGTGTAGTTTTTTATTTATAAAACTAGAAACACATCTGAATTATCGGATTTTAAGGGCATGAAATAAAAGAAATTAATTAGCATTTTGCTTATATTTTCATTCAGAAGTCAATGAATATTTTTGAACTCTATTGAACACCTAGGCCTTATATTATACTGATTTTTATTTTATTTAATAAAAATATTTCATTATATTTTAAGTCACTAATGGACAAACATGAATGATAATTTAGTATTTGAAGATATATGTAAATTTATAAAGATATTTAAACTTCTTATCTAGTACTTCTCAGCAGTAGCCTAATGTCAGTCATTCATTTCTTACATTGGAAATTACAGTTATGTAAAATCTAGTGAAAGAGAAGATTTATAACAAAGTTATAAATAGCTTGGTCTCCAATGGCACACATACACTGATTATTTGACTGCTGTCAGACCCATTGTTCATTTTAAGGAACACCAGTCCCCTGCTCTCAGATTATGGCTTGGGGTAGATTGGCCTCTATCTCTCTTTTCAGAAGTGAGTGAGTCTGGTCAGTTACAATACCCACCCTCTGGTTATAGTGTTTGTCCAGAAATGATCAGACAAATCAAATCAGAAAACATGAGTCCTCTATGGGTCTTTTTCTGTAACTGTGATTTCTAGATCTTTGGCTGACAGCATATTGTCAGTTTACTCGATTGTAGTAGAAACTCGTAATGATAGTGGTACATATAGTGGATTCTATACTGGTACAAATCTTTTGCTTTGTTGATCAACAGCTTCAGTTTCTCCCATCAGTATGCCATCAGTACACAGCATCTCTCAAGATTAGCTACATCCAGTATAAGATATATTGCTGGACTACTTGGCATATATGCTAGTTGTTAAGTTTTCTCTCTTTACAAGAGAGTTGAATTGAGACCACCAAGATATCATGTGGAACCATGTTGAGCTTTGGACTTCAAGGGCCAAAGAAAGTTGGGGTACAGGAAAAGCCAGAGTATAAACTAAGCTAACATATAAACATAACAGACTTTCTGAGCTCAAATCCCAGTCTTTTCATCAAATTGCCTAAGTGTCCTAGGCCTCAATTTCCTCATCTGTAAAATGGTAACATTCTAAAGTAGTGTCTAATCAAAGGTTCACAATAATCAAATTATATAATTCATTGAGGTGTCAATAAACACTAGTTATCAATGTTAGCAGCTAAAAAATTAAATATCAGTAGATACTAGTTTTTACTAAACAAATACTGAAAATTCATGATCAATGAAATTCTCTATTAATATTATTACTGTTATCATCCAGAAAAGTCCTTTCACTTCCCAGAACTTCAGACTTCTCAATTCTAAAAATGGGAATGATAATTCTTGCCAATTTCTTGAAACTGTTTTTAAACTCAAATTAGAACATTCACATGAAAATACTATATTCAATGTAAAGTGTATCAAAATATATGATGGTAGTGATGTTACTTCAGCTGTGGTTGTCTTCACTATGGGCTCTGGGGTTTCAATAAATACATTTGTATGTATTTAGCATCCAGAATGGACCAGTTCTGGTCAGATCTAAATCCTACTCACTAAATGTTTATAATCATGAAAAAGAATTAACAAGAATAACTTTAACACAGAAAACAGCTTTTCCTACTATTTTAACAATTTAATTTTACAATCATATAGAATTTTCTATAATTATGCAAATTTCTACATCTGCTCTATTCAATAGGATAGCCATCAGTCATACATACCACTGAGTAACTGAAATGTGCCATTGTAACTGGGGAACTAGATTTTTTATTTCATTTTAATTAATTTAAATGTAAAAAGCCCAGTGCAGCTAGTGACTACCACACAGAACAGCACAATATAGAATGTTTTCAATCCTTGAGATATTTGTTAGTGGGATTGCCATTCTTTTTTGCACTATATTCACTAATGATGAGATTTTAGGTTGCAAATATATTGTATTACAAATTCTATTTAAACATGACCTTCAATAAATTGTATGTTCACATATAACAACAATTCTGTATAAAGATAAATTTTGACTTTTTTTCCTTGGCCACAATTGGGTACTGGATATGCAGACATGTATGAAAGGATCTGTGAGTGGAAGAGAAAAGCCAGACCAGACTCAACATTAGGAAGTAAATGGAGGCCATAAGAAAGACAAAATCTGACATGTTGCACCAGGAATAGCAGCAGGTTTTAGAAAGGACAATGGAAGAAGGAAGGGCAGGAAGGTGGGGCATATCCACTCCTGGCCTCACTCTGATTAGTTTCCCTTGAATTACCCCCAGGCCAGAACACCCAAACCTTCTAGAAAGAAAAGTACCCAGAGTGCAATCCTGATCTTAAGAGGAGTGCATTAAATCTTTCACCATTAGGTATACTTGCTGTATTTATGACATGTTTGATTACTATAGCTTCATAATAGAATTTTAAGTCAGAATATGTGTTGCTTCCAACTTTTTTCTCCTTGCTCAAGATTGTTTTCACTATTCAATGTCATTTGTGGACCCATATAAACTTTAAGATTGTTTTTTCCAATTCTGTGGAAAGTACTAACAAAATTTTATAGAAATTTAGGTGAATCTGTAGATCACTTTGGGTAGAATGAGCATTTTAACAATATTAAATATAACAACGTTAAATATTTATTAATTATTCCAATTGTCTCCTTTAATTGCAAAGTTGTAATTAACAATATCTTATAAGAGTAACATACGGATTAGGTCAAATAATACTTGATAAAGTACATCACAGAAAGAGGCACACAGAAGTCAATTAATGGTTGACACTGAATCTGATTTGAACTTCACTCAGCTCAGTTCTGTCTCACTACCCTGAACTACAAATGTCAAAGATTCTTAGGCTTCTATAGCATAAAGCACAATCTTAACCACTGAATTTCAAAAACCATTTGTATTAAATGAAATTTCTATGACAAATAGGAAAAATGAAGGTCTGAAAGGAGATATGCTTTTGAAGAAAGTTAAACTATATTGCTAATCAATAATAATCATTTCCCATGAAAGAAATTTATTTTTGACTGGAAATGAATGAGTAAGTTGGCAGTTAATGGTGGAATCTATTGCTATATTAATATAACTTCAGTGAAATGCCATTAGCTTTCTCTGCCTCACTTCCTATATTTTTAAAATGGTGGCTATGGTTATAGTTGATGACTTTTATGATTGTCAAATTAAGAGTTATGTTCACAGTGGGAGAGATGGATTTGTAGATTTTAATAACATCATTCCCTCCATGCAGCATTGCTTACAATAGGAAGCCCCTAGGACCTGAATTGTAGGTAGGAATGTGTACTCATATAATCAAGGTTATAGATATAAGTTTGTTAAATAACATTAACGATGTCTCTTGTCTGCAATACTGTCCCAAAGTGTTTTCCTTCCAGACCTGATAAAAGAAAAATCATTCTTATAACTTTGTGAAAACCTTCAAAACTGATTTCAATAGGAACAAGAGGCTTACAAAGATAACACTGAGTTTTAAAGGAGCTCTTTAGAAAATCAGGTTTGAGATGTCACAGTTCTGGATATCAAGAGAGGTCCCAAATTTAACCAGATCCTCGGCCCAGAGAAAGTTATTTCCCTTTAATGCCTGTTTTCAAAGCAAAAACTACAAATAGCAAAACTGACCTTCAGTACAGTAAGCAAACCTGAGTTAGTTTATCTTCCTAATTCTGCTTGAGTTTGGGGCTTCCCTCACATGCTAGTCAATATTATTGACCCTACATCAAGGAAAGCAGAAATTTATTTAAATTGAGTGCACTGTTATTTGCAGTTTTCTATGAGAAGCTGGAGAACTAAAAATATATGGCTGCAATTCTCAGACAGTTTATATAATGATGTTCATTGAAGCATCCCTCTCTGAAATGGTAGCATAATGGAGAAAGTGAGTAGCAGTCAATTTTCATAAAATCTCTATGGGCTTCACGGAAGGCAGTGGAGAAGGCATTATAAATGTAGACTTACGCCCAGAACACTAGCATATAAACTCCCAGTGAGAAACTGCAGTAGAATTGCTATTACTCTGCCCAAGAGCCCCATGATCCCTTCCACCCTTTCTTTTTTTTTAAAGATTTATTTATTTATTTATACAAGAACTGGGGTACAGGCCAGATTCATGGGAGGGTGAGAGGATTCACCAGAGAAAGAGCGGGGAACAGAACAGGCAGACTGAAGAAATACACTGCTGAGGGGAGCAGCAGGCGAGGCAGGAGAGGTCTCCCATGCCATGCGGGATCCTCGCCAGCCAGCCAGGATCGAACCCGTGCTGCAGAGGCTGCAAACAGCTTAACAGCATGGCACTCAACCGCCTGCACCACCAGGGGAGGCTCTCCCTTCCACTCTTTCGGTGTGTATCCCTTCTCCAGTTCTGGTGTGTTTTTCCTTCCAACAATCCACCTTTGCAAGGCTAATCTGAAGGACTCCCTGTGACTGCTGAAGCCACCTTGCCCCAAATATAGAAAATCAAAAATGGTTCCACTTCCCTAATACCTTACTAGATTTTCCTAGGAGCACCTCCTTAATTAGTCACTTACACACAAATCCTTTTCTCAGAATTTTATTAACTGAAATCAAAATAGGAAAATCCAGGCTCAGGAACTGCCATAAATGAAAAAAGCAAAAGTGAAAGAGAATTTAAGGGGATGCCATGTTCATAGTTCCATTATTCACTAGCCGAAATGTAGAAGTAACCCAAGTGTTCACTGATGGATGAGTGGATAAACAAAATGTGGCATATACACACAATGAAACATTGTTCAGCCTTAAAAGGAAATTTTGACATATACTACAACATGGATGACCCTTGAGAACATTATGCTATATGAAATAAGCCAGTCACAAGAAGACAAATACTGAATGTTCCAACTTATGACGTACTAAGAGTAGCCAAGTACATCAGCCAAAACCAGAAACAACCAGCAAGAACCAGAAACAAGCACCCAGAAGTGGAAACAAATAGCTGGAACTGGATCCAACCAGTTCAAACTGACTTGAACCAGTTCCAAGTGGCTCAAACCACTTGGGCCTGACCAAGTCATATGACCAAAAACAAAAAGCTGACACTTTTTCCCCATGTCAAACTGATTCGTTCAAATGAGGTTTATATATGACAAAGAATTACTCAAAATGGGTACAAGACTAACAGCTCTTTCCAGTGTCATAATATCCCTGCTGCAGAAGGCAATGCAGATAGTTTCATTGTGGTATCTTTCGAACTGTTTTATATCCAGGCCTTTTCCTCAATTGCCTTTTTTAATGTCTGATACTCAGAGCGATTAAACCCCTGGCAACCATTTCTGGAATCTAGGCAGTGGCATTTGATTTCTTTAATTACTTTGGCCCTTATTTGAAGAGTTTTATTTTAGAATCTTAAAAGAAGATTCAATTTGGATGATGCTTTTTTGGCCAGATTCCTCTATTATTCAATTAAGCTAACTGGATGTGTTAAATGTGTGAATACTTCAAGAGGATGCAAGATAACACTCTAGTTTCTAGGAAATTTGTTCCTTATAGTCTGCATAATTTATCATCTTTTGTCAATGCTAATTGAGATTAATGAACTAACACTATAGATGCTGTTGTTTAATAAAATGTGGCTTCTATTAAATACAATTAATTATAATTTTGACAATCACAAAAATACCACTTGAGAAAATTTGGGAAAATCAGAAAAGTTTAAAGTTTTGTAATCACTTAGAAAATTCCACATAGAAATAACCTTGTTATTGCTTATGTTATATATTCTTCCAGTCTTTTATCTCCTCATATACATATTTGTTCATTCATTCTGTCATTCAACAAACTTTTATTAAGCGCCTATCATGTTCCAAAAAGAAGTCCAGATGCTGCTGACAAGACAGGCAGGTCTGTGCAGTCATGCAGTTTGCATTCTAGGGGACAGATGGAAACCCTAACAAAACTATTTCTGTTAGTGATAAAAGCTATGAAACAAATAAAACAAATAATGTGACAAATGAAGGTCATAAAGAGTAGGATAGTGACAGCTGGCTATTTTAAAGAAAGTTAGTAGGGAAGACCTTTCCAAGAAGAGGATAACTGATTTGAAACCTAAGAACAAGGACCAGTCATGGGCATATATGCAGGAAGAAAATTTCAAGCAGAGAAAACAGCACATGCAAGGGAATAGTTTGATTGTATCTAGTAACTGCCACAAGGTAAGAGTGGCTGGAACTAGAGAATAAAAAAAGATGCAGACAGGGATTTCTCATATTCACAATGTGCTTTAGCCAGCCCCACGTGCAACTTTTCATTTATGATATTTTTTGACCTAGAGAAGGTTTATGTTGTTAAAACCTCTTGTTAAGAAAGAAAGGAGATTAGTGGTTGGCAGGGGAGTGACTACTCAGTGGGTCCAGAGTTTAAATTTTATGAAAAATTCTGAAAGTAGATTATGGTGATGTTTACCTAATAATGTGAATTTACTATTTTTAAAATCACTGAATATACACTTAAAATGATAAAAATAGTAAATTTTATATATTATGTCATATGTATTTTATCACAATTAAAAAAGTAATGTTGAAGATGGCGTTAACTAGATTTCAAAATATCTCTATAAATAGCCACGGGAAAAATGTTTCATTATAGTACTAATATTGTGAATTGCACAGTGCAACATGTTTCCCTTGTACACTGACCAACAGGGAGGTCTAAGTCAACTTTTGGCCCTTCCCTGGCAAGTACACAGAATTCCTCAGCTTGTCTACTTACATCAAGGTGTTTGTAAGCACCATCATACTTTCCTATCTTTATTTTTCCCTTACTTCATTTTCAAGTTATTTCATCTTGCTGCCATATATGGATCTTTGCAAGATACCATAAATTATTTTAAGAATCTGACAGAATATAAATAACCTAAACACCAAAATATGACCGATAAGCTGTGTGCTTATTTTGTATCTCATAATGGGGTCTCTTTTCCTGTTACAAATTCCAAAATGATCCTTGCAATGAGATCCACAAGAAATCCTATTAGACGTGAGACATACTTTAGATAATTAACTTCCCTTACAGTGAACATCTCTTTACTGACTTTATTCACACCTGGTTTTTTCCTTTGTTAACTGAAAACCAACCGTCAAGCACCGTATTAAAAATGCAGTGATAATGATGAAATGTCCTTACCTCTGAGTAACAGTCACTGTTGAGAAAACAAATCACACTTACTCTCTTTCAGGTTTTTCCCAGGATTATAAGGAAAAAGAAGCTTAGCAATGCCATTTTGTTCAAAGTGAAAAAATTGCTACATTTTGGAAAACAAATAATAAACAATTACGTGTACATTCTTTTTCTTTTTGTGGTTATTTGGGATGAACATATATAATTCCAAAAAGCAGCTATCCAAGCTCCTGAGGGAAGTCCCATAAAATAGAGCTTATTTTTATAAGCTAAAATGGAGAATATTTTTAAATAAAAGTCTCCATGGTCGGTTGAAACAAAGACTAAACAAATGGATATTTGGAATATGCCTTGCAGATTAGATGGGTCATCAAGGTTTTATGTTGACTGATAATATGGTTTCAATATGATGAATTTATTTATTCAATAAATATTTGAGCTACCTGTGCTCAGTACTTTGCAGTGACTCAGGGATAAATTAATGGGAAGAGATACTTAATCCTTAGTAGAGGAGAGAGATAAAGAAGCTATTGGAGGGCCTCCCCGGTGGCGCAGCAGTTGAGCGCTGGGTTGCGAAGCTGCCTGCAGCCTCTGCAGCACCGGTTCGATCCCCGGCTGCTCCCCGGCCCCCAGAGGAGGGTCCCACATGGCGCGCAGACCCCTCCTGCCGCCTGCTGCTCCCCTCAGCAGTGTACTTCAGTCCTTCTGCCTGTTCTGCTCCCCGCTCTGGCTCTGGTGAATTCTCTCACCCTCCCGCGCTTCTGACTGTACCCAGTGCTTGTGTAAATAAATAAATGTCTTTAAAAAAAAAAAAGAAGCTATTAGAAACTGATATTCTGGAGACATCTAAGCTGAGATCTGAAGAATTTAGGATAAGTGGGACTGAGATGAACAGAGATTTCCAGACAATGGAAGAAGCAGGTCCAATTGCCTATAGGAAAGAACAGCACATTTAGAGAACCACAGGTAATTCAGTATGTCTAGAATTCAGAAAGCAAAGTAGTGAGTGATTAAAAATGAAGCTGGGGAAGAAAAGCAGGAGGTTTTTATTTATTTATTTATTTATTTTTTTATTTTTTTAATAGAGGCATGTTTTATTTGTTTGTTTATTTGTTTGTTTTGTTTATACATGCACTGGGTACAGTCAGAAGCGCGGGAGGGTGAGAGAATCCACCAGAGCCAGAGCGGGAGCAGAGCAGGCAGAAGGACCAAAGTACACTGCTGAGGGGAGCAGCAGGTGGCAGGAGAGGTCTGCGCGCCATGTGGGACCCGCCTCCGGTGGCCGGGGAGCAGCCGGGGATCGAACTGGCGCCGCAGAGACTGCGGGCAGCTTCGCAACCCAGCGCTCAACCGCTGTGCCACCAGGGAGGCCCCCAGCAGGAGGTTTTTTAAATCTTTTTGACAGCCATAAATAACTATATCCTTCCAGCCTTTATTCTCATAAAGCAGAGAACAACTGAAATTTTTTAAGCAAAAGAGGAACATGGTTAAATTTATATTTCAGTAATAATCTGGCATCATTGCTTTGGATTGACTGGAGGAGAGCAAAATCAGAGGGTAGTATCAGACCACTGTCGCATTATAGGTAAGAAATAATGCAGTAAAAAATAACAAAGTAAAATGACAAAATAAAAAATTTTGAATAGTGAACCCCTAGGTTGCATCCATACTGTTGCATTAATTAACAAGACAATGTTTTGTAATAAACATTACAAAATTACAAAAATCTTCTAAGTTAGAAAGATGATATAAAAATAAATAGAAACAAAAAATCTAGTATTTTCTTCCTGCATCCAATAGATGATCTCACCCACATTCCTGAATGCACATATCACACTTTGAAGACACTGGCCTCAAATAAAAAAAGTGTGGCAAAAATAGAGAAACATGAATAAACTGGAGAGTCAGAAAAGATATAGGCGCAATAGGATTTGATTGTTTGGATACAGAGGGAGAAATAAATTAGGCAAGAAACTGCTGCGTGTTACAGCTTGGATAATGGGTATTAGTTAACCAAGTTATGGTGCACTGAAGAAGGTAAAATGAAAGTATCACCTCAAAAATCTTGACCCTCAGTTTGGTATAAAGCCCACACTGGAGTTTTGTGAGGGGTACTATTACCTAAACCCCCTATACCTAGCACAGTCCTAACATGAAGTTTCAGGTAGGCTTGCTGTAACATCAAAACTGTCCTACTTGAAGGCAACACATTAGGAGTTATAATTTCTACTCTAATATAAAATTTGAAAAACTCTAGCACCTAAAATTGTCTGCTACTTAGAGGAAGCAAGTGCAGAGTCCACCTGAAAACCTCCAATGCCCGTCACTGAGGCTCACTGGAGACTCTAAGGATTTTGGGGGCGGAAGGTAGAGAATGTGTTGACAAAGGACTAGAACCCACATACATACACTTTACACCCTACCTTTAAGATGTGCTGATCCCTTCTGAATCCTCTCTTGAACCAGAAAAGTAGTGATTAAGGATCAACATGAGGTGTATTACCAGGCATTGTCTTATGGCATCATAAGGCGCATCAAGATACAATTGTCAGAAGACAAGCTGTCATTGTGTTGGAAGATGTTGATTTTCTGGTACAAATACATTCTCTTTTGAGGCTCACAATAGCCATATTTGAGCAAATAAGAAACACTATCTGAGAAGCAAAGTATTTCTTGACAGTTACTCAGAGTAAATAGCAAGATCGTGTTTCAAACAAGGTCTGCTTGTGTTCAGTTCCAACAATCCTAACCCTGACGCCACAGCGCCTTGCAGGCTCACCCAGTACTGGCAAAATGCTCTGTGAGGAACACAAAGGAGACATTGCTGCTGTAAGATTTCAATGTTCAAAGTGATTGTGATTTTCATTAAGCAACCTGAATTGCAAGTACAGGAAGCAAAAATAAAACCTGAGCTTTTTAGCACACAGTTGAGAAATTTTGCAAGATAGCACCTAAATGAGTGTGTGTACATGTATGCGCACATGTGCGCGCGCACACACACACATACACACACACACAGAGTAACAGGAACTCAACTTTACAAGTGCAGGTTGTTGAGCGTGCCAGGCAAGAAATGCATCACCTTATATCGAAGAAGCTGTGAAAGCAGAAAAATCAATCTACTGTTTTAATAAAAAATGTGAGAAACTGAGAAGATGAGCTATGGTGCAATCACTTTGGGCGGACCTGGCTGTTTAGCTATTAATCATCTCTCTACTGTGCAGTCAGCAGAACTTTATTTAAGTCTTTTTAGTCAGGTCCACCACAGAGGCACTATGACCAAGTGGGATGAGATTATAAAACCTTCATTGTATCGTAAGGATGGAGAACTGTGCATATAATTGCAGTCTTCAGGTGGAAAAGAGTAACCCAAGAAAAGATAATCATTTTTCCCCGAGACTGGAATACTGAAATTTCCTGACATGACAATTTACATTCCAGCAATTACAAATCATGGATTTAAGATGAAATCTTATACCACATCTGCACTCAGTGTTCAATCATTACTTTTCTGTTTTAAGAAAGAATATCTATAAGATTAGATTAATACATAGCAACAAAGGACTAAAGTTTCCTTACAAATATAGTTATTTTTCTTTACTTTAATCTGCTTTTCCAAACTAACTTGGGAATATTGGTGACTGCCTCAGAGGCCTTCAAACTGTTCCTTGCTGGTGTCCAAGGCTAGAGTGATTCTGCTGAGTTACCCAGAAGAAACAGAGCATTTTACCAAGCTTCTTAAATCAACCCATATAAGTCAACTGTGTACCTAAAACACATAGGATCTTGAAGCAAAGGTCTATACATTGGAAGATAATAGTCAAAAAAAAAAAAAAAAAAGCAATAATGCCTTCAAGGACTTATCTCCACTAATCCCACAGTCTTATACTCTCCCTGTGGATGGATGTAGCTGTTGATGACCCTTATTGCATTCACCTTTAGTGCCACTGAGTTCCCAACTTCAGGTATCAAATCTCAGCAGTGCTCCAGAGGACATGAAAAGGATTTCTTTTCTAAATGCAACGTTCCCCTCTAAGACAGTCATTTGAGGAAGAGGGTTTCTTCGTATTATTTCATTTGTTTTTTCTATTGATCAGGGGACATTAAAACAAAAGGATGTATTTGCTGAAGAGTAGAATATTTTATCTACTTACTTTGATTATAATCCCTCTCCTCATACTCCATCCCAAGGTTGAAACAACTATTACAATATTATTTAAGAAATCTCCTCATATTGCTACCTTGTACGCCAGTGACCCTGGCTATGGGTTTTACTAGCATCTGTACATTTGCTTGCTGAGTTATTCTATGCTGAGCCCAGTCTTTCTTGTGCCCTCTGTTGGTGCCATGCTTTCTCCAACCTTTGAAAAGGCTGTTCTTTCTCATTTGTTATCTATCCTCTACTCAACCGCACCACCAAAAGACCCCACAGTATGTTAAGGCCCTAAGTGACTTCATCATTGGAAATACCATCTCAAATAGGACCTCACTGACCCCACTTCAGGTCCTCTAAGAGAGCTCATCCTTGGCCCACTGACCACAAAATTCAAAACTTCACTGGTTCTAGGTCTCTTTTAGTTTTGCTGTGTACCCCAGTTTCATTTAACCCCTGTTAAATTCACCATCCAGTCTAGTCTAAGATTCAATAGCATCTTCAGGTCAACTGTTGAAATTTCTGACTTCAAAAACTCACAAACTATGATATGAATGTATCTCCCTGTCAATCTCTTCTAAGTCCAATGGATAATATTTAAGTCAATAAGCACAGATCAAGGCTTTTTATGCCAGTCCTACTGTTTGAAATACAAAAGCATCTTTTGGGGATAAAATGAGAGATAAAATTCCCTAGAAAGGGCCTCCCTGGTGGCGCAGGAGGTTGAACACCGCACTGTGAAGCTGTGCGCAGCCTCTGCAGCACCAGTTTGATCCCAGCTGGCCAGTAAGAATCCCACATGGTGCGGCAGACCCCTCCTGTCTCTCCCACTGCTCCCCTCAGCAGTGTGTTTCATCAGTCTGCCTGTTCTGTTCCCCGCTCTGTCTCTGGTGAATCCTCTTACCCTCCCGTGTGTCTGGCCTGTACCCCGGTTCTTGTATAAAAATAAATAAAACTTTTAAAAAATATTCCCTAGAAAAATGTTCTACTTTCTATAACTTTCTCCAGCTTCTCCCTTTCAAAGTATACATGTATTTTGTATATGGAGGTAAAATTCTGACTTTCTATTCAGAATAAACTCAGAAAGAACATTTTTATAACACAAATTAAATCTTCTATTTCCTTCTATCAGCCCCTTCCAAGGAATGACTTACTTATGCATAGACCAAACTATGAGTTTCTATACAAGACAGTCATCAGTTTTATACAGATTAGTAAAAGCACATTAATTCAGATCTCATTAACATGAGAATTAATTTTCATGAAGTAGAACTGTGACTTAGTTGTGTTCTGTGAAAAAAAAAAAAGGCTCTCCCAAACAAATTAAGACAAAGTAACAAGAACACCACAAATGACATCAATCTTCAATCTTTTCCTAACTACATTTTTTTCAAGAACTATAAAAGTATGATACACATATCACAGAATTCATTCAGCAAATCATTGCTGATATTTTATTTGCAACAAACAGCTATTCTCAGGGAATTTACAATCTGGCAACTACAAGCCACAATTTACCTAGTTATTTGTCATTACATTCTTTTTTTAAAGATTTATTTATTCATTTATACAAGCACTGGGTACAGTCAGAAGCACGGGGGCGGTGGGGGGTGGGGTAGGGTGAGAGAATTCACCAGAGCCAGAGCGGGGAACAGAACAGGCAGAGTGACAAAATACACTGTTGAGGGGAGCAGCGAGCACAGCAGGAGAGGTCTGTCACACCATGTGAGACCCTCATCGGCAGCTGGGGATCGAACCAGCATTGCAGAGGCCACAGGCAGCTTCGCAGCCCAGCGCTCAACCACTGCACCACCAGGGGAGGCCCTGTCATTACATTTTTTAATTATCCAACACTGGTGACATACAAAAGAATGTCACATATACAAAATTCTGAAGCATAACAATAAATACCCCATTACTTTGCCACCTGCCCTCAGGCCTACAATATTCCCAGCACCCTTGTATAGTATGCCCTTTTCTTATCTCCTCATATGCCTTTTCTCAATTCCCCATCACAACTAACCACTATCCTGAAATTATATCCTCCTTCATTATTCTGATAGCATTATTATATATATACACATATATGCATTCCTTAGTATTAAATTAAAATGATTATTTATAAACTTTTAAAATACATATATTAAGTTATTTGGAATCTTTTGTGACTCTTTTTCTCTCAACATTATTCTTTTAAGGTTCAGTGTAATAACCATGTAAGCTATGATTACTTCATCTTCATTCTGCAGAATATTCCATTTTGTTTCTCTGTTATCATGATACTAAACATTTGGGCTGAGTCCAATGATTTTCTATTACAAATAATACTGCTAACACTGCTATAAGCATCCTCACATGTCCATGTGTTTATATATAAGAATTTCTCTAGGATATACCCAGGAAAGGAAATACTGAATGCTATGGTATAGTCACGTTTACAGAATAATGCTAAAAACATCATTTCCAAAATGGCCATACCAAACTAACACTTCCTTCTATAAGGTACAATTTTCTGCTGATCTATATCCTCTCCAACAATTAATACTGACAACTTTGTCTTTTAAATATTATCAATTTAGTGGATGCATAATAGTATACTCTAGTATTTTAATATACATTTTCTTGCCCACAAATAAAATTAAACATATTATCATATTTACTGGCAATATAAGTTCTTTTGTAAAATATATGTCCAACCAAGACTTTAGCTCATTTTTATATTAATTTTTCCTTTTTTATTAACTTGAAGGTATTATTTATTGATAAATGAAGTACTGATTTGTAGATAGTAGTATACTTTGTCAGTTACACATGTTGCAAATTATGTCTCTTGATTTATGACTATTTTTTATCATCTTTATGCTACTTTTTGTTATATAGTTCTTTTTTTAAAAAATGTTCTTCTTTTTTTTAAGTGACTGAATTTATCAGTCTTTTATGTCATAATGGTTTATAAATCTCAAGAAAGCATACCTACCTCTGAAACAAAACAGATGAGAAAATATTCTTCTGAATTAACTTAATTTTTTAAGCATTATATAATTTTAACCATGTTTTGTATATTCTTGGGGCTCCCTGAATCAGAATCGCCTAAGTGTTTTCAAAAAGCTAATTCACACAATGCACGATGTGGATGGACTATGGGTGTATTGGTGGTGGGTGCAATGTGGGTAAGAGGGGGAGAGCCTACACTTCTAAAGCACAAACAACAATATAAACCAATGTTACCTCATAAAAATGCTAATTCATAGTTCTTTTTTTTTCCCAACAAATATTTGTTAAGTAACAGATGTCAGATTCTTTTCTAAGCCTGAGAATGCAGAAGTAAATAAAACAAGCAAAATATATGTGACATTATGTATTTACATGTCTGAGGAGGGAAAATAAACAATAAGTAGGTAAAACCACAGTATTGCCTTCTTCACATTGTTTTCCTCCCTTTGTTTCTCTCTTCTGTGACCCCTCACTTTTCTGACTCAGGTATTTTACATCCACTCTTCTGCTACAGCAATGACATCTTCACAGATATTGTCAAAATAGTGCAGCTATGACATACAGTTAGCCTTGAGTATTTTATTTTGGAAAGAGCTGCTCACATAGGGTATAAGCAGGGCACCAGTGAGTTGTAAACTTTCACATCTTCTAACATATAGAGCAAGTGGCTTCAATAACTATTTCTCTAAATTAGGCAGAAGCCCATTATCTTAAGCAATATTTGAATAATTGATCATATTAACATACACCAATGCCCTTGCTTTTCTCAAAAATTAATAAACTCGTTCTTATTTGAAAATTTGTGTTGCTCTAATGACAAACATACACCTTACACTTTGGATTTACAATAAAAATATAAAGCTACAATATTGCCGCGGACCAGCGCAGCGGTAGACTTGCAGGACTGTCTCAGGATTGAGAAACTGTGAGGATGCTCAAGGAATCGGCGCATAAATGACAGACAGACACATAAATGACAGACAGACACACTTCAAGAGTGAAGATCTGAATGTAATTTGCTCAAAATCATCATACATTTTTATACCTTTTCCAACAATAGATGATTTCATACAATTTAATTCTTTTTCAGCATAAAATACTTTGTAAGGCATAAGACATCTACTTCATTATTCATGTGCATGTGATCGCTGTTCCATGACATGGCACAGTAAACAATCTCCAGGTACTGAATCTACACAATCAGTTTTGCTTACACAGAACAGCATTCTTTAAGCTAGCTTTTCTTGATTCGTATCCCAAAACCACAATGATCAAAAACATTGATATTTACCTACTGGCACCTTCTACTTTTAGTGATCACGAGCAATATATTTTCTACGTAAGCATTTTGATTTTTATAGTGTTGTCTCATGTGAGAAGTATTATGATTATTATAAAACTACTATTGCCACACACTATTTTCTTTATCATGCATTTCCTGAAACTGATTGTACACATATAAAGAAAAAGCAAAGTAAGTGAAAAAGTAGTATGATTATAGGCAGGTTGCTAGGTTGCTACTTATTCTGAAACAATGGCTATCTGATTAATGGTTATAATTCCATCAGGCTTGTTTGCAGGTGACGCTCTTAGCAGCCTTGTTTCCATCAAAGGAGGGGTGAATTACTGCGGGCTTGTTGCCTAAATTAGGCTTATAGGCATGTGTGCCTTGTTTGATCTGAACGCCAAAGTTTATCATGATGAAGCCCCTCGGGGACTGCGCCTGTCTTAGGTCATCAGGAGTCACAGACATGAGGCTGGCCAGTACCTTCTTTAGTCTTCCCCCAATCTTACCCATCATTGACTGTCCAGTCCAGCGCACAGGGGAAGGGGGTCTTACTCACTCTGATGTGTCTGAGTGAAAGCCTCCCTCTTTCCAGTAAGTTCACTGGTGTTCAGCGGCAGAGGCTGCCGCACAATATCTTTGATAACTATGGAAACTACACTTTAGGAAAGTTCAAAGTTGGAATCAAAACAGAAAAAAAGATCCCATATTCAATATTGCTTATGGCTTTTGTGCAAACTGTCCGTTTATAATATAGCACCTAAATCCTCCCTTTAAGTTCTCCTCTGCCTCTTGGGGATGATAGTATGGGCACTAGATTTCCCAAAATCACTACAACAGAGTCTGGGTTAGATAATGCCAGTGAAAGGCCCTCATGCATGATAGCAAGGTAGGCGAGGAGGAAAACATATCATTTCCCGAATACAGTGGACAAGGGTCATACATGTACAGCATCTTACAAGAACCTCTCTGTGTTTCTTCATGAATCTCCTAACTTGCTGCAGATTTATGAGGCTCCTGCAACTTTGATTCACTGAAAGCTGGTGGTAAACCTAAGATCTGGCAATGGTCTTCCTTTGGCCTTCTGTATCTGTAATTCTGATGGTTTTCAAGGCACCTAATTACCTGTATTAATTTCGCTTCTTGCTTGACCTAGAATGGTTTTTGTTTTCTCAACTAAATCTTGAATAATACAGCATGCCATCCCACTTCCTTTAGCTTCTTCTTGGTTTCTACATCCCCAAATCACGATTAATTTGATTGATAACTTTCAAACGCAGAAAATATTCCCACACACACATGAATTCCTAAGCCAGAGACCTGAAACCCTAGAAAATTTAGCCTTTGTGTAGATTAACTGGGAGTCAGATAGATCCTCTGAACCACACACACACACACACACACACACACACACAAAATATATATATATACACACATATGTATACATATATGAGAATTTATACTGCACTTCATTATCATTGTGGCCATAAAATTTTCACAATATGTAGGAATAAATATGTGTGTGTGTGTAACTACTGAGAAAGATGACCTTTTTAAAAATTATGTATTTTGAACATCTGATTCAGGTAATTAAATTTGTTAAACTTTAAAGGTCATATTTCTACTAAAAGCCAATGCACTGAACATCAGAAATTGCCTTACAATTTCGTGTCTGTGTTATTTGCAAGGGCTGCTATAACAAAGTACCATAAACTGAGTGTAAGCTTAAGCAGCAGAAATTCATTCATGGTCTCACAACTCTGGAGGCTGGAAGTCTAAGATCAAGGTTTGAGCAGATTCATGCTCCCTTTGAAAGCATGAAAGAAAGATGTGTTCTTGGCTCCTCTCCTAGCTTCTAGTGGTTTGCTGGCAATGTTTGCTGTTGCTTATAGATTATCACTCCAACTTCTGCCTTCATCTTTACATAGCATTTTCCCTGTGTGTATATCTCTATGCCCAAATATCCCCTTTAAAAATTATGTCAATATAGGGCCTCCCTGGTGGTGCAAGGGGTTAAGCACCACACTATGAAGCAATCCGCAGCCTCTGCAGCAGGAGTTCAATCCCCGGCAGCCAGCCAGGGGATGTGCCCACATGGCACAGCAGACCTCTCCTGTCTCGTCCACTTCTCCCCTCAGCAGTGTACTTCAGTCAGTCTGCCTGTTCTGTTCCCCACTCTGTCTCTGGCGAATCTTTCACCCCCGCCCCTCTGGCCTGTACCCCAGCTCTTACATACATAAATAAATAAAAATCCTTGAAAAAAATAAAAAAATAAAAATTATGTGGATATAATAGTAATTTAAAATTCTGTATATATTTCAGGTGTACAACACTATAATTCAACATCTGTATATATTGCAATATTTAGGAAAAAAGAACAAAAATGAAGGTATCATGCTCCCTGACTTCAAATTATACTACACAGAAACAGTAATCAAAATAGTATGGCATTATAATAAAAACAGACACACAGGTCAATGGAACACAATTGAGAGACCCAAAATAAACACCTTCATATATGGGCAGCTAATTTACAACAAAGGTGTAAAGAGTATACAATGGAAAAAGGAAAATATCTTTGAAAAATGATACTGAGGAAACTATGCATATGCAAAACTATCCATATGCAAAACTATCCATATGCAAAACTATCCATATGCAAAAGAATGAAACTGCTATCTCACATAATACACAAAAATTAACCAAAATGGATTAAAGACTTGCACATAACACCTGAAACCATAAAATACATAGAAGAAAACATGGCCATAAGCTCAACAACATGGAGTCTTTGAAGATTTGACTCCAACTGCAAGGGAAATAAATACAAAATAAACAAATGGGACTACAACAAAATAAAAATCTCTGCGCAGTGAAAAAACCATCATACAAATGAAAAGGCAACATATTGATGGGGAGAAGATAATTATAACACACATCTAACAAATTTCCCCTTTTTATAAAACCAGCCATGTTGGATTAGGGCCCACCTTAATTACCTCATTTTAACTTGATTCACTCCATCAAGATTCTATATCCAAAAAAAGTTACATTCTGGAGTACTGGAGTCTAGAGTTTCAACATAACTTTTTTTGGGGTGGGGGGAAGACACATAATTCAACCCATACCAACATTCTTCAGAAAGGTCTCTTATTGGTGTCCTCAAATCAAGATCTAGACAACACCAATAGATTACAAAGCACATTCTAAATCTACTAAAATCTTAACAGTTAAATGTAAGTATAGTTCAGCCCTTTACGTTTTCTTCCCGTATGTAACTGAAGTGAAAAGATTGCCAACTCTAGGTAACCTTGATGGGTTTTTTTATATGGCACATTTAGATATTTTCTTTCATTACAAATGTCATACAAGATCATAAAAGTTCAAGTTACACAAAAGTGAACAAAACAAATATCTTCCCATCTTCCTTCCCTGCCCTCAAGTCTCATGTCACATAAATATTTCATTCAGAGTACATTCTTACAGATCTTTTTGGTGCGTGTACATGTAAAATGTATTCCTCCTAATGTGTCTGTATGAACACACATTGCTTACATAAGAAAAACATAGACGCTTTTAAAAATGAAATGAGGGGCCTCCCTGGTGGCAGAGCGGTTGAGCGTTGGATTGCGAAGCTACCCGCAGCATCTGCAGAGCCAGTTCTATCCCCAGCCACTGGGTGAGGGTTCCACATGGCGCACAGACCTTTCCTACCACCCTCTGCTCCCCTCAGCAGTGTACTTCGTCAGTCTGACTGTTCTGTTCTCTGCCCTGGCTCTGGTGAATTCTCTCACCCTCCCATGCTTCTGACTGTACCCAGTGCTTGTATAAATAAATAAAATAAACCTTTAAATAAATAAATAATAAAAAATGAAATGAAAGTTCTATTTCATGACAGCTTAAATGTATCTCTAGAATTTTCAGAGGAAAGCAGAATAGAAATACCCTTAAAGGGAAGAAAAACAACTTATTGCTTGCATATTACAATAGAAATACCCCTTATCAGTTGAGTTATTGGTCAACTGGAAAAGAACCAACCACCTCAGTTTTGGGCACACAATTACTTCTCAATAAATACTAATAAATTAATTAGATGATAAATTTGTCTCCAGGAAACATCTTTTGGGACAGGAGAGTCTAGATTAGGAATCTGAGGGGGCACAGGTGGTGTTGTCAATCCTTCTTCCAGCTAACAGTTGGGAGTTTTATAGAGAAAGGAGGCAATGGGAGGTGAAAGGCTGTCTGTGCAGATGGTATCATAGAAGAAAATTTAGAATTCTGGACTACAACCTAAAACATCAAAATAATAAGCTTTGGACTAAAAATGCAGCACATGTTAGCAATAAAGGCAAGCATATGTTTATCCAAAAGTGAACTAACCTGATTAAAAGGTTCTGAAAAAGGGAGAGGAAAGCTAGACGCTGGCTGAAGCTTTACCTCAATTAAGCATAATTAAATCAAATCATTGTACCAACTTCATTCTAGTCACTTTTTTAATGACAAGACAAAGCCTAAAACACTTCTAATTTTAATAATCATTGTGTTTCTAAAGGAGGAGGTAGAAAGTTTTGTTTTGTTTTGTTTTTTGAAGGATTTTATTTATTTATTTAAACAAGCACTGGGTACAGTCAGGAGCGCGGGAGGGTGAGAGAATTCACCAGAGCCAGAGCGGGGAGCAGAACAGGCAGAAGGACCGAAGTACACTGCTGAGGGGAGCAGCCAGCGTGGCAGGAGAGGTCTGCGTGCCATGAGGGACCCTCGCCAGTGACCGGGGATTGAACCGGTGCTGCAGAGGCTGCAGGCAGCTGCGCAGCCCAGCGCTCAACCACTGCACCACCGGGGACGCCCAGGAGGTAGAAAGTTTTAAAGTGATATATGTATCCACTTACTGTTGATAAGTACACTTAGCAGGCCTGACATGGAAGGAATTAGAATGGCCAAGGTACCTAGCAGTGTCCGCTATTCAACAACTAGAAATAGATTCAGAAATAATAGTCATAGTTTCAGACAACTATATATCATTATGCCAAGTGTAAGAAGAAAATAAGAAAAATCATAATATTGTGAAAAAATAAAGACGTAGACAACATTATTGTTATACTCAGACTTTAGCAGGAACTGCACCAAAACGAATATTGTTTTTATATGAAGAAAAGATGGAATTTTATTGAATTTCAATAAAATACATATCTGGTCAAATATGCTTAAATATGAGAACAAAAACAGCCCCAAAGAAAACTATAAAAGTGAGGATAAAAGAAAAGATAAACTAATAATTCATTTATCCATCTATTCATTCAATCTGGATGATATTCAAAACATTTACCAACTGGTATGGTACGACCAATTACAATGTACACTATAGTCAATCAGAAGAAATAGCAACTATAAACAAATAGTACAATAACATTAGGCAGTGTGTGTGTGTGTGTGTGTGTAAAAACATATAAATGCTTTCATCACAAAAACTCCCACCTTAAATGACATTTTAGGTCCAAATTATTGTTAACAAAATTGTAATATTATATCTTTTCTCTTTCCAAAAAAAACCCCAGACACTTGTATTTAACTTGAAAACTAATTCTATATAAAAATTTGCCTTAATTCTATGTTTGACAAGTTTCCAAAAACCACAAGTTCTTTTGTACCATGTTTTGATTATTATTGGGATACTGGAGTAAAACAGCCAATAATTTTAAGTAATTCTTCATAGTCTGCATATCTAAAAATGTGTTTCTCTTGTCTTTACACATGAAATCTAACTTGAGTAAGTATTAAATTTGCGAGGTCTCAAAAGTTTCCTCACAGGAAGTTATTTCATAGAAATTTGATATCAGTACCGCATTGCTCTGCATTTATCATTCCTAAGGGGAATTCTGAACTAGAAAATATTTGTTCCTTTGAAGGTAAACATAATATGCATTGAGATTTTCTTCCTTCATCTAGGAGCCTTTTGCCAGTAAATAGCCAGATGTGAGTCTCTCTTATTTTTTAATTCTCTTTTTCATTTTTATAGATTATTTTCAGGAAACTTTTCTGCTTTCATGTTTGTAATACTGCTTCTGTTTCCATTTCCCTGTCTAGTCTTTCCTTGTGTTATTCTTTCCTTTTTAAAGACAACTATAACTCTGATTAACAATCAGTTCTCTAATATGTGGCATGTTGTGTGTGTGTGTGTGTGTGTGCGTGTGCACACATCTTTTTTAGCCTCAGCCTTTGAATCAAGACATGTTCTTTTTTCCTTTCCCTGGTTCTGCCGTAATTTTTTCATTAGCTTCATGTTTTTGTGGCGGATGTTGAGGTGGTGGCTGCTCTTCATCATCAAATGAGAAGCAGTCTGTCCCGACACCACGTTTGTCAACACACTGGGCTTTTTATTTCTTTCGCTTTGTTCTCTATTTGACTTTGGTCAAATCTCCTCTCTGAAATCTTAAATTAAAAGCAGGCTAATGTATCCAGAAGATAGATTTGGAATTAGAACACAGTTCTTTTGAGTCCTTTTTCCCTACGCTATACTATATAACATTGTGATTAATCAATAAGGCTGATATTTGCAAAGGCATAACTATATAACATGTCTAAGTGACATGAGTACATTTTTAAATAGAGATACATTATTTAAAATAGCAGTCTATAACTCCAATAACAGAGGATGATTCAATATAACACTAAATCCAAGGGCAATATAGTAAAATAAATTGTTACCAGGATTATATAAGCAAAGAGCTCAGCATAGCTTATCCAAAGAGCACTGTATATTCAAAGAAATTGAAAGAATTTTTTGATAGTCATAACAAAGGCTTGATAATTTCCCTTCCTTTCAGATTTTCTATTCTTCCTAAAAGAGCTTGTGGAGTTGTGAAACTGCAAAATTAAATGCAGCATAAAGAGTGATTTTCCATTTTATGCCATCCACTGATTAAGTGATCCAGTTTACAGCAATGTCAACAGTCATTAAGAAAAGTCAGAGATTAGATGCTGTATAAAAACAAACAGACTAGGCAAGTGAATAAATAGCTTTTAGAACTTGCTAATACTTAATAATAGAATTTTACAATGAAATTCAAACTAATTCACCTGTAATGTAATGATACTAGTAACACACCAAACTATGGCACTGCACTGCATTTCCTATATGCTGTCTATGGTCCTTCAGTAGCAGTTCTCCATATTACTCATGCTTACAACTTTGACTCTTTGGGGGGCCATTGTCACAAAGAATCACCTTGAACTCTTCAACTATATGGAGAGAAGTTGGAAAGCTATCCATGTGATACCATATCCCTGCTCTCCAGAATCCAGCTAAATATTTAATAACCAATAAATTGTCCAAATGCCAATTAGCATAATCTCACAGTCCCTTTAGAAGTTTAAATACAAGTTTTCTGTCATTTATTGTAGAAAGACAGCTGGATTTTTGCATATGATTTCATCACCTAACAACCTATCAATTTACTTCTCAATTCTAGGCAGAATATTTAGCTTAGGCTTTTTCAGTTTTAATAAAGACAAAATAATTCAAACAAATCCCCCCAAGATTATGTAAGTTAAAAATCCCTTGGAATCAGATCCATTGATTTTTAAATTGTTTGTTATTTTCAGTATGAGATATTGATTTAATAATGTTAAAGAAAATATAGACCACAAAAATTATGACAAATTATCAGTAATATACCTACCACTTTGAAATAATCATGGTTAATACAGATATTAATTCCATCTTCATCCAATAAATTTGTGCTGTGACTTTACCATATACCAAATACTACCCTAAAGGCTATAAATACAGTCATGTGCAGGAAGCAATCCTTGCTCTCAGAGAGCTAACAGTCTCATAAAAAGAAAAAGAAAGCACTGAACAAGTAACTGTAAATTTAATCAATAGTTCCAAGGTAGTGCTCTAGATACTTTGGGAGCATTCTATCAAAGATTTATTGATACATAGTCTATGATTTAGAAAAGTTTTCCCCCCAAAACTGATGCTTTCTCCTCCCAGTAGAATATAAACTTCACACTGGCAGAAATCTGGCCACTACAATTTGGAGTATGCAAGGAGAAAAATTAGATGAGAGACAACTCTTGAAATAAGTGGGAAGGATGAAAGATAAACACGATAAGTAAATGGCAATTTAACAAATTTTAATTTAATAGAGATTCACAGAAGTCTTTTTTGAAAACATCTACTTTCTCTGTAAATCAGAGGTATTTTTTTTTAAGATTTATTTATACAAGCACTGGGGTACAGACCAGAGGTGCAGGAGGGTGAGATACTTCACCAGAGACAGAGTGGGGAGCAGAACAGGCAGATGAACCAAAAACATTGTTGAGGGGAGCAGCAGGTACCATGTGGGAATCTCCCTGACTGGCCAGGAATCGAACTGGCACAGATTCCCGGCACTGCAGAAGTTGAGGACAGCATCACAGCATGGCGCTCAACCCGCTGCTCCACCAGGGAGCCCCTTAAATCAGAGGTATTTTAATTGGCTAAAAAATGGGAGGAAAGTATAAAACAGTCATGGGAGAGTAGAGCTTGAACTGCTGAGAAAACTGGGGTACAGAGACCAAGTGAGATTGATAACCAAAAATTTTTACAAACAGCAATTTGATCAGATTTTGGTTTCTTGCTAACAAGACTAGAAAGCTGAGTACAAACAAGGAAAAGCAGATACTGGCCACATCCAGGGTTGGGTTTTGCCAAATAGCGATATTAGAAGGACACGGGGCAGGAGCACATCATGCCTTTAAAGATCATCTCTTCTGTGGCATGTATCAGGAGCTTGTTTCTTTGTGTTAACTCCATGCTACTCCACTGTGTAACAGACTTCTGCATTATTTTCACTTTTGAACTAGTATAAATAACACCATTATTAATATTTGCATACCAGCCTTTCCTTGGGTAGATATAGGAGTGGAACTGTTAGGAAAGCCTATTTTTAAAATGTTGAGAATCTGCTAAACTGCCTTCCCAAATGGTAATACTATTTCCATTCACATCAGTAATACACGAGGGCTGCATTTTCTCCAAATTCTTGTCAGCACTTGATGTTGATCCCATTCTAGTGGGTAATTAGTGATATCTCATTGTGGCTATAATTTTGCACTTCTCTAATGACACTAAAAATATGTTTTGCGGACAATTCCCTATATTCTTTCTTTGCCAGGATGGCTGCATTTTTAACTCAGTTCCTGTTCTGATATCCCATCAATTAACTCTTGTTTCAAAAGTCAGTGTTTATCAGGGAGTCCCTTCCCTGACAGCCTGGACAACATTAAGTTTCTCTTAATTGTTCAAATGGAGGGAAGTTCCAAAATCTGGCAACCCAAGAAAGGACCTGGGACTATAGGAAATCTCAGCAGTTGTCATTTACTAACCACATCTTTGTTGAGAAGGCATAGCCACCTTTCTGTGCCACATTGTACGGTCCTTGTATTCAGCATGACTGAGGGACTCCTTCCTGACATTATTCCCCATCATTTTTTTAATTGACCCCATCTTATTAGCGAGAAGTCTAGCCAAGCAAAACCCTGATACCTGCTGACTTCCTATTTTGTCTGACCATTTTACTCTTTGAGTCCTATCAGAGCCACTTAGAAATGTTACTAATCTATCCTGGAAAACAGGACCTTCAAGAGGTCTGGCCCTCACTATAGATTCTTCCTTGATTCCTGAAAGTTATTCATCTTTACCAGGATTTCTACGTTTGGCACAGTGAGTCTTTTGACCTACAGACCCCGGTGATTTTCCAGCGAGTAAAAAAATTTTAAACCAACTTATATTCCATTAGCCCTGATTGCTTTCTCTAGCATTTATTTATATTTTAATATCTGCTGTTTTGTACTCTTATCATTTTCTTATCACCTTCACATTTCTGTAACATTTTTTGCATATTCCATGAAAACACTTCAAAATTGTCTTCTGCATATCTTATATAATTTTCTAAAATATATTTCTGCCTGTGTGCTCTAATTCTGATTTGAAAACTGAAATTTTATTTAATTTAACTCTAATCCAGTTATTTATTTCTGCATGTCATTTAAGTTCTTTTGTTCATCTCAATAGTCTGTCTCATATGTAGTTTCTGACCTTTCTTCATAGTGTTGATAAAATACTATAAATTTACTTAATCCCCAAAACAGATGTTATGAAAATACTTTCTAAATCCTATAGCTAATCTTTGTTTCCTCTGAATGTTAAAGTCTTTACTGTGCATGCCATTTTTTAAAGAACCCCACAGTGGTTTTCTTTACCTGCTCACACAGGAATTAGAACCTAAGGTCTTAGGTTTTTCCTTACTGCCATCTGGTTGTTGTAGGAATTTCTTAAGCCTGAATGCTGCTTTATATAACTTTACATCACAGTTCAGTGAACAAATGGCAGTTGTAGCAAGGAAACTTCATGTGTCATTTCTTCCTTGTACTTAGTTACACAGCTGTGACAGAGATCAGCTTTCTCTTTGAACTTTATGCTTAGCCTGGCCTCTGCACCACTGACATGATTTGGCACTCACAGACCCCCTTCTAAACCTTCTGCTGGGTGCAAAAGCCCTGCTGTGCTGCCCATCTTTTGCTTGATTGAGCTACTACATGAGTCCTGGGGCTGCTTTCAAGTGTTTTTGCTCCAAGACACCAAAAGGAATTCCAAGTGATTTGTTCCCTTTCAATATCCCAGCTCACCCTTTCATCGCCAAAAATAAAGTATGTAAGTGAATTTCTACCAGCTGCTATGTTCTCAGAAAGGGTAGTGATGAGTCAATATTTCATTTTCCCTCACCTTTAATCATTTAACTCCCAAAAGCTGAAACAATTTGTTTATTCTTAATTTATTCAGTCCCCTAATCTTCATTGAAGGTTACTACTTACTCACCTTACCAATCAATCACAGACTCTCAGGGACCCTTTCACATCATGCCATCAGGCTGACACACACCTATATCACACGCACATGCACATACAGAAGCACACGCATACACACAAGCACACACACACACAAGCACACACACACATTCAAAACATACAGTTCCATTAAAGTCAAGAACATAATAAGCTAATATTATCACAATTATCATTGTTCAGGAATGTTAATGCAATTAGACAGAAAAACAACACCAGTTGTATAAACATTTACAAAAATGAAGTCAAAATATTATTTGTAGGTAACAGGTAGGTCCACCTGACATATGCCAGAAAATCATCTAGTAAGTCAATGGCAAAATTATAAGACTTGATAAAAGAGTTCATTGAGATCACAATTAATTATTGAGCAGAGTACATTTTAAAAACCAGATGAATATTTAGTCGTTCTTTAATTTGAGTGTGTTAATTAATATTAGTGTGTGTGTTCATGTGTACTTATGTTTTTATGTATATAAAGAGATAAAATAGCAACAGTGTGATTATCTTTTGGGGGAGAAGATACAAATACTTGCTTTTTCCTTATCTATATTTTCCAAATTTTCTACAGCGAACATGCATTGCTTTTATAACAGAAAAATGTCCTAAAATGAAGAAATGACATAATAAATGCTAATGCCACTCCTTTCCCATAGTGAATATCTGGGAATATATTAAGAAAGCCATGCTTAAAATTATATTTCATATGAAAATGATTATTTTTTATGATAGTGACTTTAACAAAGATACCCAAAGAATAAAACCAGCCAAGCATAAGTAAAACCCAACCTAAAAAATGAAAACAAGAGCAAAGGACCAAAAATCTTTCACAAAGACCTTATTGATTGGTATATGATGAGATTCAGGTTTTAATAATAGAAAACAATTTCAGTATAAAATGTGTATTTTAATGTCAAGTTGAGGTGAAGTGCAAATAAGATTGGCCATTTCAAAGAGTTAACTTCTGTTTTCTAGATTCCCTTTCTCACTTTCCGTGAAGAGTCTGGAAAAATGCCACATAGCCTGAGTGTTCAACAAATATTTATAAAGATGAGAACAAAACAACTTTTCAAAGTGCGTTCAGCTATTTCTAAGGACAGAAGTTAATATTAGGATACACACCTAGTGAAAAGTTCCCTAAATATAGATTCAAATTTTAAGTTAGCAAAATTAGTCAGATTATACCAAGTACTCTAGGCATTTATGCCGACTTTAACCAATTTAATCTCATAACATTTTAAGAGGTAAATATCTTTCCTCAGGTTAAACAGAAGGATATTTAGGTTCTTTAAAGTGAAGGGTTCTGCTCAAAATAAAGAACAAATAGGTAACATTGCACAACCTAACAAATGAATAAATAGAGGGAATGGCTGGGGGCTGCGGCTGATACCAGATGAGATGTTTCATTCAATATTAGAAGTGGTATCTTGACTAAACAAAGCTCAAGAAGTTTGCTAAATACAAGGGCCACAGTTTTTACAAAGTCAAGCTTTTTTCTTCATAGTGCTTACAGTCTAGATGGAAGGGGGGAAAAAAGCACTAAATAGAAAATCCCTTAGAACTTTTTTTTAACTCTTATTTTTCATTGAGGTAAAACTGGTTTACAACACTGTACATGGTTCAGAGTTACAGGAGAATTTATTTGAATAGTGAAAAGGACTCTAACAGAGAAGCATAGGTGAACAGATGTTGATTAGGTGAAAATTGTAGGTATATTCCAGGTAGATGACCCAGAATATTTGAAGATTCTGAGACAGGAGTCCTGACAATTCAAAAGAATAAACAAGAGTTAGCAAGTGTGAGTGGCTTGTGACCAAACAGACAGTAGTAACAGAGGAGGCTAGAAGGGTAGGCAAGATGAGATCATTATGGAACCTGGAAGGCATATGGAGGATTATTTTTACCTTGATCAAAGGAGCAAAGTGAAGCCAAAGAGTAGCTTAAAATAAGGGAGCGGATGAAAGTCTGGAGGGGGAAGTCCCCTCCTTTGTTCCCAGGAAAATATAAATAATCTAAATAATCTAAATAGGGACAAGGGACTCAGAGGATCCCCTGACTTGGGGTAAAAATAGAGCATGTCCTGGACATCAGAGACCAACATCGAGACTATGGAGGAAATACAGTGATTCGACAAAATGTTGGTGGCAAGAGGTGCCTGGAGATAGTAGCAGGGGGTGGAAACTCAACTCAAATCCATGCTCCTATGATAGGCAGTCCCGGGAAGGATGGCTACTTAGAGTGGACCTAACCATGGGGAAATACATGCAAAAGTGCTGGGATTCTAATGCCCAAAATTAGATGACTGAATCAAGAAGACGTGGCATATATACACAATGGAATATTTTTCAGCAATCAAAAAGATAAACTCATGTCATTCTCAGCAACATGGATGGAGCTAGAAGGAATTATGCTCAGTGAAATAAGCCAGAAGGAAAAAGAAAAATATCAGGCAGTTTCACTTATAACAGGAATAGGGGGGAACCAAATAGGACAGTAGTGTAAAAAAAAATAATGACAGGGACCTCCCCTGGTGGCGCAGCAGTTGAGCGCTGGGTTGTGAGGCTGCAGTGCCAGTTCGATCCCCGGCCACCAGCGAGGGTCCCACAAAAATAATAATAATAATAATAATAATAATAATAATAATAACAGTACAAAACACAACAAAGCAAAAACAGACAATTAGAAATCAGAGACATACTGCAGGGGAGGAGGAGGGAGAGGGAACAGAGGAAGGGAGGGAGAAGAATAGGAGACTGTGGTGATGATGCACGGATGCCTTGAGGAAGGAAATTCTATGGGGACTCAATAAGGGGGTGGAGGGAAGCAAATATTGTTTAAAAAATAAATATATATATATATTATTTTAAAAAGAAGTGCGGGGATTAAATAGGTAGACAGGGCCCCCAGTGAGGAAGACAAAGCACAGAAGAGCACAGCTCTTTCCCTCACCACCTCAGAGCTCAAGCTGATAGGGGGAAGGTGCACTGAAGCCCCACACACAGACTGAAGAGACACAGGTCTGAAAGAGAGAGAGGAGGGCTGTCAGGACCACCTCAGAAACAAGGCCCTGCACACTGCCTTCACCAGTGACTAAAATCTCTATGCCTTCCCCCACCCCCAGAAGAGGCAGCTACAGATTAGTTCCCCCTGCCATACAGAGCCATCTACTGGAAAAGTGGAAGTTCTGCAGCTAAACTACTTGAACACGTAACAACCTAGAAAGCTAACAACCAGGACATGGGAAAATACAGCACATGGCACTCTGAGTCTTCAGGGGAGTATTTCACCTCAGAGAACAAATCTCAGAAACCAGGCACAGAGACATGGCAGACCTTTTCTTTCTATCAGATACAGAATTGAAAATTGCCATAATAAAAAAAAAATCAAAGAAATGGAAGAAAATACAGAAAAGCTGATCAAAGATGTACAAGAAAACTCAGAAAAGTAAATGAATGTCCTGAGAAGTAAAATTGTTCAATTCTTGTGTTCACCAATGTAGGTGTTTTCAAGCTCATTAATTCTCATTACTTCTGTTAGTCTGCTATGGACATCCTCATTTGTACTTTCTAAATCAACTACAGTGTTTCTTAGTTTCATTATTTCAAATTGGACCTGCCACATATTTTCCTTATCTTTATCCTTATCTGTTGTTTTATAACCTTGTTTTTTGTTTGTTTTTAGTTCCATCAGCATTTCTAGAACTTTTGACCTGAATTCACCTTCTGTTATGCTCCACAACTTTGCTCAGTCATGGCTCCTTTCAGGGTGTTTTGGGGTTTTTTTGATTGGTTTTTTGGTTTTCTGTCCTAGCATTTTTACAGTGTTCCTCTGTCTCCTCACTTGCAATTTAGAATGTTTTAATAAGCATAAATTTTCAACACCTGTTGAAGTAAATGGGGGACAGGGTACCTATAAAAGGAAGTAGGTATAAAAGAGGGTCAAGGCAGTGACCACCAAAGGATCAACTCCAGTAGATCAGGAATCTGAATTTCCCATTGTGCTGTGGGTGCCAGAGACATGTGCCAGGGGTACACAGCAATCCCCTCCTCCAGGGGAGCTCCTCCATCGCAGTGTCCCCAGGCTAGAATCTGTCTCTTCCTCAGTACAGAATCTTATCCTGGGGTAGCTCTCCCACTGTTGGTAGGTGATTCAATTCTAGTTTGTTCAAGTGTTTCTGTGGGGGCAGGGAATTAGCAGGTGTTTTGGGTATCTCAGCTTGGGGCTCAACAGTAGTAGCCTCTTCTTTGGGAAACTCTAGGTACTCTGATCCCATTCAGACTCTAGCTGTTCTGTGTTAAGAGCCTTAGACTCAAACCAGCAGTCTTGCTCTGTGCCCCCATCTCTTCAGCACCCCCAGCAGCGCACCCATCCTGGGTTCCTGCTCCCACCTCCAATCCAGTGCAGAGCCAGGTCTAGGAGCCCCAGTGTTTGTGTTTGCCCAAATCAATAACTGCAGGGGGTTCTGTGAAGCCGCTGGTCCTCCCTCTGTGGGTTACTCTGTCCTGTTATCACTCTGAACAAAGTTTACGTAAAGTTTTTCTTGTCCCTTGCCTCTGGACTGCTGCTCCTGTTGTGTGCTATGATCATCCACTTTTCCCTCAGGCACTTGTTGGTTTTGTTTTACAGTAGTTTTGTTGTATCTAGAGGAGGCAAGACCATGTCTTCACCCTGTCGCCATCTTGAAGGACTCCACGTTTAAATTTTATGTCAACTTCTGTTTAAAACATTTCAGTGACTCATATTACCTATTTGGACCCACACACGTTCCCTGATATGACCATACCTCTCCTTCCCGCCCCCCCCCCACACACACACGTACTTTATAGCCTTCATTTGCAATTCTTGAAAATTTTCTATTTTCTCATGTTTCAGTACCTTTGCTTCTATGTACCTCCGTTACTCTCAGCCTCCTACTTTATACATGCAAAAGTTGATGTACCCTTTACAACCAAATTGACTTAAGGCTTATATTTTATAGATCTGTATTCCACTAAAATACTCTGAAATTTTTAAGTGATAACTATATCTAATTTGCTTTTGAATTCTCTCATAGCTATCACAGTTCGTGACACACTTCAAGTCCTTTGTAGAAGATTTTAATATGTTAATTAGCTGATGCAGGCACAATTATTTTATGATCAATGTTTCTGACTTTTCTCAGAGTGTGATCAAGCTATGACACTACTAAAATCGCCCATCACTTAAGTTTTAATATCTTCAAATAGAAAAACATATATTACACAGAATTTTCTTTTCTAATGCTCTGGATTTACTTGCCATAAATATACAAAACTGATTCTGGGGCCTCCCTGGTGGCGCAAGGGGTTAAGCACCACACTATGAAGCAATTCACAGCCTCTGCAGCATGAGTTCGATCCCCGGCTGGCCAGGAAGCAACCCACATGGTGCAGCAGACCTCTCCTGACTCACCTGCTGCTCCCCTCAGCAGTGTATTTCAGTCAGTCTGCCTGTTCTGCTCCCCACTCTGTCTCTGGTGAATCCTCTCACCCCCCACACCTCTGGTCTATGCCCCAGCTATTGTATGCATAAATAAATAAATCTTTAAAAAAAAACCTGATTCTGACCCAGTCATATAAGATAGTTTAATATTCTTAATACAGTGGCTTTAAGCAACTGCCACAGACTAATGAATAACTTGCTAAAAAAAATGACAAATAAAAGCCAAGAGCGAAATTGGGTTTTACTTGTCTCTGATATTGAGATTTACTTTGTAGGGTTTGTAACTGGGATTGATAGATATGCTCTTGAAGTCACTCACGCATCATTATCAGAACAAATAATAATTTTCTAAAAGGAGGCGGTGATGGTTGGCCTCAATATAAATGAAAATATAGCAGTAGATTTCCAGCTTTTGAACACAATCTATCAATATCAAAAATAAGATGTATTGGAGATGATTCTAGATTTGGGATGAAACTCTAAGAGCCCTGCTTTCACTCTTATTAGTTATGTGGTCTTGGAAGCAAAACAAACTCTCTGAGCTTCAGTGACATCAATTTTATCTTCCACACAGTATTATTATGAGAATCAAATAAGCAACAAATACTAATGTGCTTTATAAACCATAACATGATTATAAAATTTAAAGGAATGACCAAAAATGCCCATTGGCAAAGGTATAAAAAATGGAATTTAAGTTCAAAAGTGGCAGGATGGTTGTAGGGTAAATGAATTCATCAGGCTTTTTACCCCATTAGCTTCTGTGGCCATCACCTGCAGCCTTGAGTGTGTTAATGCAGAAGGCACATGGGCGTGGGGCGCAAATGTCTGATTGTGGATACCTGGAGTATGGATGTGAGCACATGTGCAAGTGTGCACACCTGAGCCTAAAGGAGGGAATAAAAGCAGCACCATGACTACAGAAGAGGCCAGACCAGAGATGACTGTGAGAGAATGCCAGAGGGAACCCAGAAAAAAAGCATAGAGATTTGCAGGGGGTCTGGGAGGCTCAGTTGACTGCCTGCCTGCCTCCCAGCCCCCCTGCCTGGCACATGCCTGCCTCCTTGCCTTCCCAGTTCCCCAACCCCCTCCCTTGCTAACCTGCAGGCTTGCCACGAGAACAGTCATCTTTTAATACAGGTTCAAAGTTTTCAAGGGGGTTTAAATTTTGATAAGACAGATACAGAAGTTTGAGTATTTCTTTCCCACTTGAGACACTGTTACCAAATGCTCACCAAATTCCATTTTTGTCACACAGCACAGGTAGGTAGGAACAGTCACTGCCAGGCATTCTTATAAATAGCACAGCAGAGTGGCAACAAGCGTGAGCTTAGATGATCAGAGTTGGGCTCTGTAAGGGCAGGACTGGACACAGTACAGGTTCTCTGATCCCATGCAGACCGGGTAAAGGAGGAGTCAGAGTCCTCAGTAGTTTTGCAGGTTTTTTATTTGGGGTTCACCAGGCATATGGCAGGCAGGGGTGCTGGCTGGGAGGCTGGCAGGCCTCCCAGCCCCCAGCAAGTCTTCACTCTATCTGGGCTCTCTAGCGTTCGTCCTGCTGCTTCTCGGCTTCTCTTTAGGCTTCGGCTTCTACTGCTGCTACTGGTGCTGCTCGCGTCCCCCCGTGACGCCGCCCTTAAAAAGCACAGTCTTAGCTCAGCTGAATCCCATCTACCTATGCCCACACCCTATTCCAGGTGCCCGCCATCAGGCATGCATTCAGGACAAGGATCCGTCATCTATCCTGATGGCAGAAGGGCAGAAAAGCCTGACATTTTCTTTACCCTACAGGCTCCCCTGTTACTGCATGAACTTTGACAAGCTCTTCCCCTCACTGAGCCTTGGTCTTCTCATCTAAAAAATGGGACTCACCCGCTGTATTAGTTTCCTGTTATTGTAATAAATAACTGCAAATTTAGTGGCTTAAAAGAACATAAATTTGTTATAGTATAGCTCCAAAGTCAGAGGTCCAGAGTGGGTCTCACTGGCTAAAATCAAGAGGTTGGCAGAGTTAGGGATCCTTTTGGAAGCTTGAAAGGAGAATAAATTTCCTGGCATTCCGGATTTTGGTATCTTCTGACATTCTTTGGCTCATGCCCTCCTTACCTTCATCTTCAAAGCCAGTAGCATAATCTCCCTAAGCCTGCTTCTATCCTCACATATCTTTCTCTAATGACAGCAAACAGGTTTCAGATTTTATGGACCCATGAATTAGACTGGGCCTGCCCAGATAATCCAGTATGATCCCCCATCTCAAGGCCTTAATCTAATCCCTTCTGCAAAGTCCCTTTCACCATGTAAAGTAGCATATTCGCGGGTTCTAGGGATTAGGACGCAAACACCTTTGAGGGTCATTATTCAGTTTACCACAGTTTTCTTTGGAGGGTTACAGTAAACATGAGCTATGTTAGCTGTATTTACAAACAGTGTCTGACATATAGAAAACATTCTACGTGTTAGCTACTGTTGTAACTATCATCACTATCATCATCATCACAGCTTCCAGTCCTATCTAAAGCACATAGGAAATAAAGATGTGGAAGGAGGGAGAGCAGGAGGCAAATGCAGCTCTGAAGTGAGCTACAATGAGTGTTCAATTTTCTCTTAGAAATAAGCAGGTGAGGCCCATTGCTATGCCCTCTCCAGTCACACGTGAAGTTGGTAATTTTCTAGGCAGGAAAGGACATTGATTCTTCATCCAGAATCATAAAAGATAATGTCGCACAAAATCAATTTTTAAGAGCCTAACCTCATTTTTTTTTTTTACCACTACTATTTAACATGATCACGAGACTCTTCCTCAGGATAAAGTGGAAAGAAATAAGCATTTACTGAGTATCTACTATATTACCCTTCTACACTAGATATTTTAAAACTGTATTTCACAATCCCTGGGAATTAGACAGTGTTGTCCCAGTTTTTTTGTGTTTTTTGTTTTGTTTTGTTTTCACATTTTAAAAGGGCAGGTTTATTAGGAAAAGGAGAAAGAAAGAGAGGCGCCTGTATAGTCACAGGTGAGCCCGAGAGCTGCCTGCCCCCAGTTTTTAGATAAGGAAACTGAAGTTCAGAGAGATTAAGTAATTTGCTCACAGTCACTGTTTAGTAAGTGGTTCAACCGGGTTCCCAAGGCAGGTATGTCTGTTCTGTCCTGTCTATCTAACCCCCATATCCATGCTCTTTTCATGGCCCACTTTGCCTTACAGACGCAGAGTGCATGTGTTATAGATGCATCTTCCTGAGTTCTGCGAGAAAGAAGAAAACAGCAAGTTAGGGGAAGTCAAAGCAGCTAAGAGTCACCTTAGCACCTGCAAAACAGGAGTTGGACCAAATGACCTCTGTCATCCCTCTGTCATCAGAGTTTCTTAACCTCCACATTATTGACATTTTGATGAAGGTAACCCTTTGTTGGGAGGGACCATCCTGTGCATTGCACGATGTTTATCAATATCCATAGCCTCCCATATCCTGTAGATGCCAGGAATAACACTCCTGCCCTAGTCAGCACAGCCCACAATGTCTCCAGACATTGTCAAATATTCACTAGAGAACAAAAGCATCCCCAGCTGATGCACTGCTCTAGGGCAACATTCTGCAGTACTGCAAGTTTCAACACAAGGAACAAAATTATTAAATATAAATAACCTAGGTCAACATCACTTTGAAACCAATTAAGAACTGAACACCTAGTGAAAATTAGAAGCTTTGGTTCTGCTCTCCTGGCTTCTCTGAGGGACATTGAGCTGACTGGCCCAAAGCAATTTCATCCCCAATAGTGATCGATTCACACAGCAAAACTATGTTCTATTTATTTTTCTAGTCAAATTACCATTAGTTGAGAAGACTAACTAGGGAGTTACTATATACTTTTGGCTCAGAATTCTTTACTTTTTATAATGCTGTTTCACCACAAGTATTATTTTTATAAATGCTGACAAAAGTACCTTCCAAAAATATGTATCACCTGTAATTTTAACAAAGGTCTGTAGTCACTTTGGCTTTCAGGGGCTGTCTTTTTTAATCTGTGAGAGCAGTGTTAGTTGTGGTTAACAGTGCAGCTTTGAGTTAAATTTTTCCCCTGTTGAATCTCTGTTCTGCCTACTAACCTTGAGCAAGTTAGGTAAACTTTCTGTGCCTCACTTTCCCTCATCTATAAAATGGGAACAATAGTACCCATAGAGTTTGTTAAGGATCAAATATATGAACAGGTGTAAAGAAACTTGGACAGTGCCTGACACATAATACACTATCAATAATATTAACTACTATTCTATCTACACCAAATGTACTCTTCAAAAATACATATATATTTTTAACAAAAAAAAGCGATGATTTTGTAGTCTGGTCTCTTTACTAGTAACATTTATAAACTTCTCCATACCTCTAAATCTTTTGTCTACCACATGGTTCTTAATTGCAAGGATGTACCTCTACTAATATAAACAGTCCCCTATTCACTTGAAACAATTCCAGATTTTGGATATTATAGTTACAATTAGGCACACTAGAAAATATCTCTCATATCTTCAGGAAGAAGTCAAGTTTTGGGGATAAAACGTATATTCACTTTAATCTTTTGGAACATTTTAGTTCCCAGGATTTATATCATTCAGAATTTTTTGCAATATTTTAACATTTAGCTAGTTACAAGAGGGGTCTAGAAGATTGTTTCTGAGCAAAGTTGAATAATGAACTTAAGTCAGAGTATTATGTTCAGTAACCTCTCTGAAAAGCAACATGAGATTGAAACAAAACTATACTCCCAATAAACATTTAAAAAAGAAAAATGTAGGTGATGAAAGCATCCAGTGAAAGTGACATGCTGGCAAACATAAGCTGGCTGCCAGGCCAGCATCTCCAAGCCCAGGCTGCCTGAGGGTTCGGGGCTCCGCTGATCCAGCTAACTCCACATACAAAAAGCATCATCTGGCCCAGAGAGGCAGGAATCCTCACCCTCAAACTGTGTTTAATTTGGGGGAAGTCAGAGCAGCTGCTCTGACACACATTTCACAGGCTTTCTCTCTCAATTTATTCCACTCATGGAGAATTCCTCTTGGCAAGGTGTTATGGTCCTTGTGTCAGCAAAACCTTGTATGATTTAGAAGTGTGTTCCTAAAATAGTGAAGGGGCTGAAATGTCTCAGAGGCAGAAAAATTATCTTAAAAGGATTCCCATGGGAGAAACCTTGCTAATGACGTTGAATCAAAGGTAAAGAAGCAGCATGGCACAAGTGTCCAACCCATCAGCCCAACACCTTATGCCAGCCTGTTAATAACGGCCTTAAAATGAATCATTAATAAATAAGTAATCAGATATTTAGAGAAATAGGTTGAAAGTGGTAGTTTTATGGACTTCTGAGGTCTTCAAGTTCACCTATTCTAGCTCAGTGGTGAGCTATTATTTGAATTTCATTCACATTTTTGTCCAGACAAGTAATCTTCAGTCTCACTTGGACTTCTCCAGTACAAAAGATTTCTTTGTAACACCTTTAGAAAGCAATTTTGCAAAATATCCAATCTCTTTTAGAGCCTGATAATCCAATTCTTGACATCTATTCTAAAGAATTAAATCAAAAATTCACCATATTAATAGAAGGAAAGACAAAAATTACATGATCACATCAATAGATGCAGAGAAGGTATTTGACATTTAGTATTCATTTATGGTAAAAAAAAATCTTAGTAAAGTGGGATTAGAATAAATACACCACAAAATAATAAAAGGCTATGGGAAACTATCACTATTTGCAGATGACATGATTGTGTGTGTGTGTGTGTGTGTGTGTGTGTGTGTATCCATGGATAGTCAGGCAAAACAAAATAAAACAAATTCTTTATATGGCAATAGCAATTCTAAATTCATCTCTGGCTCCCAAGGTCTCCTCAGTGTACACATAATCACACACATACTTACACACACCATACACGTGTACACACCTGCCCATACAATACTCATACACACAACTCATACTGTACTCATTGTACAAGTACATACACTATTAAAATGTATCATGAGGCCTCCCCTGGCGGCGCAGGCAGTTGAGTGCCACACTGTTAAGCTGTCCGCAGCCTCTGCAGCCCCAGTTCAATCCTGGCTGGCCGGCGAGGGTCCCACATGGCGTGGAAGACCTCTCCTGTCGCGCCCGCTGCTCCCCTCAGCAGTGTGTTTCAGTTAGTCCGCCTGTTCTGTTCCCCACTCTTGTCTCTGGGGAATCCTCTCACCCTCCCTTACATCTGGCCTGTATCCCAGTTGTTTAAAAAAATGTATCATGGACCTTCTGCATATCAATTACTGTGAAATTTTTATATATATTACCATATACTTTTTGTAAGTATGATGAAGTTGCTCTCACTATTCCCATTTTACAGACAGTGAAACTAACTCATGGGCTAAGTAACTCTGCAAGTCCACCAGGCAGGCCAGAAACATAGCCAACTTATAAACCACTGTAATACAACCGTGTGTAGCAGAAACTGTCACTTTTCTACAAAATCATTAATTCCCTGGCATAAACTTGTCATGTAGATAGGCTTAGCTAGAAGCCTCACAAATATCTCAGCATAGAAGAAACCCTCCCTACCCACAGTCCCCCAGCTGGCAGCCTGAGATTCCTTTGCTGGAGTATGTTCCATCCACAGGAAAAGGGAAATCTAAAGACTAAAATGGCAAATGCTTCCTAAGAGAAAAGTTCCTAAAACCTCTGTAGACTTGAGGTTTTTTTTGGGTAACACATGGCAAATGTGACAGGTTGCCTGGGCATCTGCTCATACTTGGCTTTAGCACTCCACAGCCAATTTCAAAGTTGTCATTTCTGGCCCACTGCAGCTTTAAATAGCACCTCCTAAGAGCCAGGCCAGTTTTTATAGCTTTTGCTTTCTATTAAGAGCAAATGAAGATGCACAAATAAATGTCACAAAGTAAATGCTTTTATACATTTGGTTTGTTTAAACTGTTTTGAGGACACTGAGAACGAAGACACATGATTCATAATCAAGTCTTCCAGAATAACGATGCCATATCCCAAATCACCCAAAATATCAATTGCTACCAAAAACAAGATGCTGGAATAGAAATGCACATGTTGCATTAATGCCAGAGCCAAAAAGTAAGAGAAAAAAAGAAAATTTCAAAACACTAATGTTTATTAAGCACCTTCTGTTTACCAAGAGTTTTGGAGACCCAATCTCATTTAATTCGCACAATGACTATAAATAGCCCAATTTTACTGGTGGTGACACAGAACCTTTGAGAGGTTAAGTAACATGTCCAAGGTCACCCTTCTGAGCACAACGACACTGGGACCCTGCTGAGCGCAACGACACTGGGACTCTCTGACTGTGACAAGAATCCCCTTTATCTTACACCTGCCCAAAGAGGGTAGGCTCAAGGGAGTCAGGCAAGAGGGAGCCCTGCGTTATCTGAGCCAGAAAGCATTAAAGCTGACAATAAAAGACAGACAGGTGCAGCTGACTTAGTTGCAGTCATCGCCATCTCAACAGGAGTACCTCACAGGAGTGGTGACAGTAATGTCTTGTAATTACATAGGACCCTTTTTGGGGAAGTTTGGAGCTCTTTATGGACACATTTGCATTGGATTTCCCAACAGCTCTGGAATGGAAAAGATAACACAGTTACCTTCCTTTTACAGAGAGGCAAACTAATGCATTTGCCCAACATCATGGGGGGTCCCAGAGGCCTAAACAGACAACTTCCCTGGGATTCTCGTCTAGACTGCAACCACATTGGCTAGAGGAAAACATTTTCAACACTCTGGACCCATCGGCCTGGGGTCAGAGATCCATGGGTGAAACCCAGTTAGCCAGCTTTGGTATGCTCAGTGAAATTGCTGGTTCAAGTTGCCCATAAGACTAGAAACATGTAACAGGAAGGGTCTCTGTACCTTTATCCCTCTATATATTCAATAGAACTCTATTGGTCTTAAACAAAAGTGAGTCTAATTCCAATTATCAAAGTTAACAAAAGGGTCCTACACATAGCTACATAAAACTCTTCACAATTAAACAGTCTTCAAGGCACAAGGCTTACCACTTGAGGTATACAATGCCAGCTTCCTCTGCTACCATCTTGAACCAATCCCTGAGATATTCTCACCTCCTAGGGAAGCACTCCAGTGATACTCTCCCCTCCCTGAGGCAAATTTTACCACTATGAAATTTTTGAAAGTTAACATCTGATTTTCAGAAATGCTTCAATCTCAAATGTAAATTTAACGAAAATACTGTGTAATTTCATTTTGCTTATTGCTGCTAGATTTAAAGCATAAAATCAGGGGTTTGGGATTCAAAAAATGGGTTTTGCTACCCCACCCTTTCACAACTCCTGATGAATAAAAGTTAAATGAATATTAAAAAGAAAGGAATAAAGGAACAATGTGAATTAGGAGAAACCATGAGAGAAGATTCAAGAAAATTCGGTTACACAGGCAATAAATGAAGACAAAATAAAGGACAGGAGCACAATCTGACCTGAAAGAAAAGGGACCAGAATGCAGGAAGGAGAGTCACAAACAGTCTCCCCACTGGAGCTCAGACTTGCAACTCTCGGGAACAAGAGTTGGCCATGGAGTAGGCACTCAGAGGCGAATTCTCAGTCTCCTAGGCAATCACAATTCTAACTATAAATACATATATCATTAATAAAACATTAGAAAATCAAATCTGTCAGGATATTTAAAGAATAATACACCATGGCAAAGTAGGATTTATTCCAGGAATGAATACAATTACAGGCCAATATTAGAAAATCTATAATTCATCACATTAATAGATCAAAAGAGAAAAGCCATCTGATGGCTGTAGTAAGTGTTTTCTAAAGCAATTGATAAACTTTACAATCTGTGACCTAGAATTAGAAGAATATTTCTTAAATGAGATGGAATATAGTAAATAAAATTAATTGGCACATAATACTTAAATATAAAACATTGACATTATATTAACATAAAGAATTAGATAAAAAAAATTATCATAACTAATATTTTTACATCCTCTGGGAATTCTAGGAAACTAAATAAAAGCACTGGCAGTAAAAACATGTATTAATATTAGGAAAGAGGAAGAAATCTTATCTTTATTTGCATATAATAAAATACCTAGTTGAAAAAAGTTGAAGGCAATCCACTGAAATAAATATTGGAACTAAAAATAGGACTAAAACACAAATACATATGTGTATGTATATATGTATTTTATATATATATATTTTTGAATGATAAATTTTCTTTTTTAAAGACTTATTTTTATTTATGTATGCATATAACAACTGGGGTGTAGGCCAGAGGTGCTGAGGGTGAGAGGATTCACCAGAGACAGAGTGGGGAGCAGTATAGGCAGAGCTACTGAAATAACTGCTAAGGGGAGCAGCAGGTCAGACAGGAGAGGTCTGCTATGTCATGTGGGTTATCTCCCTGACTGGGGATTGAACTCATGCTGCAGTGGCTGGCGACAGCTTGACAGTGCTGAGATTTTAATCCCTGTGCCACTAGGGAGGCCACCAAATGATAAATTTTCCATATGCCAGTTATAACCATTTGTCCTCTACCTAGAATCTATTCATGGTGGGAATACCCAAAGAAAAATTTGGATAAAAGAAATCTGGACACATGAACATTCCGGAAAATGTAAAGGTATCAAAAGAATACCAGGTTTCTATCTTTTAATTTCCCAAACTCAAATGACAGGGTTGAGAAATATTTCAAGGATTAATACAGTTGGTATATATAAATTGTAAAAAGCAGCATGCACTTCCTTTTTTGTCAAAATATTCTAAAGTTCACAAAAATTTAAGACTTTTTCATAGTGTCCAATATGTTAAGAATACGCCATATCTAATCTTGAACTTACAGAAATCATGCCAAAGTCATGTTCCAGACCCCCAGTCATAAACTACCTTCTGGTACCCTCACCAGCCTTTCACAGGTTCCTCTCCTATCTCCTTTACAATTTATTAATGTATAGCAATGGTTATCTTCATGTCTTCCTAGCCCTCTGGGGGTTATTTTTCAAACCCTGGTCTCCCATCAATCCATGAACAATGAAAACTTTGTCTTACTACTTTAAGAATTGAAATACATAAATCTTTAAAAAAAAATGGAAATACTGCTATCCACTCAGGGTCTGCTCTGTGCATTTATTCATTCATACATTCATCCAACAAATGTCCGTGCAGTGCCAATTAGACAGTGTTGCTGGTGGCATAATGATGCGTGAGTTGGAAATCATCCTTACAGAGATTACATTCTAGTGAGAAAATCAAACAAGTTGAAAAGTAATTACAATACAGTCAGTAAATGTGTGCTAGGAGAAGCACAGATGCTAATAGAATAGAAAGTAGAGTCATCCAAACAGATTGAGGAGGGAGATGCAGAGAGGCCTGAAGGATTAGTAAGAGTTGAAAGGCGAAGTTCAGGTGGGAATGGGGAGAGGAAAGAGTGTGCCTTATTTTACTTAATTCTGGCATGAAAAACAGCCACACCGTCAATTAACATTCTTGGACTCAATAGGCAAGTTTCGAAGTGTTAAAAACATTTCAGCTGGTACAGATACTATTGCACGCAGTGTTTTATAGTTCCTTGGAGATCCCTGACAGCTCTCTAAATAATCCTTTTGGAACTAACAGAAGTTTCAAGTAGATACAATGAATTCTGGGCAGTGTGTTTTTAAGAACCTCTTTATCCTCTGGGGCTGAAACCTCTTTCAAGGACTGTTTAAGCAATCCTGGTTGTGAAATGACAACCCCATGGTTACCAAGGATGAGAAACGCATATGAATTAAATGCCGGTTTGGTCTTCAGTAAATGTTTGAACCCTGCTGTGTCAGACAGCAAAACCCCAAGGACAAAGATGAATTTTATGATGTAGGTTTTTCCCATCAAGGCTCATGACTAAGTTTTTCAGGTTCAAATCAGGATCAGATGCCATGGTCAGTATTTAAAGTATGCATCCTAGAAAAGAGACCTTACCGATTGGGAAAATCTTACCATCTTTTGTCCATGAGAATCTGAATGTTATAAGGCAATAAATGTTGCTAATCTCCTAAGGACCAGCACTTCCACCCAACTGTAGCTGCTCCTCAGCTACTACAAATGCACTTTATTAATTTATTGCTACCAGTCTCTTCAACATTCTTTAAATTTTAAATAGGAAAAATGTCTATTAATAGAAAGTTGTAACTATGATGCCTTCCCAATCTTAAATATTTATATGTATTTTGTTACATCCTGGGAGAGGACAAACTCCAACACTCATATAAATTCTAGTAAAATTAGTTTCAAAGCTAATTTTTTATTACACAAAATTTATTGATTGTTTAAAATGTGACATAATTTTTGACCTCCGCTAATAAGCAACTTTGGTAAATACCATAACAAGAAAAACATAATGGAGACAGGGCTACAGGGAAGATACAGCCTCCAAAGAGTGGTGCCAGTGGAGAACATGTCGCTATAGGTTCTTCATCCATGCACAATTGCAAGACCACTCAGGCTCAGGGGACAACAACAATGGGTTTATTAAGCCAACAGAGGAAAACAGAGGGTCTCTAAAGCCACAAGTGGCTGACTATCACACCCCAGATTGTGTCCACAGTGTCCAGAAGTTCTAAACAAAAGCCACTCATCCAAGATGGCACCATCCTGCCAATGAGGTCCTGAAACTTGTGGCATGCTCACAAGCAGCAGGACAGGATCTAACTCACAGCAGTGGGAGGCACTCATAGGCAGAGCCCCTGAGATGATACCGCAGCAGCCACAATCTGAAGGTCAGGATGGTCAGCCCCAGAGGCTGGACTAGATAGCAGCAGAGGCAGCAGCACTGGGAGGTGATGCCACCAAATGATTAACAGCTCTCAGAGGTGACCTGGACATGGAATACCTGTCACCCATCAACAGTGCTGGATAGGATGGCCAGTAGTGCCAGTCACTACCAGTCATGAGCATTATATCTCTTTGTAAGTTGTTGGCCCAAACCAACAATAAATGGCTCTTTGAGACACCAGGCCCAAAATATGGAAAATATGAATCATGGTTTTAACTGAATCTGCTCAAGTCATCTACACTTATAACTTCAGTATCACTGCCTGGGAAGAGATAAGGCCTACCTCCATCATAGTGAAATTAGGAAAGAGGTGTTTGGAAGAGGAGAGTTCTTTGGAAAGGACATATGAAGACTCTCATTACATATTATTAGTCCCATTACTAAACTATTTAGGAAAATTCAATTGGGTATTGGGACTCTGCTATAGAAGATCCATCTGTTTTCTTAATCAAAGGATAATTTTCAAAGGAAAATTACTTTATTCCCACATAATCCTTTCAAGTCCTTCTGTCCTGTTAGATGTCAGATCTCGGCAGCTTTAGGGGTTCTACATAACTCTTCAGAAGCCACTGATGACATGAAGAATTCTTAAAGCATACCCTATTAAAAATATGCTTATGAAGTAGATCACAATCCCACAGAACTGGAAAATTTTTTAACATATGAGGGGGTAAAAAATTTTATACTTTGTAACTGCCTGCCAACTATTTCCTTTTTCCACTCTTATATTGCTATGGCAACAAGAGATATCTAGCAGTTAATAAATAAGTGAAAACAATAGCACCAGGCAGTTATTTATTTCACTGATTGATAGAGCTTTAGCCCATTGGATGTGTTGGCAACACTGGGTACCTCTTGTCTGCTTCAATAAATCCCAAACACTTCTAGCATGCCAGCATGTTAGGGACATGAAGCCACTTCCTGTCACATTCATTTTTCATACCTTTTTCTACTGCCTCAGATAAGGAGACTTTAGGAAAAAAGCATCAGGAAAAGAAGATATTTACCTTGTTCAAATGCTATCAACATATAAAATTATTGGTCAAGCAATGGCAAAGCCATCAATTCTTCTCAATCCATGCTAAATTTTAACTTAGAAAAATTATTTTTCCTAGAAAAAATATAAAAACAGAAATCAAATACTTGGAAACTCTCAATTTAATTCAAATATAGCAGTGGACAAATACCCTGAAAAGCTTAGAGTTCACATTTTAAAAGCTTTCCAAGAGCAGGAAGAGGCAGGATTCAATTTGACCAAAAAGCAAACTCTTTAAAATTGATTCAGTGTTAGAAGAGAGGATTTTGTCTCTGTAGGGCAAATCTTTCAACCACTCTTTAAACTTCTAGTTTAAGGGAAAACTCTAAGATAGGAGTTTAATGTCAGACTATCTGGTCATAAATATAGTAAGAAAATGAAACATGGTAGGATTTTTCCAGTGTACTAGAAAAATATGAGTAAGAACTAAACTAGTTTTTGACCAATTTCCTTGTTAATTGCTCCATTCTGGGGGAAAATATATATATGTGTGTGTGAAATTTATTAAATAAGTAACTGATTTTAAAGCTATAGATTCTTTGTTCTCTTATTTTATGTGCACTGATAAGGAATTTGAGTTTATGAGCCGTCTTTACTCATTAATAGGGCAATGAATTTTTTCCCTTTAACTACAGATTAAGGCATTTTTATCAGCACAGAGCAAAAGGAATCTTCCTATATCCAGAAATCACAAAGCAGAAGGCTGACAGGCTTGGCTCCAATGTTCCTGAGCAAGGAGATTTCCAGACAGTGTTAAACAACTATGCTGAGTTCATGTCATGCCTGTCTACTCCAGTAACATCCTGAAAATTCACAAAATACCAAATGCTGGGGACTGCAACACATGTGCCAAGAATTTGAAAGCAACTAAATGAATGCGAGCAATCTTCAAAGACATAAGTATTTCAGTACATCCTACCCTATAGTTTTGGCTAGGAAAGCCTCTCATCAAAGACTCTGTGCTGTACTTTGAGCATCAGTTGGTTATAAATAGACTACCAGTGAATAGAATATGGCGGTAAGAGTGAAGCTCCTGATCAGAGTTGAGATATGATGAAGCAGTTGGTGTATTCCATTGAGTTCATGTGCTAGAAAGTGAACTAGGAGAGTCTATTCTGGGAGAAGTACCCCGGCAAGAGCAAAAACATATGTCGCACCTGGAGTATTAAAACAAAATTATGAATTTTATGAATTTTCTTTATAAATTTTTATAAACAAAATACATATTTTATAAAATATAAACATATTTTTAAAATCCTGCTAATAACACCAAAGAAATAAGAGAATTAGAAAAATCACCCTTTATATAAACCCTAATGAACAACAGATCTGGGCCACAATTGCCAATGGAAACTAAACCCATTAAGTGATAAGTTGGCGGTGAACTTTATTAATAGACTGTCTGACTTAAATCACCTGAACCCACTAATCAACCTAAAAATACCATAAAAAGTAGAACAACCAGTCATTCTGTGCTTCACCACCTGTGAATTATTCTTGCCAAGACAACTGAATCTAGATGAGCCTCGAGATCAAGTTACCCAGATATAAGAAACATAAAATTAAGAGTGTTACATGACACTATAAGAATGCAATCATCCAACTTCAAAATGAGAAAGAAAACTCTACAGGAAAAATATCTCTGTTTCTTTACATAATAAATAGCATGAAAAGTACATTAGGTGGACTGTTAGAGATCAAAAGAGACTTCAGAAAGGCAGCAAACAAATGCAATATGTGGACCTTATTTGGGGTCCTAATTCAAACAAACAACTTCTTTTTAAAAAGAAAAGAAGATTTGGGGGGCAAATGTGAAAATTTTCAAAGGTATTGTTTAATCAGATTATGTAGAATCTTTGTTAAAATGTATTAGTGTTTTAAGTTCCTGTCTTAAGAGCTGTTTCTTTAATAAATAAGGATGAGAAGGCCAGATGCAGATAGACAGACCTGATCTTCAACTATTTTGAAACTGGACATTTTGTGGTGAATTCAGTGTAGTATATACACATATTGAGTCTCAGGGATGCCCACCTGAAATTTACATAGTGTACACAGTGTTATAAAGCAACGGTATTTTAATTTAAATGTTAAATTTTACAATAAAAGCAAGTTAAACTGGGCTCAGCACAGCTCAATGTAGGCAAAACTAGTGCCACTTTCCTCAGAAATGTCCTATTCCTAAACTTGAAAACCTCTAAATGAGCTGATGTTGGACTGTTGTATTTTGCCATAATTGTCCTTGTGAGAGCCATTGGTCAAGATCACTTACATATGGGTTTTCTCCCAAAGGAGTAGATATTCCAGCTGCCAATTGTTCTGAGAAAGAATATATCCTGGGGCAGAAAATGAGGATTGACCAGAGGAAGAAATAAATTCTTTTCTCTCTCTAGAAACTGGATCTGGTCTACAAAGTGTCACCAGCCTTGAGCATACCACACAGGACCAATCATCATGGATCCAGGCATATAGGACCTAAGAAGGTCCTAATCTAGAGTGATTTTTAGTTACACTTCATGTTGTATACTGTCCCTCCACCACCACTATTTCTGAATCTTCATTAGAGTTTTGTCAATGTTGCCATCTGGCCTCAGTCATTTCACAGGGACACACTCCAGGAAAGGCCTGTGCCTATATTCATGCAAAGAAGTAAAAGAAAAGTCGCCACTAAAAATCTTATGGTGACTCAAAATGAAGTGAGTAAAGGTTCATGCATAGAGCAACACACAACCAAGATTGAAACATTCAGATTTCCAAATGACCTAGTATAGATGGTACACTGGAAGCCAGAATGTAAGTATAAAGGCTTTGTAATATAGGGTATTAAGGCAAATATAGCCTCATAAACTGACGGGCACAAAACCAGATAAAATTATAAAAGGAAATTTTAATTTTAGTTTGAATTTTAAAGAAACAAAGCAAAAATAAGCACATGCAATTGCAAAGAAAAGCATGCTGCAGTTGAAGCGCTAACAAAAAATAGCTACAAAAAATTTAATCAGCTGGATTTGTGCATGTGTGTGTGCACATACATGTGCACAGGCTTCTGGGTGTTACAGAATCACATCAACCTTCAATACCCACATCTTTGACACCAAGGAAATGAAAAAGAATTCTTTAGACATTAAAATTTGTATCATATTCTGTTTTTGCTGGTAGCCAACTGCTCTGAATATTATCTTTTAATTCAATGTGGAGAAATATAGTGTCCATTAGTTGATGCCTTCAGGCTTCAGTACACATTAACTTATGATAAATAAAAAGCTAAATATTAAGCTCTTCCTAAAAAGACAATGGTGTGGGTACAAGTGACCAGCTTACCCAGCAGATGCCAAGTGGAATGACCCCAGCACAGGTTAGACACTACTTTGACTGTTCAGTCTATATTGTGAGGTTTCCTCTGCATTAGATTCCTCAGCCCCATCTCTAAGATATCAGATGACAATTATTTACTTGATAGATATAAACCGAAAATTGGTAGGTGGAACTCTACTTCTTTCAGTACATAACTCCTCACACACCTACCCTGGCCAGGAGGGAATCCTAGGCCTCTGTCCCTAGTTCATTCCAAGATCTCTACTCTTAGCAACACAGACTCAGACAATGATAAATTATCTTTTATCCTGGGCCTCCCTGGTGGCACAGGTGGTTGAGCGCCACACTGAAGCTGTCCGCAGCCTCTGCAGCCCAGTTCGATGCTGGCTGGAGAGAATCCCACATGGTCAAGCAGACTTCTGTCTCGCCTGCTGCTCCCCTCAGCAGTGTATTTCGTCAGTCTGCCTGTTTTGTTCCCCGCTCTGTCTCTGGTGAACCCTCTCACCCTCCCGCGCATCTGACCTGTACCCCGGTTCTTGTATAAATAAATAAATCTTTAAAAAAAATTATCTTTTATCCTGTTACCTTCCAATTAATCTCCAATACGCTTTGTCATGACTCAAATACCTCTACCAAGTGATTGCATCCCTGTTAATTCTATGAAGACCTAACTCTGTGACATTACCACTATATAGATTTAAATAAATCATCAGTTGAGCCTTTACAAAAATGTATCATCCTCTTCTCTATGCCTAACACCATGTTAGATCCTAACTCCAATTCCGAAAATATACCAATTTTAGGATTATAATTTAGTCGATTAATGTAATTCCTTTAATTCTATTTACCACCACATGTTATTATGTTCTAAGAAATTTTCTAAGTGTTACTACACAGATTAACTCATTTAATATAATCAGGTAATATTTATTGATTGTCTACTGTATCCCTATGTATTAAACAATATAAAAAGAACAAAAGTATAAATTTCTAAACATCAAGATCTTGAAATGTAGTCAAGAAGACTTAAAAACACACACATTTACATATTTATTTACTTAATAGGTATTAATTGCATGACACCTCACAGAGACAAGACCTTTCAGTCTAGTGGGAGAGATAGAAATCAGGACTGTATGACTCACCCATGGTTCTCTAACAGGACAAGCACAGGATGGTCACCTAAACCAGCTGGGCACCATATCCGGACTAGATTATATGCATAACAAAAGAATCATTCTGCAAATAAATATGTCAGCTGGCACACCAAGGCACGGTGGCAGGCAACACAGAAGCCAGTGTTGAAAAAAATGTATGGATGAAAAATCTATGGATAAAAACCATAGGAAGGGAGCAAAAGCACCCTCTAGTCTCATTCTTACCTGCAAGTTGGGCTAAACTATCAGAACAGTAGATATGCAAACTTTAAAATATTTTATAATATTTAATGATGCAATAATGATTTTGACCACCTAAGAAAATGTATGACAATGAAAACTTGACTAATGGAAGCTTAAAAATAACCTGATGGTATTGAGAGAAAAGAACAAATATACTTTCTCCCCCTGTCACCTGAAAAAAAATTCTTGAAATAAAGAATCTTACCGGTTTATTTCCTTTCTAATCCCCTAACATAAGTTATCTTTAATATGTTTTTAGGACTTGATGGTTCTTTAAGTGCCAGTATTTCATGAATAAAAATACTGTAAATGCAGTTTTGTATACTTATGGGCAGCATTAAGTAATTTACATAATAATAATGCCATAATACAGATTCTCTCCCACTGAGGAAGAGCTATGTTAGAATATAGAGCAACGGTTTTATAATTTAATTGTGTTTTCCCAGTAAATCTGATAGATTCCAACAGTTTAACCTAGCATAATATGCGGATTTTCTTTTTTTAATCAATCAGCCTATGATTGCACTGAATAGATTACTAATGCAGTTTGTTAAAAGAGCCCTTTGAAGAAAACTGGTGGTTTAATGCCACTAACCAAATAGTAAATATGATAAATATCACTAGCATTAAAGCCTTAAGTATGATTGTGGGACAGGAAAAACAAAAGTTCATCAAAGATTGAGCTAGTGGAGAAAGATGGCTCTCAATCTTTAATTAAATATCATTTGTTGCTCACTTTTCCCAGCTGGAACTAAGGAGGGTGCAGAGGAGAAGAAAAAGGTTTCTGCTGTGACAGAAACCATTTAGAAAAAGGGAAGGGATTTCCAAGCTGACGATCAGGCATCTGAGAAAAAAAGTTTGCCCAAAAGATGCTTCAAAAGGCAAGGAGGAACCTTCTCTATGAAAAAGCTAAGCACTATCACAAGGATTACAGGCAGATATACAGAACTGAGATTCAAATGACTAGGGTGGCAAGAAAAGCTGGAAACTTCTATGCACCTGCAGAGCCTAAATGTGCATTTGTCATCAGGACCAGAGGTATCAGAGGCAAAAGGCCTAAAAGGTGTTTCAGCATCTTTGCCTTCACCAGATCTTCAATAGCACCTTTGTTAAGCTCAACAAAGCTTCAGTTAACATGCTGAGGACTGTGGAACCATATATTGTACCACGGTATCCAAACCTTAAGTCAGTAAAGTGAATTGATCTACAAGTATGGTTATGGCAAAAATCAAAAATAAGTGAATTGCCCTAACAGATAACACATTGATTACACCCTCTCTTGGTAAATATGTCATCATCTATATGGAGGATCTGATTCATGAACGCTATACTGTTGGAAAACACTTCAAAGAGGGAAATAGCTTCCTCTGGCCCTTCAAATAATCTTCTCCAGGAGGTGGAATGAAGAAGAAAACCACCCATTTTGTAGAAGGTGGAGATGCTGACAGGAGGGAAGACTGGTCAACAGGTTTATTAAAAGGATGAACTAAGGTGTCTACCATGATAGTTTCTGTAATCTGGTCTGTTTCAATTTGAAACAGTAATGTTTTCAAATTGAAAAAATAATCATTTGTTAATATTACAGAAGAAGAAATGGAAAGTTAACAAGGAAATAAATGAATGCTTAGTGCAATGATGTGCCAAATTTACTAAGAGTGCTAAGGGAGCCGAAAACTCATCTACATTAAGGAAATTATCATAGTTCATATGTGAAGTTATTTCTATAAAATTCAAATATTCCTATTTAACTTTTAAGTACTAGAAAGCCCCATTTTATAGCTGCATGACATTCCTTAATATCAAAATGGTTGCCAAAATATAAAGAAAAAATAATAAAGAGGAAATAAAGATTACTAGGATTTCCACTTATGACAACATACATAGTGGATGAGAATGGATGGACAGCTCTCAATGTTGAGACAAATCACCAAATATTTTTAATGGAATTCAATGCAAAACTGAGCAAATAATAGCGTAAGATAAACCCAGACCCCAAAATGAAGTAAAAACAGGGATCCATGCAGGTAAACCAGCTCAAAACTGTCTTTTTTACCCATGGCTACTTACTAGAGACCTTAAGACCTAGAGACATTAATGACTGAATGAATTTCAATGGAGACATCATTCCTAGGATCTACTCAGTATTTGCTTTGTTGTAGTGGTCTGGGTCTAAACTCATGATATCTCTGAGGATGTACATTACAAAGCTGTTTAGAAGAGTGAAAAAAAATATAAAAGGGTTCAACTTATTTATGAACACAAGACTGGCTAAATAAATGAGATGGAATAATGGAATATTATACAAATCTTTATATATTGTGATAACAGAAAGATGTCAATATTGATAAATGACTATTATCTTGGGAATTGAATAAAACATGATAAAACCTGGTAGGTGTAATGTGATATCAACATGCTTATTTTAAAAATAAAAACAAGTAAATATACCTACAATATAAAACACCATATTATCTGAATAACTACTGTAACATATTTTTGTCATTGCAGCTGCACCATCAGAAGATACACCTACATAAAACTTAAATTCTAAAACACATTTCTGACAATATAATTATCCACAGTTGTATATATTTTAGAGCTCATTATGTTTGATGGCAACTAAGTCAAAAAAATATTCAAATTCTCCCTTCATATCACCATGTGCAAATTAAGCATAAATGTAATGAATTTACATGTCACTAAGTTCTGCATAGAAATGGTGTTTAAGTTTTGATCATTACTCATTCAAATGGTTTCACTACTTCTTTAGTCAGTATACCTCCTTGAATTATACACTACATAGCTATCACCCACAAAGTGAAAAGTGCAATGTCTAGAATCTAATCAAAGAGCACCATACCTACAAAAAAAAACCCAGGAATTTATTATAATTTATAAATGAGAAAAATCTACCAGAAATAACACAAATGTCAGCATTAGAAGATAAGAGCATTAATAAAAGTTATAACTGTAATCTATAAATTTAAAAAAAACACCCAGAGACACAGGTGCTAAGACCCAATCTTTAGAAATTAAATTTGGGTCTTAGCACCTGTGTCTCTGGGTGTTTTTTTTAAATTTATAGATTACAGTTATAACTTTTATTAATGCTCTTATCTTCTAATGCTGACATTTGTGTTATTTCTGGTAGATTTTTCTCATTTAGCATAAAAAGAAAAACTAGTGATAGGATTAATCACAAAAAAGAAATTGCAAAAGAAAGAATTTCAAAACTTGAAGACACAGCAACAGAAACTATCTGACCAAAAAAATGAACAAAACAGAAATTTTTTAATAACATAGTGTAAATAAGCTATAGGACCAGTTGTTTAATAAAATATGTGTTTTCAGGGGCCCTACAAAAGAGAGATAAAAAGGGAGGAAATATTTGTAAAACCTGTTGCTGAAATTTTTCCAAGTTAAAGGAAAACTATTAGCTCACAGATGGAAGAAACTCAATGAATTCTAAACAAAAGAAATAAGAATAAAATTACAAGGCACATCATAATAAAAAAAACCATAAATCCTAGGAGTAACCAGTGGGGAAAAAAATTGACACATTATATGTACAAAAAGAAACTACGAAGGTATACTCTTGAAGACAATGGACATATTCATTTTCTTGATTGTAGCTACTGTTTTGCAATGTGTATGTGTGTGTGTGTGTGTGTGTGTGTGTGTGTGTGTGTGTGTGTAAGCTTACCAAACTGTAACAGAAAATGTATGCAGTTTGTTATAGGTCTGTTACATATCAATAAAGCTGTTTTTAAAAATGCAGATCAAAGACATAAGCATGGGTTTTGATCTTGGTCCAGATCTCAAGATCTTTTTTGTTGTTGTTCTGTTTTGTTTACTTTTGCCTCTAAGTACAACCCCAAATAATACAGCCATCTCTGTAGCATGGTATTATATGAAGAGAATTAGTTTAGAAAACAGAACCAAATTTTAATTTTGACACTAAATGTATGTGTGACACTAAGCACATTACTTAAACCTTGGACTCTGCTTTTTCGTCCAAAAGCTGAGGAGGTGGCACTGAATAATCTATTAAATTTCTTCAGCATCTATGATTTCCTATGAATCAGACTTAGAGTAACACAGAAAGATTTCTCCCATCAAAACTGATTTCCGAACAGCAGCAGGACTTGCATCTGGGCACAGTTAAATTACTCATCATTTAAATGGATACAGGGAACCAACAAAAGCAGAAAGAAAATTCGGCACTCCACAAGTTTCCATCTGTTGTACATTCGAAGGTTATCAGGAAAGAGAAAGTACTGACCTGTACGTTTGATATTAACGCAGAAAAGTCGGTAACAATAACAACCAGGCTATACCCTGTCCTAGGTGAGACATGGACACCTTCCCATATAAGGCCCATTTTGAGTCACAAATGAGGGCTTTGGACTAAATGGTCTGTGAAAGCCCCTCCTACTTGCTCCAACAATCTGTGATTTGCATTTTTATTGCAGAATGAAAATTAAAATGGAAACAGATGAACATTTTTCACACCCAGTCCCAGTTTCATGTGAAATATTTCTGCACAAAAATGTTTAATTGCTTTGTAGAAGTCACAAAGATGATTCAATGCCTCTTCTCCCTCCAAACGTGTATAACTATTAACTATGCTCGTACAATATAGAAAACATGATGTTTTTTGCACAATTTGGAAATGAACATAGACAAAACTCTCCAAAATAGCTGCCACTGGTATCTAAGTCAGCAGGTGCTTCTGAATCTTGCTATGCTCATTTTCTCTTTTTGCCTTGGTCCTTAAGAATATTTATATCTTTTTAGGGGCCTCCCCGGTGGCACAGCAGTTGAGCGCTGGGTTGCGAAGCTGCCCGCAGCCTCTGTGGCGCTGGTTCGATCCCCGGCTGCTCCCCGGCCACCGGAGGAGGGTCCCACATGGCGCGCAGACCTCTCCTGCCGCCCGCTGCTCCCCTCAGCAGTGTACTTCGGTCCTTCTGCCTGCTCTGCTCCCTGCTCTGGCTCTGGTGAATTCTCTCACCCTCCCGCACTTCTGACTGTACCCACTGCATGTATAAACCAACCAAACAAACAAATAAATCATAAATAAATAAAAATACATGCCTTTAAAAAAAAAAAAAAAAAAAAAAAAAAAAAAGAATATTTATATCTTTTTAAAGTGTATTTAAACAAAAAGCTGAAGCAATTGTTTTGAAATAATCTTTCTGAGGTAGTTAATTGCATTTTTTGGTGGGTAGAGTCATTCCTGCCTACCATTCTTCTTCCACTTGTCTGCCTTTAGTTTAAACATACTCCAGTCTATTTTTGAAGCAAGGAGTAACTGGATGACACAACTTCTGGGACATAAAGTCAGACAGTGACTTCTGGAACTTTTGCTTATCCTGATGATATATCTACATCCCCCTTCACCTGTTGCAACCCACCCATAGCACCCTCTTCCTCCCCTGAACACAGGGGTTAAGTCTGGGCCTGCAGCAGCTGCTACAGAGAAACCATGAACTTGAGTTAAGTTGCCACAGACAGTTGAGGGAAAAGATAGAAAAAGTTGGGTTCCTCATGACATAATTGCATCAAAAGCATAAATAAACAAACACCTATGTGTTAACCAACTTGTTTAGTAGTTACAGCTTGTTGATACAAGGAATCTAAGGAAAAGGAATTCCCCTGAAGGAATTGTCTTTCAATTTGAGAAGATGCATGTTATTTGCAAAACAAATGAAATTGATGCTTGATTGTTTCTTCATATTAAAAACACCAACATTATTTAACAGGGCTAATAATATAGTTTTGGTTTCCATCAACATTCTGAGGAGGAAATATTAGCATAATATCATCATGTAAGACAAACAACATATGAATATATTGCCTATATGTGTCATAATGCAGTTTTTATTACTGCCATAGCCTCTTTCCTATTACAAAAACCATAGCCAAATACTTATCATAAGCATGTTATATGCCTCAAAAGTCATAGACATTTCATTCACATATTTAATAGTTGAAAGACCCACTATGTGTCACATTGCTATCATTTCACATTTTCTCAACTGATAAGTCCTAGGACTTGTTGATCCTTCTCATCCAACGTGCTTCATATTATAAGTATCTGTATTTTTTATATCTAGGAGGGAGTAAATAGTGAAGATTTGTTATGTTATTTCAGCTAGATCAGGGATCAGCAAACCTATTCTTCAAAGAGCTAGACAGTAAATATTTTAGGCCTGAAGGTCTCTATTGTAAGTGCTCAGCCTTTCACTATAGCATGAAAACAGACTTAAACAACATGAAAATTAATTAATGTGTTTTTAATTAATGTGTTAGTGTTTCATTAAAACTTTATTTATAATCATGTGTCACGAAATAGTCTTTATTCCAATTTTTCTCAACCATATAAAAATGTAAAAACTATTCTTAGCTTGTGGGCCATACAAAAACAGGCAGCAAATCAGATCTGGCCTGCAAATGACAACTAAATGAAACCTGATTTTTTGCCCTTAATGCTTCGGTCACCTGATTATGCCTTACAAAAAAAATAGACGGGAACTTCCAAAACCTGCTAAATTTTCCTGTGTAGTTCCTTCTAAAAAAGTATTCAACAGAATCTTCAATATGTACTGCTTTACAAATAAGTAATTCTAGATTCCTTAATTCCTGCTTTCATTTATATTAGGGAAATCAGCGTTGTTGCATAGCAATAGGCAGCATTACCATGAATGCATTATGATCTGAAAGCACATTCCCACTGACAACTGATAATCCCCATGGAAGCTGCCTCCACAGCAGAGGAGTACCCCATTCATATCTGAGCTCATCCCTGTTATCTTCCCCAAGAGATCACCCCATCATGCACTGTTTTTCTCATGTCACATAGCACATGTTCAGGGTAATAAAGGAAAGAACGCCTTCCCTGGTTGGCGCATGATTTCAAGTGACTTCCCTGAGTTTAGTCTGGCAACTGAGTTCACAGTTTCCTCTTTCATGTAGAAGTTAATGGGACATGAGCTTGCTAAATATAATGATAATAGCATTGAACAAAAAATCACATCAGCATTACTAGTGTAAATAACAGTATTATTTACAGGTTGTAAAAAAAAATGATGGTCATTTTTATCATTAAGAGCTCAAAAACAAAACACTAAAGAATGACAGTCATTTTTGACAATTACTGTTTTTACAAAGATCATCTCCCATACATATTTGACATTAATAAATCATACGAATTGTCTTTTTATGATCAGATATTCTGATTCCTTCATAGTATGTGCGAGAAGCAGAAGACAGCACATTGTGAAGCCTTAGGCAGCTGCGGCCCACCCACCTTTGTCCCATTTATTCTAAGTTATTATCATTTCCACTGCTGCAGCCCCTCTCTAGGACTGGAGTTCTGCCCACAATTCCATTATTTTTGGCTAGAGTCCTATTAAATGAAGGTGACTTTGATTTCCAGGCTCAATAAAAAGAACGTGAGGAAAGCCAGGCGGTGTGGAGAGTAAATGATTTACTGAAAGCATCCACTATTAGTAAGGTATATGCTAAACTCTTCATATATTTAACATGTTACTGTATTATTCCTTCAACTCTTCAACATTACCATAAATGAGGTGCTATTATCATCATCTTAAAGATTAAAGGAAAAAAATTGAGGTATAAGAAGTTTAGAAATCTCTCAACTTTACACTACTGGTAAGAGATGGTGTTCTTTCAATCTCACTACACTGCTGTCTGGATTATAGTGTTTTCTGACCTCATCCCCAAGAGTTTGAATTTATATCCAATTTCTCCATAAGGAATGGGATGACTTTCCAAAACAGTCACTTGGTAGTAGATACTCTGCATTGATTTTATTTTTTTAAATATTTATTTATTTATGCATACAAAAACTGAGGTATCAACAGTGGGCGGAGCAACATGGCGGCGAGGAGACGCTGCGAGTAAGATCTCCCATTAAAAAAAGTTAATAGGGAGGAAAAGCGGCAGGTCCCAGTGAGAACTGGGACACGGAAGATAAACGGATGACTCCAGCAAACTGCCCAAAGAAGAAAGTTGCCATAAAAGAGGACGAGAAGGGAGGGAAGCGCAGAACCCTGCTCCCCTCCCCCGCCCACAAATCGGCACTCTCCGACCGGCAGAGAGGAGGGAAACAACAAACCAAAACGGCCAACAAGAAAAACGGACACAGCAAATGGGACTGTGAGTGGAAAGGAACTATTTCAGCCACCACACCCCGTGAACGGGAGCTGAGGCGAACCCTGCAGGATCCGCCGCGGAGGTGAGCTCCAGGCGCCATTAAAGAGAGCCCCGCCCCCCAGGAGGAGACCAGCACCAGCACACAGCCCCGGCCGCCCGGTAAACTTGCGGAAAGTGGCACGGATCCGGACCGGATTGCAGCTGCCCAGGTCCCCGCGCCTGCGACCTAGGCTTGCGGGGAGACGGTGGAGGCCCTCCCTGAGTGAGCAGGAACAAGGCGCCCAGGCAGGGGAGCGGGATTCAAAAGGCGCCATTCCCGCGCCACTGATCTGGGCTACAGCCCGCGTCCTGGAACTGAGGGCTTTGGAACTGAGAGCGGGGCACGAAATTAGGGGCGTGGGTTCTCCACGACGGTGGGGCACAAGGCAGACACAGCACCCCAAAGCCGTTGAAGTGTACCCTACCATCCCCGCTCTGCTCCCTGTCCCACGGGGTGGAAAATCAGCTCCCCAAGGGCTCTAGGAGAGATCTCTGGCGCCACCTAGCAACTTGACCCCAGCACAGGCTACTGAAGGAGCTAGTGGCCAGCTGGGGAGTTAGCCCACACCGGGCCCCTTATGAACAAGTAGTCTGAGCCCACAGGGAGAGCGAGCACCCACAGCCGGGGCAGACCAGGCGCGCAGAAGAGTGTGCCTGAGACCAGACGCGCAGGGAGTATGTCCCACATCACCATTTTAGAACAGGGACATTTCTTCAATAAAGACTACCTGCAGAAGGCTTCCTCAGGAGCCAGAGGTGAGCGGGGGAAGTTCGCCCACGCCAGACCCCCTCTGGCCTGCAGTCCAAGCCCAGAGGGGAGCAGGAACCCACCGCCGGGGCAGACCAGGCGCACAGGGGAGTGTGTCCCCACATCGGCATTTTAGAACAGGGACCTTTCTCCAGTAAAGGCTGCTTGAAACTGACAGATGACTCCTGGAAGAACCAGAGGGGAACAGAGAAGCCCACCCAAGATGCCGGCCAGTCCCAACAACACAGTGTCCCAACGCATACGGCAAATTAGAAAACAGACAGTAGGGAGGAGAAGAACCACACGCAACCTAGCAACTCTCCAGAGAAAAAGCACACCACAAAAAGAAAGCCAGCCCCCAGATTGCAAAGACAATAACTTGGAAGAATTTCTGAGCCTTCCAGAAAGAGAATTTAAAATTGCCGTGATTAAAAAACTGACAGAAGTCATAAAGGAAAACAATGATAAGGGAAAAATAATTAACGATCAGAAGAATGCAATTGAGTCCCTAGAGAGGGAAAACAATGGTCAGAAGAAAGAAATTGAGTCCCTAAAGAGGGAAGTAAAAGAAATGCAGGAGATCAAAGAATTAATGGAAGAACTAAAGAATTCTGGGAAAAGCAATGAAAGCAGAATAGATGAAATGGAAGAACGAATAAGTAATCTTGAAGACACAGAAATAAAAAGAACCAAAACAGAAAAGGAAAGAGAAGTACGAAGGAAAAAGAACCAAGAAAGACTTCGGGAACTATCTGACTCCATGAGGAAAGGAAATATAAGAGTTATAGGAATACCAGAAGGAGAGGAGAGAGATGTAGGAACAGAGAAAATATTCAAAGAGATAATTGAAGAGAACTTCCCAAATGTGAAGAAGGAGCTGAAAATTGATATACAAGAAGCAAGAATAACACCAAACTTCCACGACGAAAGGAAAAATACAGCAAGACACATAATAGTAAAGCTCCCAAGAATCCAGGACAAGGAAAAAATAATGAAGCTGGCAAGAGGGAAGAAACAGATAACATTCAAAGGAAAACCAATCAGGCTGACATCAGACTTCTCCGAAGAAACACTACGGGCAAGGAGAGAGTGGAGGGACATAGTCAGCAGACTCCAAGAAAACAGATGCCAACCAAGAATACTCTATCCCGCAAAGCTCTCCTTCCTCTTTGAAGAAAGAATATGGACCTTCCCAGACAAACAGAAACTCCGGAATTTCATTGCAACTAAACCCCCACTCCAAAAAATACTACAAGGAGTCCTAAAGCCAGAACCTCAGAGCAACGAATAACAATGAAAGAAGGCCAAAAAAAAAAAAAAGTTATTAAAAGAATAAATAAATAAAATCAAAGGAAAGACAAACACAATGGCAAATACAGATGTTAACATATCAATATTAACTCTAAATGTAAATGGACTAAACTCTTCAATAAAAAGACACAGAGTTGCAGCCTGGATTAAGAAACAAAACCCAACCTTTTGCTGTCTCCAGGAAACACATTTAGCTACAAAAGATAAAAATAGGCTCAAAGTTAAAGGATGGAAAACAATCCTACAAGCAAATGGACCAAAAAAGAAAGCAGGAACAGCTATACTTATATCAGATAAAACAGATTTCAAACTCAAAAAGATAAAAAGAGACCCCAATGGTCACTACATTATGATCAAGGGGACAATACTTCAAGAAGAAATAACACTCATTAACATCTACTCACCAAACGAAGGAGCACCAAAATATATCAGACAACTGTTGTCCTCTCTGAAAACAGACATCAGAGAAAACACATACGTAGTGGGAGACTTCAACACACCACTATCAACAATGGATAGATCAACAAGACAAAAAATAAGTAAAGAAACCAAAGCTCTAAATGAGGACCTAGAGCAATTAGGCTTAACAGACATCTATAGAACACTAAACCCCAAAAAAATGGAGTACACATTTTTCTCAAGCGCACACGGATCATTCTCCAGGATCGATCACATACTGGGGCACAAGACAAACATCAACAGATACACCAAGATTGAAATCATATCAACCATCTTTTCTGACCAGGAAGGCATCAAACTAGAAATAAACCATAAAAAGAAGGCAAGGAACTTTCCTACCTCATGGAGATTAAAAACCACACTACTGGAAGACCATTGGACTAATGAGGAGATCAAAGAAGAAATTAAAAAATTTTTTGAATTGAACGACAAGGAGGACACCAATATCCTAAATGTATGGGATGCAGCAAAAGCAGTAATAAGAGGAAAATATATAGCAATAGAAGCTCACATCAAGAAACAAGAAAGAACGCAAAGAAACAACCTAATCTCGAAGCTCAAAGATCTAGAAAAAGAACAACAAAAAAACCCCAAAACCAGTAGAAGAAAAGAAATAATAAAAACCAAAGCAGAAATAAATGAAATTGAAACTAAAAAAACAATCCAAAAGATCAATGAAACCAAGAGCTGGTTCTTTGAAAAAATCAATAAAATAGACAAACCCCTAGCCAGGCTCACAAAGGAAAAAAGGGAGAAAGCACAAATAAACAGGATCATCAATGAAAGAGGAGAAATCACAACGGACACAGCAGAAATCAAAAGAATAATCAGTAACTACTATGAACAGTTATATGGAAACAAGTTTAACAATCTAGAGGAGATGGACAAATTCCTACAACTCTACAATCACCCAAAGCTAGATAAAGAAGAAATAGAACACCTAAACAGACCAATTACAATTAGCGAAATTGAAATGGTAATCAAAAACCTCCCCAAAAACAAAAGCCCAGGACCTGATGGATTTACAAATGAATTCTACCAAACATTCAGAGACGAATTAGTGCCTATCCTTCACAAACTCTTCCAAAAAATTGAGAAGGAAGGGACAATACCAAACACGTTCTATGAAGCCAACATTACACTAATACCAAAACCGAACAAGGACAACACAAAAAAGGAAAACTACAGGCCAATCTCCCTAATGAACACTGATGCAAAAATCCTCAATAAAATTTTAGCTATCAGAATCCAACAATGTATCCATAAGATAATTCACCACGACCAAGTTGGATTCATTCCAGGGGCACAAGGATGGTTTAACATCCGAAAATCAATCAACGTTATCCAACACATCAACAAAAAGAAATATAAAAACCATATGATAATATCAATAGATGCTGAGAAAGCTTTCGACAAAGTGCAACACCCATTCATGATAAAAGCCCTTGAAATTCTTGGGATACAAGGAACATACCTCAACATCATAAAGGCCATCTATGACAAGCCAACAGCCAGTATCATTCTCAATGGTGAAAAGCTGAAAGCAATTCCATTAAGATCTGGAACAAGACAAGGATGTCCACTCTCACCATTGCTTTTCAATATAATACTGGAAGTCCTAGCCAGGGCAATAAGACAAGAGAAAGACATCCAAGGAATCCAAATAGGAAAAGAAGAAGTCAAACTATCACTATTTGCAGACGATATGATATTATACATAGAGAACCCCAAAAACTCCACAGAAAAGCTAATTCAACTCATCAATCAGTTCAGTAAAGTGGCAGGATACAAAATCAACACGCAAAAGTCAGTAGCCTTCCTATACACAAACAATAAATCTGAAGAAGAAGAAATCAAAAAGACCATCCCTTTTGTTATTGAAACAAAAAAAACAAATATTTGGGAATAAATCTAACAAAAGAGGTAAAGGACCTATACAAAGAAAACTATAAAACACTGTTAAAAGAAATAGAAGAAGACACAAAGAAATGGAGAGACATCCCCTGCTCATGGATTGGAAGAATAAACATTATTAAAATGGCCATCCTTCCAAAAGCAATATACAGATTCAATGCTATTCCAATCAAAATTTCAATGTCATTCTTCAAAGAAATAGAACAATTATTGATGAAATTCATATGGAATCACAAAAAACCCCGAATAGCCAAAGCTCTCCTGAAAAAAAAAGAAGGGAATGGAGGCATCAGACTACCAGACTTCAAACTATACTACAAAGCCATAATCATCAAAACTGCATGGTATTGGAACAAGAACAGACATACAGACCAATGGAATCGAATAGAAAATCCAGAAATAAACCCACAGATTTATGGTCAACTAATCTTTGACAAAGGAGCAAAGAATATGCATTGGAGCAAAGAAAGTTTGTTCAATAAATGGTGCTGGGAAAACTGGGTCGCTACATGCAAAAGAATGAAGCTTGACCACCACCTCACACCATACACAAAAATCAACTCAAAATGGATTAAAGAACTAGACATAAGACCTGAAACCATAAAATATATAGAAGGAAATATAGGCGAAACACTACGTGATTTGCACATCAAAGACATCTTTACAGACACATCACCCAAAGCAGTGATAGTGAAGGCAAAGATAAACAGCTGGGACTACATCAAATTAAAGAGCTTTTGCACAGCAAAAGAGACAATAACAAAAACAAAGAGAAACCCCACCAACTGGGAGAACATTTTTGCACCCAACACTAATGATAAAGGACTGATCACAAAAATCTGCAAAGAGCTGATGAGACTCAGCAACAACAAAGAAAATAATCCAGTCAAAAAATGGGCAGAAGAGCTTAAAAGAAACTTCTCTGAAGAGGAAATGCAAATGGCCAACAGGCATATGAAAAAATGTTCAACATCACTTGTCATCAGGGAAATGCAAATCAAAACTACCATGAGATACCATCTTACACCAGTGAGAATGGCACATATTAAAAAAACTAGCAACAACAAATGTTGGCGAGGGTGTGGAGAAAAAGGAACTCTTCTGCACTGTTGGTGGGAGTGCAAACTGGTCCAACCACTGTGGAGAGCTGTGTGGAGATTTCTGGACCTACTAAACATAGAGCTTCCATATGATCCAGCAATTCCACTCCTAGGTATTTACCCAAAGGACACAGACACATCAATTCCAAAGAACACCTGCACCCCTATGTTTATAGCAGCACTGTTTATAATAGCTAAGCTTTGGAAACAACCCAAATGCCCAAAAATAGATGACTGGATCAAGAAGATGTGGTACATATATACCATGGAATATTACTCAGCATTCAAAAAAGATAAACACATGCAATTTGCAGCAACATGGATGGCGCTGGAAGGGATCATGCTCAGCGAAATAAGCCAAAAAGAAAAAGAAAAATACCGGATGGTCTCACTCATAGCAGGAATCTAGAAAACTTAAATAAGGGACCAGGAAAATGAATAACTATAAGAAAGTGAAAATCAAAATCAACAAAAAACTATGAACCAGAGACACTTTTAGGGGGGCGGGGGTGGGAGGGGAGGGATTGGGGTCAGAATGGGGGGGCTGCAATTGTATGGGGAATATAACAATAAAATTTATAAAAAAAAAAAAAAGAATAAATTCCTGAAAGCATGAATTAAAAATAATTATATGTCTACACATTGACACAGATCAGTCATATAGGTTTTTGCTCAGTGTCACAGTCACCGTTTCTCCAAAAAGTTCTCCACTACTTTCAGTATCTTATTTTCTCAACTGCTTGTTATTCAGACTTGTTTTTTATTCAGATCACTTGCCAGGACCCTGCGTTGCAACAGATTTATTCATTAAAGTATTTAATACAAAAAAAAAAAAACAAAAAACTGAGGTATGGGCCAGAGGTGTGGGATGGTGAGAAGATTCACCAGATTCAGAGTGGGGAGCAGAAAAGGCAGATCCACTGAAATACACTGCTGAGGGGAGCAGTGGGCGAGACAGGAGAGGTCTGCTGTGCCGTGTGAGTTATCTCCCTGGCCAGGGATCAAACTAATATTGCAATGGCTGGCAATCACTTGATAGCACTGTAATTAACCCTTGCACCACCAGGAGGTCCCTCTGCATTGACTTTAAATTACTTGCTACTATGCCCAACTTTTCCTTCCAGAGTTATCTTGAGACAATTGTGTTTGTGCAGCCTAGGTGCTTACTCCAAGCCTCACTGCTATCACTGGACAACTTCTCTCCAGTCCCTATCCTGTGCCTGAGGGAACAGATCCCACTCCTTTCCTAACAGCACAGTATTTTTGGACATGTGGTATGTCCAAACCACATCTACTCAAGTCACATATCCCACTGTAAATCTTCAAATGTCTAATCCTACCAATGAAAAGGTAGGATATTGCCCCACCTTAAATAATATTTCAATAATATATTACTGCTAAACAATATGCTACTAAATATGAATTTTTCTATGAAATGAAACATTGCAATGATTATTTTTTATTTTTTCAATAATAGTTTCAAGTGCTAGGACCTGGAAGGTATAATGGTATGTGTCAAGAGATACAATGAATTTTCATTTTGTATTTAAATTACTAGATCCTAGTCCAACACAAAAGTTTGAATGAATTAGCTAGTGAATTAATAGCTAGCACATATGTAAAATAGTCCCGATTTATGTTGTATAAAGAGGGCATATGCAGCTAGAACCCAGTTTAGACCTAAGTCAAATACTGAAAGAGCTGAAGTTGTCTTTGATGTCACCTCACCTCTTCTGTGGCACCTCTCTCTAGATACCCTACCACTATCATGTGCCACCCAGCTCTCCCCACAGAGTCTATAAAACTCTAGACCCTTCCTATTCCCCATCTTAGTCCTTATTACAATTTTGTGTCCAGGATCTCATTTTCTCATTCATATTCTCTATTTTTAACCAAAATAAAAAAGCTATGTTATTTTCTTTTTTTTTTAAGATTTGTTTATTTATTTATGCAAGAACCAGGGTACAGGCCAGATGCGTGAGAGGGTGACAGGATTCACCAGAGACAGAGCAAGGAACAGAACAGCAGACTGATGAAATACACTGCTGAGGGGAGCAGCAGGTGAGACGGGAGGGGTCTGCTGTGCCATGTGGGACCCTCGCCGGCCAGCTGGGATCGAACCAGTGCTGCAGAGGCTGTGGACAGCTTCACAGTGCTACGCTCAACCACCTGCGCCACCAGGGGAGGCCCAAAAAGCTATGTTATATTCTAAGTATAAGTGATATCTTCCCTCAAAGGTAAATTATCAGTTTGGCTCCCAAGACAGGAAGAAGAGGTCACTGGTCCAAACAAGGAGAGTCAAGGTAAAGGATTTCAGATGACCAGAGATTCAGCTTGGCATATTGCCAAAGGATATGGCAGGTACAGATGGCAACAATCCACTACCCAGGGATTCAGATGGCACCTAATTGACAGGAGAAAATAACCAGGCAGGTGGCTAACAGCTTAGGCCCAGCTATCTAAAGTTAGATCAAGCACAGGGACAGAAAACCAATAACAGTAAATATGAAATATAAGGAATTCATGGAATCTTAATAGTTCTACCTGAGGAGCCTAAATTACTGGACTATTTCCCTTTCCAACTTCATCAAAGTTTTGTTCAGATGTGGCTGATCATAAACTGAGAATGAAAGGGAAATGATACACTCAGAAGAAGAGAAACTGGACAGAGGTTCAAGGACAGATTAATAAGACCACTGACCAAGTGTCATGAACAAATTTTGATTATTCTCTTCCTTCAAGATTTCTCATATAGGGAGAATTATAATGATTGAGTCCATTCTAAATGCAATGCTGAAGGCCACTCCAGAGCAGGGAGAAAAAACTCACAGAGATTAACTCGACCTGGGAGCAGAAAATCAGACAAGAAATTAAGAACAGTCAAGAGAGGTTTTACAAAGGAGCTAACATTTGAACTTTATTTTGGTGCATAAATAGAATAGTATAGTATAAGAAGGCATTCCAAACAGGAACCACAGCATGAACAAAGGCAAGAAGGCTTGAAAACACACATATATGCTTGAGGAATTGTGGGTTATCTAGCATGACTAGCCCACAGGCAACCGTGCAGAAAATAGTAAAAACAAAGCTAGATACGTATCTCTATACATACACATGTGCATATATTATGTATACATAAACACATGTATACATAAACATATATAAACACACATGTATATGTGTATATATTGGTATACGTGTGTGTATAAATGTGCATATATATACCTACATGTGTATTTTGTCCCTGTGATTAAGCTGTATCAAACTGCAAATGTCTTTTACTATGACTCTTAGAGAATTGAACATGACCTTAAGGAAAATCATTCAAAGATTTTAATCAAGCAGAAAGGCAATAACCAGCTTTGTAAAATTGGTGATAAAAAGTCAGAGACTAGAAGAAGAGAATCACAGTGTATTGATGCTAGTCAGACTCATCAAAGTTCAGTTAGGATAATCCATGCAAGAGATGAGGGACTAGAGCAAGGCAGTGGTCACAGGGATGGAGACGTATAGGAGGCCACAGGAGTCTTTAAGGGGTAGAATCAACACAACTCATTGACCGATTTGACAAAGAATAAGAGATGTTCCTAACTTACGCAATTGAGGATGGATGACACAGGAATGCCATTAACAAAGACAAAGAAATAAAGGAAGATTTGGGGGGCAAGATATAAATTGGATTTAAATTTGAAAAAACAAAACCATGGAACCAGTGAGAGGCTGTGCTATAGTCAAGAATCAGTGTATCAGTAATATTTGAATACTTAGGAATGCACACAATAACCCCAAGAAAGTATCGAAGAGAAGGGAAGGATGGAAGAGACAAAACCTAGGGAAACTAAATTTGTGTAAACCTGAAAAGCTTGTCATGACTACAAAAGTAACTGTGCAGGTATTTCAGCCAAATGGATGTTACCCAACAGCGTGAGTCTTTTATTTGAAATAGGTAAGGGAGAGGAAGACAGATCCTGATTACGGGAGAAGTACTAAAAAGTTGCAAAGTTTTTCTGTCTTGAAATATACCTATGCTGATAGCCAGCTACTCTATTTAAGTCTTCTTGGAAGAATAAGGAAGTAAGAATGGTCTGTGGGGGGCCTCCCTGGTGGCGCAAGAGGTTAAGACGCGGCACTATATGAAGCTATCCACATCCACAGCAGCACGAGTTCAATCCCTGGCCGGGGAAGTGACCCACATGGCTCAGCAGACCTCTCCTGACTTGCCCACCGCTCCCCTCAGCAGTATATTTCAGTACATCTACCTGTTCTGCTCCCCACTCTGTCTCTGGTAAATCTCTCACCCCCCACACCTCTGGCCTGTACCCCAGTTCTTGTATGCATAAATAAATAAATCTTTTAAAAAAGAAAAAGAGTGGTCTGTGGGATCCTTTCCTGTCTTTGAATCTGGAGAGCTATAATGCTCTCCTCTCAGAAACATGTTTAATTGATAACTTATATGTTGTCTACAAAATAGAGGTCTTCCTACAGCCTGCTGCTAGGCTAGCAATTACACCACCACCATATAAAATGTATCTGAAGGGCCTCCCTGGTGGCACAAGGGTTAAGTCTCAGAGCCAGAGCTATCAAGTTACAGTCAGCCACTGCAGCAATGAGTTTGATCCCCAGGCAGGGAGCTGACCCACATGGCGCAGCACACCTCTTTTCTCTTGCCCACTGCTCCCCTCAACACTGTATTTCAGTAGGTCTGCCTGTTCTGCTCCCCACTCTGTCTCTGATGAATCCTCTCAACCGCCTTTCCCACTCACCTCTAGCCTGCACCCCAATTCTTCTGTGCATAAATTAATAAAATAAATCTTTAAAAAAATAAATGCAACTGAGTTCATGATAACCAAATCCACCGCTGAAGTGATGCAGTAAGCCCAAATGACAGCTTTTTGAAAACATTAATCCTATTGTGGCCAAAATACCCCATGCAAATTCTTTATATGCATCCTTATTTTCTGGTACCAAACAATTTAGATGTAATTTTTCAGGTCGTTCAGCAGCACATAATGAATGGCCTCTTCTATTATACTGCTCAGAAAAAGTCCAAGTTAATTAACCTAATTGTGGTAATTCTTTACCAAGTATATATGTAGCAAATCATTGTGTGGTATAGTTTGAGTATATACAATTTTATCTGTCAGTTATAGCTCAACAAAACTGGGGAAAAAACAAACATACAATTTATTACATGTTCAGAAACCTGTGTTCTTCTAACTGGGATAGCAAATGTATCTAAGAGAGCAGTGTGAGGATTATTTATTTGTGGAAGTTTTTTCACAAGCTTTCAATTACTATATTCATTAGTTGTTATTAGTAGTATAATACCTGTGGAGTTTAAGATATAGTAAATGATATATACAATTAGATGATAGTGATTTTTATCTCATCTTTACTATGATTCATAAAAATTAGTAAATAATTAAGACATTAACTCAAAGAAATATGTGACATTTTAACAGACAAATTTGTATTCTGATAAGCTAATTGGAAAATAGTCATAAAATTATTCAAAGCATATTCAATGTAGCACCTACATAAATATAAACAGAATCACTTGCCCTTTCTTTATGCATAATGAAATATAGTAAACTAGTCTGCCAACAAGAGGCTAAACGGATGTATTTCATCTAATCAATAACTTGAATGGTAAGACTATTGAACATCAGTGAATCAAAGAGATGTCAATTTCATTTTACATTCTTGGCAAGATACTATACGGACATTATTTTAGGGGGAAAAAATTGTTCCAAGATGATTAATCACAGCTATATAAATTGCAGAAAAACACTGTTGTTCCAGATACAAGGTTTAATAAAGAATCAGCTCCTCCTGAGGGAATACATTCTAGTTTCCACATTTCTCTGCAATAGTTTACACTTTGCTTGAGAAAAGCCTGGGGTGAAGAAAAAGATATGACTTAATGGTTGATCATTTTAGCAGCAAAACCCTTTAACTCAGAGGAGAATGTTAATGAAATTGGTTGAAGTAACCAAAGCAAATGCAGACTACCACATTTCACAGGAATATACAAGGTTGTGATGGGTAAAAAATATGTTGACAATGAATTCAACCCTGCATTTGATGGCATCAGGAAATGCAATTTCCTAAGAGACTATTTCTGTTCAAGAAATATGAATATCTACAGACAGGGACTATGTCTGAAAATACAGAAAGACAGAGACAAAGAAAGTCATGTAGATCTAATTCTACTGCTCAAAGTACTAAATGTCTTCAGGAATTTCCAGTTATTCTCTTCTATAGAGGTCCTGGAATGACAGTTTATGCTAAGTGGGATGGCCATTAACAAGAAAATGTGGGCCCAGGTCAAGAATCAATCCCAGGTATCTTCTTATATGATCACAAGGTAATTTTTAAAGCACAAATACCTGGATTTGGTGTTAGAACAACTGAGTTTATTTCCAATAGCTGAAAACCTATTACTATATATTTACCCCTAAACACTTAAAAGGAAACAGAAAACCATATTTCTCAAGGAAAGCAGACTTGGCTTGCCTCCACCATAGATCAAATTAAGCGGGGGCCATGAGGCAAATGAGCCCAGATTTGGGACAACAAATTCTGTTGATAGATTTGGCTCCATTAGACTTGGGTACAAACTACATCCAAATAATGGGATTTGGTTCCCTGTGAAAAAAAAATTATGGAGCTTAAATAAAAAGAAAAAAACCACCTTCTCATTACAATCAACTGCTAAAAGATTCTGCAAGGAAAATGCTCTCAAATGAATTAGTTGTATAACTGTTAGTTTCATTAAAATGATTTAATAGTTCTCCAAATGTCATGGCATTAGCATTTTACACAAAGCTATAAAACAGTAGCAAAAAAAAAAAAATCAACTGTCTTTAAAAAAGTCAGCACTTTTGGACGATGTTTATGAGACTACATGGTCACTTTGTGATATGAAATGGCAGCATCACTAAGATAAATATTTCATGGTGGCCAGTTATATTTGGGGCAGAAGGCCATTAAAGGAATGAAGCTGCCGAATTCATCTTTCCTTTGGCTGGGCTTCAACAACACACTGAGCACTGGCTACCTCATCTTAACAAGTCTCTGTGGAGAAGGACAGCTTTTTGGAATATTTCCTTAAGAAATTATTTAATTACATATTTTTAAAATGTTTAAGTTGTTCTTTTCAGGGCAAGCTAAAAACATACCAACTGGCAGGTGATAGTCATACTTTAAATGGCAAAACCTTAATAAATGATTTCCAGAAAGACAAAGGGCACACCTGCAGATGCTGACTATCTTGAAAATCCATCCCCAATCCACTTGTCTCTAAATAAACATAAGAAACTTTCCATTCTCAATAGAGTGTAAGTGATATTCATGTTTTTGTTTGCTGTTTTTTTCCAAAACTATCCCTTAAACAAAATTTTTATAAAAATAAGCAACATACTTAGGCAAAACAGTAATCTACAAAGTTGAAACTGCTAAGGATTAATTGTAACAAGTGCCTAGTGATATAGTTGGCACACAGAACCTTGAAATCTAACTGCAGAACTGATGCTGCCAGAAGAGAAAGGGGCAGGGGGGTGGGGTGAACAAAGTGGGGGGAGGTGTCTCAATGGACTGTGGGGGAATATTATTGGTGTTTTAGTGGTGAGCATAGTGTGATAACATATATTTGTAGAGGTGTGAACCTACACCCTTAAAACATATATAGTACTGTAAATCAATGTTACTTCAATAAACATCTTTTAAATTAATTTTAAAAAGGGATTAAATTGTCATAAATTTTAGTTTAAATGGATGAGTTAAATGGCTAATAGACTGTTTTTTTATGTTAGATATACCTATTTATTTTCTTTTTCTTTTTTTTTTCATTTTTGCACAATGTATGCATTATCATTTTGGTTATATTCCCCATACAATTGCATCCCCCCCCTATTTTGACCCTATTCCTTTCTATCCCCTTCCCTCTCCTCCCCACCCCCCACCCCGTGGTGTGTCTCTGGTTTATAGTTGCTTGTTGATTTTGACTTTTACTTTGTATTAGTCTTTGTCCTGGTCCCTTATTTAGGTTTTCTAAATTCCTGCTATGAGTGAGACCATCCGGTATTTTTCTTTTTCTTTCTGACTTATTTCGCTGAGCATGATCCCTTGGTTAATAGACTGTTAATAGTCCTACAGGAGCTGAAACCACCTAAGAGAATGGTTAGCAAAAGCAAATGGCTCACAGATAAGTCTTTTCTGTATTATTGGCCTTATTCACACATCACCTACGCTATTCTCTGACTCACATATTCAGTAATGTGATGCAAAGGAGACAATATAATATGGTGAGAGAACAATGAATTTGGACTATTAACATCTGGGTTAAAATTCTGACTTGATGTGGGAAAATTACTTAGTTCATCTCTAAAACTAGGAGCCTGGACTGGATGAGGTCCAAGATTGTGGACTGGCTGGTGTAGGCAAGGACAGTACCTTGTCACCATGTGATGGAGCAACTGTCAAGAGAAGTCAGAAGATAGAGGAAAGCTTCAGTGTGGTCTCCCATATCTATTTAATTGAATCGATGTGGAAGTCTTGTTACAATAGAATGGACACGGACTTTTGTGGCCCCCATATTATCTCACTCCAATAATAAGCTAATTTCATATAGTCTTAAATTTCTAAATGGTGTATGAGCCTTATCACTTTTAAAATTCTATATTCTGTAACTATAAGAAAGTGAAAATCAAAATCAACAAAAAACTATGAACCAGAGACACTTTTAGGGGGGCGGGGGCGGGAGGGGAGGGATTGGGGTCAGAATGGGGGGCTGCAATTGTATGGGGAATATAACAATAAAATTTATAAAAAAAAAAAAACCATAGTAGAAGAAAGGATATTATAAAAACTCAAGCAGAAATAATGAAATAGAAAAAAGACAATCCAAAAGATCAATGAAACCAGAAAAAAAGTTCTTTGAAGCAATAAAAAAATAGACAAACTTCTAGCGAGACTCACAAAGATAAAAAAGGATCAACTGGATCATATATGAAAGAGGAGAAATTATGATACAGCAGAAATCCAGAGAAAATCAGAGATTACTATAAACATTTTAATGCAAACAAGTTCAAAATCTAGAGTGCCATCCTGGATGCTATTTTGTTTAGGACTTCTGAATTCTGGACACTATTTGGACTGAGATAATCAGTCACTTGTGGCCAGAGTGACTGTTTCAGTCTTTTTGTCAAATAAATCCATGATTGCTGTTCCCTGAATCTGAGTGCTCTTGGGATTGGGCACACAGGTGAAGAACTCAAATAGTCATTAATAAACTATTTCGGCAATGTCCTTGGCCAGCTGTAGTGCCCCATATTGCCCAGCAACAATTTTCATAATAAACCTGTCCTTTTAAAATGTTAAAAAAAAAAAATTTATAAAAAAAATAAAAAAATAAAAATAAATGGAGAAAAATGTAAAAAAATAAAACATGAGATCAAAAAAAAAATAAAATAAAATTCTATATTCTGATTATAATTATTAACTCCCACCAATATCTCTGCTCCTGTATTATTAAAATCTCCTCAACTTTAAAGGCAGGTGAACTGAAGCAGGAAATTAAGAGGTAGTGATCAGTGTCAAAACCTGGAGGAGTATTCATGAGATTGTGTACTGACTACAGGCCCTGTACCTGTAGTTCAAATATTACCAAATGCTTTGATCAGAAGTTCCATAATATTGAATGTACTATTATATGATGACATACAAGCATTATATGAGTACAAATGTACTATTATATGAGTACATCTACATCAAAAATACAAGTACTGAGTACAAATGTTGTAGATGTCTAAATGTCTGATGTAGCCTTTGGGATTTAGAAAATAGAAGATAACAATCTCTGACCTGAAAAAGTCTGTATAGCACTTTATAGTCTGTATAGCACTATTTACAATAGTTAGAATATTAGAAGCAACTTAAATGCCCATCAGTAGATTAGATCATGAAGATGTGGTATGTCTACAAAATGGAATACTATTTAATTATAAGGAAAGATGAAATGTTGCTATTTATAGCAAAATGGAGTCTGAAGGAATTGGGTGACATGAAGCAAGTCTGAATGCCAACAAAGACAAACACTGGACATTTACATAGCAAACAATTCGACAAAGTAAAGTATTTATAAAAAACGAGCAATCATTAATAAACAAAGTGAGGTTTCTGAGGTTAAGAGGGAGGAGGCAAGGATAAAAGGTCCAAGGGAATATAAAGGGTGGAAGGGGGTGGGAACTCTGATTAGAGAAGAGAAAAATGAAATTATCAGCAAAGCATGTACAATATCCTCAAAGCTTGGTTTAAGAATCACTCAGAAAATTTGTTAAAGATACAGATTCCTGAGCTCCACACCTACTTTCACGGATTCTAAGACATTACATCTGGGGTGGGTTTAGTAATCTGCATTTTTAGCAGTACCCACTAATACACGTAGTTAGAACACACAGTTGGAAACTCCAGTGGACAAGACTTCAGCTCAGGAGTTTAACAGTCTGGGTTTGACTCCCAGCTTGACCACTGCCCAGAATGTGTCCCTGATTAAGTCACTAGTTCACTGGACTTCAGTGTTCTCATTTATAAAATGAAAATAATAACAGTAATTCCATGTTAGGTAGTTTTAACATTGATACCCAGTAAGCTCTTAGTAAAAGTTGTTGTTCTACTAGAAAACTTAAATAAGGGACCAGGAAAATGAATAACTATAAGAAAGTGAAAATCAAAATCAACAAAAAACTATGAACCAGAGACACACTATGGGGGGGTGGGGGAGGGGAGGGGAGGGATTGGGGTCAAAATAAGGGGGTTGCAATTGTATGGGGAATATAAAAATAAAATTTATTTTTAAAAAAAAAGTTGTTGTTCTTGTTTTTGCTATAATTAATTAATATTATTTAAACACAAGAAACTGACCAAATGCTAACTGGTCTGACATTATTCCTAGAATGAATAAAAAGAGTTTGGATAAAGGTAGAGAAAGCTTTAAGGAGAAAGAAAACATTTGGCTAAACCTTAAAATAAAAAGATCAGTATTATCAGAAAGAAGAAATTCTGGGAGGAAATACACTAAGGAAATCACCAAGGAAGATGAGAATGAGCAGTGTGGGACCTGGTGGAGGGAACAGCCCCTAAAGGAGAGCAGGGTTGGGAGTAGTGGGACATGCACAGTCAGGAGATGGAGGCGCAGCAAACTGGACGACCCTAGCAGTATTTGAAACACCTGCTTTAAAAGGCTACTACATTAGAGGTAGGTCCCATGTTAAGAAACAGGATCTACAGAGGCCAATTTATAGTAACTCTTCTTTATACAAAAATAACCCCTTTATTTACAAAATAATTTATCACACAGAACCTTAATTCATTGCTGCGTTAACTGGCTGAAGAAACATTTCAATTTATTAGAGATAAATAATTCAATCTTTCAATAAAGCTTTTCTGAAATGAAGGGATTATCTTATTTACTTCAGGAACCTCGGGCATGAGGCCAGGAACTTGCTAGTAGCTCTAAACAAATGGTTGCTAGACCGACCGAAGAGTTACAGATATATATCATTATTACAGGAAATGGATGTCCATGAAAAAAAAGTTTTTTTCCTTTGAGAGAACCCAGATCCATTTATTGTTCATACTCCCAGGCAAAGCCACTGTTTTGCAAGATGCAACCAAATTCATTGCTTTTGTTTATACTGAGTGTCCATAACTATGAAAGCAGCCATAAATTAAATTAAATATTGTTCACGTCAATAGTCAAGCTGGATAATTCAATTGAAAATATACTGAACTCTCATTTGACTTTATAGGTATCTGAGTAACTTCATTAAATTCATAATTTAGTGGATGATAAGAACAGCACAGTGTATTGGGAAACTAAAAGCCTGTCTTATTTCTCTTCTCAGGCCTGTGTGTACATGGATCCTCAGAGAGTCACTAAAAGTTGCAACTTAATCCCCCAGGAAACATGCATATCAAACATCTCTATGCCCCCAGAACGGAAGTATCCCCAATTGTGTCTCAGAGCCCATGAACTTCTCTGACTGTGGATATTTCAACTTCTCTTTCTTTATCTTGGGAAAATAACATTGAAGGATCCCATATATGGGATCATTTACTTTTTCTTTGACTCCTCAAGTAAAGTCCTGAAAACTAAGTGGTGATTAAAAAGGTAGTGAAACAAATGGGTCAGAAGTTCGTGGGGATATCCACACTTCACTTTCATAGAGATTACCCATGTCCTGTACACGGGGCAGTTGTGCTGATCACCTATAAGGACTAAGTGTAGATCATGAACTGTGTCACTGAGGAATCACTGCCAAGGCAAGGGTAAATGTCTGTATTAATTATTAAGATAACCATTACATAGACTTGCCTTAAAAGAACCACAGCAGGAAAAATAGGAAATTATCTAAAATGATACTTTTCTATAACTATGACCACAAAGTCATGACAACAAGGAAAACACTGCACTGATATAATCTGTAATCTTGGATGAGCTAGAAAACGTGTCTTTACTCCTACTGCCATCCACTTACTGTTTTTGTGACCCTGGGAATAAAATGACTAACTTAAGCTTCACGTCACTAATTTGACTCCAGTTAAAGCCCCGAGGAGAGCTATCAGCATGTCTCGTCCAACTGCCTCCGAGGTAACAACAGAGAAATAGTTGGCCTATTAAAAACAATGGACGCATTCACTCTGTACCTTCCTGATGGGTCCCCGTGCTTCTGTGTACAACTGCCCGGCTCTTTCAGCCCCTTGACTACTTTCAATAGGTGTGTTTACAACCAATTCAAACCAATATTGGGGAAACAATAAAGTCCATTGAAATAGAAGCAATTTTTATGGTCACACCTGCTAACGTCTATCTTTATGCATATGTGTAACTAATAGTGTTTGGTATCAGTAACTCAAAGTCCCAGCAACACAGAATTTAGTGGTAAGAGCTCTGGTTACTGTCTTGGAGTGAGCCAATCTGGGTTTACATTTCAGCTGATACACCAGATAGTTGTGTGACCCTCAGCACATCATTCAATCTTTCTGAGTCTCTAACTATAAACAAAGAAAATAAAACTTAACTCATGAAGACACTGACGTGAGTCTATACACAACATATACTCAACTAGTGTTAGTTCATTTACAAACATTGCTCAAAAATATGTTAAAATAACTACAACTTTGATGGCACAGGAGTTAAAGAATCGAAATAAAAAATAGACAATGATAGGTTCAAAATCACTGGGTTTAGTTTTATATAAATTCATTTTCTCCATAAATTCCAATTCATGGAGAAGTTATTGACTCCCACAAAAATATTCCCCAATAGGGAAAAACTGCATTTATATGAGGTAGCTAAAATAACCAAACTCCATGGAATACTACTCAGTCATTTAAAAAAAAAGATGAAAACTTGCCATTTTCAACAACATGGATGGACTGTAAGGAGATTATGCTAAGTGAAGTAAATTAGGAGAAAGACAAGTACCGTGTGATTGCACGCATTTGTGGAATATCAAGAAAATAGCAAAGGAACAAGCTAATCTAAAACAAAAACAAACCCTTAGACTCTGACAACAGAATCATGGTTACCAGGGGTAAGGCGGGGGAGGGACAAGAGGGGACTAATTGGTTGGTGGTAGATGGTGGCACAACATTTGGTAGTGGGTGTGTTGTGATATATATATAATTGCTGGGGTGAGAAACTGTGGGCCTGAAACCTACACATCAGTATAAATTAATGTTACCTCAATAAAATAATTAATTAAAATAATCAAACCCATAGAAGTAGAATGGTGTTGCAGAGGCTGAGGGGGGTGGGAAAATGGGCAATTTTTCAATGGGTATAGTTTAGTTATGCAAGATGAATATGCCCTAGAGATCTGTTATACAACATAGTCCCTACTGTTTACAATGGAGCATTGTGCACCTAAAACATTTGTTAATAGGTCAGATAACATGTTCAGTGTTAATAGGGAAAAATATGTGACATCTTCACACAAGAACAATGAGGCATTTCACACTATTACGCAGAGGGAACTAGATGGAAGGCAGAGTCGATCATTCCCCCGACTTGTCTCATGTTGGACATATTTACCTAAGTGGAAGAGAGCTCAGTAGACCCCACTGAGAAGGACAAATAATTGAGGGAGGTGACAATGATCTGTGGGGGCACCGAGCATCACATTTACTTCCCTCCTGAGCATAAAGGAAAACCTGAATGTTAGAAGCCTTATCAAGCAAGGACTCCCGTAACCACTGCTCTACTTTCCATCTCTTCTAGGTACCTCAGTATGGACTCATACTGTTACAGGGTGGGGAGAGGGGTACCCCAGGCCCTGCAAACCTGCCTGCTCTAAATAGGAACCACCATCCACTGCATCAACACAAAACATTTGAGGCTTTAATGAAAAGGAACTTTAATACAATTAGTAAACAATACAGGAAAGGCAAAGAATCTAGTTTCTAAATCAAGCACCCAACGTTACCCTACCCGTGCCCTCGTGGGTAAAAGTCCACCCAAATGGGATTGGCCCAGAGCAAGGCCCCAAAACCTGCCCCAAGTCTAAAGCATCCTCCAGTGGGGACCCACAGAAAAGAATCAGAAACAACCAGACAAGTCTGGAGGAAAAGAGCAAAATCAAAATCAAGACAAAACCACCATTGTCACCTCCCCACGGGACTACCCCTCATCTGTGTCACCCAGTCCACGACCAAAAGGCAAGCGCAGTCTCTTCACGTGTCTCTCGGCTCCATGTGCCTCCTCCAGGTCTCCTTCTGGCTCCATCCTGCTTCCTTCCTTCCTCGTCTCCTCTGCAGCTTCTACTCTCTTGCTCAGCTCTACCCTCCTTTTGGGTGGGGCAGAAAACCTGGAACCTCCCCCCTTCCTGGGGACCATGCTGTTAGAATACCACATGTCCTTCGAAATCTGACTTATTTCACTTAGCATAATGCTTCCAGGCTCATCTATGTTACAGAATGTACCAGAGTTTCTTTCCTTCTTAAGGTTAATATTCTGATATATACATACCATTTTTTATCCATTCATACATTGATGGAAGTAGGATTTTTTTTTAATGTAGCACTTTTTTCTTACATCATTAATTTCTGGACAATATGTGGTTTCTCCCCTCAGGTATGGTCACCATAGATCTCCTACCACCAAAGCACCCATAATCCATCACCATATTCCCTTCCCCCCACTGTTTCCTCCCTTCCCGACTCCTTTGCCTCCCCCTCCCCTACTGGAAACCTTGTATCTATGGTCAGTTTTCATGGTTTATCTTTGTCTAACCCTTTGCTTTTTCTAGAGTCCACATATAAGTGATACCATCTGATATTTTTTTCCTTCTGACTTAACTTCATTTAGGATCAACCCTTCCACAATCGGAATGGCATGAGTTTATCTTTTTTGATCACTGAGTAATATTCCAGTGTGTGTGTGTATCACATCTTCTTGATCCTTTCATCTGTTTGGGAGCACTGGGGTTGTTTCCATGGCTTGGCCTTTGTAAATAGTGCTGCAATAAAAACAGAGTTGCAGGTTTCCTTTTGAATTAGTGTTTTGTGTCCTTTGACTACATTCCTAGGAGTGGAATAGCAGGGTCATAAAGCAGATCCATTTCTAGAGTTTTGAGGAATCTCCACAGTCCCCTAACTTTGCTCTTTTATCTTTCAAATCAAACAAGCCAAAAGGTGCAAGACAGTAGTTCCCAGTATTGCCTACACATTGGAATCACTAGATCAGCTCTCCAAAAGCACGGCCTCCCAGGCTCACCCCATATCAATTACAGCAGAATCTGTAGGGGTGCAGCCTGGACTGAGAGCCTCTGTGTAAAGTCACAATTAGTAAGGGACCATAAACTTGCATGTGTCTGCATCAGATAGAAAAAGACTCCCACCTCTGCTTGTAGCCTGTCTTAGGACCGTCATTCCAGGGAGTAAAAGGCCTGAGGGAATCTACAGAAAATGAAAGTGCTCACAGATGATTCATGAGCATCAAGATGAAAAAGAAAGCAAGGCAGGCAACTCCAAGAACACCACCTCAGTCAAGATTCAAATCAGTGATTCCAGGCTAACATGGAAATTAGCTAAATCCTCCACTGGTTTCATTTCTTCCATTCAGTTTTTTATTTCTGATGCTTTTGACTTTTGCTTTCTCTAGAGGTGATCCCTGTGGATTGTGCCAAACAAGTTTATTCTGATTGATTCACTGCTATTAAGATACTTTCTACGATTACCAAGTCTCAATGGAAATATTCAGAGAGCTCCCAATCTGTTCAGAGATGGCAAACCAATAAAATGTTGGAATACATTATCTGCAGGTTGCTATAACATTACAATTAAAATACAGTCTTCCCACAAGGGGTGATAAGAATGGAAGCCCTGAACAGCCCAGGGTATTACTGAACTTGATCTCAGTCAGGTGCCAACACTGGCTAACCTGAGCATTTTTTTTTTTCACTTCTCAAAGTAATGTTCAGTCTTGCTCATTTAAAGGGTGAAATATAAGTAACAGGCCCTAGTCTGAGTTCTGTGCTGTCCTTGAGCAGGTGGAAAGGAAAGGGAACAATCAATTGTCAGATACTGTATGAACCTCCCACTTGAAAAGAGTAGCTGCTATGAGAAGCTCTGACCAAACCTAGACCACCTACATGGTATGGTTTTCCCTTGAGGTGACACCAGATGAGGTATCTGTACTGAGTTGAATGGTGTCTGTGGTTCAGCATCAGCACTATGAAGCTGTCCACAGCCACTGCAGCACGAGTTCGATCCCCGGCCAGGGAGGTGACCCACATGGCACAGCAGACCTCTCCTGTCTCCCCGCGGCTCCCCTCAGCGGTGTATTTCAGTCAACCTGCCTGTTCTGTTCCCCACTCTGTCTCTGATAAATCCTCTCACCCCCCAAACCTCTGTCCTGTACCCCAGTCCTTGTATGCATGAATAAATAAATCTTTAAAAAAATATGTTGAAATCCGAACCCCCAGTGATTGTGAATGCAACCTTATTTGGGAATTTGCAGATGATGAAATTAATATGAGTTCATTATGGTGGGCATTTAATTCAATATAACTGGTGTCCTTATCAAAAGAGGAAATGTAGACACAGAGACAGGCATTTACAGAAGGAAGATGACGTGAAGACACAAAGAGAACACCATCTACAGCAAAGGAATGACTGAGGCTCCCAAAGCTTAAGAGCAGTACAGAACAGATTCTCCCTCACAGCCCTCAGAACAGCCAACCCCAGGGAGGCCTTGATCTCTTACTCCCAGTCTCCAGAACTGTGAGACAATAAACTTCTGTTGTTAAAACCACCAAGTCTGTTGTACTTTGTTATAATAGACCCAGGAAACTAATATGGCATCTAAAGAAAGTACTCATTTAAAACATGGTGGACCTCTCAAAACCAGACCACAGAACTAGGCCTCCCTGGTGTTGTAAGGGGTTAGCACTGCACTATGAAGCTATCCGAAGCCCCTGCAGCAGGACTTCAATCCCCGGCCCACCAGGCAGCAACCCACATGGTGAAGCAGACCTCTCCTGCCTCACCCGCTACTCCCCTCAGCAGTGTATTTTGGTTAGTCTGCCTGTTCTGTTCCCCACTCTGTCTCTGGTGAATCCTCTCACCCCCACCCCCTCATCTCGGGCCTGTGCCCCAGCTCTTCTATGCATAAATAAATAAATCTTTAAAAAAAAAAAAGAGTAGGCCAGGTTTGATGCTAAGGCAGGGAGGCTCTGTGCAGATCTGACTGGAGAAATTTAAAGAGGTGGCAGAAACAGAACCAGGAACAATCTCAAATCCAAAGAGATTAGGTTCATTTCATGAACACAGATTTAGCACCCACTACAGGCCAGGATGTGGCAGGTGCTGAGGATATAAAGTAAACTCTGCCCGCCACGGGAGTTATATGTCAGTATGTGTCCATGCCGTTGTCCAGAAAAGGCGTTAGGAGAGTAGCAAGCTGCTTTGCTCCAGCAGCAAAGGGCTGAGAGATGCTCCCAGAGCAATCTGGGGATATGGAAACTAGGCTATCTAAGGTCAATCATGAAGGATGAGAAATTGGCAGGATGGAGCCAAAGATGTTTATATTTTCATAAAGAATCTGGAGGTGGGGGCTCTGTTGATACTGTGGAGAGGATACCTAACAGGATGTGAGTTTTTTTTTTTTTTTGAAAAAATGAAGGAGGCGTAACCTTCACGCATGCACACTCAACCACCACAAGTTTGGCACCTCCACAGCTGTAGAGCACCCACAGAAATAACAAGCAGAAGTAGTAGCCACATTCCAGAGCAGAGGGAACTGGGACTAATGGGAGTAACTGACCCTAGTTCTTGGGGACATGACAGCAGAAGAGAAATAATACAGCACATCCCAAATGGAAATCATCTGTATTTGTTCATGATCCATGTGAAACACCCACACCACTGCCACCTTCAAGAACTACCAGGAAAACATACAAGACTGTGCATGGACTCCTGACAGCAAGTGGGAGCAGAGCCAGAGAAACCGGAGTAAAAATAAAATCATTAAGATCTCATAGGGTTGCCCTAAGAAATGAAACAAAGAAAGACTGAATAAAATAATTGTACAAGGCAACTGGGATATACCGCCTCCACCCTATCTTATGAATATTTGGTCCACTATGCATTTGCATTTACTTTATCATCTTGCACTAATTTGTCATCATTATCACTTACCAATATTCACTCTTAAAAGCAATCTATTTTGGGAAAGACGGCTCCATGCCATAAATGAGGCTGATTTAATGACTCCGAGAGCAGCAATCTAATGGGGATCACGGAGGCTGTGAGTGTGAGCAGAAACTGGCAAACACAGACCCACGGCCCTTGTGCTGCAGCGCTCTGCTAATTAGGTCTAAGGGAGGAACTGGAGGTATTCTCCCTCTGTTCTCTTAATGATATTAATGCCTTCATGAGGTTAATGAAACCCTTAACAGGAGCCAACTGTGAATGGCTTCGTGTATAATATAAAACTTACCTATCCTGAGTCTTATGCAAATAGTAGGACTTATTATTCTTAGTTTTGTTTCTTCTTGAGTATAATATGGGCGCTAGGGAGTCTTTCTTTTTTCCTTTTTTTGGGACCAGAATCAGACACCACAAAGGACCTGAACTGACTCAAATTCCAAGATTGCTAGGTAGACACCAGCTAGGGGTGATTAAGGAGATAGCGCTGGTTTGGTCTTATCCTTTATGGTCTCTACTGCCCCCTGCTGGTCTAGAGACAGAGCGAGAGGCGCATAGCCACAGCACCCCCTTGAGAGAGAAAAGCACCAGAATAAAAGTCTGAACAGCTATTACGCATTATCATTTACTATGTGCCTTCTAATTTAATACTGACAACATTCCCATGAGGTAGGTCTTGTTACTTCCATTTCAAAGAAGAGAATCCCAGGTTCAAGTAGTAAGCCAGGTTAACTAAGGAAATAGGGCTTCTGAGTGGCAGATCCAGAACAAGGTATAAATGTGTCTTACTCGTTACACCCCCACTGATAGACGTGGTATAATGAAGAGTACATGTACTTTAAAACCAGATAGACATGGGTCGTGATTTCAGTTCCCCAAATTGAGAGCTTTATCACCTTGATTAAGTTATTAAATCTATTTAAATTCTCAAAGCTTTAGCTATAGAATGTGAGCCATCATAGTAATGTCGTGAGGGTTAATAATAAAGTAGGTAAAATACAGGGGCTGGAATACAGTGGCTGACCAATATAGTGGGTGCTATTTGGAGCCAGAGGCAGCAGCTGGTAAAAGATCTATCACACTGAGCATGATCCCTTCCAGCTCCATCCATGTTGCTGCAAATTGCATGAGTTTATCTTTTTTGAATGCTGAGTAATACTCCATTGGATATATGTACCACATCTTCTTGATCCAGTCATCTATTTTTGGGCATTTGGGTTGTTTTCCATAGCTTACCTATTGTAAATAGTGCTGCCATAAACATAGGCGTGCAATGAAATAAGCCAGAAAGAAAAAGAAAAATACCGGATGGTCTCACTCAAAAGCAGGAATTTAGAAAACCTAAATAAGGGACCATGAAAAAGACTAATTATAATAAATCAAAAATCAAAATCAACAAGCAACTATAAACCAGAGACACACTAATGGAGAGAGGGGGAGAAGGGAATAGGATCAAAACAAGGGTGATGGGAATTGTAAGGGGACTATAACCAAGATGAAAATGCATACATTGTGCAAAAATGAAAAATGATGTTAAAAATATATATAATTAAAAAAATTTTAAAAAAAGATCTATCTCCCTAGGGCTCAACAGTTGCTTCATTCAAAACACTCGAATCCTCTAATAATGATATACACATCTGAATAATTCCTTACCCTAACAAACCAAATTTAATCTTCACAAACGTGTACCTATATAATTGTGGTATAAAATACCACAATTAACGAGGAAACACAATATGCCCCAGCATATACTAAACACATAAAATACATAGCTGAATTTCATCTTTATAACAACCCGTTAGGCTGGTATTATATTCTGTATTGTCAGAAAGTTTAAGAAACTTTTCCAGAATTACACTATACTGGGTAGCAAAGCTAAGACCGGAACACCAGCCTGACTGATAACAAAACTCATTTCTCTCAACCACCAGGCTATTTTTCTAAAATAGGCAGATCAAGTATTACATGTTTGCTCTACACATGAGGATATTCTGACTTATATAAGGCTAAGCAACTAGTTCAAACACTCACAGGATCTATTTGGCAAAATTAGGACTGAGTAGTGACAGGGGGAGGGACAACCACAACCCCGAGTTCCTTACAGAGTATCTTCCACTTATAAATACAGGTAAAGCTTATAAATCCATTAATTTACATGTTTTATTTCCCCTTAAGTTTCTTTTCAAAGCTTTGATTCTAAATTCCAAATCTAACGTAGATGAAGTTAAAGTCCTAAGACTGTAATAATTTTTTACTAAGATAAATAGAAAGCAATATTGGCCAAGAAGGTTCCAGGCATGCTAGGTTTTCAATGTGACAGCAGGAGAAGAACTTTGTGCAACTAATCATTGTCCAAAAGCATTAACATCCAAAGATAAATTAATAAAAAAGGGAAAACCCAATTATTCATTGAAAGTGGAATGAGGTAAGGAAAAAAATATTATCTCTTGCAAATCTGGCCCAGTACTTTCACTATAAATTAAAATCTATGATAAATCACAAATAAATCGGATGGACATCTGCAGAAGAAATTAAATTATCAAAGAAAACTACACATTTGGGGAATTTCATGAATATGAACACAGAAACCACTAAGCAGGCCTGCTGTCCTTGCAGATTTTCTAATGAATTCATTTATTTTATATCCTTTTTTTAAATATACCTTTTAAAAAAACTAATGCCTTCCACTTATTAGCTCCGCTGGAATATTAAAGATTTTCTAAGTACTGGACTGTAAGAACACATATCTTTATACCCTTTTGTCTAGGTGAATAAATTCCTTTCTTCTGGAACATAAAGCTAGGAATGGTGTTTTTATTTTCAGAAATATTTAAGGGGTAAAACCAACCCAGGCAGCGTGGAGAAGGAAATCAATAAATTAGGTACCAGAGCTAAGATTTCATTGTACAGTGACTGTGATCTGGGAGAGAAGAGTGGCAGGGATCCACTGACCCCCTACATGGTCTCAAACTAAAATATCACTGGAGTTGAGACTGAATTCCATAATAGGACACTCCAAGCACACCTGAAAAGATCTTCTGCCTCCGCACACTGAAGTCAAACCCTGGAAGCCAGGGATATCTTTCTATAGCACCTTCCTGACCTGTACTTTATAAAATGGAGTTAGTACTGTTTTCTAATTGCAGAGCATTATATAAATGTTAATGGGTATTACCAACATCTGAAATAAATGCAGTAGAACTTAAGATGGAAATGTGCCTTATAAAGTTTAAGGTGAACTATGAAGAAGATTAAACTTGTATTCAGAAGATCTGAACAAGTTCTTTCCCTATCCCCAGTAGGATGAGTTGGTGTGGATCAAGTGTTCACAATGCTAGCTGAATACTGGAATCCCTGAGAAGCTTCAAGTGCTGATAACCCAGCATACAAGAACTGGGGTACAGGATCATTAAACCCAGCATCACACCAAGATATTTTCATTTCACTGGGGCAAAGGGAGGAAGAAAGGAGCAGTTAAGGTAATTGTTAAAACGTTAGAACCTTAAATACTATTCTCACTCTGAAATTCTATCAAACTGTGTCAAAGGAGGTTCCTACCATTCAAAGTGAAGGGTGGTAAAAGCTGTTTCCTCTGCATCTTCAGACCCCAAAACCTGGAACAAGGTTTGAAAAGCACCTCCAGTCTATAACACTCTTCTTTTTAAATCAGTTTTTAAGCTTGAGTGTATTAAATTCTCCCTGAAAAAGCAGAAGACAATTTCAAACTTCTATTTCAGAATTTCACACTATCAAATCATTTAGATGTGAAATACCAGCACCTCCCAAATAAATGGAAAACCAATATAAAATGATAAGAAAACCTATTCACAGCTAACAAAGGATTGTTCTTATCAGTAGATAAGTGTGTGTGTGTGCATGTGCGTGTGCATGTGTGTATATATAAAACCATAGTCTAATGCATAGTGGAATATTTTCCAAAATACTCTAGCATGGTAGGTGAGCAGACTCTTCACTCATTTTTTTGTCTCTCTTCCCTTAGCCTGAACCTGACAATGTTCGTTTCTCTGCATGCTTGTGTTTGTTTTTAAAGCTAACATTTATTGAGCACGTCCTATGAGCCAGGCATTTTGCCAAGGACTTTACAAATAAATTAGTATTTATCCCTATTTTATTAATGAGGAAACTGCAGAGTAGAAAAATAACTCCTTCAGAGCTAGGAAGAAGTGCTAGAATTTGAATCCAAGTTCATGTCTCGTAAATCCACGGGCTTCCCCATTCCCCTACCAATATTCCTTCCCACTCTCTTTAGATCTTGTCTCCCACCCACACCCCCAAACTCCGTCCCCTGCCCACGAAGCAGGATTCCATTTTGAGCCACGCACCCCACCCCATCTCCATCCCCCAGATCACCAAATCCTACTCTGGGGGGACCCATCAGACTGCTGGCAGTAGGCCGCCCTCTGCTGTTTAGCCTGCTGTTTAAGAACAGAGGGCCTCCTTATACCAAGGAACCTCACCCTGAGATGAATCTGTCCCTCTTAAACCAATAAACTGTATCCCGTAATCATAACAACACTCCTGTTCTTTAGATCAATCCAGAAAAGAGGGAGGGGCTGTGGGGAAGCAAGAGACATCGACCTGTTCTCACGATTATGTCCACATTCAAGCTACAGGATCATTAATGAGATTCTGAAATTAGTGTCTATCCCTCCAGCTAGATGTTATTTTTCTGTATTCGCATCGTTCACATTGAACTGACACTTTAACCTTTATAGCTATTGTCCTCTTTAAAATGGGTGATTGTGCGAAAAAACGTCTCCTGTCTCGACTGAACTTGCTGAACTTGCTGCTAAGAGCACAGGCCAGGATGCTTGCTTTCTTTCCCCAGAAATTATAAAACATTTAGGGGACCCCTGGGGCAAGCTGATCATAAAATATTCAGCAACATCTGTGCCATATTATTTACGGACAGACTAGACACAGAAAATATGGCGCCTGGATCGCAGGCTGCCCTGCATCACGTGGGCCATTCGCTTGAGGCTGGCAGGCGCTGTTTCCAGGCGCTGCCTCCACTCACCTCTTTCTCACGCAGTCTCTCCCCCGGGCACCTCACAGGCAGGGGGCTGCCAGTACAAGCTTACCAATAGGTTTATACTCAGAGTGTCTGGAAGGAACACAATTTCTGACAAAGGTGGCCTGGTCCAGTGGGGGAAAGGGCTGTGTCCCTCGCCCCAGGAACTCACACAGGTGATGCCCGCGCGGCAAGGCCCCCACCTGAGCAGCGAACTGCCTTCAGGATGGAGAGGGCGCCCCTCCCGCCTGGCATTCTGCGCCTGCACCCTCAGAAGCGTCGGAGTCCAGGGCCCCGAAAGCGACAAAATCCCCTGGAAAGGGTAACAGGCTAGAAGCCGAACTTCATGAATTCTGTCAGGCAGGCAGCCAAAAAAAAATGCACAATCATGACTTTCTCTGTGCCAGGCGCAGTGCTAGGCTCTGGGTTCAATTCCTGCCTTCCTGATCCCTAATAGTGCAATGATCCTCACTCAGTGTGTGGGGAGTTGGGGGTGAAATGTGACATGGAGACCTGTGATGAATTACACACCCTTTCCTTAAGACGCAACCTATGAGGCTAGCCGCAGCCACTGAAGCACAAGTTCGATTCCCAACCAGCTAGGCAGCTACCCACATTGCGCAGCAGACCTCTCCTGACCCGCCCCGCTGCTCCCCTCAGCAGTGTATTTCAGTCAGTCCGCCCATTCTGTTCCCAATTCTGTCTCTGGTGAATCCTCTCACCCACCCCACCCCCCACCCCCCGCAACCCTCTGGCCTGTACCCCAGCTCTTGTATGCAAAAATAAATAAATCTTAAAAAAAAAAGAAATTACACACCCTTTCTAACGCAGAATTTTGGTAAACAATCACCCTCTCCACCCCACTATCTGGGCACTCCCAAATGTATCTTTATTCAGGGGTGGGGGCTCAAGTACTGGATTAGGTAGCAGCCCTCCTGCCGGCCTATGACCATGCAGGTGTTTCTTTTCATCAACTTTCTCCCTTTGCAAAGCAGTAGAGGCAGCTCTCCTCCCAAGGCTGCCTGCCTTTGACTATGCAGGTTTCTTAAGCCTGCCCCTTCTAGGGTCAGCTCCTTCTGCCCACTTGTGTCTGTGCAAGCATCCTTGCCTTCCCTTTTTATAATGAACCTGCCCTTCTGAATATTTTTTTAAACTACTGAATTAGATCATTTTCGAGAAGGACCAAACATTTACCCAGTTGACCCAGGATAATTCCAGTTTACACCTATCATCTTACTTTATTAACAGCAGCTTTTTTCATCCTCAAGTGTCCCAGTCTGAATGCAAAGTACATGGTCACCCGATATAAGGTCCCCTACAGATTCAAGGTGACTATCACACACCCAGGTTGATACATAATATAAAAAAGAAAAAATTGGGAACATGCCCAAGACAGGGTAAAAGTTCAGCTAAGAACCAAACAGAACAGGAGGCTTTGGAATTAAGTTTAGGATTGAAATTGGACCAATCACAGCTTGAAAAACTTTCCACCAATCAGAACAGCATTGACTGAAAACCTCAGGCAGCTTCCATTTTTCCTCCTGATTATCTGTGCCAAGATTTCTTCTCATGGCTTTCATCTGTTTTTGATAACTGAGTAGTATTCCATTGAGTGTTTATTCCACAATTTTTTAACTGGTCATCTGTCAACAGTTGGTTCCTTGTCTTGGCTCTGCTGCTGTGAACACAGGAGTTCCTAAACCTCTTCATATAAGTTTTTTCATATTCTTTGGCTAACTACCTAGTGGTGGTATTGCTGGATCATATGCTATTTCCATTTTTATTTTTTAGCAAGCTGCATACCATTATCCATTGAGACCGCCCCAAATTATATCCCCACCAACAGTGGAGTGGGTGAGTGTTCCTTTTTCTCCACATCCTTGCCAACATTTGTCGTTTCCAGTTTTGTTTTGTTTTTTTTCCTTTCTTTCTTTCTTAATATGGGTCGTTCTGGCAGGTGTGAGGTGATCTCTCATTGTGTATTTGCATTTCCCTCATGATAAGTGAGATTGAACATTTTTTCATGTCCTGTAGGACATCTGTGTATCTTCTTACAAAAGCATTTTAGTTTGACCATAGTTTCATTGGTTTCTTTTTGCTTTTGTTTCCTTTGCCTTTGGAGATGTGTCCCCAAATACATCTTTGCAGTTGATGTCCAGGAGTATATCACCTATGTTTTCCTTCATAATTTTTATGGTTTCAGATCTTATATCCAAGTCTTTAATCCTTTTTTTAATCAAGTTTTGTACATGGAGTTAGGTAATGATCTAATTTCATTTTCAGCATGTGAGTTCAGCCATGTATGGAAGATGTTTCCTTTCTCCAATGTATGGTCTCAGCCCCTTTGTCAGAGATTAACTGTCCATATTTGTGTGCATTTATTTCAGGCTTTCTATTCTCTTCCTTTGCTAACTCCTATCAATAGTTCTAATCTTTCTAATAAACTACCTGTGTGACCTTAAATAAGTTGTTTGAGTCTGGGTTTTCTTGACTATAAAATGAGAGGGTTTGGCTCTTATCCCTTCTGAATATGCATGTATTTGCTTTAAGATTTGCATTTTATGAATCATGAATTTTTATAAACATCTCAAGATTTTCCCCTTTGGCAGCAGCAGTGGGAATTGCATTAACACGAACAGGCCAAGAGTGAAGGCAACTACTTAGAGACATGCTGTATGTGGGTTTTGTTTATGTGGTAGCAAATCCTCAGTGCCATCCATGCAGTTTGTCAGCTTTGTGGACCACCCCCAGAAATCATGGCCAGAGCCAATATTAGATGGGGCTTCAGCTACTCTGCCAACTTTTTGGCGTAGTGGAACACTGAGGAAGAGGGGGAATGAACATTCTCAAGTAGGAGCAAAGAGAGTAAAAACATAGTCTGAGGATGAGCAAGCTATTCCTGCGGATTAAGGAAGAACAGGCTGGAGAAGTCAACAGAGATATCTCAGCATTTAGTATGAGACTATGTATCTTATGGGAAATGACAATTGCTACAAACAGTAAGGGAAGGAACAGAGACTGTGAACTAGAGGAAAATAGATTATAAGGAGATGGGTAGGTATATGTAATTGACTTCCTGCATCTATAGTTCAGGCTCAATTCACTTGACAACAGTCCACATACTTTCAGAAAGAACAATAAATGTATGAACACAAGATCAATTCTGATTCTTTGGGAGCCACAGTGAACAATGGAACCCCTATCTTGGGTAGACAGATTTTGGATACTAGACATCATAATTTCTATATAAAGAACAAATTTTTTAAACTTACTTCATTGGATGTCCTATACGCTGAATAATCTTTTTCATATCATACTCCCATGAGCACTAGTTTTCCAGTTAGATATTTATCTTTTCTACCCTAAATAAATCTCAATTTAGTAAGGAATTAATTAACTGATATAGTGAAAAAGCAAGTGGGATGATCATTAGCAGCTGACTGATGACTCCAGCTCTTATTAATAATGTAAATCAATATAGGTTGGGCCAACCTTAATTCCCTTGAAATCCTGGGTTCATAAAATAGAAACTTTGATCAATCAGTCTACCCTCTTGAGGAATTATCATCAACAATTCTACTTTCTTGTTCTTACAAAAGAAAGGAGGAGCAATTTATCAATTGCTGGAACTGGGATTAAAATGCACAGCTCATCCATATCTTTGAATTTTTTTTTAAGATTTATTTTTTATTTATACAATAGCTGGGGGTACAGGCCAGAGACGTGGAAGGGTGAGAGGATTCACCAGAGACAGAGTGGGGAGCAGAACAGGCAGACAGACAGAAGTCACTGTTGAGGGGAGCAGGCGAGACAGGAGGGGTCTGCTATACCATGTGGGAATCTCCCTGGCCAGCCGAGAATCAAACCCACGCTATAGAGTCTGCAGACAACTTCACAGCGCTGTGCTCAACCCGCTGCGCCATCCAGAGGTCCCACCACATCTTTGAATTTTGAGAACCAAATGAGACTCCAAAAACTGAAAAGATATGAATTTGGGTTGAATATTATTAAATATTCCTGCTACTAAGCAGGGAGTAAGTTTGAAAAAGGTATGAAAGTGACAATTATTGAAGAAAATAGAAACATCACATGTTTATGTTCCACTAAGGTACATATTTGGGTTTACATTTCTTTTTCTTTTTGATCTGAAATGGGGTATGTTATACATTAGTCTCTAACTTGCTTTCTTCACATAATAAAGTACCACTGGAATGCCTCCAAGTCAATATATGTAAATCTGATTCACTCTTTTAAATTTTTGCATAACAGTTTGTAGTTAGGATTATTATAAATTATCCATCTGTTCCCCTATTAATGTTCATTCAGATTGTTTCCAACTCGGTTTATGTTTTTTTCCCTACCAAAAAAAAAAAAAAAAAAACATTAAATTAACATCCTTCATTTATCCTTAAGTACTTGTGCTTTTGTTCCATGGAAAAGATTATCAGAAGGAAAGGAATTGCAAGATCAAATGATACAATGTATTTTAAACCTGCATAGATATTGCCAGATGTTTTCCAAAAAAGTTCTTGCAATTCACATTCCAATTGCAATATGTGACTACCCATTTTCCATTTTCATCGATACTGTTTCCAAAATTCCCATTTTTAGGACACTAATGGTTTAAGTTTTATTTACCTAATTACTAGTGAAATAAAGTATCTTTTCATGTATTTAATGGTCATTTGCATTCTTGTAAATTATTTGTTAATTTATATTTTGTTTTTTTTTCTATTAGGTCATTTATCTTGTTCTTGTCCATTTATAGTGAATCATCATTTATTAAGGCTGTTCAATTTTATTATAGGTGTTGAAATATGTTTCCTTTTGTCTTTTGTCTTTTGCTTTCATTTATGTTATGTATAAACATCCTGTGTGAAATCATTCAAAAAATCAATACATCAGTCTCTTATTGCAACTTGGTTTTTTTGTCTAGCTTACAAAGTTCTCCCCACCCAAGGTTATGAAAATATTCTCCTAAATATTTTTATTTTATATTTCTACATGGGAATCTTTAATATATTTATATTGAGGTAAAATTCACACACAGGTAAAAGCACAGATCTTAAGGATATAATTCAGTGAACTTTAACAAAAGCATACACCTATATAAAGAAAAAACATTGCAATATAAAACATTTCCATCACTCCAAAGAATTTTCATACAGCCTATTACTGAACTTCATTTTAATGGAATTATACAGAGAGAACTCTTTTAGTCTACCTTCTTTCACACAGTGGAATGTTTTATGAGATTTTCATTCAATATAATGTTTTTTTAAATGTATTTATTTTTTTAATTTTATTTTTTTTATTTAAATTTTATTTTTATATTCCCCATACAATTACAACCCCCTTATTTTTGCCCAAGCCCTCCTTTCCCCACCCCCCACCCCCCATAGAGTGTCTCTTGTTCATAGTTGTTTGTTGATTTTGATATTTTTCTTTCTTATAGTTATTCTTTTTCCTGGTCCCTTATTTAAGTTTTCTAGATTCCTGCTATGAGTGAGACCATCCAGTATTTTTCTTTTTCTTTCTGGCTTATTTCACTGAGCATGATCCCTTCCCGCTCCATCCATGTTGCTGCAAATTGCATGTGTTTATCTTTTTTGTCATTCAATATAATGTTAAGGAGATTTTTTGCATGTGATTGCTAAGCTATATTCCATTGTGTGAATATATAGGAATTTGCAGAACCATTCTTCTGTTGAATGATATTGAGCTAATTTTGGCTTGGAGCTCTTATGAATAAATCTTCAAAAAACATTCACATACACATCTCTTTATGAACAGGTTGGGTAGATGTTTCATTTCTCCTCAGGGAAGTACCTAGGAGTACAGTTGAAAAGCCTTAAGGTAGATAAAGATTTGAACTTTTTAAGAAACTGCCAAACCCTTTTCCAAAATGACTGAATCATTGAATAGTCCCATGAGAAGGTCCTATTGCCTCACAGCCTCATCAACATTTTGTGCAGGCTTTTCAATTTTAGTCATGTTATCTTTTGATCACCATCTGCACATCCAACCCTCTTAGAGACCACCAAGCACCATTCTCTTTGTAGAAAAACTGGAAAACACAGGTTACAAAAACAATGCGTCGTTCATGCAACTGTCTTCTATTTTTATTTATGGTATTACTGAGATGGAGGATATTTTCCTCTTTATGTACTAAATTTTCCCATCTTATATTTTATGGTTTCTGCCTATGGTGACATATTTAGATATCCAACTTTTCACACTGTATTCACTTCACTTCCTTATTTATTCTATATCCAGTTTTCTCCAGTTCTTTTTTAGTAAGTATATCTCTAATTTGGGTGGAATTCATTTAAAATGTAGTATGAGGTAAATTTTCCCAAATTGTTTACTGGACTATCTAGCATGATTTATGATACAGTCATTCTTTTTCTACCTTTTTTTTTTAGGAAAATATAATTTTTGAGGTAACATGGGTGTATAATACTGTATATTTTAGGAGTACAGCTTTACACCTCAACAAAGGTTTATATTACACCACACCAAAGGTCTTGTTACCATCCAGCTCCATCCAATTGACCCCTTCTATTGGTTCTACTCCACCCCTAACCCTTTCCCTCCCGTAGCCACCATTCTGTTTTCAGACTCTAAAGGTTGGTTTGTTTTGTTTGTTCACTTGCTTTGTTTCTTTATTTTCCACATGTTGAAGTCGTGTGGTATTTCTTTCTGGCTTATGTCACTTAGCATAATCCCCTCAAGATCTATTCATGTGGTCACACATGGCAAGACTTTTTCATAATAGCTAAGTAGTATTCCATTGTGTAGGTATTTTTCCCACCAATTTGAAATGTAACAATTATCACATGAGCCTCTTTTTCAAAACCTCTCCTTCTATCACTATGGCTATCATTAGCACTATTCCCCCTACATTTTTATTTTTAATACTTTAATATTTTATTGGGGAACAGTCTTTGAAATGATCACTTTTGTCAATATTTTCTTAACTTTAGAAAATACATCATTTGCTCTAACTGCTCATTCAAGAATGTGGTACATCTGGTACATGTTTCCCTTTCATGATCTTCTTTAAACAAATATAAAGTAAAACATTCTCATGTTAAAGCCAACTAAAATTACATATTTTATATTGGGAGGAACTTATTTTCATCTAATAATATATATTGTGTGTTTATTTTCCTTGCAGATAAAAAACTGCATTTATCTAGCACCAGTGTCTAAAGAATTAAGTCCTGGTTTACTGCCCAGTAAGGTGTGCATTCTATATTATTATTGTAAATTACTATATCACTTTCCATTACTTGGATATCCTGCAGTTTACTTAACAATCCCTCACATTAGTGAGAATGCTACCATTTTTCACTACCTCTATAACTCTGCAGTATATATCCTTTATATTCATCTTTGCAAAGTTCTCCAGTTATTTACTTTAAATAAGTTTGTTAGATGTGGAATTGGTGGGTGCGTTGAATATCTGTGGTTCAGCCTCTTTATAGATATTTCCAGACAAGTTGTGAAAGTTGATCCAAATTTTACTCCCACATAAATATTGAGAGTTCCTGTCTCCTCAGTCATATCACTGTGTATTAACACTAGGTATTAAATGTCTTTTAAATCTTTGCCAGGCTAATGGGAAAAAGCAGCTTTCCTGCTGCTTTCACCATTTCTATCCAGCACATTAAATGTCACGAGAATTATACTTTTATTGTAGAAATAGTCATCATCGATAAAATTAACATTTTTCATCACCTATTAAATTGTCTGATAATATTAAAAACTTTTTATCTTATTTACAAAGTACATTTTCCATAATTTTCTTATTTAACCTTTAATAAGGTAAAATTTTTAGTTGGATCTGACTGTGATGATAGACATAGATAATTATATTTTTGTTTGAAATCTGAGAGTCTTAATCTTTTAATAGGCTATTAATATACTTTATTTACTATTATATCTGGCAAGTGACTTCACTAGATTTTCACTAATGTTTTGGAAGCACTGATCTAGTCATAGTTCTATTCTAATGCATAGTTACATTTACGTTCCAAAAATATTTTAACTGACATTTTTGCTATAAAAATCAAAATGAATTACTATACTTACTATATTTACATCTAAAATAAAAATAGCTGGCATAATTTTAGTACTACTATTTTTCTAATCATCTAACTTTCCATGGTATATTTTCCATGTTACTATTTTTAACTCAACTGTGTTTGTTTTCATGAAAACAATTATGACATTTGCATTCAGTTTTGTCATTAGATTTTCTGTGTTTAATAATTTCCAGTGCTCAGCCAGTCTTTCCATCTTCCCACAAAGACCAGGGAAGCCTATTGACCCTACAAAGCTTGGCTTTATTAAACTTGCTAAGCCCAAAGAGCACCACCTTGAGAAGGTCTCAGCAGGGTGTCCAAAAGGATGGAGGAGATTAAGGAGGGAACTTTCAGGATTTTAGAGGCTGGTATTGATCATAGAATTTCAGGGTGGAGGTAAGTATGGTGCAGGCAGTCTTGTCTTTGGAGCACGTCTATGTAGAGCTGAGGTCTTATCAGATTGCCTGTGGGTCTGAGTGAGCAGATGTGGAGGCCCAGTCTGGCACTTAGTAGTTTTATACAGTCTGTCACTTTTGTTAACCAACTGTGTTTTTTGTTTCATTTATCACTGCAAATTCCCTATTTTTTGCATGTTGTTTAGAACATGCCTTCAAATATTATTTAAGAAGTAGAATACTTTCAGTCCTTGAATACATGAGTTTTGTTTCGTCTTCCTGTTAACTCCACCAAGGTATGTTTACTTTTTTTTAAAGATTTATTTATTTATTCATATAAGAACTGGGGTACAGGCCAGATGCACAGGAGGGTGAGAGGATTCACCAGAGACAGAGCAGGGAACAGAACAAGCAGACTGACGAAATACACTGCTGAGGAGAGCAGTGGGCAAGACAGGAGAGGTATGTGGGACCCTCGCCCACTGGCTGGGATCGAACCAGCGCTGCAGAGGCTGCAGACAGCTTCACAGTGCTGCACTCAACTGCCTGCGCCACCAGGGGAGGCCCTGTGTTTACTTATTTGCTACAAATTGATTGGTCACAATCTTTCCCTCAAAAGTCAGTAAATGTTGTTTCATTATCTTCTGACATTTAATAAAAAAAAAACTCCAAAATCAGTGGTTTTCTTTTTCATTTTTGGCCTGAATATTTGAGAATGCATATTCCTTTCATTCAAAAACTTTGTTGATACTATACGTAAGTGTGGATATCATTTTAGTTAGATAACTAGAGCCCCTTTTTATCTATATCCAAAGACCAATCTTTTCAACCCAGGAATATTTTCATCAATTATAACTTATTTTTTAAAGATTGATTTATTAATGCATACAAGAGCTGGGGTACAGGCCAGAGGTGTGGAGGGAGGGTGAGAGGATTCACCAGAGACAGAGTGGGGAACAGAACAGGCAGACTGACTGACATACACTGCTGAGGGGAGCAGTGGGTGAGACAGGAGAGGTCTGCTGCACCATGTGGGTTGCTCCCTGGCCAGCCAGGGATTGAACTCATGCTGCAGTGACTGTGGCTAGCTTCATAATGCTGTGCTTAACCCCTTGCGCCACCAGGGAGGCCCCATCAATTATAACTTTGATGATTGTTTCTGTTCTATTAGTTTATTTTTCCCGTCAAGAATACCTGTAATTCCATCTTTCTTCTTTTTATTGTTTCTTTCATCTCTTCCCCCTTTTCTCTATACATTGTGAGTCTTCTATGTTTGTCTTCTCATAACTGTTTCACTTCTCATTAGGGTTAATTCTACCCTAACTGCCTCCAAAGCAGCATGTCACACTAGTTAAGAGTACTCCCTCTGGGGACCTCCCTGATGGACTAGGGGATAAGTCTCAGCGCTATCACTCAGTTCAATCCCTGACCAGGGAGCTGACCCACATATGGTGCAGCAGACCTCTCCAGTCTCACCCACTGCTCCCCTCAGCAGTGTATTTCAGTAGATCTGCCTGTTATGCTCCCTACTCTGTCTCTGGTGAATCCTCTCACTCCCACACTCTGGCCTGCATCCCAGTTCTTGTATGCATAAATAAATAAATATAAAAAAAAAAAGAGTACGCACTCTGGAGTACCTGGATTCAAAATCTTAGCCAACTTTATGACCTCAGGGGAATTTCTAACCTCTCTGTTCTTTAGTTTTCTCATCTTTAAAATAGAAAATAATAATAGTTACTACCTCATAAAACTGAATACAGTGAGTTGATACATATCAAGCACATGGTTGACAGTCAAAAACTATAAGCTGCACTGTCAGCAGTCAGTGGACCCCAAGGCGCGTGTTCTGACGGATGAAAGGGCTGTGGAATTATTGAAATATGCCTCAAGTTTTATCTGTAGACTAAATAAATAAAAATAAACTATCATTAAGCATAAAAAAAACTAGAAGCTATTATCAATTCTGCTACTGCATTTTCTTGTTTTTTCTGATTTCTATTTTGTCACTCTTTTCCTATTTGTGCTCTTTTCTTTTCATCTCAGTCTGTTTTCTAATCATGATTGCTTTACCTGTTAGAAACCACACAATATGGAGCTAGAAGGAATTATGCTCAGTGAAAGAAGCCAGAAGGAAAAAGAAAAATATCGGATGGTTTCACTTACAACAGGAATATAGGGGAACCAAATAAAACATCAGTGTAAAAAAAAATAATAACAGTAAAAAGACGACAAAGAAAAAACAGGCAATTATAAACCAGAGACATCCTGCAGGGGAGGAGGAGGGAGAGGTAATAGAGGGAGGGAGGGAGGAGCACAGGGGACTGTGGTGATGGTGCATGGGTGCCTTGGGGAAGGAAATTCTATGGGGACTCAATCTGAGGGGGTGGGGGGAAGCAAATATTGTCTAAAAAAAAGTAAAAAAATGAACAATGTTAAAATAAAAAAATTGAAAAAAAAAGAATTAACTCAAGATAGATTAAAGACTTAAATGTAAAATATGAAAATCATGAAACTCCTAGAAGAAAACATAGGAATAAAGTTCTTAATAATGAATTTTTGATACAACATTTAAAACACATAAAGTTAAAAATAAACAAGTAGGACCACACCAAATTAAAAAATTTCTTCACCACAAAAGAAACCATCAAAAAAGCAAAAAAACAATCTACAGAAAATACTTGCAAATCATATATCTGATATCCCAAATATGAAAAGAGTGATGTGGATGAATAGTGACTATGGCTGCACAATAATCTGAATGTATTTAAAACCAATGAACTGTTACACACTTAATATGGTAAATTTCATGTTATATATATTTTATCACAATAAACACACAAATATACACACATACAAAAAAAAGAAAGAACTACACAACATGGTCATCATTGTTAACAACTACCATGCCCTGAACGTCTACTGTATGTCAACACTGTATCGGATATTTTCTATCTCAAATCCATACAATAACTCTACAAGATAGATATTGTTTCTATGCTACAAATGAGGCAACTGAGTCTCAGAAAGAATAAGCCTCTTTCCCAAAATCTCTCTGAACAAAAGTTCCAACCCAGATCCATCTGTTCATGTGTCCCTCTAACAAGCAATGAACCCCTGCCGGCACCTACCCTTCATCAACTCTTTTGTTTCTAGTAATCTTTCATGTAAATGAGCATAAAGAGATAGGGAGGTAAAACGCTGTACTTTTGCCATCTTAAAATATCATCAATTTTGAATACTGGAAGATCAGACCCAGGCCGCTAAGGCAAGGGTGATGATGAGTAGGAGAAATCACAGTATTTTTCTATCTTTACTTTTCTTCAAACAAGATCTCTGTTTCTTATAAAGCATGGGTGTGCCAGAGGGAAGGTGAGGAGGTATTTCTTAACCCACTCTCTGTCAATAAGCTTTTTTCTTTCTTAGGTGGTATCTAAATGTCTTTCATCTTCTCAGGCAGTATAGTAATTACAGGATTGTTTTTGCCCCTTCATAGGGATTTTCAAAGCTGGAAAAAGCAGTGTCAGAGGCTGAATCTACTAACTGAATACTATTTTAAACATTGCAATTTTCTATCATTAGGCCCAATTAGGGGGCTTATGTGGGTGAGTGAAATATAAGTGTACATTGACCTACCCACCCCTCTCCTGCACATGAACCTCTTCCACGCAGATCACAGACACACTGACCTGAGAGCTTACACAGGTCAGATGCAAACAATTGGCAACCAGCACTCAGTCACAATGTTAAACCCCATGCTTTCGTTTGAGGTTAATTCATAGGATGAGTTTTGTCATAAGGTCAAACACCTCCTCTAACCAGAAGGAATGATCATCCAGAGCGTGTCATTCAAGGTGACAGAGCAGACCTGGCATCTCTCAGTTCTTTACACTCATAGCTGCTGGTTGTAATTATCTTTATTTTTTAATAATTTTCTACTTGAATCAAGGAATTTGAAAAAAAATAAATTAATTCACTAGTATCCGTGTGCATGTGTTTATATATTCCCTAGGTTCTTGCCTTAGAGAAAATATTGATTCAATAGAAAATGATGCTGAGAGAGCAGAATGTGGTCTAGGTTGTAAACCAACAGCTCATGCTATTAAATGATGAGGATCATTCATGGGTTAAATAACAGACCCGAAAAATGCATTTTACTTCTTCCAAAGTCGTTTGATGAAATAGTAGAACTTAATTAAGTGGAACCTGAGAAAGAATACTCTTCAAAAATTTTGATTTGATTCTTCAATAACTGAAGCATACGAGTTAGTTTCTGGGAGTCATAAAATGTGTCCCTTATGTTCTTGTTGTTGGCCATCTTATACTTGCAGCTCCAAGTTACTAAAAATATTGAAGGAATTAGCACAGAGTTACAAGAACTCAGAACTGAAATCCTATGCCCAGAAACTGCTGTCGGTTTTGAAATCAGCCATTATCGCTGAGTCAGTTGTTTGTGTGTGTGTCTGCTAGGAAGCAATAATCATTTAGTGCCAAATTTAGCAGGTGTTTGTCCTTCTATTCTGAAGTAGGGAAAGAAGCTCTTTAAAAATATCTTCCTTCTTTTTTCACCCAGGCACCATATTTTTCTGAGAATGAAAGTATTACTACCACTAGTACAGTGTACGTATATTCGCTTATCTTTTGTGCCATCCATCCCTCGTTCCAAAAAAAGATTTATGTTTATGTCATATTTTAGGATGGAGCACCTAACCTGAGGCCTGGAACACAGAACTCAACAGATGCTGATGGAATGAATGATTCAGCAAAACAACTCAGAATATCTTTCCCAGAAATTATATCGCAAGATGTTCAAAGTCCAAAACAGTTGGCTTGTTTATTTTTAAGTACCAGTATATTTTTTGTATCTCTCTTTGTTTTCATAATGCTCACCCTTATGTGGACATTCTGTTGTTTATGGAAGCTCAACTTCCTTTGACAACATAGACCCTCAGCTCTGTCCTTCTGAACTTTCTCCTATGTGGGTCTACCCGGGACCTTTCTATCTTTACTCGAGCCATTACCTCCTCTTCCATGACTTTCCTATGACTTTACAATGATCCGAATCATTCAAGTCTCAGCTCAAAATGCACCCTAGTGAGAATCTTTCCCCAGGAGCCCGCCATCTATCTTCACCCCTCAGCACACACTCTAAGTCTGTGGTAAGTGCCCTGGTATTTCTAGATTTCCCTTCTTTAGGGAAGGTTTTTTCAAAGATTTATGGTGCACATATATTTCATCTCTCCTTAATTATAAATGTCATCAGGGTAGATCCTGCTCCTCCCTTAAACCTACTTCCTTCCACTTCCCCGTAGGGTTGATCTCCCCACATTATACATAGTCCGAAGTCAGCATTCATGAAATCACACTTCACAATGTGTCTGCTAAAATGCAAAGCAAATTTGCTCCTTTTTTTTTTTTTAGGTACTGATTAAATTTTTATTACTTTTTTATTAAGATAACATTGGTTTACAATACTGCATATAATTCAGAAATATGGGATCCCACCCCTTCAGATGTATGTCACCTCAGCACACCCACTAACAAGGCACCCATAGTCCTCCACCATAAGTACTTTTGTCCTTAGCAGATCTCTGGGCAATGTGCATAGCTCTTTGATTCTGTCTTTACATCTGGCATTTTATAAACATACATTTTATTTGGCCACAAGCTACACTTTGGTGATACATTCTAAATACTGGTCTTCTCTAAGGTTGTCCTAACAGGACATCCCAAGTAATTTTATGTTAAATGTGTGTATGTTTTTCTTCCTATGTCTAGAATTTCCTTCTGCTTGTCCAGACTTATAATAGACTCTTTGAGGGAAAAATGTAGCTTCATTAAACCATCTTTACTTTGGGAACAAAATGAATCTGTCACCAAACAAGGGAGGGCACCCAGGCCTCTCACACTACCCTACCCTCCAACAATACAGGCCATGAGCCAGAAACAGACCAGTCACTGTCCACTGCTCTACTCATCTGGAATAGGAGGGAATAGACTGTGGGGCCCTGCTCCTAAGTCCTGGAAAGGGCTCGTGAGTCTCTCTGGTCAAGATTAAAAACAGGACTCTATATACACTGGTGAGGAGGGAAGGCAAGGAGTCAGCATTTACTGATTAGTGAAAGTGCAAGGGAAGAGGGCTCCAGGGAGACCTCTCTGGATGTGACAAATCCCCCAAGATCCCCGGGCTAGGAGTGTTATAGGTTTTAGGACTAGGGGTTTGAAAACAAAGGAATTAAACCTCATTGAGAAAATAGTGTACATGGCTAAATTCACTTCTCTGTCTGAGTATTTGTTACAGAGCAGGGAGAGGGGCACCCCAGAACCCCCAAACCTGTCTGCTCTAAATAGGGTTCTGCCATCTGCCACATCAAGACAAAACACATAGACCTTTAATCGAAAGGAACTTTAATATTTGTGGGTCTGCTAGACTTAAGTGGCTGCTAGACTTCAGCGGCCTGCTAGCCACCATTATGGTTACCTGCAGTTCTGCATTCCTATACAAAGGTCAGAACTGTCCAGTCACAGTCAAATGAGACAAACCTTGCAAGGTGCCTTCCATATCAATCAGGAGCAGAAAGCTTGATCACTCTGGGAAGGGTATGTATCAAGAGCTATGACCGGGAACGCCTGGGGGGCAGAGGACGGATGCATAAACTTACTCCCGACTCACACATTATGAGGTATGGCCGGGAACACCGAGGGGGCCGAGGACCGATGTATAACAAGGGACCCCAGAAGATGATCAGTGGAATGCCTTGTTGATAAGATTAGGACTGTGGCTGGGGGTCTGGGGTCTGGGGTCTAGTTTTGATGACAACACTTGGTCATCAAGCTTATAACATGGTCAGCAGACTCGTGTCCCCAAGCCCTAGATGACATTCCTGAGTTTCACCATCCTTTTCTCCTTGTCCTCCTAATGCACATAGCTGATGCTCTGTGTTTATTCTATCAATAAATACAGTCAGGATCTTGCTCTCAGGAGGATCCTGCCTTGTGCAGCCTGCTCCACGACTCCCGTGTCTTTATCAGTGTGGTGTTGTACAACGCAACGTAATATAATTAGTGTGCAATACAGAAAAGACAAAAAATATAGTTTCCAAATCAAGCACCTGAAGTTACCCATCCTCTTGTGAGTAAAAGTCCACCCAAACAGGATTTGGCCCAGAGCAAGGCCCGAAAAGCCTGACACAAGTCTAAAGTACCTTCCAGCAGGGGACCCATAGAAAAGGGTCAGAAACAGTCAGACAAGTTTGGGAGGAAAAGAGCAAAATCAAAATCAAGATAAAAGTTACTATTGTTAACCTCCCCACGGGTTTCTCACCCAGGTCTGTTCCAACCGGTCCAGGACCAAGAAGCTAGCGCAGTTTCTTCATGTCTCTCTGCTCCATGTGCCTTCTCCGGGTCTCCTTCTTGTTCTCCATCTTGCTTCTGATACCGGAATTGTCAGGCCTAGTCTCCCAGCCAGGAACGGATCCCAGGCTGCAGGGCAGCGCTGAGTCCCAACCATTAGACCCCCCGGGTTGGTGTCTCACGAAGCCGCAGCAGGAACTTCGCAGACGCTCAGGCAAGCAAGCGAGAAGAGGCAGGTTCGTTTATAGAAAGAAAAAGTTTATTGAGGAGAAAAAAGAACAGAAATAAAGTGGGACTCCCAGGCCAGGGAACCAGGCCTGGGAGGGGCAAGGAAGCCAAAGTAGAGTCGTGTCTTAGGGAATATATACCTTTTTTCCCTCATTATTCTAAAGCTGCCCCAGTCTCTTTGTGATTGGTCAGTTCTCGGCTGTCTCACTCAATTTGCTACTGAGTGGGGATCTTCACATTCCTTATTTAACAGCTTTCTCTTTCCCCATTTGTTGCATCTTTAAATTTATGGCCCAGTCTTCTGGATGGGCATCCCTGCATTGAAGTTAAACAGCTGCCCTTCTAATGTGACCATAAATTAAACCACTCTCCATTTCTCCAATCTCCGCCTCCCTTTACCACCTGAAGGAAACCAGGACCAGCATTAACAATGTTGTCCTTGGTCCTGGCATGTTTGTTTTTCCTAATGGAATGGGTTACTTTCCCTTGCTTGTCCTTATCTCTGAAGCTTCCCTAAATTTTTCAGAGGTCCCCTCCTGCACTATCCCTAAAACTGCCTAATAACCCTAGCTTGCCCTGTCTCACTTCCTTCCTTCCTCAGTCTCCTTTCCAGCTTCTTTCCTCCCTGCTCAGCTTCACCCTTCCTTGGGTGGGGCAGGGAACTTGGAACCTCCCCTTTTTCTGAGGACCACCCTGTTACATATTGACCATTTATTGTTGCTAGTTGTGAGCACCAATCAGCTGCAGTTTGGTGGTGGTGCAGGGCTCATGAATGTCTCATGGGTGAACATTTCAGGGGTTCTGTGCGCCCACAGTTTCACTATGAACCAGTCTGACCTCAGGGTCTGTATCTCTCTTCTTCTGCAACAACCAGCTTGAGAAGCTGTAAAGAGATAGCTCAGGAACACACAGGCTAGGAAAAAATTAGTAATGAAAACAATGGGCCAAAGAAACTTAGGGCAACAGGTGTCCAGGCCTAGAATCATCAAATTTCGTTAGACCTCTTGTTTTACCAGCCTGCAGAATTATTAGGGGGAAAAGGATGTCCTAAAGCTAATTCCATACAGGCTTTGTGGACTCCACCCCCATCCCAGGCCAAAGCCAAAAACACTGGGAACTCCAAATCCCATCCCCACCAAAGGGAAGGTGGCTGGGACCTGAGGGTGGGGTTAAGCAGCCAGGTTGGTATAAAGCCAGACACGTGGGCTTTGGAGGGGTCCCCCATTTTGACTCTCCGCCAGCTCGCAGCGTCCGGCCAGCTCTGAGAGTGCTCTTTGGGTTTCCAGGTCGGCGGATCGGGTAGGACGCATTAAAGACTTTATTTCCCTATTTTCTCCCTGAGTTGTACATTTTCCTTATTTCCTGTTCCCTTGTAAATAAACCTTTTATTAACCTTTTGTGTGTGCCTGTAGTGGAGTATTAATAAGTCCCTTGTAAGCGCGCGGGTGAGGATCCACAGCCAGGCAACCCTTTCAATATCGGAGCTGCCCTAAGTTTCTGTCCTTGAGTCCTGTCTTTGTCCTGGGCCCTTCCTTTCTCAGTTGGACTTTATCATCATACAGGGTAGAAAGTCAACCACAGTCCTACTCCAAGTTCTCAAAAGATGATGCTCAAAGAACTCAGTAAAAGCTTTGTAAAGCAGGATAGAGTGTTCAGATTTTCTTCTAGTGCATGGGAAGAAACTATAGTGCTCCGAGCAGGCCGGGGCATTCTTAAAGATCAGTAAGTTTGCAGAGTGGAGAAGGACCCGGAGAGCTTGAACCATATCAGTCTTTCTTAAGAGCTCATCAATCTTACAGTTAATGGGAAATAATTGTAAAGAAAACTAGGTGGATAATTATAAATAGGAAGTCAAATGCATCTTTTTGCAAAGCAACTTTGAAAAAGGACAGTAGAGGTTGAGTCAACAAACAGAAACCCAGGCATTCCTTAATTGCTTGTGCAGGAAAAAGCCGAGTGAGAGATATGCTTACAGATCTTACCTAAGATTGCCCTTACGTAAGATGCTTGTTACATGTCGCTGCCTTGCATGGATCTCAGAAGTTCTCCATATACTGGGAAAAGTTGCTGAGAACTGTTCTGGCTGTAGATCAGGATTTTCTGGTTAACAATGCCAAGCATTATACCCATGCCACATTATTCAAGAGAAGAGAAAATAAGCTTATCTTCAGAGGCTCAAGGTGTAAAAAAGCTTTATTATCTTTCCCTTCAGTTGTTTTCCCCAAGTATTTGCACGGTCAGTGCATATGAACAGTTAACATTGTTCCCTGTACTGAAAACAAGGATTTGGTTGCTGAAATTGATTTCAGAGATCACTGAGTTTAAGTTTCTCATTTTATGGGTGAGGAAACCAAGGTGAAGTGGTTTTCTGAGGGCGCAAGTGTCATTTACGCAGCGCTTCATTTGGGAACTCAGATCTCGTTCCACATAAGCTCAGAAAAGACCAGAAAGCTTGAGTTTTGCTAAAATTATTTTTTAAAAGGTCTTACTTAATTGAGCACAGGGCCAGAGCTGATTAAGCCACTATTCTTATGCAAAACAGACCTCATTGTTTGACCAAAGTTGGATTCTACTCTTTCTAGTGAACTCCTGTGCCCCTCTCCTTGGATAAAATTAGCATGAATTTCAGAAAATGCCTCTAATTACTTAGTAGTGGCAGGAAGAATAACAGAATGTTAAATTGCCTGAGTGTCATCTGGGGAGAATTTCTTTGATTTTATGCTTCCGGTGGGAGAGTAGAGATGATAGTGTTACAACAAATGTGGGGATGTGGTGGGATAGAGTACAAAATGTGCATGCTTTGTTTTTCAGGGTTCAGAGTGACATTGCAGAGAAATTTGTCACTTGTGAGGAGGATGTTCAGGCTACACCTCCCTCCTCTGCCCTCAGGGTACTTGGGTGGGGCATTTAAGATGCAGCAGGAACAGTGTGATAAGTCATTTACCTACATGATGCCTGAGGCCCTAGGAAAGCTTCTCAGGAGTGATGACTTCCTAAATAACTGTAATTAGGGTGTTAATACTTCAGACACACAGTATTACAAAGATGGTGTGCTTAATCTAGCCAAAGTCACATCTTACCCAGCTTTAACTTATTTAACATTGTCATAGCACTCCCTATACAATAGACCTTTTCTAAACAAGTGCCTCTTTTAGGGTTATTCAAAGAAATTTTTATTTGAATCTGCCTACTTCCTTTGGGGTGACTGACTTTCAAGCCATGGAATCTTTTCCGGTGCAAACATTTTGTTCTGATTATACCCAATGCTGATCTATATCAAATTATACTGCCATCAAGCCAATGTGCTCAGAGAATAAAGATGTGTCCAAAGAAAGAATACAAGTCCATTCACTTGGCAAACATGGACTGAGCCCCGGAGCCTGTACCACACACTGGGGTCACAAAGCCCAGATTCTCCCCACCCTACAGGGAGACACACTAGGAACACTTCACTGTTGTTTTGTCAGCCCCGTTTTCCTTCCCCTTGTACTGTTAACAGGACCTGTTTTCCTTCAGACGCTAAGTCACATGGCCCCAAATCCACCCCAACGTGCTCTGACCCTGTATACAGCAATTGGGTTCAGAAAAGAGCAGGTGGCCCATGTAGAGGCAATTAGAGAACCGCGTTTGGGGAGTGGCTTAAATACACACTGGAGGAGGGTCTTCGTGCCCCTTCACAGTCCTGGCACTGAGCCCTAAGCACAGAATCTGGAGCCACTGTGTGGAGTGTAACAGGGTGGTCCCCAGGGAAAGGAGTGGTTCCAGGTTCCCTGCCCCACCCGAGCAAGGCTGGAGCTGAGCAGGATGGGGGAGGAGAAGCAGAGGAAGCAAAGAAGGAGAACAAGAAGGCCAGGAGGAGGCACATGGAGCCGAGAGACAGGTGAAGAAGCTGTGCTGGCTTCTCACCCTTGGGTTTATACCAGGGACTTGGGAGACACGGAAGAAGAGACTTGAAGCATATGTGGGTGAGAGACATGAGGGGAGGTTAACAATGGCAGAGTTAATCTTGATTTTGATATTGCTCTTTTCCTTCCAGACTTGCCTGGCCCCTTCACCCCTTTCCAATAGTTCCCCACCAGACAGTGCCTCAGACTTGTGGCAAACTTTCAGGCCTCACCAGTCCTGCTTTGGGCCAACCCTGTTTGGCTGGGTATTTACCCAGAAGGGGATGGGTAACTTTGGGTACTTGATTTGGAAACTATATTCTCTCTCTTTCTTTTCTCTCTATTGTACACTGATTTCCTTTCCATTTAATGGTCTTACTAGAATATGTTTTGTCTTGATGCAGTGGATAGCAGAACCTATTTTGAGCAGGCAAGTTTGAGGGTCCTGGCATGCCCTTCACACTATCCTGTAACAGATGGACATTTCACCCCACATTTGCAAAATCACCTCCTATCTAAAAAATATGGGAAGTTTATTTATCCTCTAGATAAAGCAAGTTTGCACACACAGAGACATCTCAATTACCAGGTAAAATTAGAATGAACTCTGTGTGACAAACGGTGCTCCCAAGTTCTTACCTGAGTTATTACTAGTTATTACTTACCCTGAGATCACATAGAAAAGATTGTGTCTACTTACCTATGTAATAGGATGAGAGTTCTAAGTTTCCTCTTAGCAGGTGGCCTGTGATATCTGTGACATTCTAGAATAATGATTTTTTGAAAATGGAAATCTTTCTTTTTACCTTTATGTAGAGGGTTTCTTCTGTTAGGAGGAGACATTGTTTATAATTTTATTTCCCCAACGGTGCAAAGAAATTCTACTAAATTCTGGATTTGCACACACATGATGGCTGCTTTAATGCATTCTTTCCCTTTTTAAATATCAAATTATTCCTTCAAAAAAAAGTTTTGCCCTGTTTCCCATTCACAGGCAAGAAATCTCACCTGACATCTCAGCAAAATCTGAAATAAGGCAATAATGATTGAGGAGGGCGAGGGAGGGAGGGAGGAGCACAGGGGACTGAGGTGATGGTGCACAGGTGCATTGGGGAAGGAAACTCTATGGGGACTACCCCTGAGGGGGGTGAAGGGAAGCAACTATTGTTAAAAATGAACAATGATGTAAAAAATAAAAAAAAAAATAAGTTAAAAAAATTTAAAAAATAAAAAATAAACTCACGGTCTAGTCCTAAAGATACAAAGAAAATCAAAACCAGCCTCTCTTGAGGAAGGATTTCTGCTTTTTTGTCTTCTTCCATGTAACAAGCATGATGTGCAGCTGGGAAAGAGCCATTTTCATAAATGTTGCATTCTCCCTCCTCTGGGCAGAGCACCACTGGAGCGTGAATTATGGCCTGCTTGGCCGGAGAGCTCTTCCCATCAGCTCATCCTTTCTCATTTGTGGTCATGGTCGTGCCTCCAGTGGAACTGACGGGGCGAACAGAGCTCAGTGTCAGAAAACACCAGCAGCTTGTGTGTCTGCTGACCAGTGCCTTGCCTGAGAGCTTACCAGGCAATTTATTTGTGTTCTTTTCTCAAAGCCAAGATGAATGGCGATTTCTTTTCTTCCTGTGTGGTTGTTAACACAGAGAAATCCCACTGCTGCCGACTTCTCCCCTTTCGGGTTCCCCATTCACGTGCTCTTTCTGTTATGCCATATCCCAACAGCAAAATATTGTTCAACCTTTTGTGAATGGGGAACAACTTCTGTGGTCCGTGAGTGATAATATTCATAATTGTTGCCAGTCAACAGAACCTGTTTGTGGGTATTTCCTATTGCAGCTGTAGCTACAGGACTGTAAGGAACAAGCAAGGAGAAAAGAACATGATGGAGCCCCCAATTCAAACCATCTGACAGCCTCATTCATCTCTCTGGGAATGTCTCTCCTTTCCACATTCCTACTCGGTAACATAACACCATCCATGGAAGCCACTTAATTTATTGAAAGGCCCTCATAAAATCTGTCCATAATACTTAGGAAAGTAGAAATCACTGAAGTGGAAAAATGAAGTCGTCTTTAAAAGGAACCCCTCAATATGAGGTAAAGCAAAAGGCATTAGCCCTGAAAGTACTGCCTCTCCCCTTTGAGTGCCCAGATCAGTTATGGGCCCATTTGTGCATCCAATCACCCAGTTCAAAACCATCCCCTTCCTTAAGTTCCTCTACCCCATCACCAAGCCCATCAAGTCCTAAATGTGCCTGGTTCTTTCTGATTTTGGGAAAAGAAACAAATTTTTTCATTCCAAAGTGTCCTAAGCTAAGTGGTAAAAGTTTAGTCTCATTCCTAAATGTTGAGCCATAGGCATCTTGGACGTCAAAGAAAAACCAAAGTGGGTTTACTAACAACTCTAGTTATTCAAAAATTTCCTAAATGAGTTTATCTGGGAATTGGGATCAGCTAGTGCATTTTATTTCTTTCTTGACTGTCCTGTTTATCACATTCTCCCAACCCTTCTTGCTTATTCCTTCTATTTTCCTCTCCAGTAAATCCTTCTATTCTACCGTCTAGCCAAGTAACTTCTTAGAATGTAAAAATGATAATTTTTAAAAAATGTATTTTAAAAATTTTTTAAAAATAATTTTAAAAAATGTATTTTTAAAAACAGTTACACAAAATCAACATCCCTTAGTCGATTTGAATCAGCACAACTCTTCAGTAATTAAATGGTCATCCACACAGTTCTAATAACAATTGCCTCTACTTTCGATTTGACATTAATCCAACAGGGGGGCAATAAGTTTGCATTGAATTTCCTAAATTCAAGCAGTGTCTATGCAGAGTGACTTATGGGGCTGCCCTTTAATTTGTTAATCATGCAGACTGATAATAGAATGGCCAGACATTCAAAAGGCATCCTTGATGAAGCAAACAGCTCTATTAACAGCCTGAAACACTAACAGTCATTCCCAGGCAGTAGTACCATTATGTACACAAAACAAGATGAATGGCACAGAACATTCAAGCAGGCCAAACACAGTCCCTGCCAATACAGAGTGAAAAAGACACCTGATTTACTAGGAATGCAAGACACAATTGTCATCTTGTGATATACAGTTACTTTTCTTCATTGCAGACTGTGAGGGAATGTTCCAATCATGTTAGCTGGGCTTTTTACTGTTACCATAATAATTATTATTGACAGGTTCATTTGGGGTAAGAAATGGCCTTTCAGAAAAACACAGGAGGACTGAAGCAGAGCCTGGGGAATGGGAGCAGATGTGCATTATAAAGCAATATGTGGCATAATGAGAAAAGCGTTCTTCCCTATCCTATTAATTGTTGGCACTACCTAATAATCAAGAATTACTGACCCCTCTCCACCCTCCAGCTACTGATATTTGTGTATTGTAATGCACCATAGCCCAAATGCAAGTTCAAATCTATGTAGCATCGAGAGCCAGCTTTTATAATAGTCTGAACTCTATGCATTCGCAATTTGTGAATAATACATACATTCCTTCCAGTTAGTAAATAAATGATTGAGTAAATGAAACAATTCAGTTGAACTATTGTGCAGAATTTTTCACTGATAATTACAAAGATGATTTTTAAATATGGCAATGCTTTACACATGAGTTTAAATGATAAAAGCAAAATGCAAGACTGTCAGAGTACTATGATTATAGACATGCGAAAATGCAGTTGGAAGTAGAGAAGAGAAGGAAAAGGCAAGCTGTTGTATTGACAGAGAGGATGATAAGCAATTTGTTTTCTTGTAAAAATCCCTTTAATGTTCCTAGAATATTCTTATAATACAAGTGATTTTTAAAAATCAAAGCTTACCTCTATTGAAAAGTTATTCAATAGTTATTCCTTAGCAAAATATCTACAAAATGAAAGCTGCATGTGATAAATGCTGAAGTATTTTTTTTTCCAAGTTAAAAATAGTGTTGGAATCTGCCAAGGAATCAGCTCACATTATTCAATGTCAGACACATTTACACTCATATGTATTAGTAATTCCTCTGGTTGACTTTTTTTGCCGTTGTCATGGCAACTGTTTCCGCCACCATTAGTACCTCTAGGACCCAGCCTCATTCACATATTTTAGCCTTTTTCTCTTCTAACAAAGCAATTAATACTTGTGGCATATCCGTATCTGAAACCCTAATGGTCAGTTCTCTCTCCTAGAGGCACGGAGATTTGGCTTCCTTCCTTTTTGCCTTTATAGACACTTCTGTTTCTCTTTGTGGTGCTTTTCACTAACTCTTAAAAGTCTCTTGATTGTTTCTAATTATATCCAACTTTAAATGGATTATTTAAAGTTTTTTTTCACACATACTCCAGGTTTCCCTCTCAAATGACCCTCTCTCCATCATCAACGACACAGCACATTTTCATTATTGATCAGCTTGGCTCACTGCCACAGAAGAGGATCAAATTGCCCTAGGAATAATCAAAACTTGAGAGTGATTCTAGATTAATAACCACATAATTAGAAAGTCGTGACTTGCACACCTCAGGCAAAAGAAGTTCAAAAAACCACAATATAACCCCTTGCATTTTCTGACAACCATAGTGATTGAAGAATCCTTTCTAATGAGGATTAAGGGGTCTGACTCCCCTTTTATACACACAGGGCAAGTTAAGTTTTTCACAATAATGAACAGTGTGGCAAAGGTTACTATGAGATAGACTTATTCTTACACTGCAGTCTAGAGAATAAATGTGCACACTTTTTATTAAGCAATAACTACAATCAAGCCTACAGTGGTGAGGCTTTTGATAGAATTAGTGTTTAGCAGTCTTTATTCCCTTTGCTTCTGCAATTCTTTTAGAGATCTTTTCTAAGGTAATAATCTAAAATATAGGAAAATATTAGGTATACTATTTATTGCAAAGTTGTTTATAATAGTAAAAGCCTTGAGATCCATCTAAATGTCTACCTATAGAAAAAATGTGATATTCACAAAGTAAAATATGTAAATGGCACATCTATAATGCATAGTAAGTGCCTGTGATGTAATGGTACTTTAAAATGTTGATTAAAAAATTAATATAGGTATGTAATGTGATTATGACTTTGTAAAAAGAATAAACAAAATCATAAGCCCCATTAAGAACAGGAATCACATTCATCTTATCTACCTGGTATCTATTTAAGCTACGGTAATATCTCTAAATATTTGTTGTATAAGGGCCTCCCCTGGTGGCGCAGCGGTTGAATGCTGGGCTGCAAAGCTGCCCGCAGCCTCTGCAGTGTAGGTTCGATCCCCCACCCCTGGGCAAGGGTCCCACATGGTGCGCAGACCTCTCCTGCCACCCGTTGCTCCCCTCAGCAGTGTAATTCATCAGTCTGCCTATTCTGTTCCCCGTTCTGGCTCTGGTGAATTCTCTCACCCTCCCATGCTTCTGACTGTACCCAGTGCTTGTATAAATAAATAAATAAATCTTTTTAAATAAATAAATAAATAGATAGATAGATAGATAGATATTTGTTGTATAAGTAAGTGAATGGATGGACAGACAAATATGTGTACCAAAGAAAATTTAAAGTAATACACCAAATTTTTAAGAATAGTTGTCTTTGAGAAATAACTTTTTGTGATCTCTATGTTGTGCAGTAATTAATTGTGTTTTCCATCTTATTCACTTTTAAAGACTTTGTGGAGTTGAATTTAACTTGCTTTCCCATGAAGATAACACAAAACAAATCTATAACTTTTTAATCAGCACCCTTCAATAGTAAAGGTCAGTTGAGTGATTTATTGAATTCCCCAAACCAGATACAGCTTGTCTATTTCATTCAACAGGATCAAATGTTTTTAAGTAGGTGGAAATGCTATGTAAACTCTAGAAGTGTGACACATAAGGATTCTGTACCCAAAAATTATTTTTGTTACTTTATAGATTCTCTTCTTGTTGCAACGACCAGATCATTTCCTTCTTCAAAAGTCTTCTAGAATAGTGAATATAATTCAATTCCTTAGTCTGATATTCAAGGCCTTCTGCAACCTGGTTCCAATGTGTATCTCCAATTCATGTTCCACCTCATTATTACCCACACCTTTTGCACTCACCTCACCACATCATTTGTCACTTGCTGTATATACAATACAATCTCCTGTTCCTCTAATCATGCTCACACTGTGAGCCCAGAGCTTGAAGTGCTCTTTCCCCCTTCCTTCTTGTCAAAATCCTTCACCACCAACAAAAATACCACCTTCTCTGGGCCATGATAATATGATCAGTGATGAAAATCAGTCTATTGAATGCCAAAGAGTAAAGTCATTTTACATTTCCAAATACTGTGGCATTTTCATTTCTGATACATAATCCATCAAAAAGGAAAGCATTGATTATTTATTGACCTTCTAATTAGGATCTACTAAGGAGCAAGTCTCAAAACAAAGACCACTATTTAACTGGCAGAGGCTCACTCAACAACATCCTGATTGATGTGTGTGTGTGTGTGTGTGTGTGTAACATGGGAGTTTACATTCAAGATCAATGGAACCAGCACTCTGTAACTTATGTGCACCTGTGTGTTGGGGGCTGAGAAAGAGTACCACATACTTACTAGGGGACATTTCCAGGATTGTGGAAACATTTGATAACACTGAAGCATGGATCATTGGTAGTAAGAAATAAGAGCAGCGATTTTCTAGCCTGATAGATGGGCCACAAATAACATCATGATGGGGAAAAACATGAATTTCAAAGAACATTTGTTACCACCTTTTAAGACATACTTGGAAAATTCAACAAAAGATGACATTTTAAAATGTTTCTCTTTTATCATGGTTGCCCAGTACCAGCCTTCACCCTGCCAATGAGCACACACAGGAGATAAAACCACCAACCCAGAAAAACACCAACTGTCAGAATAAACTGACACATGGCAACTTTGGTTAATTCAGGCGAGAAATGCCTTCACTGAAGTGACATGCTCTCTTCTCTCCCTCCCTCAAGGGTGACACTTCACAACCCAACCATTGTCTCTTGCTTTGCAATCAACTTTCTACAGTCTTTTAAAGTATTTATTATATTTTCATTTTTATAAGTGCTTCAATTTCCATCTTCATCAATAAAGACTATATATAATGTCTCCCAATTTGTGTAAAGATCCGTGCAACCAGTTCTTTCCCAATAAAGCAAAGTGCACTTTTCCTCATTTTGTATTTCACTAATTCCCTCAATATGCCTGAACAGAATTACAACTATATTTCACCTCCCACTGCCTTAATTCCACTAATTCATTGGAGGATTGCCAGTTCAAACTATTTCAAGGGTTCAGATAATTGATTTATGCTGAATGGTGTTACTCCATCTCTCCAGAAGATTGAACAAAAAGAAATGGAATTAAATCACATCTGAGAGGAAATTCTGAGACAGAAGGAAAAAGCTTCTTGAGTGTATAAATCAAACATTGCAAGGGTTTCTAGACCCCTTTCAGAACACCAATCATCAAAAGTTCTTTTAAAAGCAGTTAAGTCAATTTTTAAAGTCCCAACCACCTTGAAGAAATGATCTTGAATAAAAGACCCCCTGCTGCTTTTTCCTGCATAAAAATTCTGATTATCAAATATGACAGCAGCAAACAGTGCTAACTGCCCACCCAATGTCCATTCTTCCCTCTTCCTGGCTAATAGATTCCTCTCATGCTGCTAGAAAAGCCGCTTAGCCTGGCCAACCAGATATAAGCAGAAGTGACTGGGAGAAACTCTGAGGAAGTTCTTCAAAAAGAAAGTAGACTTAGGGGACATGCTTCTTTCACGTGCTGAAAACCCATCAATGACATCTCATTGCCCTCGGAATGAAAATCAACACTTTCATGCTAGCTTTCAAAGATTTTCTTGCCTTGTTTCATACCTGGCATGTCTTCTACCGTCTTTTGAACTCAACAATCTCCTTTTGCTTTAGAACATTTCTACTAGATTTGCTGTCTAAAATGCTCTTCCCTGACCTACTCAGCAAGTCTTTTTAGACTACCCTATAGAAAATAGGCATCCCATTATCCCCCAAAACATTGCCCCATTTTAATTCTCTGCATAGCCATTTCTCCCTATTTGATAATTTTCCTGCACACGTATTGTTTCTCCCCAGGTAAATGCAAAAGTTATCACAACAGGAGCCTTGTCTTTTTCATGGCTATATGTACAGATCTTTGAAAAATGCCTGGCATATAGTAGATGATCAATAAATATTTGTTGTATTCATGTGACTTTCCCCAAGATCTGCCATTACAACTGTGAACTGTTCTCATCTAGTCATTATTAGAAAACACCTCCACTATCATTATTCTTAATAAGAGCTCTGTGCTTGCTTTCCCTGGTTACGCTTTTTTTCTCCTCTACTGGATAGGAAGTCTTTGAAAACAAGCACCGTGAGATTGGTGCAGTAACTGATATTCAACCACTTTATTTGAACAACAGCAAAAAAATGACTACCAATCAAGCAATCTACAAATAATGCAAGAATTCATGAGTAAAACAGAACAGTAGCCTGCTCTGCTGTGCTATCCTGACTGTATCCTCAGATGTTGCCTCACCACACATGAATGACACAAAAGATACAGACTAAATTAACTGGCAGCAAATGCAGACAACAGTAAACTAGGCTAAGTCTGCATTCTGTAAGGGGGTGGCTTACAAGATTCTAGTTTTCATCCTCGTCAGTCCAAGGTCAGGTCCATGTTAAGTAGGTGTCAATGTAGAACAACATTGTGTAAGGATCCTTAGGGTAGGAGCACCATGAAAAGTATGAAAGGATTCGTGGGCAACACAACTCCACAACCCTCATTGGGTAATGAAAACAAGATATTTCACTAACTATACAAATATACTAAAAGCCATAAAAAATACCAAGTAGATTGTAATATCAGTCTTATTTCACTGTGGAATTAATGACAATATATTGCATTAGCCTTTATACAATTAACATTTATGGAGAATTTATTAGGCTTCAGAAACTTCGTTAAGAGCTTTACATGAGATGTGCTATTATTCTTGTTTTACAGATAACATGAGTTTGAGAAACACAAGGTCACAGTTGTTCCATGACAGGCCCAGGATATAAGCTTGGTGCTGTGAGTCTGGAGCCCACACTCTTAACCAATGGCTAGCCTAAATTAACCAGCATAGCTAGGGACTGGTCAGACTTTCTTAGAGGGTAGTCTCTGCTCCCCCTTTTGAATGTCTAAGTATATATGGCTCCCATCCCCCTAATGTCCCCTGCTGGGATCCTTGGAAGTTTTATGTTGATTTCAGGGTTCTTATAATGACTTCAATCTCTGCTTAAGCACACATTTTAAGGACTGAGTTTATCATATCCTAAATCCCCACCTATCTGACTTTGCGTCCCTCCCAAATATTCTGGGTAATGCTGTGTGCAAGCTGCTTGATGCGCTCTGCCAGCTGAACTCTGGCAGCTGCATTACATGTTTCAACATCCCTTTGACATGAAGAGTATATATCTGCTTAAGTGGGAATTTAAAACAACTCCCACATTGACCAGCAGCGTGGAGGCTATGGCATCCCCTTTGCAACACATTTAACAACCCCACATAAAATGTTTAATTGCTTCCTATCCAATTTTCTATAGATTATTCCAGAAGGCTATTACAGGGAGCAGAGTTTTTCAATCACATTCTAAATTGAAGACAATTTGAATAAACAAAATCACCAGGTACTTTCATTCCTTCAGCACTTCCACCCTGCAGCTCATAGCAAGGGCTTCAGGTGTACCTTTTCTCCAGGTAATAGTGGTTTGGCACTTGGGTTTACAGTAATATATCCTATCTTTCTATAATGTTGTTTTTTTTTTTGCTTTGGCATTTGGTCACTTACCACAAAGGAGATGAGGATAACAGGGATAAAAGACTGAAATGTGCAGTTCTGCTACTTTTTGTCCTACCAAAGTTAATGGGCCTCCCTGGTGGCGCAAGGAGTTAAGCACAGCACTGCGAAGCTGTCACAGCCTCTGGACCACAAGTTCGATCCCTGGCTGGCCAGGGAGATACCCACATGGCGCAGCAGACCTCCCCTGACTCGCCTGCTGCTCCCCTCAGCGTGTATTTCAGTCAGTCTGCCTATTCTGTTCCCCACTCTGTCTCTGGTGAATCCTTTCACCCCCGTACCTCTGGCCTGTACCCCAGTTCTTGTATGCATAAATAAATCTTTCCCCCAAAGTAAATGAACAAATAATAAAAAAGACACGTGGTCTCTACAGTATAAATCTTCAGTTTCACATATGGGAACTGGAAGCACCAGTTCCCAGTAGTAGAATTCTGGACAAACTGGAAAGGAGAGGGCACCCAAATAGCTAATTAGTTCCATGTTTTCAAGCAAATATGGGCATATTTTAATACTGAAAAATATGAATAAAGAGTATATTGAAAAGCTCAAAAATGCATCTAGAATATATATATATATAAATGTTTTTAAAATGCATCTAGAGTTCAACTTCTAAAATCTCCCTGCCTCAATAAATGGAATAGGTGAACTTCCAAATGGGGGTCACTAGCTTTAAAGAAATTGGGGCTCTAGATAGAATACAAAAACAGCCAATCACAATTATCAAAATAATTCATGTCTATGTTGCTTAGACATCACTAATACATCCCCTAAAAATATTAGAGTTTCCTGGCGCGGCAGCTCCTCCCAGCTGGCAGAAGGCAGTTCCTTATCAGTCCAGCAGGAGTGTAATTAAAGACAATGGCCACAGCAGCTGGATTGAAAAAACAAATCATTTGTCTTTCCCTTCCCCCACCACTTCTGCTCACAGAGTTAATCTGAACACAGCATCAGCTCCATTGTTCAGGCTTCTTCAAAAGGCAGAATAGGAAACATATATCTGTTTCCCACTGTGGACTGCGACAGTTGAAGAAATACTTGCTCTTATCTTTCTATTACATTATACAAAACGCAAGTAATTTAGGTCTGAAAATTCAAGTTCCAGAGACAAGGCGAGTTTTTAGACAAAAAGAAAAATTATCTTCAGGGAAAGATAAAATTTGGGGAAATGGATTATACTCAGTGATATTCTGAAAAATATTTAACAACAGGCTCCCCAAGGGGAAAGTCCTGATTTGTAACATTTGCCAATTTCACTGGTGTAAATACTCACACCATGGCTGATTTCAAGCACTACCATAACATCAGTGAACATGTAGTGGGGAAGAAATGCACTATCGATACCATTCTGCAGTATTTCCACCACACAGACATTTACAAAAGCTATAAATCATCTCAAGTAGCTAGCCAATAGTAAAATAATTAGGAAGTAGTGGATTTTGAATATCTGTTACCATTAGGTTTTTATACAATTTATTGAAATTTATATAATTTAATTTTTAATAATGGCTATCTTTATCATTTTGTGCTATTTCTGAAAACAATCCTCTTTTACAATACAGTACAAGCTAACTCCTACCCACCACTGCCTATATTATACCTTGACTGCTGCGTCACAAAAAATAATAAACAGCCCTCTAGTGATAACACGTGGAAGAGAATGCAAAATAACAATATTCATTTTTTCATCAGTGAAATTTGGTCACAATTTTCCAGCATGGTCGCCTCAGAGTCCGAAAAAAAAGTAGTTTAGGGACATGTTTACTTGTTGTTACTAAGATCTGACGGTGACTCTTGAGAAGGAATTCTGCAATTCTTTCTTCTTCCTATGTATAAAATTTAAAACTAATAGGAAATTTTGAGGCACTACAACAACAAAAACCACATTCCACGTGAAGTACAAAGCTACGCTGAGAACTTGGCACAGGGGTCATCAGAAATCAGTATCAATGAGTCGCACTTCTGGAAAGAGGGAGGTGGCATTACCTCTAGCCTTCCCATTCAGTACAACTAAAATCCCTGGACATACATATAAAATAAACCAAAGACAACTCTGAAAAGTGGAGAGAAGGCAGACCATGATGCTATTTCTCCTGGCTTCTCTTTCTGCCTCACGAATCCCAGAGTAGCAAACCAAGAAGCTGACAACCCAGAACCAATGATGAACGCTAACTGAAAAGTCCCCGCAAAGCTTGTGCTCTCCAGTCACAGGACCTTGTGGGGATGCAACCGTCCTGCATCTTGAATGCTGATGCGCTTATCCTGGTTGTGATTTGCAAGATGTTACTGCTGTGGGAAATGGTGTAAAGGTGACACAGGATCTGTGTTATTTCTTACAAATGTATACAAATTACAACTATGCCCAAATAAACTTAATTTTAAAAAAAATTACATATCTCCCACTCCTTTGATTAGGCGATTCCATGTGTCCCACATCCTCAACACAAGTTTGTCCTTATTCCCAAATCGTAACACCTTGACTCAAAGGAAAACTAATTTTTCAGCATCCACTTCTCTGTTCTTGGCTTCCTGTTCTTTAGAGATTCCTTCTCTGGGGCTTACTTATCCTTTAAATTGATATGTTATAGGGCCTCCCCGGTGGCACAGTGGTTGAGCGCTGGGTTGCGAAGCTGCCCACAGCCTCTGCAGCGCCAGTTCGATCCCCGGCCACCAACGAGGGTCCCACATGACGCGACAGACCTCTCCTGCCACCCGCTGCTCCCCTCAGCAGTGTAATTCGTCGGTCTGCCTGTTCTGTTCCCCGCTCTGGCTCTGGTGAATTTGCTCGCCCTCCCGCACTTCTGACTGTACCCAGTGCTTGTGTAAATAAATAATTTTTTTTAAAAAGAGTGTATTTTATAAATAAAATAAATTGATATGTTATTTTTTACCTAGTTTCCTAGGCATTTCCTAGCAAAGAAGTTTCAGATTATCTAACCTCCAAATTTCCAGAAAGAGAAGTTCAGGGTGAAGAGAATTAACCCCAATTTGGCCAAGGGGCAGGGCAAGGAGGGGGAGAAAAAGGCAGAAGAACCCCACTGGACTATGGTGACTTGGTGGTAGGTGTGTGTAGTAATATACATCTGAAGAGGTGTGAGCCTGTATTCCTAAATTATATGCAGTGTTGTAAACCCATGTTACCTCAAATAAAACAATAATAATAACTCCACTTTGAGGAGAGACTAAAATTGTAGTTAAGTTGGGTATTAAGTCTTGATGGGGCCCAGCATGTCTCCATTTGGGGTCCGTACTTTCTTTTTTAACATTAAGCCATGCTCTTGAGTATTATGGAAATAAGCATTGTGTCATTATTAAATTATCAAATGATTGCCTGAGGCTGATTAATCTCAGGAGAACACCAGATGAGGTGTTAATGAAGTCACACTCCTTATGAAGTCTGTTTAGGGTCACCAGGGGACAAATCACGACAGTGGGAAGAGATAGCAGAAGACTGGCACCACCTTTCTATGAAAAGGAAAATGTATTATTAGGTCACAGCTCACACTGAATGTAGTTAATTCACTCATGATTACCATCTCATACCTGTAATTTGATGTGGTTCTCAATTTAACAGCACACCAAACAGATGGACATTCACATTCAAAATCACAAATTCTCTTTTCACCAGTATGACTCTTCTTGACGGATGAGAAATGAATAGTGGAGCATTTCCGGGAACGACACAGACTCCTGCTGCCCCCCTTGTCATCACCACCCCTTCTGCTCTCCTCAGGTCTATGAGCCCATTTTGCCCCCACAGTTTGGCCTGCTCTCCTTGCCATTTTAGAGCTATCACCGACTGTTTCCCAAGGGACCTTCCCCTTTCTGCTGTCTTTTTTTTTAAAATATATTTCTTACATCATTTTTCATTTTTGCAAAATGTATGCATTTTCATCTTGGTTATAGTCCCCATACAATTGCACCCCCCTTATTTTGACCCTACTCCCTCCTCAACCCTTTCTGCTTTGATCTAGGACTCAGTCTTGTCACCCTTCCCTCCAGGGTGACCTCCCAAAGTAAACACGAGCAGCATTTTTGAAGATGTTGCTTTTCCTTACTGTAGGGAAATAGGAGTTAGCCTCAAGAATAAATACATGGGAGAGGGGCGGAGCAACATGGCGGCGAGGAGACGCTGCGAGTAAGATCTCCCATTAAAAAAAGTTAATAGGGAGGAAAAGCGGCAGGTCCCAGTGAGAACTGGGACACGGAAGATAAACGGATGACTCCAGCAAACTGCCCGAAGAAGAAAATGGCCATAAAAGAGGACTAGAAGGGAGGGAAGCGCAGAACCCTGCTCCCCTCCCCCGCCCACAGAGGCGGCACTCTCCGACCGGCAGAGAGGAGGGAAACAACAAACCAAAACTGCCAACAAGAACAAAGGACGAAGCAAGTGGGACTGTGAGTGGAAAGGAACTATTGCAGCCACCACACCCCGTGAACGGGAGCTGAGGCGAACCCTGCAGGATTCGCCGCTGCGGGGAGCGAACTGCTCCGGGCGCCATTAGAGAAGAACAAAGACCCCGGGAGACGCGCACACAGCCCGGGCTGCCGGTAAGCTTGCGCGGAAAAGGGCGCGCTCGGCGCGCTTGAAAAGCAAGTGCAGACCGGGATAGCGGCTGCCCAGGTCCCCGCGCCTGCGATCTAGGCTTGGGAGACGACCTAGGCTTGCGGGGAGACGCGCAGAGGTCCTCACTGAGGTGAAGGTCCCTCCCTGAGTAAGCAGGAACCAGGCGCCCAGGCACGGGAGCGGTGCAAAAGGCGCCATTCCCGCGCCACTGAACTGGGCTACAGCCCGCGTCCTGGAACTGAGGGCTTTGGAACTGAGACTCGGGGCACAAAATTAGGGGCGTGGGTTCCCCACGACGGTGGGGCACAAGGCAGACACAGCACCCCAAAGCCGTTGAGGTGTACCCTACCATCCCCGCTCTGCTCCCTGTCCCACGGGGTGGAAAATAAGCTCCCCAAGGGCTCTAGGAGAGATCTCTGGCGCCACCTAGCGACTTGAAGCCAGCACAGGCTCCTGAAGGAGCTAGTGGCCAGCTGGGGAGTTAGCCCACACCAGGCCCCTTCCGAACAAGTAGTCTGAGCCCACAGGGAGAGCGAGCACCCACAGCCAGGGCAGACCAGGCACGCAGAAGAGTGTGCCTGACACCGGACGCGCAGGGAGTGTGTCCCACATCACCATTTTAGAACAGGGACATTTCTTCAGTAAAGACTACCTGCAGAAGGTTTCCTCAGGAGCCAGAGGTGAGCGGGGGAAGTTCACCCACGACAGACCCCCTCTGGCCTGCAGTCCAAGCCCAGAAGGGGAGCAGGAACCTACCGCCGGGGCAGACCAGGCGCACAGGGGAGTGTGTCCCCACATCGACATTTTAGGACAGGGACCTTTCTCCAATAAAGACTGCTTGAAACTGACAGATGACTCCTGGAGGAACCAGAGGGGAGCAGAGAAGCTCACCCAAGATGCCGGCCAGTCCCAACAACACAGTGTCCCAACGCATACGGCAAATTAGAAAACAGACAGTAGGGAGGAGAAGAACCACACGCAACCTAGCAACTCTCCAGAGAAAAAGCACACCACAAAAAGAAAACCAGCCCCCAGATTGCAACGACAGTAACTTGGAAGAATTTCTGAGCCTTCCAGAAAGAGAATTTAAAATTGCCGTGATTAAAAAACTGACAGAAGTCATAAAGGAAAACAATGATAAGGGAAAAATAATCAACGATCAGAAGAATGAAATTGAGTCCCTAAAGAGGGAAGTAAAAGAAATGCAGGAGATCAAAGAATTAGTGGAAGAACTAAAGAATTCTGGGAAAAGCAATGAAAGCAGAATTGATGAAATGGAAGAACGAATAAGTGCTCTTGAAGACACAGAAATAAAAAGAACCAAAACAGAAAAGGAAAGAGAAGTACGAAGGAAAAAGAATGAAGAAAGACTTCGGGAACTATCTGACTCCATGAGGAAAGGAAATATAAGAGTTATAGGAATACCAGAAGGAGAGGAGAGAGAAGTAGGAACAGAGAAAATATTCAAAGAGATAATTGAAGAGAACTTCCCAAATGTGAAGGAGCTGAAAATTGATATACAAGAAGCAAGAAGAACACCAAACTTCCACGACGAAAGAAAAAATACAGCAAGACACATAATAGTAAAGCTCCCTAGAATCCAGGACAAGGAAAAAATAATGAAGCTGGCAAGAGGGAAGAAACAGATAACATTCAAAGGAAAGCCAATCAGGCTGACATCAGACTTCTCCGAAGAAACACTACGGGCAAGGAGAGAGTGGAGGGACATAGTCAACAGACTCCAAGAAAACAGATGCCAACCAAGAATACTCTATCCCGCAAAGCTCTCCTTCCTCTTTGAAGAAAGAATATGGACCTTCCCAGACAAAGAGAAACTCCGGAATTTCATTGCAACTAAACCCCCACTCCAAAAAATACTACAAGGAGTCCTAAAGCCAGAACCTCAGAGGGACGAATAACAATGAAAGAAGGCCAAAAAAAAAAAAAAGTTATTAAAAGAATAAATAAATAAAATCAAAGGAAAGACAAACACAATGGCAAATACAGATGTTAACATATCAATATTAACTCTAAATGTAAATGGACTAAACTCTTCAATAAAAAGACACAGAGTTGCAGCCTGGATTAAGAAACAAAACCCAACCTTTTGCTGTCTCCAGGAAACACATTTAGCTACAAAAGATAAAAATAGGCTCAAAGTTAAAGGATGGAAAACAATCCTACAAGCAAATGGACCAAAAAAGAAAGCAGGAACAGCTATACTTATATCAGATAAAACAGATTTCAAACTCAAAAAGATAAAAAGAGACCCCAATGGTCACTACATTATGATCAAGGGGACAATACTTCAAGAAGAAATAACACTCATTAACATATACTCACCAAACGAAGGAGCACCAAAATATATCAGACAACTGTTGTCCTCTCTGAAAACAGACATCAGAGAAAACACATACGTAGTGGGAGACTTCAACACACCACTATCAACAATGGATAGATCAACAAGACAAAAAATAAGTAAAGAAACCAAAGCTCTAAATAAGGACCTAGAGCAATTGGGCTTAACAGACATCTATAGAACACTAAACCCCAAAAAAACGGAGTACACATTTTTCTCAAGCGCACACGGATCATTCTCCAGGATCGATCACATACTGGGGCACAAGACAAACATCAACAGATACACCAAGATTGAAATCATATCAACCATCTTTTCTGACCATGAAGGCATCAAACTAGAAATAAACCATAAAAAGAAGGCAAGGAACTTTCCTACCTCATGGAGATTAAAAACCACGCTACTGGAAGACCACTGGACTAAGGAGGAGATCAAAGAAGAAATTAAAAAATTTTTTGAATTGAACGACAAGGAAGACACCAATATCCTAAATGTATGGGATGCAGCAAAAGCAATAATAAGAGGAAAATATATAGCAATAGAAGCTCACATCAAGAAACAAGAAAGAACTCAAAGAAACAACCTAATCTCGAAGCTCAAAGATCTAGAAAAAGAACAACAAAAAAACCCCAAAACCAGTAGAAGAAAAGAAATAATAAAAACCAAAGCAGAAATAAATGAAATTGAAACTAAAAAAACAATCCAAAAGATCAATGAAACCAAGAGCTGGTTCTTTGAAAAAATCAATAAAATAGACAAACCCCTAGCCAGGCTCACAAAGGAAAAAAGGGAGAAAGCACAAATAAACAGGATCATCAATGAAAGAGGAGAAATCACAACGGACACAGCAGAAATCAAAAGAATAATCAGTAACTACTATGAACAGTTATATGGAAACAAGTTTAACAATCTAGAGGAGATGGACAAATTCCTACAACTCTACAATCACCCAAAGCTAGATAAAGAAGAAATAGAACACCTAAACAGACCAATTACGATTAGAGAAATTGAAATGGTAATCAAAAACCTCCCCAAAAACAAAAGCCCAGGACCTGATGGATTTACAAATGAATTCTACCAAACATTCAGAGACGAATTAGTGCCTATCCTTCACAAACTCTTCCAAAAAATTGAGAAGGAAGGGACAATACCAAACACGTTCTATGAAGCCAACATTACACTAATACCAAAACCGAACAAGGACAACACAAAAAAGGAAAACTACAGGCCAATCTCCCTAATGAACACTGATGCAAAAATCCTCAATAAAATTTTAGCCATCAGAATCCAACAATGTATCCATAAGATAATTCACCACGACCAAGTAGGATTCATTCCAGGGGCACAAGGATGGTTTAACATCCGAAAATCAATCAACGTTATCCAACACATCAACAAAAAGAAATATAAAAACCATATGATAATATCAATAGATGCTGAGAAAGCTTTCAACAAAGTGCAACACCCATTCATGATAAAAGCCCTTGAAATTCTTGGGATACAAGGAACATACCTCAACATCATAAAGGCCATCTATGACAAGCCAACAGCCAGTATCATTCTCAATGGTGAAAAGCTGAAAGCAATTCCATTAAGATCTGGAACAAGACAAGGATGTCCACTCTCACCACTGCTTTTCAATATAATACTGGAAGTCCTAGCCAGGGCAATAAGACAAGAGAAAGACATCCAAGGAATCCAAATAGGAAAAGAAGAAGTCAAACTATCACTATTTGCAGACAATATGATATTATACATAGAGAACCCCAAAAACTCCACAGAAAAGCTAATTCAACTCATCAATCAGTTCAGTAAAGTGGCAGGATACAAAATCAACACGCAAAAGTCAGTAGCCTTCCTATACACAAACAATAAATCTGAAGAAGAAGAAATCAAAAAGACCATCCCTTTTGTTATTGAAACAAAAAAAATCAAATATTTGGGAATAAATCTAACAAAAGAGGTAAAGGACCTATACAAAGAAAACTATAAAACACTGTTAAAAGAAATAGAAGAAGACACAAAGAAATGGAGAGACATCCCCTGCTCGTGGATTGGAAGAATAAACATTATTAAAATGGCCATCCTTCCAAAAGCAATATACAGATTCAATGCTATTCCAATCAAAATTTCAATGTCATTCTTCAAAGAAATAGAACAATTATTGATGAAATTCATATGGAATCACAAAAAACCCCGAATAGCCAAAGCTCTACTGAAAAAAAAAGAAGGGAATGGAGGCATTACACTCCCAGACTTCAAACTATACTACAAAGCCATAATCATCAAAACTGCATGGTATTGGAACAAGAACAGACATACAGACCAATGGAATCGAATAGAAAATCCAGAAATAAACCCACAGATTTATGGTCAACTAATCTTTGACAAAGGAGCAAAGACTATGCATTGGAGCAAAGAAAGTTTGTTCAATAAATGGTGCTGGGAAAACTGGGTCGCTACATGCAAAAGAATGAAGCTTGACCACTACCTCACACCATACACAAAAATCAACTCAAAATGGATTAAAGAACTAGACATAAGACCTGAAACCATAAAATATATAGAAGGAAATATAGGCGAAACACTACGTGATTTGCACATCAAAGACATCTTTACAGACATATCACCCAAAGCAGTGATAGTGAAGGCAAAGATAAACAGCTGGGACTACATCAAATTAAAGAGCTTCTGCACAGCAAAAGAGACAATAACAAAAACAAAGAGAAACCCCACCAACTGGGAGAACATTTTTGCACCCAACACTAATGATAAAGGACTGATCACAAAAATCTGCAAAGAGCTGATGAGACTCAACAACAACAAAGAAAAGAATCCAGTCAAAAAATGGGCAGAAGAGCTAAAAAGAAACTTCTCTGAAGAGGAAATGCAAATGGCCAACAGGCATATGAAAAAATGTTCAACATCACTTGCCATCAGGGAAATGCAAATCAAAACTACCATGAGATACCATCTTACACCAGTGAGAATGGCACATATTAAAAAAACTAGCAACAACAAATGCTGGCGAGGGTGTGGAGAAAAAGGAACTCTTCTGCACTGTTGGTGGGAGTGCAAACTGGTCCAACCACTGTGGAAAGCTGTGTGGAGATTTCTGGACCTACTAAACATAGAGCTTCCATATGATCCAGCAATTCCACTCCTAGGTATTTACCCAAAGGACACAGAAACATCAATTCCAAAGAACACCTGCACCCCTATGTTTATAGCAGCACTGTTTACAATAGCTAAGCTTTGGAAACAACCCAAATGCCCAAAAATAGATGTCTGGATCAAGAAGATGTGGTACATATACACCATGGAATATTACTCAGCATTCAAAAAAGATAAACACATGCAATTTGCAGCAACATGGATGGCTCTGGAAGGGATCATGCTCAGCGAAATAAGCCAAAAAGAAAAAGAAAAATACCGGATGGTCTCACTCATAGCAGGAATCTAGAAAACTTAAATAAGGGACCAGGAAAATGAATAACTATAAGAAAGTGAAAATCAAAATCAACAAAAAACTATGAACCAGAGACACTTTTAGGGGGGCGGGGGCAGGAGGGGAGGGATTGGGGTCAGAATGGGGGGCTGCAATTGTATGGGGAATATAACAATAAAATTTATTATAAAAAAAAATAAATAAATAAATAAAAAATAAAATATATAATTATAAGAGAAAAAAAAAAGAAAAGGAATCAATAAACAACAATAATTGTCAAAGGTTAAAAAAAAAAAAAAAGAATAAATACATGACAGTTACAAACTGACAAGCCTCCCGAGGTCCCCTAGTAGTTGTCTTCTACATTGGCACTGTTCTGGGGGCAGAGAAAAATGAAGTTATAGTTCCAGAAAGAAGAAACATCTGTTAATTTGTAGTTTATGGTATAACTTTACAAAGTGGGACCCAATCTGCCTTAAAGTAAGATGACATGAGGGTGGAAGGAGGGGGTTCATAGCAATATATTTACATGTAATGATCACTAGCATGTATTAAGTGAAAGCAAAGGGTAGAATAGAAATATTCTGTGTACAAAAGGGAAAAATATATTGTTAAATATATTGACATGTAAATGCCTAAAATTATATACTTTAAAAAGATTCCTCTGTGAATGGCGCTGGATGGCTGGGGTACCCCTGGCAAGATGAACTCTCCTCTAGTATCTTTTATATCATTGGATTCTGTTTTTAACTCTCTCCGTTTCTTTGTAAACACTGTGAATGCATTCACAACTGGATGTAGAATAGATACATGAGAAACTTTAATGTAAGCATCTAATGAGGTTATCCAATTATCCAGCATGAGGAAGATGATCCTTTTCCCTGTCACTCCAGTCTTCACCCATTCATCCATTAAAGGATTGTTGTGAAGTTTAAATGCACTTTTGAAGGCTAGGAGAACTATAGTAGACTCTAAATAACTAGTCCCCTTCTCTTTCCCCCCATCCTACCTCCACTTTACACAGAGAATCGTCTTAAAAATAAATTTGCGGGCCTCCCTTGTGGCACATGGGGTTATGACTCAACCTGTGAAGTTAACTGCAGCCACTGCAGCACGAGTTCGATCCCTGGCCAGGGAGAAACCCACATGGCACAGCAGACCTCTCCTGTCTTGCCCGCTGCTCCCCTCAGTAGTGAACTTCAGTCAATTTGCCTCTTCTGTTCCCTACTCTGTTTCTGGTGAAAGGATGTCCTAAAGCTAATCCCATACAGGCTTTGTGGACTCCACCCCCCACTCCAGACCAAAGTCATCAAGACATTGGGAACTCCAAATCCCATCACCACCAAAGGGAAGGTGGCTGGGACCTGAGGGTGGGGTTAAGCAGCCAGGTTGGTATAAAGCCAGACACGTGGGCTTTGGAGGGATCCCCCATTTTGGCTCTCCGCCAGCTCACAGCATCCGGCCAGCTCTGAGAGTGCCTTTGGGTTTCCAGGTCGGCAGATCAGGTAGGATGTATTAAAGACTTTATTTCCCTATTTTCTCCCTGACTTGTACATTTCCTTAATTCCCTTTCCCTTGTAAATAAACCTTTTATTAAACTTTTGTGTGTGCCTGTAGTGGAGTATTAATAAGTCCCTTTTAAGCGCGTGGGTGAGGACCCACAGCCAGGCAACCCGTTTTATATCGGGGCTACCCTATAACACTCTCACCCCCTGCATCTCTGGCCTGTATCCCAGTTCTTGTATACATAAATAAATCTTTAAAAAATAATTAAAAAAATAAATTTGGAAGAAAGTTCTTGAAGGATAGTTAATACCCTGATGATTGTTAAGTTGGGCTTTAAAATATTTTTAAAAGACTTTGTGGAAACGTACCCATTGTTCCCCTGACTTTCATCTTGTGTGTACCACCAGTAATGCTTAAGTTTAAACTTTCTCTGAGAATTAAGATTAAGGCCTTGCAAATCTTCTTTCAAAAGATAAAAGACAAATCTCCTGTTCATAATGTCTCCTTTCCATCAAGCACATTTTGAAAGAAAATAAACATTCTCAAGTTTACTATGAACAGTTTGATTCAAAGGCAAATCAATTGCTGCAGATAATTCTCAAAATCTGTTGCAGCTTTGAAAACAACCTTCCCAAGTAACCAAAACTGATCCCCGTTGTCTCTTCTATAAAAAAATTAAAACTCAATTCTGGCATATAAAAGGTAGCAAGAGCCAATACCTTGCATTTCTGAAGGGCTGAAACTGAGAATATACAGCAAGTCAAGTAAAAGTGCTACATTAAAATATTTGCCCATAATGTGGTAGGTCATAATATTGTTAACAATATTTGTTTCCTACCCTGCAAGAAAATTACACCCCTTTAATGTAAGCCAGGGAAAGGACATCTATCCCCTTGCCTATTGTCAGATGCCCCATAGACTTGACTGACCACTGATTGTCAGCAGAATTGACACTGTGTTAGCTTGGAGCAGGAACTTGTTTCCAAAGCCTGCTCTTGCTTTTTCATCTCTACCTGAAGAACTGCAAATCCTAGAGGGTGTGGTCCTTTGTTTGGATTCCAAAGTGAAGACTCTTGGAAAAGAGCCTCCACCACAGCTGCCACCACAGCTGCCACCCAGGCAACCTGCAGCCACGGGGTCCTCAGCCCATCCACAGAGGTGTATGAAGACAAAGAGACAGTCCTTGTTGTTTGCCATTGAGATTTGGGGGTTGCTTTTTAATCACAGATTAGATGATTAACATAACAAATTGTCACGTGTCCATCCCCCAAATGGGGAGACGAGGTTTCTAGGGAAAAGGTGGAAGCATTAATATTAATAGAACATTTGCTCTAAGTCAACTATTGTTCTGGGGGTTTTCATGAAATTGCACACCAACTTGATACCTGAAACAATCTCTTGAGTCTCATCTAGAAAATGAGAGGCTAGGGCTTCATGACTGCTGTTGGCATTCTATACGGATACTTACCTGGAAGCTTTCACAAAAACAAAATTCACTGCAAACTTACAGTTACACCATGTTTTTTAATAAAGTGAAAATCTGACCTAGTTTATCCCTATGTCTTTTATACATCACTAGTGTTTTAAATGTAACAAGAATCACTAGTACCATTTTCAGAAAAGACAATTCTCCAGTTCACTAATGTTGGAAACTTTTTATTTCAGAGAACAAACCCATTTTTATACCCTATTTCCACCTACTTAATACTACCTACCAAAAATCTTGGAATCCTTCCAAAATTTTAAGGCCTCCTTCCAAGATTTTAAGGGCAATCTTCAATTAAAATTTAACTTCTTAAATTAAATTCCTTGTCATGAATTTAATTAAGATACCTAAGCATGATGATATTAATATGACCGGCTAATAGTTTATCTTTTCCAAAAGCCTGTAAGTGATAATAGAGATATCATCAAAGTATTTCAAATAAGTCAAGTCTAGATATTATTAAAGATCAATACCATCATTATTAATGACACACAGGAGTTGTTCCTGGAAAGGAAATACATTTGGTGAATGGATTTGAAATAAAAAAGGATGGAAAAAATCTGTTCAGGTTAAAAGACGTATTTCGTTTTAAAGGCAGGCAATATCAAATACAGTATTCTTAAACTTTTCCTATGCCTCCCCTATGTGAAAAAAAATCTGTAGAAAGATACCATATAAATCCTCATTAGTCATTTTAACTATTTTGATATTTTAACTATGTACCTGTTGGCTTGAAGAAGAGATCTATAAATATGCCAGTCTTTTTAATTTAGATTACTCTCTAAAAGAATTGTAAAAGAACAGGGATAATGGCATAAAAACTATTCTATTAAAAAAGGAAGACCAAGAATGGAGAGAAAAAAAAAGAACATAGGCTAGTTGAATAAGTATTGAGATGGTAGGTTTAAACCCAAATATATCAATACTACATTGAATGTGAGTAAATCAAATACACAATTAAAAGGTTGTCAGACTGTCAGAATAAAAGAAACATCACTCTCACATAGAAAAGATACACCATTAAAAAAATGAAGTTGAGTGTAAAAAGATAGAAAATTAGGGCCTCCCTGGTGGCGCAGGCGGTTGAGCGCTGCACTGTGAAGCTGTCCGCAGCCTCTGCAGCGTGAGTTCGATCCCCGCCGGCCGGCCAGAATCCCACATGGCGTGACAGACCTCTCCTGTTGCGCCCGCTGCTCCCCTCAGCAGGGTATTTCTGTCGTCTGCCTGTTCTGTTCCCCTGTCTGTCTCTGGTGAATCCTCTCACCCTCCCACACATCTGGCCTGTACCCCAGTTCTTGTATAAATAAATAAAATCTTTAAAAAAAAATAAAAAATTATATATGCCATGCAAACACTAAGCAAAAGAGAACTGTTTATCTACTACAATACCTACTATACTATATCAACTATAAAACCTGTGTATTCACTATCAGACAAAGCAGACTATAAGGTAAGAAGCATTATTTGTTATAAAGAGGGACAATTTGTAAACTGAGTAGATCAATTAATAGAGTAGATCAAAAGTCTAAATTTGTTATTATGCTAAGAACAAGACTCCAAAATATATAAAGCAAAAAATTGGCAGAAATAACAGGAAAAAAAATAGAAAAATCCACAGCCTGGCTAGTAACTGATAGAAAAGGTGGGGGGAAGAGAAAATACACCACCAGTAAAGATAGTGCTTGACAAGATTAACAAATGACCTAATGGACAGGTCTAAAACAGAGCACAATGTCAAATGCATACTTTTTTCCAAATGCCAATGAATATTTACCCAAATGTCCAAAATCTGAGTCAAAAGTTGTTTCAACAATATCAAAAGATTTAAATAATATAGGTTATGTCTTGACTAACTACTGTGCAATTAAGCTAATAATACCAAAAAGATGACTTAAAAATCCCCATATGTTTAGCAATTAACCAATACCCTTCTATATAGTTCTTGGGTTAAAAAAGATAATGAACACAAGGAATATTTAAAATTAAAACAGTATTTTAATGTCAACTACATATCCAATTTTTTACATGAAGAATCATACTTAGAAGGACATTTATGATCTTAAATGTGCATATTAGAAAAATGAGAAAAGCTTATATAAATCAATTATCTTAGCACTCATATTAAGTTAGAAAGAGAAACAGATGTCAAATTAAACCCCAAAAAAGCAGAAAATAGCAAATAATAAAGATAAGGTAAAAAAAATTTAAAAAAACATTTAAGAAAAAACAAAGGAAAAATTGGTTCCTTGAAAGTTCTAATAAAATTATCAAACCCACGCCAAGACCAAAAAATGAAAACATCAATTACAGTGTCCACAGACATTAAAATGTTGGTGAATGTTATGCCAATCCATTTGAAATGATAACTTTAAATGACTCCTTTCTAGAAAAATAGAACTTAGCAACAGTATCAGAAAATCTGAATTATATAACTAGAAAAATTAAATACAAGCTGACATTTTCCATATCACAGGAAAGAAAAAAAGCATTTCCTTCCATCATTAAATATACCTCTTCAGAGATAGTAATTTACCAGAGTAATTAGCTAAGATTGGGATTGTATTTAAGCTTTACTAGTTCTTAACCATGTGACCTTCAATAAAATATTGATCTCATAGGAGGGAAGTCACACTTACTAGTTCTTTCACAAATCTCCTTTTAGTGGGCCTCCCCTGGTGGCACAGTGGTTGAACTCTGGTTTGCGAAGCTGCCTGCAGCCTCTGTAGCACCAGGTTTGGTTCCTGGCAGGCGAGGGTCCCACATGGTGCGACAGACCTCTCCTGCCACACCTGCTGCTGCTCCCCTCAGCAGTGTATTTTGTCAGTCTGTCTGTCCTGTTCCCCGCTCTGGTGAATTCTCTCACCCTCCCGCGCTTCTGACTGTACCCAGTGCTTGTATAAATAAATCTTAAAAAAAAAAAAAATCTCCTTTTAGTATCTTTTATTAGGACAGGTAAGGGAAACTGGTACAAATTCCAGTCTTGGTGATCCAGGGGTCCCAAAGAAAATCCCATCTGAAAAATATGAACTTGTCTTTCCTTTCTGGGAACCTAAAAACTATTTGCACATGACAAACCTTCCTTCACCCATTTTTCTCTAGGATATTTGTGTTTTTTATATTCATCTACAAGAACTCTTTTTATTTTTTTTACCTTTTTTTATTTATTTTTTAAATAAATTTTATTTTTATATTCCCCATACAATTGCAACTCCCTTATTTTGACCCCAATCCCTCCCCTCCACGTCCCCCACCCCCCTTAGAGTATCTCTGGTTCATAGTTGTTTGTTGATTTTGATTTTCACTTTCTTATAGTTATTCATTTTCCTGGTCCCTTATTTAAGTTTTCTAGATTCCTGCTATGAGTGAGACCATCCAGTATTTTTCTTTTTCTTTCTGGTTTATGTTGCTGAGCATGATCCCTTCCAGCGCCATCCATGTTGCTGCAAATTGCATGTGTTTATCTTTTTTGAATGCTGAGTAATATTCCATGGTGTATATGTACCACATCTTCTTGATCCAGTCATCTATTTCCGAGCATTTGGGTTGTTTCCAAAGCTTAGCTATTGTAAACAGTGCTGCTATAAACATAGGGGTGCAGGTGCTCTTTGGAACTGATGTTTCTGTGTCCTTTGGGTAAATACCTAGGAGTGGAATTGCTGGATCATATGGAAGCTCTATGTTTAGCAGGTCCAGAAATCTCCACACAGCTCTCCATAGTGGTTGGACCAGTTTGCACTCCCACCAGCAGTGCAGGGGAGTTCCTTTTTCTCCACATCCTCGCCAACATTTGTTGTTGGTAGTTTTTTTAATATGTGCCATTCTCACTGGTGTAAGATGGTACCTCATGGTAGTTTTGATTTGCCTTTCCCTGATGACAAGTGATGTTGAACATTTTTTCATATGCCTGTTGGCCATTTGCACTTCCTCTTCAGAGAAGTTTCTTTTTAGCTCTTCTGCCCATTTTTTGACTGGATTATTTTCTTTGTTATTGTTGAGTCTCATCAGCTCTTTGCAGATTTTTGTGATCAGTCCTTTATCATTAGTGTTGTGTGCAAAAATGTTCTCCCAGTTGGTGGGGTTTCTCTTTGTTTTTGTTATTGTCTCTTTTGCTGTGCAGAAGCTCTTAATTTGATGTAGTCCCAGCTGTTTATCTTTGCCTTCACTATCACTGCTTTGGGTGATGTAAAGATGTCTTTGATGTGCATATCATGTAGTGTTTTTCCTATATTTCCTTCTATGTATTTTATGGTTTCAGGTCTTATGTCTAGTTCTTTAATCCATTTTGAGTTGATTTTTGTGTATGGTGTGAGGTAGTGGTCAAGCTTCATTCTTTTGCATGTAGTGACCCAGTTTTCCCAGCACTATTTATTGAACACACTTTCTTTTTTCCAATGCATATTCTTTGCTCCTTTGTCAAAGATTAGTTGACTATAAATCTGTGGGTTTATTTCTGGATTTTCTATTCGATTCCATTGGTCTGTGTGTCTGTTCTTGTTCCAATATCATGCAGTTTTGATGATTATGGCTTTGTAGTATAGTTTGAAGTCTGGGAGTCTGATGCCTCCATTCCCTTCTTTTTTTTTTCAGGAGAGCTTTGGCTATTCAGGGTTTTTGGTGATTCCATATGAATCTCATCAATAATTGTTCTATATCTTTGAAGAATGACATTGAAATTTTTATTGGAATAGCATTGAATCTGTATTTTGCTTTTGGTAGGATGGCCATTTTAATAATGCTTATTCTTCCAATCCATGAGCAGGGGATGTCTTTCCATTTCTTTGTGTCTTCTTCTATTTCTTTTAACAGTGTTTTATAGTTTTCTTTGTATAGGTCCTTTCCTCTTTTGTTAGATTTATTCTCAAGTATTTGATTTTTTTTTTAAGAACTCTTTTTAAAGCTGTTGGTTGTTTACTTTTTAATCCTGCTAATGATAGTTTCTTTTCTTTCATTCTCCTTTTATGAGACTACTAAGGCCATTGATTTGTCAATGATTGCAGTTTTGGTCTATCCTATGAGTTTTTAGACAAGGAGTTTTCTCATTCTTAGCATCTCAATTTTTGCATCCGCACTTTGTTTTTCATAGTATCGGGATGCAGTGTATAAGATATGAGAAAACAAAATCAGGATAGCATAACTTCCATTCTCACTTGGTTTTGATACTTCAATAATTACAGAATATCAAACAAAGCACATAAAAACCATATAAGGCTATTCACTGGAGCAGTTGGATTTTTTTTTTCCAATTCAAAGGCTAAAGAAAAAATATGGGAGCAGGGAGAGAATATAAATTCTGAAAGGCGAACATCATATATATTCACTATCCGGAGTTGTATATAGTTGGACATGATACAGCTCCACTGGCAAATGATGTGTTAGCATTCCAGATGTAATGGGTAGTGCTCAGACCTTGGGTAATGAGAAAGTTCCAATGCCAGACTGTGGACAGGCAGCAGCTGTAGTTGAGTCTTCAGCGATCTCAAGTGAAAACATGTTATCACAACAAACTTCCCTGAGGTCTGTTTTGTTGGGGCTAGAAATTACTTCCATGGTTAACAATGTAAGCAGCATTGTTTATATTGTATCGTTGACAGTTTAGAGATTGTTGATATTTCTAAAAGAGCCATCTAATGGGAGATTATGAAATTATTAGAATTGAGGGCAGCCCATGGCTTCTTGTCAAATTAAACTCCTGTTAAATGTGTAGAGAGATGGGGCATTGAGGAGGACGGCAGGAAAAGGCCTGCAGGAAAATGAACTGAAACAGAAGCAGAGGAACCAAGATAGTTACTAAATGTTTACATTGCATCTTTCCAGCTGGAAGCTGCATGGAAAATCTGTAATATGTGAAAAAAGAAAGGGCAGCCCTAATTTTGCTTATGTTTACAAAACTGATAGTAAATAGCCTCCCTGAGGAATAAATATAAAGATCAAATGTTGCTCCATTTAACAAGATACAGCAAAACAAGCTGTGAGAGTTTACAAAATTGACGAGACAAAAGTCAGGCAAAATATACAACTGCAAAGGGAAATTGAGTTCAGTTTTGTAACAAGTGACCTGCTTTTGTCCAAAGCATAACTAAGAATCTGAGGCAGTGACTTTTTTCTGATGTTGCAGAGGATTTCTTGACATTAGCTTTTCCTAAACTGATTTCCACAGAATCTGTATATCCCAGCACACATTTAACAGTGGTCTGGGGAAAACCATTTGGAATATATTCTGTAAAAGAAATGTTTTCTGATATACATAGGATATATTGCCAATTACAACACATTCTGTAGGAGACAGTAACAATTGTGCTATTTTTATATTTTGTTGTTTATATATAATAGATAAATATATGTAAAGCTTACTTATATAGTATATATTGCTAATATATATAGTATATATTGCTAATATATATTATACACACACACACAGAGTTATAGCCATTATTCGAGGATTCCTTATTTGAAAATTTGTATGTTTATGCTAAAATTTATTCAGAAGAGTCTCCCTAGTGGCCTTGGGGTTATGTCTCAGCTTATCACTGCTATAGCCTGAGTTCGATCCCTGGCCAGAGAGCTAACCCACATGTGGCACTGCAGACCTCTTCTGTCTCACCCACTGCTCCTCTCAGCAGTATATTTCAGTAGATCCCCCTGGTCTGCTCCCTACTCTGTTTCTGGTAAATCCTCTCACTCACTGTACCTCTGGCCTACACCCAGCTGTTCTACACACATACACACACACAAAAAAAAAAAAATAAATAAAGGAATAAATAAATAAATAAATAAAATTTACTCCATGGCCCCAAAGTCAATAGTCATGACACTTTCCATTCACTGACATGAAAAGAACAGGGAAAATTTTTAGTTGCATAATATCTACATTCTCTGCTGAAGTTCAACAAGGTGACATTCCATTTTCTTGTTTTAGCTCTACATGGTAAAGAAATGTCTTTTTCATGATTTATTTAGTGCCACATTTTTCACATTTTTGAGCTTTTTGTTGGTAATTTCACACGAACCCCTAAATATGATGCTGAAATGATGTCTAGTGCTCCTAACTGCAAGAAGGCTATGATTTACCCCACAGGGAAAAGGAATGGATTAGATAAGCTTCATTCAGGCTTGAGTTATATGCTGCTAGATACAAGTTCCATAAATCAACAATGATAGTAAATGTCTTTAAATATAAGCACAGGGTCTCCCTGGTGGCGCAATGGGTTGAGCACAGTGCCGTGAAGCTGTCCGCAGCCTCTGCAGTGCAGGTTCGATTCCTGGCCAGCGAGGGAGATACCCACATGGTGAGGCAGACCTCTCCTGTCTCGCCCACTGCTCCCTTCAGCAGTGTGTTTGGTCTGTCTGCCTGTTCTGCTTCCTGCTCTGTCTCTGGTGAATTCTCTCACCCTCCTGTACCTCTGGCCTATACCCCAGCTCTTGTATAAATAAATAAATCTTTTTAAATAAATAAATAAAAGCACATATAAAATAATGTTATATAGTTGATCAGACAAAATGTCATGACCAGAATCTCAAAGGAACCTAATCCTAAATTTCCTCTAGGGTCAGGGACACAACATTCACTGGCTCTGGGTTTGAGGCAACTTTAAAGAACTACCAGTGATAACACGAATGGGTGACTATTCATGTCTGGGATTACCTTCCTGGAGGAAACCAGTGCTTGAGCATGATAATACGTTAGATGATATGGGGACTGTATCATCTAATATGTTAGATGTAATACATTAGATAATACTGCTAGCTGTGATCATGCCATGGTGGTGATAAAACAAAATTAATTAAAAGTGCCAATCAGAGAAGTATACTGGAGCATTTATAATGTGGAGCTAGGATTTGTATATAATATTATAGAAAAGAGATAAAATAAGTGAAATGTGGTTGACAGAAGATTCATAACTGTTGGAGCTCAGTATGGACAGGGGATTAATTATATCTGTCTCTTTAGCAAGTTCTTAAAAACTAAAAAAAAGGTGACAGAAGCCAAATTCCAGTGGTTTGAGGATGTTTTTTGTGTGGGCTCAAAGGCTTTAGTACTTGTATAATAAATTCTAAGCCTTGCTGTAAGTGAAATTTGGGAAATCAGGAGAGTGAACTATACTCATAGTTGAGTTGGGAAGGGATCTTAGGCAAGTTCATCCTCAGGAGACTAGTTGAGAAAGCAAGGTTGCTGGCGGGTGGCACAGCACACAATGTCCCAGCACACAGTGTAGGTTCAAGCACCAGCCAGGAGCCCTGTGTTCCTGGAGAAGCAGTCAATGCTGAGTGACAACCAAGATGACTTTGTGGAACTGATAACCATTTCTTTGAAACCCCAGAAAGGACGTGGGGAGGTGAACTGGTAACAGTTCCAGTGTTCAGCTGATGGATTCACAGATTCAGTATTTTGACCTCAAAGGAAAAAGTCATGCCTAGAGGTTAGACAACTAAGTAAGTGGACGATTCATGTAAGTGTATTTACCTTAGTAAATACACATAAGCAGGTAAAGTCTTAAAACTTTCAAAGCATTTACCTTGAGCTATGTGTCATCCTAAGCTTTTTATCTATACTCATTAATCCTCTAACCAACTAGAAGTAGACATTATTATTTATAATTGCAGAAACTCAAGGACAAAGAGATTCTGTAATTTGCTCAATCCAATTAGTAAGAACTGGAATTCTATCCCAGATGATCTGATTCTAAAATCCACACTTTTAACCTCTATTCTATTCTATACCATCCTGCACAACAAAACCCAGGTACACACACACACTGCACTTAAGGAAAATACACGTATACCAATAGGATTTTTCCTTTGCAATTGCCTAGTTTCTAGGTTTTGTGAGTTGAACATGTATTACTTATATCTTTAATTTTTAAATCCATAAGTATCTTTTTCACATGAGGACTTTCCTTCTTTAAAAATCCTCAATATTGTGAGATTTTGCCTAGATGAAGTTAAAGAAAAATTCCTCTGGAAGCATTTTTGACCCATGCTCATGTAAATATATTACCTGTGAATAGAAAAGTCCTATGAGGCAGGAAATATGACTGTTGACATGGAAAAGCACCAGGAAAATCCTCATATGGGACCAGAGAAACTAGAGTTCATCCTCTGGGGGGTTTTCTCGCACATCTTTTTCCTAGTCACATAAACATCTGCAAACATACAAACAGACATATAGTGGTTTAGCTTGATTTGGGTTTGTTGTTTGGTTTATTTGGATTGGTTTTTTTAATATATATTTTATTTTAAGACAGTTTTAGATTCAGAGCAAAATTAAGCAGAAAATAAAGGGTTCTCATAAACCCCTTATCCCTACTAATCTATAGTCCCCCCACTATCAACATGCCCACCATGCTGGTACCTTTGCTGCAATCAATAAACCCACATTGTCAGATCATTATCACCCAGAGTCCATAGTTTACATCAGGGTTCACTCTTGTGTTGTACATTCTTTGGGTCTGACCCATTCTTTGGGTCTGTATAATGTCATGCGTTCACCACTGTCAAGGCTGTTATATTAACCTTTCATTTTCTTTGAGCTATTTAACAACTCTAAGTTGCAGAAATGGGAAATAATGTAAATTATTCTAGTCCATAAAAATGCAAATTAGTTGTGTCTGGGGAAATACAATTGATTATTGCCTCTTGGATAGACCTGTTTTGTATCTACTTGTAAATTCATGCCAGCATTCCTTATTTGCCTATATAATGTGTGGCTCTGTGAATTTCCTTTAAATCAACTGCAACATCTTAGTAGTTTTCTCATTAACTACTGAGAAATTAACTAATGAGTTAAATAAAATTTTTGACACATGTTCATTTTTTATTTGTATAAGAATCATGATTCACATTTTTTAAAGTATCCAATGCTAGAAGTATAATGTTTTTTCAAGAACAACTTTTATGAGTCAAAAATTTTATTCTTACCTTTTTGATATGGAAACAATATCAAGATATTCTCTCACACAAGACTACAGATAAATCTATATATAATAAATACATTATAATAATATATCACACACCTACATCATCGGAAAAAGGGAAGAAACCAACCTGCTGGAGCATAAATTAAAAACGCTACAATAGCAAAGAACTGAAGCGAAACACTGGAATTCTCATAATATAAATTGTGGAAATAATTTCGGCTAGAGGTTGCAAATAGGAAAAAAGAATGTTTTGAAAATGACATATGAGGTATTAAAAATAAATTTAACTACAATAATCTGGAAAGGATTCTGGGAAGACATGATGTAAGTAGAAGACTCTGGCAGCATCCCCCATCCCCACCCCTTTACCCATACCCCCTACTCAATTCCTTTAGGAAGATGAGAAGATCCTATTCTAGAATTACCTTGGAATATAAAGGATTTCCCCTACCTGCCTAAAAAACTTTCCACAAAAAAAAAAAAAAAGGTACAGTTGAAAGGAGGGCAGACAGACCACATGCTTTATTCTCTTCCCAGAAGCTGGGAAATTTCCATTCTGGCAGCTCCTTTCTACAGACCTTCCCCAAAACAGACCTTCCATCACATCACAGCAATCACCTTCCTACCCAGAGTGATCTCATGACCCAGCTCATCTCTTACCAATGTCTGTATAAAATAGCTCAGTGCTTATTTGCCCAGTTTTATAAATATATAAATACTTAGGGAATATCCACTGTCTTTACCCAAAATGTTCTGTCAGGAGAGAAGCTACAGAAAATGTATTTATTTATTTAAAATTTCAAAAAATAAAATTTGAAAAACCAATTCACATGATTCTGACTCAGCACTGTCTGAATGCCTACAGACTCGTAAATCAACCACACTATCCACGCCAAGAATATTTCTTGAATGAAAGGTGAGTGGCTACAGGCCCTTTGGTTGGTACTGGCAAATGAAGTAATCAGTATAATCTTGACTTCCTAGTCCTGTTATGCTAAGGAACTGCAAGGAATTTATATCATATATGCCTATATTTTCCACTAAGAAAGAACAGATTCAGCACATAACATGTGTATTTCTGTAACAAATTAAGAAATACAATTCTGACTTATATGGGTACAAATTCTAAGACGCCTCAAGGAAACCACAACTTTCCCTCAAATCACTTCTTTTTATGAAAAGTCAGTTAAATGCTAACAAGATACTAAGGCTGCTAACAAGTGCATATCCCTCTAGAGTAGCTGTCCCTGCACTTTAACTTAAAGGACAAGCTAGTAAGGGTTTGGGGTTTGGCAGAGCACACCTATACATAGTTGTGCAAAAGACTGATTGATGATGGGGCAACAAATGGGCCAGGGTCCTGATTAAATTAATTTCCAAATTTGGCCCCAGGGCAGGGGTCTGCTCACTTCTTGCTCTAGATCTTTCCATTAGATCGCAAAGTTAGAGCAAAACAAAGTGTTAGAAGAGAGGTAGTAAAAATAAAAAACCACCACCATACCTGTTTCCCATGAATCAGAATTCTGGGTATTTCTGTTCTCCTTAAAACTATTTTCTAAATAGTACAGTAGACCCTCAGTCAAGCAGAGGAGAATCTCTCCTTTGTCTTGCCTGTTAGTATTCCAGATTATTCCTCAGAGTCCATGAAGACCACGCAGAGGACATTTTCAAAGAAATCTGCAATATGTGACTCAATTTCATTTCACAGGCGCCTCTTCCAGCTCAGAGAAAAGCATTTTAACCTGAAGCACACTTTATTTTCAAAGGAAGTCACACAACAGAGTGTCTTAGCCTGCCATCTTGTGGCACACAGGAATATGGAAAGGAGACTGAACAAGACAGGACAGGAAATACTGACTTTGTAACAGGCACTCTGAACAAATGCTGGAAACCGGGGTTATACAGAGAGCCAAAAAGCCATAGTCCTTGCCCTCAAGGAGTGTACAATCTGCAGGAGAGGAGACATATAGTCATCCCAAAACAACACAGACTTAGGTAAAATTACAGCCATGAAAATGGTCTAAAGAAACTTTATGTGGTAGGCGAAGAATAAATCCTCCCCTATGCAGGCAAGGCAGAGAAAGATCCAGTGAAGATGAATAAACTGAGGCCTAAAGGCTAGTAGGGACTTATGTGAAAATGTGAGAAAAGATGATTCAGATTCCATAAAAACTCAGGAAGAACAGCAAGGGGAAGGAACTCTTGTAGGAGATAAGGCCAGGGAGATAATGAGGAACCAAATAGGATGGTCAGGGCCCCACAGAAACCAGGAAAATAAAAGGGTTCCCTTTATCCTATAAGCAATGTAAAATCATAAGATGGTTTTGAGCATGGAGGAGTGATGAAATCATATTTACATTTCAAAAAAATCACAGTGTGTGGTCAGGATTAAATCCAGGGACAGAAATTATCTCGCAATTTTAACAGAGGAAGTTTAATAGCAAGTATTATTATCTACTTAACAGGAGATTGGCATCACAGGGCCTGGCCTGTAACAGAATTCAAACTACAGGCCTAGCAGACACAAGGAGCAGCCACTATCCAAGGAAGAGCCCCCCATCCCTCTCAGAGCTGAGACCCAGAACTTGTCAGGAGAGAACCATAGTGGTGGAACTAGTTGAAAATCCCCCATCTAGGGTGCCAGGGGCAATCATTCAAAAGGAGGTGACTCTCTGAGTCACCCAGAGAGACACTATAGGGAGCTTGTGGGGGCTGCTGGCAACAGTGCCCAAGGAGCAGGGTGCAGGAGAAGCCTGCGCTGGAAATGCCATGCCACACTGCAGGAGCCTGCGGAGAACACTCGCCAAATAAGAAAGAAAACTCCTCCTCCTCCAGGGCCTCTCCACTGCCCTCTACTGACAACATTTGGCATCACGCAGCCAGCAAAGCTAAACTCCAAGGACCCACAGAGTAGATGACACACACTGGATCTGAAGTTAAGAGGCCATACATGGCTATCCCACACACATTAGCCTCTCTGTGGAGAAGTACACAGAAGAGGATCAAGAGTGGATGCAACTAGACCAGTTAGGAGGTACATAAATGATCCAGGAGAGAGAAGAAAGTGGTAATAACCTATAAATGCCAGACAAAATACACTAACAAAGTCCCTATGGACCATGGGAAGGACATAAAATAGCAAGTGTTATGTCCCTGTGCTCAGCAGATTTATAGAAAAGCTGCCTGAGAAGGCATGGCTTAGCGAGCAAGAACTGTCAGCTATCACAGGTCCTAAGACAAGAGATTGGCAGCAGCAACTACATTGAGTTAATTTTTGTATACAAAAGGCACAGGAGGGGCCTCCCTGGTGGCACAAGGGGTTAAGCACAGCACTATGAAGCTATCTGAAGCATGAGTTCAATCCCCAGCGAGGGAGCTACCCACATGGCGGAGCAGATCTCTCCTGTCTCACCCGCTGCTCCCCTCAGCAGTGTATTTCAGTAGATCTGCCTGTTCTACTTGCCACTTTGTGTCTGGTGAATCCTCTCACCCCTCACCCCACATCTCTGGCCTACACCCCCAGTTCTTGTATGCATAAATAAATAAATCTTTTTTAAAAAAATTTTAAAAAGGCACAGGGGTTGTATTTCTCTCAAAAACCAGACTTGGTAGGCTTAACAGACACTTCATGTGCATTCAAAGCTATACCCAACCCCTGCAGACACCACCACATCCAGGATTTCAAGGAAAGCCAAGCTTGCAAGACAGTCCAAAAAGTTACTAGAGAAAAATGAGTATGACTATGACAAACCATTACTTCTGTTTAAAAAAAAGTTCTTAAATAAATGGCCCTAAAATCATTCAGCAAGTCTGGCTTTCCAGTGTTTCATACCTGACCCTTTCAAGTTACCTCTTGTGTCAAGACCATCAGGGGAGCAAGATCCAGAGGAGCCAGTAAAGTACCCCAGGCTGCCTCCAAGGAGAACTCACTTCTCATTTCTCCCAAGTAGTGCATCGCCAGGTGGTAGAGCTTGAGTGCCAAATGAGAAATCAGGGTTGAATTAAATTCAACAAAAGTTTATTGCTTAAATTTACTACCAAACAACTCAACTTTACTAACATTTTCTACTTGCCAACTAAATTTAGTTAAATTTACAACTAAAATTTACTACGTGAACACAGTTTCTAAGGCTCCTTCTGGGAGTGGAACTGAGAATGGGATGAGGAGTGGGGCAGGCAAGGTTTTTTATTAATTAATTAATTAATTAATTAATTAATTAATTAATTTATATGAGCACTGGGTACAGTCAGAAGTGCAGGAGAGTGAGAGAATTCACCAGAGCCAGAGTGAGGAGCAGAACAGGCAGACTGATGAAGTACACTGCTGAGGGGAGCAGCGGGCGGCAGGAGAGGTCCCAGCGCTCAACTGCTGCGCCACCTGGGAGGCCCTTTGTTTGTTTGTTTTTTAATAAACCATTCTATGTGGTTGGATTTTTTTAAAACTAGGCCTGAATTGAAGGTATAAATATGATTTCAAATGGATAATAGAAAGTTATTATCATTATGACACTAGGCTAGGATTTTAATTACACACAGATTACTCTTGGGTCTGAAAGTGATTCAAGGACTTTGTTTCCTGCAGTGAATGAAGAAACTATAGGTTAAGTATGAGATAGCAGAGTAAAAACAGTTTCCCAGGCCTCCCTGGTGGCACAGGCGGTTGAGCACAGCACTGTGAAGCTGTCCGCAGCCTCTGCAGCACCGGTTCCATCCCCACCGGTGAGAATCCCACATGGTGCGGCAGACCTCTCCTGTCTCGTCCGCTGCTCCTCTCAGCGGTATATTTCGTCAGTCTACCTGTTCTATTCCCTACTCTGTCTCTGGTGAATCCTCTCACCCTCCCGTGCATCTGGCCTGCACCCTGGGTCTTATATAAAAATAATTTTTTAAAAATCTTTAAAAATAAATAAAATAAACTTAAGAACAGTTTACCTCTGTTAGTACCTCCTTTGAGTCAGTGATCTCAATATAATAGTGCCCAAAAGAAGACAGTTCTGCTTAGACTTTAGCTCTGCTTGTTTAATGGAACTAAGACTTGAACAAATCTGGGGGTAGCCTTGACTTCTGAGATAGAGCTGAGCAAGCTCTTTTGGTTGTTTCTTACAGGTAGATTTTGATAATGCTGCAGCATCATAACCAAACTCTTCCTGTTTTGGAGATATTAATCTATATAACAAAGGGTAGTGAAACAGACCATCCTGGCACATTTGCAAAGCAGGCCTGGCTAAAACAAATTTTGAATTCAACATCCTGCCCGTCAAGAAGATTTGAAACAGTAAGTAGACGGAGCTGGATTGGACGGAGGATTCCCTTGGTGAGCCCTGCTGATTATCCAATCAAAGGCGCTGGGTATGAGAGGCCTGCCTGGGCCTTCAGCTTATCAAAGGAACCTCAGAAGAAAGCTTGCAGTTGAGTAGCAGTGGATGGCAGGCTGCCTCCACCTGGAGATCCATCGTGTCTTCCAGGTGTGGAAAACTCCAGGAGCTGATTCTTCTTGTGAAGCAAGTCCTCGACAACAGCCTAGTCAGCTTCTGCTTCTTACAGTTCTAGCCCCCTCCTGCTAAGGGTCCTTACCTCTGGTAAAGGTCCTATGGAGTGTCCTTTTCCAAGTGGTCACCATGCCAGTTCCCTGCCACAGACCCACTTGGCCCAGAGAAATCTCATTTATCATTGCACTTTCATTTTAACTACAGCTTGTTCTAGTTTAATTCAATCCACAAAAAGACACTGCATTTGACCCACCAGCAAAGCTTCTAATTAACACTTCAAGAAAAAGAGTAGGGGGCCTCCCCGGTGGCACAGCGGGTTGAAAGCTGCACTGTGAAGCTGTCCGCAGCCTCTGAAGAGTGGGTTCGATTCCCGGCCGGCCAGGGAGAAACCCACACAGTGTGGCAGACCTCTCCTGTCTCGCCCTCTGCTCCCCTCAGCAGTGTATTTCGTCAGTCTGCCTGTTCTGTTCCCCACTCTGTCTCTGGTGAATCCTCTCTCTCTCACACCCCCCCCCCCCAGCATCTCTGGCCTGTACCCTAGCTCTTGTATGCATAAGTGAATAAATTTAAAAAAAAAAGAATATGTAAAATGTACCTGTTGTTACCTGCCTCCATGTCTACTCGTTTTCCTTCTGTTGTCCGTAATAGGTTGACTCTGCCTCTCCAACATACATCTTATGAGCTGTCATCTTCCACCTTCTCAAGAACTGCTAACCAGTTGTCACCCATGACCTTCACTTGATCCTCTTCTAACTCAACTTTCTCCTCAGCCCGTCTTTCCCATCATTTATCCACAAATATCCTCCTGTTCTCTCGGCTTCTTGCTGCCATAGCCACTTTGTTGCCCATCCTGTCTCATGAATACTGCAAAGGGTTATCACATCACACTCTTCTTCGGTCCCAACCCATCTGCTTCATTGGAATCTGGCTATTATCCACTCGACTAAAACTGCTGCCACTGAAGTATTCTGTGGCTGTCATTACATGCAATTAACACGCTTTGTTCTGCGTTTTCTACTGCACCTGACACTTCTGCCTGTAATGATTGCAAGCCCTCTGCAGCTCCCTCTGTTATCAGAACGTTCACATTCCTGGTTTTCCTACCTCCAATCACATTTTATCTGCTACCAGTTTGTCTTCCTCATCCTGCCTCCCTCTGCTGGTTCCCAGGTCATACTCTGGAACCGGCCATATTCCTGGGTAGTCTCTTCATGACATTGTTTTGGTATGCTCATGACTCCCAAATCTGTTCCTGTAGCCCAGATCTTCTAAGCTTCAGACTCTTGGCCACCCCACAGGCATCAGAGACTTAGCACCTTCAAGTGTATCTTTTCCAACAAACCTGCTTCAATTTCTATACATTACCTTTCTCTTAAGTTCCCCATCTCCATAGATGGCATGTGTTTTCTCTACTTCTGATGACCACTTGTGGTTCCATTAAGCAATAACATATTACTCAATGCTTACTAAATGCTAGCAGGTTAAGTGCTTTACATAATCTACCTGACTGGGGCAATTTGAAGTGGGTGACTTTATAAAGTGGATACTGTTTAGAAACTGAAAGTACAACTCGTCCAAGTTCTTGAACTCAGTAAATGACAGAGTTAAGGCATGTAGCTGGGTGCTTAATTATAAAGCTAACACTCCTGGTTGCTACACACACCTCATATAAGTTTTGGGAAATACCCAACTTCACCTGACTCTTGACTATCTCCACATTGCCTTGAAAGTCCCATCATCATGCTTACTCATGAGTTTAGAACCCTTTTATACATCAGTGCCAACCTTACTCAAGGCCAGGTTTGGAACACAAATGCCCTTAGACACAACAGACAAGCTACCTTTTAAGTGTCACCCCTAGAAGCAAAGAAATCTTCCCCGTTTGAACCCACCTGGTTCTGACCTATTCCTCTCTCAGCCCGTAATTTTCATGCCCCAAACTTCTGGCAGTTAAATCCACCAGTTTTACCTGATATATGCTAGTGAAGTGCAAATTTGTCTGAATATGAGACAACGAAAATGGTAGATCTACTGTAATCTCTGAGTCACATTATGGTTTTTTTCATCCTGTTTGTGATTTTCTTTTCACCTTTGATCCCTAGTCAAGAGCTGGTATGTTCCAAACTGCAGTTTTATAGTATTTTATGAAAATATCCACTAGATGTCAGCCTTGAGCTACAATGGGAACTTCAAGCTATTAAGAATTGTGCTTGGAATGGAAAGCATTTGCAGTGGGAACTAAGACAGGAGTAGTTAGCTTTTTGTATGAACACAGTAATTTGAGTTTTTAATGAGCATAAATAATTAAATCAATAGATGATCTTGCTCCTCAGTTCAACCTCCGGTTTCCCATCTCAAAGCAAAAACCGAAAGTCCATTCACCCACTTTAACCACTGTCCCCTGAACGCACCTGAGATTTTCTTGCAGAAAAGAAAATGTGTGATCAGCTCTCATTACATACTGAGATAACTTATCATAATGCCACCTTATCAGAGAGAACTTCCTGGACGCTTTTCTAAATGGCATCCAGCCTGCACCACCCACCCATAATGGCCCTCCCCCTTACCCTGATCCATTTTTCCTCATAACACTAATCGCTGCATGACATACTTACCACTAATCTCTCTATGGGATATTAACTCTCCGAGTCAGGGGCTCCGTCTTGTTTTCTGATTTATACCAGGCTTACAGGAGGTGCTCAATAAGAAACAAATGACTTCAATTCAAAAGTATTCAGAGGATGTCTCCAGTGGCGCAGTGGGTTAAGCACAGCGCTGTGAAGCTGTCTGCAGCCCCTGAAGCACAGGTTCGATCCCCGGCGGCCAGAGAGCTACCCACATGGCGCAGCAGACCTCTCCTGACTCAACTGCTGCTCCCCTCAGCAGTGTATTTCAGTCTGCCTGTTCTGCTCCCCACGCTGTCTCTGGTGAATCTTCTCATCCTCCCGCGCCTCTGGCCTGTACCCCAGCTCTTGTATAAAAATAAATAAATCTCTAAAAAAAAAAAAAAGTATTCAGAGACATCATAGTTCAAAGTATTCATTTTCAGTAAATACCTAACATAAAGGCGCTGAATTATGGGTCCACAAGACACTATTTTATTGACGAGAAACTCAGTATGTCCCTTGTTTTATAGAATCTCGGAGGAAATGCATGCACAGTATCATTAAAAGGTTTTACAAGAACTATATGACAATTGTGGTCGTCCATTGTGAAAAACCATGGAAGAAAGATAATGCACACATTTATCTCTGGGTACCACATTTAGTACCCTTTCTCCTAATAGCTGCTCAATTCTTAAACCCTATGGAAAGAGATGTTTCTGCAGAGTAGGAGTCTTTGTGGATAATTTGATCGCCTCCCTCTGTATTTGAAATCCATTTTCTTTCGCATTCTCCTCAAGGACAAGTGAGCCCATCCAGTTCCTCTTCTCAACATGCACTATTTAAAGGCATTCCTGGCTTTGATCTTTAATTTGCAATTATTTTTTGCCTAGAAGGCTCATGATTAAGTTTCATGATTTCCATGTCCATCTCCCCATTCCTACACCACATGCCCCTGGGAAGAAATGTAATCATCATCCTTTCTGCACAAGATTTTGAGAGAAAGTCAAGAAAACTAGCCCACTCTATGGCAGACAGCCATCAAACCATATGAGTAAATTATAGGCTCCTTTGAATCCTAGCCAAGAATAAGTCAGCCTCTTCCCAGTCCCTCTACCTTCACAGATGCTGTCATTCTGGAGAGGAAAAAAAAAATGTTTAAGATTACCATTTTAAAAATTACTTTTTTAAGACTATGGGGAGAATAATTAGTAAATCTCAAACATTTTTCTCTCCAACACTTTTGCCTGTAATGTTGATGGGTTTTTTTTTTTTTTTTAATGTGAGAAAGATGTTTTTCAGTTAGAGAATGTTTTAGTGTACTTTCCTCATGGATCTACAACCTATGGTTTATTTGGATTTTCTCTCCTGTTGAAGAAAAACTGGTCCTATTTCTTTATAACTGACAAATATTTATTTTTCTCTCCAAAATCTTCTCCATTGCTTCCAACTAAAGCAAAGCATATCCCATGCATAATTTGTTAATCTATTTCTTCTTTTTGGAAACATCCCAAGTAAATGTGGCCACTTGAAAAGGTGTTAATACAGGGCCTCCCCTGGTGGCGCAGAGGTTGAGCACTGGGCTGTGGGGCTGCCCGCAGCCTCTGCAGCACTGGTTCGTTCCCCGGCCGTCCGCGAGGGTCCCACAAAAAAAAAAAAAAAGAAAGAAAGAAAAGGTGTTAATACAATTAAAGTAGCAAACCCATTACAATGGATTTTATATTGCCCCGAAATAACATATCTACAAAACCACATTTGTTGAGAATAATTATTCAAATAAAAGGCCTAATGAGACTCTGATAAATTATGAATATTAGCCCTTGAGATTATTTGGGATAACTTGGCTGCTACATGTTATGCTGTGAGCAAATTGTATCCAGGAGTAATACCTACATGAACTCATAGCAAGAGGTTGAACCACACCCTCCAGATTTTGGTGCCCACTGTGGTGTTTAAGCATAGGGCAAAGTTTGATGTTTTGCTTATCTTAAAGTGAATTATATCAGCGAGGTATGAAAACACGGCAATGTGTGATTGGTAAACAATTTTTGCACTTTCAAAGGTAAGAATAGTCACAGACTGGTCAGGAGAAAATTCTTAAGAATGGGAGTCCAAGAATTGTTCAGAACAGCTTAAATTTAGAAGTTAGACGTTGGCCGACTTCTTAAGCCACCTCTTCCTGCAAAGGAGATCTTTCTCCATTCCTTCTTTTACAAACTGCCTAAATTTTCTCATGCAAACTCACTATTTCTTGTATCAGTACTTCATCTAACAAGTGTCTCTCTCCAGTCCTGTCCTTGGACTGTGATCTGTACCATCCAACATGCTTATCCTCCACTTAGTCCTCACTGAAGATTAGCACCACAAGACAGTATGTCTAAAGCAGGGCTTGAGCAGCAACAGCTACTTCCTTGGGTTGTGTGTTTAATCACTTTGTGATTTCACAATGGACCATCCATTCAGATGTGGTAGATTTTCTTACCCACAAGTCCCAGCCTTTCTGTCTCCTTGCTACCTGCACACCTGAGCTGGGTTACTCCATTCCCACTATTCCCCTTGGCAGAGTATGTGAGGCCGGGCACTGTTGGCCAATAAATGGACTTGCTTTCTGTTCTGTAAGCCGTGGTCTCCCTACTACCACACCAGAGCATGTAGGGCTCCAGGCAGAAAAGAGGTCTTATTTCTTGTCTTAGGGCTAAGCCACATTCTCCAACAAAATTCACCATTCCACCAGATACTCTGCATTTGGGGAAATAATGGAATTTGTCCAGTCAGTAATAAAGATGACACCTTGCTCTCCATTTTGCTGGTGATCTTTATATGAACTCTTCCATCAGCCAGAACCCTGAAGAAGAGAAATGGGGTACACCAAGCCCCATCTTGAACCCCTAATACGTTTATGATGTTATGACTCAGATCTAACACGACTGATAGCAAGGGATGAGATCTGAAACAAAAAGTACCCGCGGTGAGATTGAAGCTCTTGCTGGCACGGACCATGGCACGGTCATGAGTAGCTACATGAACCTGGGCAATTGGCCTCCGCCAATTGGCCTCCGCCAATCAGGTTAGCACCAGTTTTATATAGTGTCAAATGCAATATCAACACAGCCTTGGCTGGAATCCTCAGGTGCCAAACAACTGACATTAGGGGAAAAAAATCCTTTCTAAGAATTAAGAATAGCTTTCCTCTGCACTGCACAGTGGCAAGAACTCAGTCCTAAAGCAAAGATATAGATGGGAGAGAAGCTCTCACAATGGCCTTAGACCTGAAAGGCAACTCTACTGCTTTTTTTTTTTAATTTTTTTTAATAGAGGCATGCTTTATTTATTTGTTTGTTTGTTTGTTTGTTTGTTTGTTTATACAAGCACTGGGTAGAGTCAGAAGCTCGGGAGGGCGAGAGAATTCACCAGAGCCAGAGCAGGGAGCAGAACCGAAGTACACTGCTGAGGGGAGCAGCGGGCGGCAGGAGAGGTCTGCGCGCCATGTGGGACCCTCCTCCGGTGGCCGGGGAGCAGCCAGGGATCGAACCGGTGCTGCAGAGGCCACGGGCAGCCTCGCAACCCAGCCCTCAACCGCTGCGCCACCGGGGAGGCCCGAGGCAATTCTACTTCTGAAGGAGTTGGGAGTCCTGTCTCCATCAGGAGGGCTCACTAGAGCCAAGAATCCCTTCAAATCACGTTTTGTTTTTTGTGGGTTTTTTTTTTTTTTTTTTTGGTAAGAGCCACAACAGCTAGACTAGGCAGACTTCAATCTAGTGTGTGAGTTTGGGCAGTATAGGCATAATTTCCCTGTTTCTCAAGCAATGGAAAGGAATATAAAGAGAATGCTCTTAGACTCCACAGATGGAATATCATATTCCAATCTTAGTGAACAGCATAGCCACTTGCCCAAGTCAGGAACCTGACTGTCATCCATTCCCCATCATAACTCACATCCATCTTTAGCTGGCTCATAGCTCTATCAATCTTTCAAGTCAGGTGCTCTTTCTACCTAGAAAAATGCAAGGGACCTACCAATGTTCTTACTGCCTCTGGTGTGTTAATAGAGCATTCTTTCGAAAACATCGATCACAGCACACTCCTCAGCTTAAAATCTCAATGGTTGTCTATGGCCTTTAGGGTAAAAACTCAAAACACCTTCATATAATCTTACTAGCTGCATCTTACCCTGATTTCTGCTACTTAGCTGACTTTTGGTCTCCAAATGCCAACTTCAGCATCATTTTCTCCAGCTTTCCTTATCAGCCCCTCCCCAGACTGTTAGATGTTCTTCTATGCTCCCATATCACCCTTTCTCAAATCTGTGCAATGATAGGGAGTTACATGTCCATCCCCTCCACCAGAGGAAAAGTTCCTCAAGTGTAGGGACTCTCTTTCATTTCTGAATCCCAAGTACCTAATGAATACCTACTACATGGGCGATTCTCCAAGTGCTGGTGACCCAAAGAGGAAAACACAGTTTCTGTCCTTGAGGAGCACAATCTAGAAGATAATTACACGAATAAACTAGAATACAATGTAAATAAGTATGATAAATGTATGGCCAAGATGCCACATAAGCATCTTAAGCACTTCCCATATCTACAGTTCTATGCTCTTATATAGCGCTAGTCATGCTGCTGAATTTTTGCTTGACTGTCACCCAGAACACTGCTAGCGCAAGATAAAGGCTGGGAATAGGATGGGAAGGGGCAGGGTAGAGGGAGGAGGTAGTGGTGGGAGAGACAGGATGGTGTTCTAGTCGCAAGGAATCTCACATAAATATATAGCTATACATATTGAATATATGGAGTAATTAATCATGCCCTTCTTTGGGAGTGGGAGGTGATGACGGAAAACTAAAGTGAGAAAACTGACATTATCACTGAACTTGAAAGCTCTCGGAATCAAAGGGATACAAACAGCTTGAGCAAAGACATCAAGTAGCAAAGCAGTCTGGGAGGTCCCTTGACAAACAGATGTGATTTTAGAAAGATACCCAATAAATTAAAAGTCTGAAGATATGCTGCCACTGCACACTGTCTTCCGAGGGACCCTTGGATGTCATGGAGGTTGTCCTGCATCTCCCATGCTCTCATGAAATAGACTGAAAGTTTCTGAACTAGTAGGGACTGATACACATCCTCAGACATCTGATACCTCAAAGATGGTCCCAAGAACACACAAATTTTTCATTTTTCATTCACTATAGACCAGGTTCTAGCTTACCCCAACTTCAAATAGAATTGAGGATGAGTGGTCATTCCCCCTAGATTTGACTCAAATATGGCAGAGTAATTTAATTGGGAATCACAACCTATAACTTTTTAAAGTAGATTTTAATTAAAAGCTATAGAAAACAAACAACTATGAACCAGAGACACTCTATGAGGGGTAGGGGGCGGGGAAAGGAGGGTTTGGGGTCAAAATAAGGGGGTTGTAATTGTATGGGGAATATAAAAATAAAATTAAAAAAAAAGCTATAGAAAACATTCTCAAATTGGCAAACATGAATGCTTCCCTCTGAAATTTTCTCCATAGTTTCGAACTAAAGCCAAGAACATCCCATGCATAATTTGTTAATTTATTTCTTCTCTTTTTGGAAACATCCCAAGTAAATGTGGTCATTGAAAGGTGGCCACTCAAATGACCCAGTAACTTCATGGAATGAAGTTGCACAGTTAATAATGACTTTGGGGCATTTTACATAACAGGAACCATGTTTTTTAACTGATAGAATGACAATGACCTTTGGGCATTGTTCTAAACCAAACCTTTAAATGCACATGGAAGGAAAAGAATGAAGTCAAAATGAAAATATTTTGGCTTGTATTTAATTTATGAAAACTTGTTCAAGGGAATACATATACACAAAATATACACTCAGCAAACTGAACATTTAGAGCTTCTTTACATTTGGCCTGTTTCTCTAGCCTAGAAGTCAGAACCAGGCCACCACCAGCTCTCGGAGAAAAGCCTCTGATCACCATGCACAGGTGACAGGGCTGTGCTTCCCTAACCTATGCTTTCCATTCTGTACAAAAGCCTGTGAGTGGACTCATGCACTTGCCAATTATGGAGGTTATACCATTCTGCCTTGTACAAAGAAAAGGGGAGACATTTGGCTATTGAATTTTTTAAATATTTATTTTTATTTATGCATACACAAAATGGGGTGTAGGCCAGAGGTACAGGGGTGAGATGATTCACCAGAGTGGGGAGCATTACAAGTGGATCTGCTGAGATACACTGCTGAGGGGAGCAGCGGGCGAGACAGGAGAGGTCTGCTGCACCATGTGGGTTAGCTCCCTGGCCAGGGATCAAACTCACGCAACAGTGGCTGGCAATAGCTTGTTAACACTGAGACTTTAACCCCTGTGCCACCAGGGAGGCCCCTGGCTATTGATTTTATTGAATAAATTCTTTAAAATCTGACATGTATAATTTCAAAAACACTGAAGAATAATCTGTTCTAGTTACCTGAGACTTTTAAAATAATGGGCACCAGTATATTTTTGCATTAAATGGGGATCTATGACTCTGTATCCCACTATAAAAGTATTCTTTACATCGATAAAAAGATAAAGTGAAAGGAGAAAAAACTATGAATGTGAAACTGAGGGATGCCACAAATGTGGTTAGTGAAATGTCAAAGACAGAAGCAAGATGGAGGGAAATAGCATGGTTCTAAAGAAAGTTCTATAATCAGCTTCTGAGAACATGAAATTTAGTGTTGCTGGGGTTGTACATATCATAATGAAGAGTGGACCAGCTTATAATTCTTTCCTCTTCAAAATTCACATACATCTGTATGGGAAGTGTTTCATAATACGTCAAGTCTCATTAGAAAATCAGTCAGTAAGCAAATGAACTTCATAAAAATTCCTCGACAATAATATTTCAGCCCAATTGGTATTTACTCTGCATAGTGCTAGAAAAAAAAGAGAAAAAACATAATACTTCTTTACGTCCTTCTTAACCTAGAAACATACCTACTAAAAGAGGTACTATGTAAAAATCCATGTCCTGTTGTGTGCATTCACTTTGTAATAATGTCTTTTTCAAATTCAAACATACTATAGCTTTAAAGAAATGGATGATTTGGCATCCAAGCTCTTTCTAATCTCTAGTAACATTTTTGAAATTGTTCAATGTTGCATACACCCTCGTCTTCTAAAAGCTCAAAAAAAAAAGTTCAGAGAAAATGATGCTGAACCCAAACTCCCAAACTCAAATACCTAAATAAGTCAAATATTTTAAAGCTGATTTGCATCTTTGTGTAAATTTGCATCTTTGTGTCTGTGTGCATGTAACACATTACAAATTTAACCGCATGACCATCCAAAACTGTTATGAAAGCTGATTGTTGTCCAAACTCTTCAAATTCAACAATGCCATCATTCTTCCTGATACAACCCCAAATAGTCAAACATACCAGAAGTGCAGAATCAATGTGACCATTTCTCTTTCTTTGGCAATAATGTCTACTTCTCAACTGCTTAACAGATAAGTGCAACCTGGCCTCTTCCCAAAGCAGATGTGATGAACTCCTATGAGTAATGTATTGAACGAATGGGCCCTAAGGGGCTCACTCTGAAAAAGAGAAGTATCTGAGGTCATTCCCAACCCTAATTTACCAACTCTGACTTGAAAAAGGTCTCGTGAAGACAAAGGCGCACTTTCATGCTTCATGCTGCTCATGCTATAATGCACCATAGATCTAAATCAAAAGAAAATTAGAAAAGGATTTTCCAGGAAACATTTTAAAACCCAACTCAAACCAAAGGTCTGATTTTAGTCTTTGATGAAAAGATGTCACCCAAACATTTATTTTTCATTCTTAGTTCTGGGAAAAGGCTTCTGATGACCAAAATAGTTTCTGTCCAACCTAGTTCCCATTTGGTGCACAAGGTTTTTTCAGGTTATTTCGATTCTGCTTTTGTGGGATCAGTGGGGATTGTTGTCTCCGTATGTGCTGCTTGCTCCCCAGAATGTATGATGTTTCCTTTGGTCTTCATAAGTATCCGAGTTGGGCAGGACAGGCAAACGCTTTCCATTTCACTACCAAATGCTCAAGTCCAGAACTTGATTTTTTTTTATGCAAAAGCACCAAAAGAGGTATGACTGCTAATTTGCTAATGAATCTATTGATTTGAACATAAAAACAATATAGCTCACAGAAGCTATTCCCTTTTGCATTTGGCCACATTAATCTAGACCAAACCGGGAATTCACTTGCACATGATGGCCACACACCTGCCTGTCATTTGTTTCAGACTAACTAATATCTAACTGGCCCTCACTAAGAAACATTTTCTGGTGGACAAGAGAAAAGGATTTAAAAAACCACAGCTGCCATAAGACTGACATTAGAGAACAAGATATTAGAATCTTTTAAAGCCCAGAGGAGGAAAAATATTCCCAAGCCAAGTTACAAGGAAATGTACGTAATATTTGTATTAGCTTTATGATTTTAAACATAAGACGTGAAATAGCCAAACCCACTTATGTTTTCCTATATGGCACATGAATGTAAATGACTATACTATATAAACAATAACTGCATGATTAAAGAGCTCTATACTTATACTCAATTCCTCTTTATGATGACGGCTTTAAATCTACCAAAAGAGTTTCGTCATCCTCTACTTTCACCTGAGGTTTAAAAGTAACTTTTAGAGGCTCTGGGGTGGGGATGTCCCCGCCTTCCTGCGTAGGACACACCGCTTTGGGCTCCTCGTGGTCTGTTTCACTGGGCTCATCAGTACAAAACTCGCTGATGGGACCCAGAGACGCACTCCTGGCAAGGATGTCCACGCCCATCTCCCTGACCGCTTCTGGACCTTCGGTCACAGTTCGGTCTTTACCTTTCCGAAGGCTACGAATCTTAAAAGCTTCCCTTGAGGGAGCTGCATTAGAAATAGATTTCTTAAATCTTTCCCCTGACTGTTTCAGCCTCTCCCCTGACTGTTTCAACCTCTCCCCTGACTGTTTCAGCCTTTCCCCTGACTGCCTTAGTCTTTCCCTCCTCTCCGGGGTCACTATTCTAGTTCTGATTCTGTTCACTTTCTTGTCTAAATTCTGCCGTGTCTTCTGCATGTTTTCCTTGGAAAATGCCTTTTTGATATTATCAATATGCTCCTTGCCTGACTTTCTAAGCTTGTCAGATCTGCTTTCTTCAACATAATATTCTTCATCCGAAGACAGTTCGATTGGAGGATCAAAGATATCTTCCTCCTCTTCTTGATCCTCACTTAGATTTTTATCTTTAACAATAGATAGGGATGTTGGACACTGAATCTTCTCCTGAAGGAAAGAAAAAGAAAAGGCATGTTAGAAATCAGCTGTTTTACCTTCTGGTCATGCCTTTTAAGTCTCTCCCGTGGAATGTCTATCCTCTGCCTGCTCCTTAAATGCTGGTGTTTCTCAGGGTTTCTCTCTCCCTGGCCCTTTTTTCTTCTTCATCTCCCAAGCTCATCCTGAGCAACCTTATCTATTCCTATGAGTTCAGGTTTAATTGCAAGCAAACACACCTATTTTACCTTTGCCTTGTCCCTTTCTCCTAAGCAGCAACATTTCTAAATGATGAACAGGCCACCTAGATGTAGCACAGGTATCTCAAACTTAACACAGACATACTCAAGGCCCATCCATCACCATCAGCTACATCTTATCCTTTTATCCAGGTGCCACCCAGATAGAATCTCAAATATTTCCTCTATTTTTCATCCATCGTTTTTATCACCAATCACTGTTAATACTGCCATTTAGGGCCTCACCGGTGGCGCAGCAGGTTGAGCGCAGCACTGTGAAGATGTCCGCAGCCCCTGCAGCATGGGTTCAATTCCCAGCAGGCCAGGGAGAAACCCACATGGCGCGGCAGACCTCTTCTGCCTTGCCCACTGCTCCCCTCAGCAGTGTCTTTGGTCCATCTGCCTGTTCTGCTGCCTGCTCTGTCTCTGGTGCGTTCTCTCACCCTCCTGCACTTCTGACCTATACCCCAGTTCTTGTATAAATGAATAAATCTAAAAAAAAAAAAAAATGCCATTTAACGACTCCTTTTATTCTTTCCTCCCAGTCCAGTCATCTCAGGCCTGAATTTGTACAAAACCTCTACCTGCAATCACTTAGGTATCCCCTAAGAAATATTTCTAAAGCATAGCTCTAGTCACAGCCTTCTTGCTTTAAAACTTTTGAGTTCATATACTCAAAGCTTAGAGTTCAATTTTTTTAGTATGATTAGAAAGCTCTTCAGTTTAAACTAAACTTACTTTCCTATTCCTCCAGCCCAGCAACACAAAACTACCCCCAGTTCCTCATACTTAAAAATCTCATCCCTCCTTGCTTTTGTAAATGTGATTCTTGCCACTGAAAATATCCCTTCACCTCTTGAATTCTGTGAACAAATTTTTTTTTAAAGAATCAATTCAAATGTTTCAACTTCCCCAAGAGACTAAATTCTGTCTCTAATTTACACCAAAATGACATGTACATATCTATATTTAGAACATTTATCACAGTTTGAATTGGATTGCAACTCTACTCATATATTTATATCTTATCTGTCTTATCATACAGACATATATCTCCCCGAGACTTTCACCAGATGATAGAGAACATGAAAGCAGACATGTGTTTTATTTATTTTAGGCTCCATCTATTAGAATGTCTTATACATAGTAGGTATAACTCAATAAATGACTGTTAGATGAAATAAGAGCTTATGCCTTCCTTCATCAAATAGTTACCAAGCACCTACCATATACCAGTCAATGTTCTAGGAATTGAGAACCTCCTGTGAAGAAAATAAAGAGATTCTATTCTTAGAAATGAGGATTTAAATATATAGCGTATTGGATGGCAGTAAGAGATAAGGTGAAAAATAAAGCGGGAAAGGCAAATATACAGTGACTGGTGAGGACACTTAGAAAGGCCTCACTAATAAGGTGACATCCTAGCGTAAACCTGAGAGCAATGTATATAGCTGAAGAGGAGGAGAAACAGCAAGGAGGGCAGTGTAGCAGGACAGAGTGATCAGGGAGCAAGAGGAGAAGGTAAGTGAGCAGGAGTGGGAGGGCGCATCACATAAGATAGTGGATCTATTCTGAGTATTACAGGAAGCCTTTGAAAAGTTTTGAGGAGAAAATACAACAAAGCAAAAACAGACAATTATAAACCAGAGACATCCTGCAGGGGAGAAGGCGGGAGAGGGATCAGAGGGAGGGAGGGAGGAGCACAGGGGACTGAGGTGATGGTGCACAGGTGCATTGGTGAGGGAAACTCTATGGGGACTACCCCTGAGGGGTGGGGGGGAAGCAAATATTGTTTAAAAATGAACAAGGATGTAAAAAATATTAAAAAGTAATAAAAAAAAGTTTAGAGGAGAATAGTCACATGATTTGACCTATGTTGTTAAAGGATCACACTGTTAAAAACAGGCGAGAGGGCAAGATAGGAAGCAGAAAGAGCAGTGTGAGACCACTGACGTAAGGCAGAGATGGTCCAGGGTGTTGGCAGAGGTGGTGGGAAGAAGTGGTCTGATTCCCTATACACTTAGGTAGGAGGCAACAGGATTTGTTGTCCGATTTGGGTGTGATCTATTAGAGAGTGTCAAGGATGACTCCAAAATACAGGCATAAACAACTGAAGCACAGATTTGCCATTAACTCAGATAGGGAAGTGAGAGGGAAAATGCTGAGGGGAAAGGAAGGCATCTGGACATCCAAGCAGAAATGCTGAGTATGTAGCTGCATGTGTAAGACTGGAATTTAGGAGAAAGATCTAGACTGGACTAGAGAAATTTAGGAGTCAGAAATAAAAAATCATGAGGCCAGATGAAAAAGATCACCAAGATGCTGAGAAAATGGTCTATACTTCATTATTCAAAACTCCTTGGGACCAAGAGAGCTTCAAAATTCTGTATATTTTGGATTTGGGAATGTGTAATATATTATAAAACATTTCCAGTGAGATTCTGGGAAGAAATATTCTTGCAGCAAAAAAATATGAATATTCTTTCTAAGGTGAGATGAAGACTTGTACAAAACACCCTTGTCCTATTTCAAGTCAGGTTTGGCCACCTGAGTTTATGTGAAGTCTAGGTCTTGCTGTCAAATGAGTTATGAAAAAGTCATATTTTCTGAAATGTCTGGATCTTGATGTTAATAGATAAGTGAATTTTGGACCTGGATAAATAATAAGAAGAAAGAGATAAGGAAGAACCAAGATGGAGAAATATCAGCCAATGAAGCAAAAGGAAATCCATGAAAGAACGGTATTCCCAGAGGCAAAGGGGAAAGAAGCTCCAAAAAGAGAGGAAGGGACCAATTATGCCAAATATATCAAAAGGATAAGAGTGAAAATGCATTTGGGAACATGGCAGATACTGGTGCCCTTAAGAACCAGCCCAGAAATACAGCCACCAAAGCAACCCAACTCTCTACAGGTTATTTCCAAAACTAAATAAGCAAAACATTAAAGCTCATGAGATTTTCAACTGAACCCAGTAGTTAAAATGTCTGAAAGAAACTACGCTCCACCTACTTGAGATCCAGATTACACATGTCAGTCCAAAAAATGTAATAAATATATAAGAAATGTACTGACATATATTCTAAAATCTATCAGCCTGAGTGTCAAGAAGGTATCCCTGAAATTTTATTTTTGTGGATACTTTAAAGTTAAATTTGTTGGCTACATAATTGGAGAGTGTGGGAGCTAAAAAAAGGCAGGATGGGTGTCTCATAACTCTCTGATGAATCAGTTAGAAGGAGCATAATTGTTCCTCTCCTTTCCTGACACCTGCTCCAGGGAGTAGCTTCAGCAACACCAAGTGGGTTGGTATGGCCTGAGAAGGTACAATTAGAAAAGGAAGGAGCCAAAGAATAATCACTGCTTGGTAGTAGGGAAACCATCACAATCCTGCTATGAAGAAACAGACAGAGTTTAACTCAGGATCACATAACCTTCTTCAATTGCACAACAAATCATATAAAATCAGGTTTAAGAACAAAAGAGAGACACAGTCAGGGGTATGAACTTGTTACATGGATCTATTTGTCACAACTCCTCTGGGTCAGCGATACCATGAGTTAATGGTAAACACACCATAATAATAATTGAAGGTATTACAGGGCTGAACTGAATCCCAAATATAACTATTATGTATCTTTTCATGTAAAGTTCAGGTAAAAAGATGATCTTCTGTTACAAAATGAGTAATAGTATGGTTTAAAGTGGCCTTGACTGACAATCAAAGTAACCAGGGAAATCTTGAATAGATAGAAGTCTGAGACTCACTATTAGGGAGTAGCCAAGTATCTCATTTGGTAGCCACACGCAAGTGATTAGAGAACAAAATTGTTACAAAATATGGTAAAACTCTTGATGAGAGGGTTATTAAGTTGAAAATATGTTCAAAGAGAAACCACAATTGTATGAGAAATAGCAGATAATTTGTTTTTAATGTCCAATGTCCAGGATTAGGTGAAAGCTCAGTCATACACAATTGCAGGTGATAAAATACCAATAATGACTGCTATCAAAAGATAAAACCTGGAAAATGTTTTGAGAAAAAAAAACACAAATGGAAGTAAATTACACTGTGGCTGAATTTCCTTGCTTGAAATTGGTTTTAGGAGAAGCGACAATCTCAACATAACCATTTAGACACTAATTACAAGAATGAATTATAAGAGTGAATTTTAACTTCTCAGAACAACCATGTGAATATTATTCTAACAGCTAATCAATCACCACCAATGGATTTGATCCATTGGTATTTGCCTTTATCTTTTTTCAACAATCTCTCCCATTCTAAAAGATAGCAACTGCTTATTGACAAACCACTGCTTACTCTGAAAAACAATTTCACAGAAATTATATCTGTGAAATTATATCCTACTATAGGATATAATTTATCTTCAAAGCATTATATCCCATAAGGAAATATATCTGATCTAAACTAGGTTCTCTTAGTTGCTTTTCCACACCCTCTTCTATTTTTTTAAGATTTATTTTTATTTATTTATTTTTTAAATGAATAGCTGTCTTTTTTTTTTTAAAGATTTATTCATTTATACAAGAACTGGGGTACAGGCCAGATGCGCAGGAGGGTAAGAGGATTCACCAGAGACAGAGTGGGGAACAGAGCAGGCAGACTGATGAAATACATTGCTGAGGGGAGCAGCAGGCGAGACAGGAGGGATCTGCCGCGCTATGTGGCATTCTCGCCAGCCAGCCGGGATCGAACCCTCGCTGCAGAGGCTGTGGACAGCTTCACAGTGCGGCACTCAATCTCCTGCGCCACCAGGGAGGCCCTATTTTTATTTATTTATCATACTAGAACTGGGGTGTAGGCCAGAGGTGCAGGGGTGACAGGATTCACCAGAGACCGGGTGGGGAGCAGAACAGGTGATCTACTGAAATACACTGCTGAGGGGAGCAGTGGGAGAAACAGGAGAGGTCTGTTTCACCATGTGGATTAGCTCCCTGTCTGGGGATTGAACTCATGTTGTAGTGGCTGGCGATAGCTTGATAGTGCTGAGACTTAACCCCTTATACCACCATGGAGGCCCCATATTCTCTTCTATTAGTTACCTCAAAAAAAGGGAAAAGCTAGAAAAGTGTCAGGGGATTACAAATATGAATATAGAAACATCCTAACTTAAAAAAAAAATACTATGTCAATAGACAAGAGTTAATTAGAACATTTCAGAAACTTCTCGGCTTTTGCCAAATCTTGAATAATATCTATCCACTCTGCACAAAGGTTCTCAAGAGATGCTGGATATCAAGAATGCCCCATGCAAGTAGAGGGTGAGATATACTCACTATTGCTAATGGCCTTGGAAAGTGAATGGAAGGAGGGATACTATATTTTCCAATACCAAATCTAGATCCCCATTACATACACTAGCTCTGAGACTGGCCTCTGAGAATAAGATGCTAATTTTTCCCCCAAACTTTCAAATCTGGAGAAGGGTGTTCCAGGGACACAAGGGAAATCATACAGGATTTCAGGTGGTATAATCCAAACTGTCTACCTTGGAAAGAGAAAACTCTTCTCACTCCCCTCTCTATTCTTCTTCCTAAGTGACCAACAGGCTATTAAAAACATCCAAAATACCACTTTGCCATCCCAGTGCAACTTTATCAGTCAATACCAGGCTACAGAGAACTGACTAATGTGCAAAGAATGTTGTGGGGAGCGAGGACCCACATCCCTGTGTTCCCTATTTCATTTCCTTTTGCTTTCATTCTAGGTTTTTTTACCTATGGATCTAGATTTTTTCCCCCCTGTGCATATGGGCAACCATCCATTTATAAAGTACAGTGTGATAACAATGAATATCCCTGCACACATTCCTGATTTCATGCTTAGAACCAATTGACAAATTTGGGGATTGAAAGGTGTGTGAAGTTTTAGAATTCTTAACATATACTACCAAAACCGCCCTCCAAAACTTTTGTGCAAATTAATACTCCTACTAGCAAAAGATGAAAGTGTTTGTTTTTCCTACCTTTAATCTCTAAGTATATTTTAGTAACTAGCTACAAATATTTAATAGTAGAATTCTACTCATTTATTTTGTCTTTTGTGGAGTTGTTTGATAGTGTGACTTTCCTGTTTACTACCATGGAAGGAGATTTCAACTTTTTTTTGTTTAATTGCAAGAGTTTTAAAGTAGATTACAGATATCATATATTTGCCATGGATATGTTCCTATTTCAAAAAATTTGAGTGTTAGGTGCAGAGCAATATAGGAACTTAAGTTCAAACACAATTCCCTAACATAAATTGTTATATTAAATCACTGAGTAAAAAAACTCTGTAATCAAATAAAAGGACTCACATCTGTATATTTATAACAATATGAAAAATAAGAGCAATTGCCTAAACATTAAAAAAGTTTTCTTATTACTGTGACTTACATATTACTAATATCCAATGTCTAACTATATTTTCAGAAGCTTACATTTTATTATTTAGGGCTTTTCTAGGCTCTCTATAAGAAGGGGGGAACCACATTTTGGAGTTAATGGGTCTCAATTTCTTTAACAAAGAAGTATTTAAAATGAGAAGATTACTCTTAGGTCTCTTCTAGTTCTAAAATTTGCAGTCTATAAAACAGCATCATGCTAACATGAGCACTATGGCAAAAGAGCCTTATCAATAATAAATTTTAAAGGCAAGAAAGAGCCTCAGCTATGATCCATAGTTTACGTGACATGAAATGGTTGAGAAGCTCTGAATAATGACATCCGTGAACATAGAAATGAAGAGGACCTGTTGGCAATTAAAGGATGCAAGGGATTGCAGCAATCAAACTAAACCCAAGTATAAACTTACCTGGAATATGACCACACGGAATTTGTTTTTCTTCAGTATTTCCTCTTGCTTGGTTTCAACTTTTTTAACCTGGACTTGTTGCTTCTCCACACGGGCCTTCATCTCTCTAATATGAGCGCTGACTTTTCGGGTTTTCTCAAACAACTTGTTAATGACATAGCCAGTATTACTATGTGACTGTGAAAACTTCAAGAGGTCAATCTGGACGGATTTTATGGCATTTTCCATGTGTCTGTGTCTCTCCTCTATTCTCTTCTGGCTTGCCTGAACGCTATCCACGATGGCGGCCACTTTGTCCAGCACAGTCACAATGGTGAGAGCAGCATCTTGGTCTTCATCTTCTGAAATATTCGACAGGCGATTCTGGTGGATTTTATCAGCATTTGAGGCAGACCCATTATGTTCCATTTTGTTTCACAATGAAAGATGTTCTGCCACAGTCAAATCTGGCACTCAGAGCAAAAGGTTAGCTTGGTAATGGGCAATGGTGTTGTTTAAAGGGTTGAAAACCTCACCCCTGGAGACTAGTCAAATATTTATAACTATAAATACCCATACATGACTGTTCTGCAATATGAACCCTTGCAAAGCACTGGGTACTGTTCCAAACATGCTTGCTGACTGACTAAGGAACTCAAATAAGATTGTGTGGGAGGAGAGGAAAGCTTTTTAAAAAGAAAAAACTTCACTAAAGCCACCATGTTACTAACATTAAGCCCTAAAAGCCAAATGAACAAAAGACCAAACTCCAAATGTTGGATGAAAGGCAAGCCTTTAGGTAATTAATTACAAGCAGCATTGGAAGAAGCATAGAGTTCTGAATCTGCTTTTTCTATTAATTTAACATATTAAATGTACCGAGAGGTCAGTATCAAAGAACGAAGTAAATAAACACACCAAAGCCAAGGCCATATAGGGAAAACATTATATTATAACATGCTTTTTCAAACCAAATATTAAAATTAATATTTAATTTTGAAGATATTCTTAAATTCTACATGCATATTTCTAAATATCTAAACTACATGTTAAACAGCTGAATACATTCTATTCATACTTCTGATCTTTAAACACCAACAATCTATTAATATAGCTATTACTACAGGACAAATTTGGATAGAGGTCTCATAATTTTCAGTTCACTTTAAGAGCACCAATCATTAACAATCATTTTTGCATTTTATTCACAAACACTAATACAATTTGTTATTTATGTTAAAACAAATATTTTCTTTAAAAATGAATGTGTATTAAAGTAGTTAACTTAGAGAATAGGCTTTATTCCAATCTGTTTGTTAAACAGACTATTTCCACAATATCTAAATCTACCTTTCAGTGATCCAATCCATCACTGCTACCAGAAACTTTTTTGAATTATCAGAATTCTTTTTTTCAGAGAGGAATAATCAAATTTCAGTCCATACATTTTATAAATAGTTCATATCTAACACACACAGCTTTACAATTCATGCGATAGGCAGTGTCTAAAAAATCAGTTACTAAATCTCAAAAACATTTAAGTGTCTATTTAAACACAGTGTCTTCTAGATTTTTATTTTTTTCGTAAGAAAAGTAATCTGTAAACATCTTTACCTTTAGTTCATGCTTAGTCATTTGCTGTGTTCATTGTGGAAGAAGTGGGTATGACTTTATAACCATTTGTGAAGTGGTCCATCTTTGCAAAAATATTACATTCCATGGGTAAAGAACAAGTCTTATAGTTACCATGTGGTACAAATTTGTGAAATCAATTTCTGTATTTAAAAACATAAAACAAAGACTACTAAAGAGTCCAAAACTGTTGTAGCTGAATATTCTAAATACAAGCCAACAGTACTACACTAAAAATGTCCAAAAATAAGGCCTCTGAAATAAACGTTTCCATTCTTTAAAAAAAGACATAATAAATGTATCTCACATGGTCAGTGTACATATAAAAGTCATCCGTCTAAACCATTCTGGATGACGTATCTGAAGTAAAATGACCTAGGTTTTGCTTCTGTCGTCGGCCTCTGTTGTTTTTAGGACATTTTCTGTTGAGTAAAAAAAGGAAAGAAAAGTATTATTTGGCTTGGATATTTCAAGTTTCTAAGTAATACACATCTCACACATAAAGCCATACTGCATGTCATCACATGAAAGGGAAACAGGATGCTATTTGATACAGGACAAGGTGAGGAACAACATGTCAGACTGTTATCTTCCCTGCAAAGCTGGGAGGCGAGGGTTAGATGTAAGATGCAGCTGTTGACACCAGCAAAACTCTTTCTCAGGGTCTTCCTGCTGCATATGCACCCCTTAGAAGAATCCCCATTTTCCTCTATCCTGGCACCTCCCCAACCTCCACAATTCATAACATATAAACCAGTGACAGTCGAAAGGATCTTGGACTATATAATTTCTGTGAGCATTAAAACACCCTCCCAAAATGAATCAGGAAGAAGTAAGCTTATCAGACTCAAAAAGAAGTCATTCTACATCCTGCTTGGGCAAACCACAGAACCCAATAAAGAACTGACATGCTGAAAAAAAGGAGTATCCTTCACCCCATTCTCATTTCAGCACATATTTCTCCATGGAGGTATATATACCTCACTACCGTAACTGCTCTTATGCTTGCCCACTAAAATGCAAACTTAGAAGCTCTTACTATGCACGAGGAGGAAAGAGACTTAGAGAAATCATGAATTTTGAGTTTGGGCTTTGCTAATAACTAGCTGTGCAACTTCCACTTTCTTCTATGCAAAACATAAAATTAAGCATTGAACCATCCCCTAAGTCTCTGCCAGTAAGGCATATTATAACCTAATGAAAAGAAAGTCTTATAACAATGAATACCCCACTCTAAAGCTCCACATTTTAATTCCATTTCACAGAGCACTAGTAGTTTGTTTTGACTTAAAAATCTGGACAAAACTTCTATTTTAGTTGTTTTCACATATTTTATCTCACTAATCCTCATGAAAACACTGTGAACCATCCCCATTTCATAAACAATGAAACTTTCAAGGCCCATCTACCCTTTTTAACTATTACTAATTCATCATGACATTGGAAAAGTTGCCACCTGAAGGAACCATAGTTTTTCATCTATAAAATAAGGGAGGGGGGCAGCCAGGAAGATGTTTGAGGTGCCTGACAATTTGTTATGTAAGTCCAAAAATGTAAAAAAGATTCCAAGTGTGAAAGAGAAAAATTTTACTCATGCAATATTGATAAGCAGGTTAGTGGTGACATCCTTTTAAAGGAAGATTCATGCCAAGGAGCAGCGGCCATGGGAAGTGAACCGCTATCCCACAATGACTGTGTGGGAGAGCCACTCCTGAAAAATTCTATGGAGATAAGTCCAAATACATAGTTATAATAGTCTACAGCATAGCAACACACAAGGGGTGAAAATATCACAATAAAAGACAGGTATCAAGAAGAAATCTGTAGCAAATTCAAGATGACCCTTTAGAAAGGGAGGCAGTGAACAGTGAAGACGCGTGAAAACACAATTAAACCTGGACTCTGATGTCTACATGTCTGTGAAGGTTGCAAATGAACTTCAGGTATAAACTGAAGGATACTAGAGAAAATTGCCTGCCAGGTCATTTAATTTAGTAATTGAGGATTATAGCACAAAGAACTGAAGCACAGAGCTGGACAAAAATATGGATTACGATTCATAAAAGGGTTTCTCTCTATGACCTTGGGAAAGGCATTTCCCACCTCAGGGTTTCAGTTTCTTCACTTCTCCAGAATGAAGGGGTTGAACTCAAAGTGCTTCCTGCCGACTCTAACAGCCTTTGATCTTCTTAAAGACCACCAGGTCTCAAAACCATTCCTTATCTTTATCTTATTTATTTCCTTTACTTAACAAATCACTGATTACTCCACTACTGCTTTCCTCTGATAATGCCCTAAATGATCTGCCCCAACCTCATATTTTCCCTCCTCTAATGAATTATGCATTTGATGTTCAGATAAATGCTTTTTAAAATGGTTTATACCGGGCCTCCTTGGTGGCTCAAGGGGTTAAGCACAGCACTATGAAGCAATCTGCAGCCTCTGCAGCATGAATTCGATCCCCAGTGGGCCAGGGAGCTACCCACATGGCACAGCAGACCTTTCCTGTCTCCACCGCTGCTCCCCTCAGCAGTGTGTTTCAGTCAGTCTGCTTGTTCTGTTCCCAGCTCTGTCTCTGGTGAGTCCTCTCACCCCCCCTCGCCCCCGCATATCTCTGGCCTGTACCTCAGCTCTTGCATGCATAAATAAATAAATCCTTTTAAAAAAATTTAAAAAAATGGTTTATACCAAGTTCCATGCTCAAAAACCCTGAACTGCTAGAAAAATCAAGTTAACCTTGTTCCCACATGATAGTCATGCTTGGCATGACACAACTTGGACCCTCCTCTGCAGGGTTCAGTGTAAAGAGGAATGATTTAGGAATCAGGGAGCAGTGAATACAAATCAGGGGCTTCCAAACATTGATAGGCAAATTGCCTACCTTTGAGCCTACATTAAATGGCCATAGGCAGCCCTGCTGTTACATGTGTTTTCTCTTTTTCTGCTGTCATGACTTTTTATAACATTATGTCCCTTTAATCTGCCCAATTTTATATTCAGTAGAATTGCCTAAGGGTGGATCATCTGTATTATGGAATAAAGTCCACTGACGTTAGCCCCTAAATTTTATGAAAAATATGTCACTCAGAGAACATTTTTTATAATTTCTACACTTTTCATTTCAGTTCCAGATGGCTAAGATAACTGAAGGCCTGGCTTCTATCCAGACCTTGTATAGAAAAGCCATAAACCCATCATGGCCTGCCAATATCTGTAGGTGATATGAGCCAATACTCTGTCTAGAATATAGCAAAGAAGTATAGAGATGATGTTTGTGGCACTTATGAATCAAACCTTAGCCTTAGGGGAGATAAGAAAGTGCAAGCAGGAAGACAGTAGACAGAAGACAGAGGCATAAAGACAATATGAACTTGATTTGCTCTGATTTTCTCAGTCCCAGTTCAGCTACAACATATATTTCCATTAAACTCAAAAAACACCCCGTTTATGCCAGTTCAACTCCAAATATGCCCTTGAATTTATGACAAATGGTTTCAGTGGTGATAGAAAACATTAAAGTTTATTACTTATTACTATAACCCAGCAAATGAAGCAATGTTAAGACAATGATAAAGTAAGAAAAGCAATTTTCTTTAACTTCTAATTTCCTCCTTCCTTCCTAATATTTATTATGGATTAAAATATATTCTAAGTGCACGTAACATCCTGAAGTTTCCCAGGGCTTATAAAATTTCTGCCCTGAATTTCCCAGGGCTTATAAAATGGCTCTTTTGTAAAAGGTGCAGACCATTGTAACATTGTTATCCTTACTGTCTGGGAATACAGTGCTCAAAGATGGGACACAGTTCTAAGATGCCTAAATTTCTTTATTCATTGACTATTCTCATGCGCCTCCTGCTTGTAGCCCAGAACATACCCCTACCTTCAGGAATAAGCCCTTGCCCAAATTTTAAAGAGAGGGAAAGGTGAGACTCACATGGAAACCTCAGGGAGTTGATCCTAGAGTTTATTTTTCCTAATAGATGGATAGACATAAAACCCCTATTATTTTGAGTATACTTCAAGGATTTTCTTTATTAGCTATCCCTTCTAATTTAAAGCTGTTATTTTCTTATGTCATGACTTACCTTGTTATGCACATGACAATTGCTACTATAATGGCAATCTGTACAGCTCCAATAATAGCTGCAATAAGAACATGAGTGAGCTTCTGCCTACTTGGCACTACATAGAGGATACTAAAGTCTGTCTTTTCACATTGCTGTCCAGTATAACCAGACTCACACCTGAAAGGGAGGAAAAAATTTCTATGAGTATTATAAATCTCAGTAATTACAGGTTTTTAACTCAAAATATACAATAGGATGATAATATTTAAAAAGAAACAAAAAAGGAGGTGTTCTCCCTCCATCCGAGGAAAAAACTTGACAGCTCCATTTCACATAGTGTTCCTTTCACCTATTTTGATATCCCATTAATTTTAAAATTGTTAAATAATCTTTACCACTTTCACTTAAAAATAAATACATAATAGTCTACTTAGAGGTCATACTATAACTTATACATTCCTTGTTCTAAAATGTATCAGCTATTTCCTAAGTTTCACAATTATAAATTAGGTGTGGTGAACATCTTGGTAAGTGTGCAGTTTCCTATACTTAGTGTTATTCCTTACATTCCCTTATATTTGGAAATGGGATTACTGACTAATGCATATAAACATTTACAGTTCTTTGAACACAGCACCAAATTACACTGAAAACACTTTTCAGTGTACATGATAAAATGACACGATGCAGAGGGGAGATGAAAATAAGTCATTAATGACACAAATAGAGCCAAGCAGTCAAATAGGTGTTAATGTTAGAATTTATCTGAATGCCAATTAAAATTAAATAAAAATGCAACAACATAAGTTTATAATAACTTGACTGGGAGAAGCATGTAAGATATTTAACAGCAAATTCACATTCCTGAAGTGTACAAATCACCCTGTCTGTAGCTGGAACTGACTAATAAAATACCTGTAGTGTAAAGATATTGGATTCATTAAAGTCCCACACTTCGTTAAAAAAAAAAAGTTTTAATAAAGCACATATAACAACAACAACATAGAAACCTGGGAGCAGGGAAACACTGAAGCCAGGGGTGACGTGAGTCCACCAATCCTGCTGCTCCCTAGACACCTGGAGCAGGTTCCATACTGGGCTGTAAGCTTCTTAGCAGACAAGAAACAAAGTAGTAAGGTAGATATATAGATCACATAATAGAAATGAGAGCCTAGAAATAAATCCACACATCTATGGTGAACAGTTTTTTCATAAAGGCACCTAGACAATTCAATGAAAAATGACAGTCTCTTCAGCAAATGGTGCTGAGAGAACTGGACATACGCATATAAAAGAACAAAGCTGGGAGTCTTGCTGACCACATACACAAAACTAACTCAAAATGGATCACAGATCTAAATGTAACAGCTAAAACTATAAAAGGAGTAAAAGTCGGGGGGAAAGGAGCAAATGATCATGACCTTAGATTACACAATGATTTCTTAGAGCTGACACTGAAAGCATAGGCAACAACAACCACAATGATAAACTGGACTAACTTAAGAAAGTGAAAGGATATTCCACAGGAGAAAAAATTTGCCAATTATACATCTGATAAGAGACTTGTTTCTAGAATATATAAAGAACGATTATAACTCACTAACAAAAAGATACAAAACAATTACAAAATGGGCAAAAGATCTGAATAGACATTTCTACAAACAGGATATACAAATGGCCAACAAGCACATGAAAAGATGCTCAACATCACTAATCATCATGGAAATGCATATCAAAACCACAAGAAGATACCACTTCACACTCATTAGGATAGCTAGAATCAAAAATTCAGATAACAGCAAATGCAAGAAATACTTAGGGAATGTAAAATAGTAATATTACTCTGGAAAGACAGCCTTCAAGTCCTCAAAATGTTAAAGACAAAGTTACCACTTGGCCCAGCAACTGCACACTTACCATTTATCCAGGTAAAATTAAAACATGCATCCACACAAAAACCGGCAAACAACTGTTTGTGACATTAATCATAATAAGCAAAAAATGGAAACAATTCAAATATTCATCACCTTGTAAGTGGACTGTTATCCATTCAATGGAATATTATTCAGTTATAAAAGAAAAAGTACTGACACATTCTATAACCTGCATAGACCTTGACAATAGTATTATAAGTGAATGAATCTAGACATAGAGGATCACATATTACATGAGTCCACTGCAATGAAATGTCCAGGATAGACATTTATAGCGACAGAAAATTTATAGAGACAGAAAATAGGTTAGGGATTGTCTAGAGCTGAGGAGAATGATAAGATTTAGGAATAAGAGCAAAAGGGCTCTTAGGCTAATAAAATGTTCTAAAGCTGTTTGTGGTCATGACTGCACAACTCTACGACTAGATTAAAAACCATTGGGTAAAAAAAAAAAGAATGTAAAAGAAAGTGAGAAGATCATTGACACAAAATACAATCTCCATAAAATTACAATAACAGCTGTTCAAAAGAACTATAGTTGCTATTGTTATTACATTCAGGGGAATTTTATATCTCATTGATCCTCATTTGAAAAGGGCACCCTCTGAAATAGAGAACATGTTCAACAATATAGGTACAATAAATTCAATAATATAATGAAATCTCATAGGATTTTTAAAGCAATGTCTTACAGGGTAGACTAATGGCCAAGAGTCAAAGCTCAGTAAAATAAGAAAAGTCCCACAGGAACACTAACAATGTCCTAGATATGCATCTCTCTGACAGTTAATACCAAGATTAAAATCAGAATACCAAAATGTATAGGTCATGTACTGTTCAGGCAATCCTTGGATATTATTTTCGGCAACTGATTTTGGGTTATGCTCTAGAATCTTAACTCCTAGATTATTACTTCAGTCACTGATTAAAGAAAATCCAAGCATTTGGTTCTCTACCTTCAGGGTGAAATGCCTTGTGAAGTCTCAAATCACTGTGGGTATATCTACATTATATTTTGTTTGTTGTCAGTCTCTTCTACTAGATTGTATGTTTGTTTTTTGAAAGGAAGATCTTAGATCCCTATCATAATTTTGAGACCCAGTGCCAGTTAAATTTGGTACAGTTAGCAATAAATAAATTAGTGGTAGGAGAATGCTAGAAGATCTAATAAGAGGATGGAAGTTAAAGGTGTTTCCTCCCTGCCAGTTTACTGTTTACTGCACCCACCTACTAGTGGAAATGTATGTGACATTATGGCCTGATTCTTGTAGACAATATAAACAAAACAAGGTGGTCAACTGCTTCTGAGGTATTAAAGTGTGCCGGAAAGTTTCTTTAGCATTAATAAATATCCCTGGTCTGGAGAAGATGGAAAAGTTGATAATCATCACATCATTCAAAAAATATTTACTAATTAGTCATTGGTACAGGACCTATGTTAGGCCCTGGGAAGACAGTGTTAACAAAACGGAGTCTGGAACCTAATAGAGCTAATAGTCTAAAAATATCAATAGAGAATTATTAACTATGCACTGTGCTAAGTACTTGAAATACATTATTTAATTTTAACAACACTGGCAGACAGGTACTCTTATAATTTTAGAAATGAGGAAAACAAGTCTTAGAAATTTTAGGCAACTTTTAAAGGGCATAACCAATAATTGCCCAATCAGGTGTATCTCATCCCAAAGACTTAACCACTACACCTGTCAACCCTCTTATCGTCAATTAGTAAAACACAGCAGAGTGACCTGGTGCCACTTCATCACCAGGACATCATCCTCTCCTATCCCTCCCTATCATCCTTAGTACTTTGATCAAGACATGAATACACTGTGGGATCAATGAGGAATCCAGTGTATGATTTTATTTTAAAACTGGTACATTCTCTTTTACATACTTGTATTTTTAAAATGTTAAGGATAGGCCCCGGGTAGCCTAGCTCCTTCAAAAACAAGGACTTTCAATGAGGCAAAAGCCTAAACCTTAACAAAGATTTTGCGATGAATGGTTGATAGTGTTCTGCATTGTTTTGCTTTGAGTTTTAGGCAAAAGAAGAGGGAGAAGAAAGAACCAGGAGAAGGGAGCTAAAAGAGTGAAGGGACCAAGAGACCTCATTTCTAATAGCTTTCTTTTATTTCTTTGAGAGAAAGCTTCACTGGCTTCCAAGCTGACAGAACAAAAGGAAAAAACAGTATTTCTCCTTGCTTTGATGTTTCAACTAAGAAAGGAAAAAGGGATCCTGGCAATCTTGCAGGTGGGAAGTGGGAGCAGAATGATAGCAATGTAAAACCCTGCCTTGTCTAAGGACAAGTTTCAGCTAACTAGACCGACCTAAAGCAGGGGATGAGCTCCAAACAGCAGTGTTGTATGCACACAGGCACAGAACAGCAAAAAGCACTAAGATCATTAGGTTGAGTATTGGAAAATGAGATCGAGTTTTGTCTCAGCTCTATTTCTAAATTTCTAACAGCTGATGTGAACAAGTCACATACCTCTCTGAATCAGACAGCTGATGATTTGCACATGTTCCATTTCCACCTCTCACTCCACACCTGGTTCTATATCCCCACCCCCTTATTTTTAGAAATCTATTTTAAGATTTATCTCATTTGAGCTAGATGTCCTCTCTTTTTTAATACACCTACTTTAGTCCTTCAATCACTTCGTGACGGATTCAATCACTTCATGACAGACCAAAACAGTGCCTAGAAAATGGCATGTTTATCTTTATATTAAAATATATATGGGCCTCCCTGGTGGCACAAGGGGTTAAGAAGCAACCTACGAAGCCATCCGCAGCCACTGCAGCATGAGTTCAATCCTCGGCCAGGGAGCAACCTGCAACGTGACTTGCCCGCTGCTCCCCTCAGCAGTGTATTTCACTCAATCCACCTGTTCTGCTCCCCACTCTGTTTCTGGTGAATCCTCTCACCCCCCACACCTCTGTCCTGTACTCCAGTTTTTGTATGAATAAATAAATCAATCTTTGGAAAAAACATAAAAAATAAAATAAAATATATATAACATTATATATATATTTTTTTAAAGATTTATTTATTTATTTATACAAGCACTGGGTACAGTCGGAAGCACGGGAGGGTGAAAGAATTCACCAGAGCCAGAGCAGGGAACAGAACAGGCAGACCAACGAAATACACTGCTGAGGGGAGCAGCGGGCGAGACAAGAGAGGTCTGTCGCGCCATGTGGGACCCTCGCCAGCGGCCGGAGATTGAGCCGGCACTGCAGAGGCTGCGGGCAGCTTCGCAGCCCAGCGCTCAACCGCTGCGCCACCAGGGGAGGCCCTATAACATATTAAAATGTTAAGCCTGTACTCTCAAAATCCTAATATATTTGTTTTCACATATCACTTCCCAATGTTTTCCAAATGATGCTACCAGTTTATTTTTCAATCAACTGCAAATAAACACTACTTTCTGGTAATAGTCCACATTTCATGAACTTCTATACAGCAATGAACCACTGATAGAAAACATTTCTCACCTCTCCTCTGGAGCTAATGACTTACCTACAAGAAGCCTTCTGAGTGGAATATATGAATTCACATTTTCCATGGATGCAGTAACCATTGAGGTTTTCAGGGCAAGGCATGTGGTTTCCCATATAAACATCTTCTCCCTGATCACTAGCATCTTAAAAGAACATAAATCATGTCACTGAATGGTAAAAAAGCAAATTGAAAAAATATGGACTTTTCAAGGTTCTGAGACGGCAAATAAATTCACCCCTTACTGGGTAATTTGGAAAGGAAATGTATTAGATAGGGGGTTGGATAAAAATCAAGGTTCCAGTGTGCCACAAACACAGCAAGTAGACTGCTTAAATTCAAAGCATATAAAAAGATTTGCAGGATGTGACCACTATGAGCTACTGTTGTTCAAAAACCTGCCAAAGAAAAGTAAACATTTTTGCTAAAGAAATAAATGCCACTTCTAGAAGAAAGCTCACCTCTGTGACAAAGAGATGGCATATAAGGCAATGGCTTTTGAAGAACTGATTTACTCTAATCATTCACCTGGGGGCTATGAAATTGAGGCCAGAGAACACTGGAATGGCAGAGAGCATGTTATGGCATTCTGAAATTTAAGAGTGAAAGGTTTTTTGGGGGATGAAAACTATAAAGCATACAGATTTTTTTTCCCCAAATGAAAATAGCTTTGTAATTCTTCTTATATAATTTTTCTAGGTATGTAATTTTTCTTAATATATGCTATAGTGAAAATTTTTCATACAATAGAGAATTTTTTTTAAATTTTAAATCACATACGATCTCTCTCCAAAGAGAATCAAAACATGGTTTGATGAACATCTTTTCAGACTTGAGTATATTGATTTGAACTGAACTGAGCTGAAGTGAAGAAAATGCAAGTGTGGTAAGTAATTCCATTATCAGAAATAGAGTCAAGAAGGAAAGACAGGGCCTCCCCGGTGGTGCAGCGGTAGAGCGCTGGGTTGCGAAGCTGCCCGCAGCCTCTGCGGAGCCGGTTCGATCCCCGGCTGCTCCCCGGCCACTGGAGGAGGGTCCCACATGGCGGGCAGACCTCTCCTGCCGCCCGCTGCTCCCCTCAGCAGTGTACTTCGGTCCTTCTGCCTGCTCTGCTCCCTGCTCTGGCTCTGGTGAATTCTCTCACCCTCCCGCGCTTCTGACTCTACCCAGTGCTTGTATAAACAAAACAAACAAACAAACAAATAAATAATAAAAACATGCCTCTATTAAAAAAAAAATCTTTAAAAAAAAAAAAAGAAGGAAAGACAGTCTTCAAAGTCAGTCATATTCATTCATATATACTCTCATAAATTCAAATACACACTCATCCACATAACTTGAAATAGATTTTTATATGTCTTTTTCTGGCATATACACTAATACATTAATTCTCAGCTCTTTAGACTGAGAGCTCCTCCAATGTTTACAGGCCTATCCAACTGTATGAAAAATTCCCAGGCCTCCTCCCATTTCTATATTACAGTTCCAGCTTACAGATCCTGAGCATTATTAATAGTGTGACCTTGAGCATACTACCTCTCTAAGCTTGAGATTTCATAACTGCAAAATCAGGATCACAATAGGCCCTGTACTTCAAGTAGTTTTGAGAGGATTATGTGAGACAATTAATGCATGTACAAGACTATTAAAACAACCAGTTATTTATACAGCTCGTCATGTAACAGCAAAGGCTTATCTCCACAAAATACAAATAAAGGTGTTAATTTGAAGAATGCTAATGCAAACAAATTAAGAAGGAATGAAATAGGTGTGTGTGTGTGTGTGTGTGTGTGTGTGTGTGTGTGTGTGTGTGTCTGTGTGTGAAATGGAAAGGCAAAGAAGTAAGACAAGAGGAAGTATGAAAACATGTAAAACAGAGAACCAAAAACACAGATTTTCTAGAGATAAAATTCACATACGAAAAAGCTTTGTGATTATTAAACTTAGTGATAGGAACTTAAACAGAGGTCATGGTATCCCTAACAAGACAAGTTATTCCCTTTTACCTCAAAATGTATTTACACTGAACTAATTGATGCCTAAAAAGAGAATTGCAGAAGTCAAGGAATTCAACCTGCAAAATCTCAATTTTAAGGCTGTCTTTCCAACTTTGTGGTTTTCCTCTCTCTGAGGGAGATAAAGAAGAGCCACACTGTCCAACAGAAGGATGAGACATATATGTGTTACTGTATTTTCTAGCAGCCACATTTTTAAGAAAAAGACACAGATTACTTTAATATATTTTATTGACTCAATTTATCAAATAAATATTATTTCCATATACAATTTAAGAATATTTTAATATTTTACTCTTTTTTCTTAAAAAAGTCTTCACACACTGGAGGCACTTTTCACTCACATCTCAGTCCTGAGGGGCCACATTTCCAGAGCTCGTCAGCCACAGGTGCCAGCAGTTACCATGGTGGACAGTGCAGAATATATGACTTATTCATTTATCACCTACTGAACACCATCCACATATCAGGCACTGCTAGGTACTGAGGAACATAAAAATAATTAAAACATATCCTGTCCCAAAAGACCTATAAGGTCTCCTTTGGGACCTCCCTGGTGGCGCAGGGATTAAAGTCTCAGCACTATCAAGCTATCGCCAGCCACTGTGGCATAAGTTCAATTCCCGGCCAGGGAGAAACCCACATAGCGCAGCAGATCTCTCCTGTCTCCCCCACTGATCCCCTCAGCCGTGCATTTCTGTGGATCCTCCTGTTCTGCTCCCCACTCTGTCTCTGGTGAATCCTCTCATTCCCAACACCTCTGGCCTGCACCCCAGTTCTTGTATGCATAAATAAAAATAAATCTTTTTTAAAAAAAAGGCTCCTCCGGCTCCCAACTATACTCTGTCATAGCAAAAGAAATCAAGCCCTCCTCCTAAGGGCTCCTTCATCATGAGCACTCAACTCCTCCACTACAACACTCACGACTATGTTATAAGTGAATTTTTAAAATCAGTCTCTGCCATGAGACTGTGAGCTTCTTGAGACTCTAGATGCCTGTATTACTCATTTCTGTGTAATTCCTAACACTTAGGACATCGTACTTTTCTTGACAGGGTTTCAAACTAAAAATGTTATTCAACATTTGCAGGCAAGCCATAAGTGACTTGAGGAATGCAACTTCTCCCACAGCAACTAAATATATGAAATTAGCACGGAGAGAAAAGATCAAGACTTGAGAAGAAATATGAAGGTTCACCAATGTGATAGCTGAAGAATAGCTTAAATATTCTGAAGGAGATTAGGCCAAGAATGAAAGGAAAGAGGCAGAACAGAATTCTGGAACAGAGGGGGTAAAATAAAAAGAAAAACGTTCTTTGGAAAATGTGAAAAAGAACACCAGGGCTTAGGGTCAGAAAGTCTGAATTCTAGTCCTTGCTCTGCTATTCTACATGAGCCACAAATTCTTACAGTCTCACAGCTTTTTCATCTGCAAAATAAGAATAACAGGGCTATGACAAGGATGAATAACACAAATATGTGAAGACCCTGGCACAGAATATAATGCTGCTCATTAACTGTTGAACAGATGAACATCTTACTGATGTCACTCTCAAACATGCGAGGTTACGTTCACCAATGATGAACACAGATACCAACAATGAAACTAGAAAACAAAAGAAAGACTGATGGCCATGACCACATCGACAGTGAATTCAGCGACAGTATTTTACATTCAGAACTAGGCAGTAACATCTACTTTTCCAGGTGTGATGACTGAGGCTCAGAGTTCTGACTCCAGAAAGCAAGCTCTGAATCAACATACTATTCTTTCACCAAGCTACCTGGGGAATGTGTAGGAAACACAAAAAAGGAGTGTCCAAGCACTGCTCTGTAGGCAAGGTAAATTAGTTAACTTCAAAAAGGAAAGATCAAATGTTTTAAAGATATGACAAAGCACAGTGCCAGAAGCCCTGGCAGAGATAGAGCCTCACACAGCAAGAACTGGGCATAGAACAGTCCTGTTTAAACAATGTCCTCAGGCAAGTAGTGACAGGCTCCATGAACAGCTGCAACTGCTAGTCTCTTAACAATGTTTATGTGTGTGCAATATAAAAAGTATTCTTAGTCACCCACTGGCTCCTTCCGCCCATAGAAGCATCCAGAAACAAACCCACCACCAGCGGCAGTGTTTTCAAATACAAAGGAAAGTATGGTTCTAAGTGATGATGTTATAAGAAAACCCAAAGCCAGTTGGCTTATCTGCAAAGGCATGTTCCACAGGCTGTCCTGGTCCATCAACGTACAACCCAAATAAAGTGTGAGAAGCTGCTAAGAACCACCAAGATATGTGCCTGGAAGGAGCTGAGGCCATAACAATTACATCAATATAGCAGCAGTAATCACTGCATCAATCTGTATCAGTAACTCTAGGGCTCATTATTTCTCCAAATCCCTACAGTTAAAAAAACCTCAATACACTATTGGTTCTCCTGTGCTACGATGCATCCCAAGCTTCATCACTAACATATCTCTCCATACATCCTTCCAGAACCCCAGTCTCTGTAGACCCCATCAAAGAACTATCTATTCAGGTATAAACTCCTACTTACCCTCCAGACACACTCGGCCCTCTTATTTCTAAACCCTACTGTTCTCCATACCAGCCCTAACTTTTCCTTTTCTAGCCTATTCACTTTGCCTGGGCAAACACCTTTCTCATGTGACTAAATGCATCCCTCCCCTCAGATATTCCCTTAGATACTCCTTTCATCTTGCTGATGTGCCAAGGCCACCTTGCTAGATCCCCTGTCCTTCACTGTCCCCTGCTACGCCCACTACTGTCACCTCCAGACCAGCACTCCAGTCTCAGCTCCCAAGGACCTTCCTCTCTTCTGGGTCTCCGCCATACACCTATCCAGCAGCAGACCGCCCACGTCAAGATACTACTGCCCCCAAAGCACACCCAGGCCTTCCTCCAGTGACTGAGGGCTAGCCTTACCTTTTGATGAGGTTGAACTTATCAAGACCATTTTTAAATGACCTCACCGAACTATTAAAAATATGAGTCACCATGTGATGAGAAGGACAATATCAATATCTCAGGAGCTCTGATACCCTCAGCCAGCAGGTGTAGAGACCACTGAGAAAGTGAGGTCAAAGAGGGGATGAGAGCTGGGATGAGGTGAAGCTCAAGAATGAAGTGATAAGTTTAGGTAATAACAAGGTGTTATAGGTAATAGAATATAAGGGACAAGTGAAAAGAATAACTGTATTATGGATAGAATTAGACTCTGGGTGGTGAACATAATGTGGTATGTGCACATGCTGATTTTTAATGCCATACACCTGAAATTTACATAATATCATAATGCAATATCACTTTAATTTAAAAGAGGAGGGGGAAGTGTTATGGTTAGAATTTAGGCTGTATGAAAATATCTTTGAACAAAAATAGTCACATTAAAATGTCATACAAAATGAAGGAACCTACTGGATAGATGGGAATGTTACTTGTGTACAGGGGGGGTATGTATTCATTTGTCAAAACTGATAATTAACAATTATGCATGTCAGTGTACCCAAATTATACCTTTAAAAAGGCAAAATAAGAATTATAATCGAGTGAACAGAGGCATATGAACCTGCCCTGGAATGATGCTAGTATGATTAAGAAATGAAGCCTCTCATTTTAATTAACTTAAATAGCCACATGTGACCAGTAGCTAACTGTCCTAGACAATGCTGCTCTATAATCTCTCTCATTCTCACAACTTCAGTTATCACTTCTGTATTCAAGAACTGACTTGTAAATTTATGCTGAACAAAGTCGCTTGGATGGGTTCCACAAGCAACTCAAACTCAAAAATAAAACTAATTACCTCCACCATCAATTCCTCCCTATCTTCACCCAAACACCTTTCCCTTCTCCACACCCCTAGCTCTATAAATAGAATCCCCCACCCAAGGCATCCAAACTTGTACTGTTATCCCTCATAACTAAGCAGATGTCAGTTCCTTTTGGGTCTACCTAACAGATCTCTTTGCCTCTGATCCAATGTATATAAGTAAACACACTGTTCCCACCAGGTTTCAACCAACTGGTTGATTCTGTAGCTTTGCCCTTTTTCAAATTAATGATTCTCCACTGCCTAAAAATAAAGTTTGAATTCCCTAGGGTAACATAGCATTCAAGACACAATACAATCTGGTCCCAAATTTTTTAATCTTATATTTCACTTTAACCTCTTTCCAGCCAAAAAATGATCCCTCCCTTACCATTCTCCAACACATTCTATCACAATGTTGGCATCCACAACTGTGTTCTTGCTCTTTCATTCACCTTACATATTCTGTGACACCTGTTGAAATCCTAACCATCTTTTCAGGTTCAGATAGAAGTCTACCTCTTCTATAAGTTTCTAAAATCCTCACTACCACCCACCAAACAATAATTTCTTCTTTTCTGAATTCCCATTGAACTTTTTAACCTTAAATTCATAATAATTACCAACTTCTACTTTGTTAGACATAGGTTATATGCATTTCTTACCATCAACATATAACAAGCTCTTTAAAGATAGTTATCATGTATTAGATCTTATATCCACCAGTAGTCATGCAAAATAGCCACTATAAAACAGGCACATAATAAATTATCAAGATTATAATAATTTCATTTGAATTATAGATTATTTCTTATGAGTAAATATTTTTCAACATCTCAAAAGTGGTGTAGGCACTAAGTTATCCCTGGTATCTTATCAAAAGCAGACAAATATTTTAGGCATACACACTGCATAAGTCTGAATGTTTTACTAGAAAACAGCCTTCCTATCACAGTCAAGTACTATTACATCATCTACGACAACACTGGAGATTTCCTATTTTAAATAGTCTTTGTATCAACATAGGAAACTGGTATTTCAGGGATTCAAAGATTATAATTAATTCAGGTTTGATATAATTCAAGTGAGAATTCAATGATGATAATGGCTACCACTTATGAGTATCAGACACTGTCCTAAGCACTTGACATATATTATCTTTTTTTAAATTTTTTTGCATCTGTTAGATTGGTACTATTATTGGCACTATTATTCTCACTTAGCATCCTTTTAAGAAATTAGCCATAAAAGGCATATCACACATCTAAAAAAAATTATCCAGAAGTATGAACAAACAAATGCCTAGAAGATTCACTTGTGATAGAGCAATTTTAAGCCCCAAACTAGCTGTCCAAAGATCTCAACCTGCTTCATTTATTCAGACATAATGCCACTGAATCTCAATGTTCCCAACAGTCCATACCCTCAGAGCAGCGGTAAGAATCAAATACAATAATGGATATGAAACAAGAAGTGGAAAAGCACTGGATATGAGGACAAGGCACCCAGAATCCAATCTATGCTCTAAACTTTACTACATGTAAAACTTTATATAAATAAATCCCACAGCTTCTCTGACTTGTATCCATTCTTTCAAGACTAGGGGTTGCCTTCATATGCACCAGACATTCTGCTAAGTGAGGGATATGAAAGTGAACACAATACACAGTGCCCTGCCCTCACAACAGGGGAGGAGGATACAGATATGCAAAAATTTCAATTCGAGCAGATTAGATGCTCAACATATCCTTTATGTATACATAAAAGAGGTACCTAATCTAGATTTAAGGGTCAAGGAATACTTCCCAAGAGGAAATGACTGCTAGACTGAAACTGTAAAAAGTTCCAGATAAAGGAGACAAGGCACAAAGACCTGGGCACCAAGGGCAAATGTTAATGATAGATTGCTGAGAAGTAAAGATTTTAAAAGCATACATCAAGGGATCTTTCTACATAATTCCTTACAAGTGCATGTGAATCTACAATGCTCTCAATAAAAATTTCAATTTAAAAAATTACATCTGAAAGTACACTAAACTGAGACACATCTTAGCTACTGCAGTATATTGCTACAAAGAGCAAAGTTGGAAGGCTGGTTATAGTGGAAACAGAACTACTGAGAACGATTACCATATTTCAATAGTTGGCCAAAATTTGGAAAATCATGATTCAGTACCTTTAACATCTGGTCGATATTGTAGTCCATCATCTTTTTTCCCCAACAAACTGTTGTCATCTGGGTCTATAAGAGAAAACAGTTTTAAAATTAAGACACATAGGATGTTTAAATCACACCACAAAGCTCCCCAATATTCCAAATGCTCCAGGTTCTTGCCAACTCTCTGTCCACTTGTTTTGCTCACATGTTCACCACTCGCTTGATCTACTGTGCCTTTTCAATTTCAGGCCTCAAGGCATCCCAGATATAGATGTGCTTTGCACGATGAACAGTCTAGTTTCATTTAGACCCTAACTCAAATGTCATCTGCTTAAAAAGTCTTCCCTATACAAACTGAAATAACACATACCCTGAAGAAAAAGGCTTAACCCTTTCTCCAAGGTACAATGGTCTCAAGATTTACCTTCTACTACTGTTTTCCTGGAAACACATCAGATTAAGATAAATGTGGAACCTCAGCAGTGTATAGGACAAAATCTACCATAAAAATGACCCCGATTGGTGAACTGTCCTTGGACTGAGAAGACAGTAAGCGAACCGTAAATATCTGTTGGAAAGCACAGCTTTGGCTTCCCAATATTTAGTGGGGGAGGAAAGGGAATGTATAGTTAGAAGTGGATAGAAATCTTATAGAGGGGACCAAGATAAAAGTTACGCACCAGTTACTTCCAAAGAATCCTAAATCTGCATAAATATCAGTTAACAAAATTCTCAAGCTTGGCCAATTGCTCTGAATTTAAATTTCTGGGTAGCACCATTCAACCATGCACCAGTTGCTCAGAAGAGGTTTCCTTTCTCTCAGGAGTCTTTTACCTAAGCTCTAAATACCACCTTATGTAAGAAAAACAAGCCATACCACTTGTTAAAGATTAAATCCAAGTAACCATCTACCTACAAGAGATGCCAATCACCATGATTTCTTCTACTGTGCCACTCCTCCCCACCTGGAAATACTCTGATGAGTTTCTTGGGAATTCTCTGGTAGCTTAAATCAGAAGTACCACAATCAACAGTGGAATATTTCGCAAAGAGTTTTTTCCCTTTGCTCAGATAAACATATCCTTGTAATAAGCCCAAACAAGGAAGAGATAGTATGTGAGCAGTGTGGTTGGACCTCGTAAGCAGGAAAGATAGCCCTTGTGTATTATCAGGAAATGATACATTATCCTAGCCGACATGGGTGTCACTATGCAAAGGTTTATAATCGCTGCCTTCAGTTACTAGATATTTCTGTCAGGGATGGAAATGGAAACCTAATCTTAGTTGGTATCATAGGTTCTAAAATGTGACTAAAAGCAAGAAAGGCAAAAACTATTTTTTAACTGAAGGTAATAATTTGTCCCTACATTCTATAACTTCACATCAAAATCTCAAAGTACATATAATATGTATGGGCAAGAACTAGAGAGAATTTACGTAAAAGCAAAGTAAACTAATGGTCTAGGAAAAAAAAGATTAATAAGTATATGGCAATACTTACAGTTTCACTATAATTAAAATAAGCTAATTCTTAAGCAGCTATAAGCTACAAATTTGAGAAAAACTTTAAAAACTATAAATATATCTACAAGTCTATTATTACAGGATTAGCGTAGTAAACAAACCACCAAGAAATATGGTTTGTGTCTTGAAAAGACTATAAATAAATGAAAAATGTAAATTAGTAACAGAACAAAGAGGTTCTAAAATGTAATAAAAGAAAATAAAGCAACAAAAATTTCTCATTTTACAAATCTGGAAAACTACCAAAATATATAAATAAGATTACAGACAGATATTAAAGATACATCTCTAGATAAATAGAATGGATTTTACCTATGCAATGACCAAGATGCCTTATATCAATTTGTTCTTGCTTTATACAAGATGCTTCTCGAACAAAACATGGATTATTATATGAACTCCCATCAGAAGCACACACAGGATTAAAACTGTATCCGCTGCAATCTATATTACATACACACCTGTGGAAAAAGACAAAAATCACCTATATTTTACAACAAAAGCATTTCACAATGCTGCAACAATGAAAGAAGCAATTCCTTTTTTGTTGGGTTTTTTATTTTTTTTGCTTTCTGCAATTGAAGCCAATATTTTAATTCATTGATAAAAGTTTAGAGCAAAGTAGACACTCAGCTAACAAATTTTTCCAAGTGAAAATTTGGAGATAATTTCATCCAGATATTATCAATCTAGTGGTTTCTCTAGAATTTTCAAATCTAGATAGATACAGTACTCAGGAGATGCCAAAATTAAATTAAAAGCAACATAGTATAGTAACAGGAAATCAAAATTGAGGCGTCATGAATCTAAATACTGACAACTAATAACCAGTTTTGTATCCAGATTATTCCTCTAAGTCTTAGTTTACTGATCTGTAAAAAGAGGTAATAATAATAACCACCTCACTTACACAACAGGAAGATAAAAAACCTAACAGATTAAAAAAAAAACATGTAAAATGTAACCCCTCAAAGATGTTTCAAGCAGCCTATCAACTTTGATAACTGAGTATCCATGGAATACTGAAACTTAGAGACAAGGCCAAGGAAATCAAAGGCACTGTCACTCAATAAAAGTAAATGTGGGGCATCCCTGATAGCCCAAAGGGTTAAGTCTCAGCACTATGAAGCTAAAGGCAATCATTGAAGCACAAGTTCGATCCCTGGCCAGGGAACTAACCCACATGGCACAGCAAACTTCTCCTGTCTTGCACGCTGCTACCCTCAGCAGTGTATTTCAGTAGATCCTCCTTTTCTGCTCCCAACTCTGTCTCCAGTGAATCCTCTCACCCCGCCCCCGTACCTCTGACCTACACCCCAGCTCTTGTATGCATAAATAAATAAATCTTTTTTTTTTTAAATAAAGTAAACTCTAGCTGAGAATACAAAAACAGAGACTCTCGTTTCCAGCAACATGGTGGACTAGAAATCTGGACGTACAAACCTGCTGAAAGCAATAAAATATAATAATTTTTTTTAAAACATTATCTTAAATATATGCACTGGCAAGAAAATAAGGAAGCTGCAGGATAAAAGTTAAATGAAGACAAGTGCAGAAAATGGTCAACTGAGTTTGCTGAAGCTGATCTTCATTTTAGACACATATGCTACCTGGGCAAATTCAATTATCAACTTTTTTGGCTTTACAGGTCTCTGGGAGAAAGAGACAAAAAACACTGACCTAAATAAACTGAGACAGTCTGGAGACCCTAGGAAAGTTGGTACTTCAAAAAGTTAAGCTTTCAGCATGAGGTTAACTAAAAATGAGCTGTCATTTTCCAAAGAAACTGTTTAAAAGGAGGAAGGGGGAAGCTATGCCATTGAATAAAGGGAAGAAAAACATCCCCTCTAAGACCTCAAAACCACAAGCCAGTTCTCACATGGGTAATTACAACTTAAAATACTACTCTCAAGCCCAGAATTTATATTAAGGTGTCAAAGACTGGAAGGGGCCATTGACAGACGCAAACAGAATGTCATCTGGAAAAAAAAACAAGTCTATTATCCTAGTCCTCAGGCATTTTCCAAAATACAGTTCTGAGAAAACTAAGCAACACTCACACTCTTTCTCCCTACACACACACACACACACACACACTCTCTCTCTCTCTCTCTCTCTCTCTCTCTCTCTCTCTCTAACATCCTCATTCATATACCCACAACAAAAAAGGAAATAAAACACCATGAACAGAGTAAATCAATTTATAAAAGGACCAAACAGAACTTAAAGGATTCATTACTAGGAATAAAAATTTCAATGGGAAGACTTAACAGCAGATTAGATAAAGTAAATATGGATTAGTGAACTGGAAAACAGATCAGAAGAAATTATCCAGACCACAGGAGAGCATCAAAGATATAAAACATAATGAAGAAAAGGTTAAGACAAGGAAAACAGAAGAGCTAATAAAAATCTGATGGAGTTCCAGGAGGAGTTAAAGGAATGATTCAAGAATAATATTCTCATGAATTTCTCTTCATATTTTCCCTTTTTAAAGATTTATTTATTTATGCATACAAGAGCTGGGGTATAGGTGGGGGGGGGGGGGGTTGAGAGGATTCACCAGAGAGAGTAGGGAACAGAACAGGCGGACTGACTGAAACACACTGCTGAGTGGAGAAGCAGGAGAGACAGGAGAGATCTGCTTCACCATGTGGGCTGCTCCCTGGTTGGCTGGGGATCAAACTCATGCTGCAGAGGCTGCGGATTGCTTCATAGTGTGGTGCTTAACCCCTGTACCACCAGGGAGGCCCTCTCTTCATATTTTCTAAAACTAACAAAGATAGTAATCTAAATATCCAAGAAGGCTGATAAATTCCAAACAGAAGTATTAAAAAATGAATCAAGAAATGAAATTTCACAGTGGAGTTTTATATAACAACAAAAAAGAGAATATTTTAAAAGCAGCCAGAAAGAAAAGATTACCTTCAAAGAAGCAAGTATAAGAAAGAAAAGTGTCTTCAAAAGCAACACTGAAGCCATATTGTTTATTTATAGCCAAAAGAGTGAAATAACACCTGCAATGTGCCGAGATAAAATAGAATTCTATATAAAGAGAAGTATCTTTCAGGAATGAGGGTACAATGAAAGTAATTTGAAAGAAGCAAAAACTTCTTGTCACCTACTGTCAGCAAAAGAAATTATAAAGGCAGTAGAAAAATGATCCTATATATAAAAGCTCTGAGAGATAAGCACAAATGATGAACAAAAGTATAAATATATGGGAAATGCTAACAAAATACAGACTATATATAAGACAACAGCAGTGCTCATGTAGTTAAAATTTTTTAAGCAGAAAATTAAAATACATTATAATGACAGCATACAAATTGCCCTGAAGTCTCCATACCATACTTAGAATGGAAGAAACTTGGTATAACTATTTCTAATATCAGACATGAGAGACTTAAGGGCAAAAAGGATTATGAGAAGGAAAGCAAGTTCTTTCATGATGATAATAAATTTTACTAGAGAGACAGGATGATTCCGAACATTTTAAAATAACCTCAGAATCTATGAAGCAAAACTGATGAGAACCACAATGAGAAATAGCCAAATGCACCACAGTTGATTTTAATATACCTCTCTCTGCAAGTCCTATATCAAGCACATTAAAAGTAAAAATGAACTGATATGAAGCTGGGGTTTGCTTCAAAATATTTCTCAAAAAGGTAGGGAGGGAAGAATAGATAACACAAAATTGGGACTTTTTATAATATTGAAGTTTGGTGATAGATATATGGGGAGGGATCCACTTTTTTTCCCCTTCTTTTCTAAATGTTTGAGATTTCCTTAATTTCCAGTTAAAGACAAAACTACAAAAGTCTCAGAAGGTAATATATGAAACCAATAAATTTAACTTTGAAATAAAGAACATCCCTAAAAGAGAATAAAGACAACATATAAGCAAAAAGAAACAAAAAAAACCCAAACCCTATAGTCCAAATAATCAGCGTACAGAATACATTAAAAAATATCAATTAAAGAAATATATAACTCAAAGGGGAAAGAGGGACAAAGAAATAGGAAGTAAATAGAAATAGGAATAAAAGAGGAATCATACAAGAGCAATACACGTGAAAAAGTTCAACTTGGCCAATAATAAGGAAAATGGAAATTTAGACCACAAGGAGATACCATCACCTTCACTAAATAGGCAAAAATTGAGAACAAGGACAATACCACGTGTCGACAAGGATGAGGAACAAAGAACATTCTCATCTTCTGCTAGTGGGAGAACTTACTGATGCAACCAACTGGGAAAACAGGCATTACCATGAAAAGCCAGACTTGCACACACCCAAACATTTTCACTACCAGGTCCTTGAAATCTCTTACACATGTACCAGGAAACCTAAGTAAGAATGTTCACAGCAGGTTTATTCATGAGGACAAAGACTAGAAAAAATCCAAATATCCATCAACAATAACTGGGAGTGAAAACAAATGTGCTATGTTCAAGCAACTGAATTCAATAAGCAGCAAGAATGAATGAACTACAGCAATGTGCATTAACCTGAATGAATCTCAAAAACATAACAACGGGCAAAAGAAAGTACGAACAGTATGGTGCCAAATTCAAAATCAATCAAGTGCCAAATCATACATTATTGAGGTACTTATCATATGGAGTATAAACTATATAAAAAGCAAGGGAATGACTTCCACAAAATTCAGTGTAGCAAGTGGGTGGGATGCAGTTGGGGTGGAACATGGAGGCAGCTCTGAAGTATTGCTCACATCCTATTTCTGGATTGCAAGGTAAGATTCATAAAGGTTTGTTTCAATGTTATGCATTAAACCAAATGTGTAGGCTTTCATATACTTTTCAATTGAGTATCTATTTCACAATTTACAAATCAAGGCATCAAAAATTTAAAAATCCAATATAAGTATTTACTAAGAAGTCAAACGGTTTTTAAAGGGGTGCCAGAGGGAAAAAAAGAATATGTGACAGAGACCATATGTGGTCTGCAAAGTGTAAAGTATTTACCATCTGGCCCTTCACAGGAAATCTTTGCCAACACTGGGTTTAAGGGCTTAAAAGTGGGCAAAATTGGGATAGCAATAAAATAGAAATAGCAGCTAAAGGATGAAAAGTACTATAGAACAATTCCAGTAATAAGGCTCAGCAACAAAGGTAAGATACCACATAGTCTAGTAAGGAGAAACAAGTGTTTCACACCCTGGTGAAGTGTATGAAAAAGCTGGTGCTCCTCAGGGGGTGGTACCACTGCATGCAAGATGGTGAGATCAAACCATCATTACTGCTGTCAATTGCACATGAGTAAGGAAAATGACAATCTCAGGGAAAGTCAAGCTCAGGGAAACAATGAGCAGAGGAGGAAAATATTACACTCCAGAGGCCACTGATAGTACAGATTACAGCAATTACAAGTGTTTTCAGTCTAGCAACAGTGGCAGAGGGCACAATGCCCAAAGCACAAGAATGCCGACTAAAGTGGAAAGAAATCACTTCAGTAAATATGCCAAATTTGAAACATTTATCAACCATTTACTGTGCACGTCTACGTGGGTATAGTCACATTTGCCTCATTAATCCTGACAACAAGTTATGAATCAGGGAAAATGATTATGAAGGAAGTTAACTAATGAATAGCTGGGACAGAGTTCTTTGTACTCATTATAATTGTTATATAAAATAGAGAGTTTAGCATGGGCAGTAAATAGGTAAGTAGTTATTTTCCACACTCATATCATGAAAAATCTTCTCATTAAACTGGCCTCACTCTTCTCTCAAACACACCAGGGACACTGGTGTCTTGGGGCTTCCCCTCTCCCGGAAACACCTGTCCCTCAGACATCTACCTGGTTTGAATGCTCAAATTTTAAACAAATGGCTAAAAATTAAATCACTAAGCATCCACTTAAGAAGTTAGAAAAAGAATAATGGAATGGGCCTCCCCGGTGGCGCAGCGGTTGAGCGCTGGGTTGCGAAGCTGCCCGCGGCCTTGCCCGCGGCCTCTGCGGTGCCGGTTCAATCTCCGGCTGCTCCCCGGCCACCGGAGGAGGGTCCCACATGGCGCACAGACCTCTCCTGCCAGGCCCGCTGCTCCCCTCAGCAGTGTACTTCTTTCCTTCTGCCTGCTCTGCTCCCCGCTCTGGCTCTGGTGAATTCTCTCACCCTCCCGTGCTTCTGACTGTACCCAGTGCATGTATAAACAAAACAAACAAACAAACAAATAAATAAAACATGCCTTTATAAAAAAAAAAAAAGGAATAATGGAATAAAGTCAATGGGGGGAAAAGGGGGAAATTTAGAGGTAGAGATCTCATCAGAAATAGAAAATAAAGCTACAATGGAAGATAAATGAAATGAAAATTTGTTCATTTCAAAAGACTTTCAAATCAACCAAGGAAAATGAACAAAGAAAGAGAAAAAAGATCAAGAATTAAAAAAACTACAGATCCAATGGGACTATGGTTTAAAGATAAAAGGTTATAATAAATAATTTTATACCATCAAGGTGAAATGAATGACTTTTTAAAATATTAACTTCCAAATTTGACCAAAGCACAAAAAAGATAGTCAAAAAAAAAAAAATTTGGAATCACAAAACAACAACAGGATGCTATTTTCAAAAGATGAAGTGGTCTCACTCATAGCAGGAATTTAGAAAACCTAAATAAGAGACCAGGAAAAAGAATAATCAATACAAAGTAAAAATCAAAATCAACAAGCAACTATAAACCAGAGACACACTGGGGAAGAGTGGAGGGCGGGGAAAGGAAGGACTAGAGTCAAAATAAGGGGTGGGGGTGCAATTGTATGGGGAATATAACCAAAATGAAAATGCATACATTGTGTAAAGATGAAAAAAGACATAAAAATTATATAACATAAAATATTTAAATTAAAAAAAAGATGAAGATGACGCAGTATTAGAACAAAAATAAGTTTCTGGAAATTAAAATCACAGCACAAATGAAAAACTCAAAAAGACTACCAGATAAAGTTTAAGAAATCTCTTAGAAAGTAGAGCAAAAACTTTTTAAATGGAAAATAGGTGAGAAAAGATAAATTAAAGGACTAGTCCAGGATGCCCAACATCCAAATACGAGAAGAACCAGGAGCAGAAAAGAAGGAAAAGGAAAACACCAAGAAGTTTATTTATTTATTTATTTTAAAGATTTATTTTATTCATTCATACAAGCACTGGGTACAGTCAGAAGTGCGGGAGGGTAAGAGAATTCACCAGAGCCAGAGCGGGGAACAGAACAGACAGACCGACGAAGTACACTGCTGAGGGGAGCAGCCGGCGGCAGGAGAGGTCTGCGTGCCATGTGGGACCCTCGCCTGGCAGCTGGGGATCGAACCAGCGCTGCAGAGGCTGCCGGCAGCTTCGCAACCCAGCGCTCAACTGCTGTGCCACCAGGGAGGTCCCACTAAGGAGTTTAAAGAATATTTCTCAAATCAGAAGTCTATAGATTTCTAGGAAAGGACATAATACTGTGACATCTCATTACGTCAGAGACAAACATGCTTCACGTGAGAGAAAACAAATCATACAAAGGATCAGGAACCACCATGGTCTCCGGGTTCAACAGCAACTCTGGAAGCTAGAAGACAAGGGAGCAATGCTTTCAATTCCGAGGGACAATCTCCCACTTAGATTGTGGACTTGCCAATTTACAAATCAAATATTAGGTAAAGAGTAAAAACACTCCCTAACACAAGGTCTCAATGTTTTTAAATAGTGTTTTCTTTCTCACGAATTACTGAAAGACATAATAAAACAAGAGAGTAAAACCAAGAATTTAAAGGTGAAAGATCTGCCAGAATCTTAATAGGAGATAAAAAATTTCTAGAGTACTTGTGGTATAATAAAAAATACATTGGGGTTTCTGCCCCCCATTCTCAGTGATTTCTTAGAACTAAATGACAGGAATCTTTTGTATGAAGAAATGACTTGGGTAAGGGGCGTTGGGGGGGACAAGTGGGAGAGTGGTCAGGAGTTATCACCAGAAAAACCAACCATGGTAACAAGTTAAACTCCCACTTCCCCTAGCCCTCATCAGCCCATTTGATCTCCAGGGAAGGCAAAAGTATTGGAGATGGAACTCAATCACTAATGATTTAACCAATAATGAAACCTCAATTGGAAAAAGCGAAACAGAAGTGTTTGGGAAGCTTCCAGATGGGTGAACACATCCACATGCTGGGAAGGCAGTGCACCTGACACCTTGGGGACAGAACAGAAGCTCCTGTGCTCAACACTTTCTAGACCCCACCCTGTCACCTCTTCATCTGGCTGACCATTTGCATCCTTTATATCAATAATAAACAGCAAGTATAGCACTTTGCTGAGTTCTGTGAGTCATTTCAGCAAATTATCAAACCTGAGGGGATGTTATGGAAACTTTGAAATTAGAAGTATGTCAGGCAAAAAACACAGTGGCCCTTATTTGCAGCTGGTATCTGATCAAAAGAAAATGACAAAGAGACAAAACCACAAACCCAAAATGGAGGTGCTTGTGCTAATTCTAAGACTTAAGACTTAACCTAATTGCAATTTCAATGCCCCCGCAGTTTCGACCTCCCCCAGGAATGTAGTACTAATTAGTCAGTACAAAATTTTCTGATCAGCAACAATGAGGAAATCTTTTCTATTCCACCAAGGAAAACAAGATATTCTGCCAAAGGAAAGCCCTTGGCATATGGTCAGGCCAAGGCCAAGCGGAGTATAGATCAGAATCTGGATCAGTCTTATCTGGGCATTCTGTCCTCTGGCTAAAAAGAGGACATGGTGGCTCTGGTTTGTTGGTAAAGACAACATTCCCCACAGATTACCCATGCCTGAAATGGGCTCATTCTTATCTTGCCCTTTTCTGCCTATAAAAAAGTTTCATTTTTGACATTTTGTGCAGCCTGGAGTACCTTTCTATTTACTGATCCTTTAATAAAGAGCTTTAAAATTAACTGGGATTTTTTTGTTTGTTTTTTAAAGATTTATTTACTTTTATGCATACAAGAGCTGGGGTATAGGCCAGAGGTGCAGGGGGGTGAGAGGATTCACCATAGACAGAGTGAGAACAGAACAGGCAGATTGACTGAAATACACTGCTGAGGGAAGCAGCGGGTGAGTCAGGAGAGGTCTACTGTGCCATGTGGGTTGCTCCCTGGCCCGGAATCAAACTCGTGTTGCAGTGGCTGTGGTTAGCTTCTTTTTTTTCTTTTTAAAGATTTATTTATTTATTTATTTATACAAACACTGGGTACAGTCAGAAGCACAGGAGGGCGAGAGAATTCACCAGAGTCAGAGCGGGGAACAGAACAGGCAGAAGGACCGAAGTACACAGCTGAGGGGAGCAGCAGGCAGCAGGAGAGGTCTGGGTGCTATGTGGGACCCTCCTCTGGTGGCCGGGGATAGAACTAGCGCTGCAGAGGCTGCGGGCAGCTTCGCAGCCCAGTGTTCAACCTCTGTACTACCAGGGGAGGCCCTGTGGCTAGCTTTTTAGGTTGCGTCTTAACCCCTTGCACCACCAGGGAAGCCCCTGGGTTGGATTAACGTGTGTCGGGGGACAGGGTAATCTTGTGTGTACGAACTTTGAACCTGGGGGTCCATGCTAGCTCCAAGTAGAGTGTCACAATCAAAGTGAATTGTAGCATACCTGGTATAGGATAATTAGAGAACTGAGTGTTGCTCAGTGGAAAAGACACAACAATGAAGAAGATCCCAAAATGAAGCTAAGTTGTAGTCCACCTTGTATACACTTCAGTGGGCAATCAGTCCACACTGAAACACTTTAACACGACAGTCATGTTGATGGCTGTCATTACCAATATGCCAGGGCCACCATCTCCTCTTTTTTAGGTAGAGGACAGAATGCCCAGATAAGACTGATCCAGATTCTGATCTGCACTCGGCTTGCCCTGACCACATGTGATGAAGGTCCTGCTCTCCCCTCCATGTCCTGCTGCCAGAACCAAATGAGCAACTCAGGGAACAGACTCCTTTCAATCCATGGCAGGAGCAATGCTGGGTTCTATTAAGATGGCTATATTCTTTATTGTTCCTTAGATATTAGATGCATAGGTACAGTGTTCTTTGAACTGCATGTGCATGTTTTAAACACTTCTTAATGCAGTGTACACTTTACAGACATTTCAAATAAAGTGTAGAACACACGGTATGCATAGTGTGGTACCAATAGTTTTTAAAAAGCAAAGAAAAATATACATATACAAATTTGTTTAAACATGCATGAAATATGTCTAGGAAATTTAAGAACTAGCACAGTGTTTGCCTCCAAGTAAAGAAAGCTGGGTAACAGGAGTGGGAAATAGATGTTTTTCTGTAAAGTCTGTAATTCTGTAAAGAATTTCTAACATTGTGAATTTCAAAAGCATTAATGCATACATACATAGATAAAGAAATTCAATGACTTCTGTGATTTAGGCAAATCACAATTCTAAGTCTTTCAAATAGGAAGAATGCCCATAACACTGGTGACAGAATCAAATAAACTTTTGTCAAAAGCCCTTTGAAATCAAACACTACATACATCTGAAAGATATTATTATTAATAAAAAATATCTACCCTTTCCTTTCTCCTTATTCTACATAGAAAGTATCATTCCTTCTCACTATTCTAAGTGTATTTAGCAGTTAAAAAAACACTGGGTAAAACTAATACATGTGAAGTTATTAGATTGAACAAACACCTAATGAAGCCTACAACAAGTTGAGTGTAATGCAAGTCTTTTTTCATACATATCAAATCCACACAAGGACCCAGTGGCAGCGCTAAGAGATTAATAAAACCCTAGTATGAGTTGCCTTGATTTCAACAAAAACCTATAGAGAAATCTTAGATTATCCAACCTGAAGGCATTTTAATGCGGAAATCAGCAAGACAAAGTCCTGTCCTCAGGGAGCCTGCAATCTGCTAGTGACCCCAATAGTTTACTAAGTATTCTGTAGTGTGTATTTCTCGACCAGGCAGGAACACAAAATAAGGTCACCTACATCACAGCTAAGGTGGAAAGAGGGCCTCCAGGAAGAAGTGCTAACTTCTGACACAAGTCACACTTCATTTAAGGCCAGAAGGAAGAGCAGGAGATTAAACAAGTAGAGAGGACACCAAGGGAGGGAATGACAGAGCTAAAGTGTCAAAGAACAAAAGAAGGCTCAGAAAACTGCATGAGGTCATGTGCCTATGGAGTTTTGCATTTTAAAAACAAACCTCTCAAAGGAAACCTGCTTTGGCAGCTGTATGGAACTACAGGAAGATATTTCTGGACAAAGGATCCCATCCTTGCTAACACTCTGATTATACTTGGTATAAAAGAATGTTTAACAGTGTTTATTTCCTGTTATCAGGGTGGGGGGGGGGTGGAAGCATACAATTATTTTCCCCATTATCATCTAAAGGGCCACATAGAAATTTATTACATCTAAATAGTTTTAAGACCTAATATTCTATATATCTAGAGTAAGGCAACATTAAACAACGAAAACTGTCATCTATAGTTATGAAGTAAGTAAGAGTAGAAAAATAAATAATGGTAGGAAAGGCACTTTGTGTTTTTTTTTTTTAAGTCCTCCTTCTACCAAAGAGAACATAATGGAGGACACAGACATTGTTAAATTGTTCCATATAGTCTGATTAAGAAGATGATATATTTAAATCAGTTTCCATTTAAACGGCTAGATAAAGAATTAGTACTTCTCTTATCAGCAGAAAATTAACTTACATGGTACCTTATCCCCTCCCCAAAATGCCAATTTTTTAAAACTATTGCAAGAAAAAAAGAGCTTTAAAGCAAAAGAAAGATTTTAATTGCCCTTTGGAAATCACATAGGTTATATAGCACTTTGAATGAGAGGAAAGACATTTGAAAATGAAGATAATTTTTTACATAAATACCCATATCAAAAATAAAACATGAAATATAATACCTATTACAGTTATTATACAGAGCAATATTTTTCAAATTATAGGTCAAATTATAGGTCACTAGTGATTAAGTCAATTCATTGGATCTCTACAAATATTTTTTTAGAAAAGAATAAGGATAGACTGCATTTCATAAAGGCAAGTATTATTTCACAGGATTTTGTTTTACTTAATATGTATTACATATGTATACATAAAATTGAGTTTCGTCCATTCTGTAAATGTATTTCTCATGTGGAGTTGTGGTGAAGAAGTTGGAAAATCTCTAATAAGGTGCTCGCAGGGAGTGTACTTATAAAGGCAAAAGGGGCTGGGCTGTCTTACTTACACAAATAAGGTTTTCAGACAGTGCTATCGCAAGGTTGGAAAGTTTATCAAGCAGAGACTAGTGGAATTAAAATAGTGGGTATAGCTGACTGGCTTGGTTTAACTTCCTTTTCAGCTATGGAACTGCTAAGGAAGGGTGGGAGGTGGGGGAAAGGCACCCCTGGATGTGCCTGGAACCCACCCTCAACCCCCACCTTCTGATTATTATGCAGAAATGGCTCCACATTATCAGTGAAATAAATCAGACAGTGAAAGGCAAATGTACATGATTTCATTCAGATGTGGAAGATAAAAAAAAAGAACAAATAAAATGTTCTCTCATCCGAGGAGGTGTTCAAAGAAAGACGTGTATTTTACCATATAGGTGTCAGGGCTACCTCTGAGACCAGATGGAATCTATTCTGCTTCTAAGCAGAGAATTTCTTTATTTTCCAATTTAGGGATTAAAAAATAACAAAATGTATAAAACAGAGCTGAACAGAAATTCTGTCAAAGGAATAAAAACAAAGCAAGCCAGTCAATCACTAACAGTATTTTGACTCTAAATAGTATTAAAGAACAGTCCTAAGAAAAAAAACACTGAAAAGAACTGAGCAAAAACAGATACACAATGGTGTTTCATCAGGTCCTGTCAGTGCAAAGAGAAGAGAGACACCATAACATCACTGTATATTTTCTCTAAACCCATACTGCTTTAGAAAATATCTTCTCCCAAATCAAATCACTCTGAATGGACTGGCACATGTTAACCCAAATGACCAATGGACAGACACAGAGTAAATTAAAGTTTTGCTCAATTCACTCTTCATGAAATGTACTTGTCTTTTGCCAATTCTCACCTACTTTAAAGTAAATTATCAGATATTTAATTTTACTTCCAAATAGCTTTTTTGGAACCATAATATTGAAAATGTAATGATCTTGATTTGTAAAATTCACTTTGGGCATTAATACCAATTAAACCACATTATTGTTCAGTGAAAGACTCAAATATGTATTAAGAGGCTGAATAAAACATCAAACTGGAAAATATGTATGAATAAGAAAGCACAAATCTAGGGCCTCCCCAGTGTCGCAGCGGTTGAGTGCTGGGTTGCGAAGCTGCCCGCAGCGTCTGCGGCGCTGGTTTGATCCCCGGTTCGATCCCCGGCCACGGGTCAAGGGTCCCACATGGCGCGCAGACCTCTCCTGCCACCTCCTGCTCCCATCAGCAGTGTAACTCGGTCCTTCTGCCTGTTCTGCTCCCTGCTCTGGCTCTGGTGAATTCTCTCACCCTCCCGCGCTTCTGACTGTATCCAGTGCTTGTATAAATAAATAAATAAATAAATAAATAAATAAATGTCTATATAAAAAAAAGAAAGCACAAATCTCTATAAAGTGAGTGTTTTAAAATATGTACTAAGGGGCCTCCCTGGTAGCACAGCATTAAAGTCTCAGTGCTATCAAACCATCACCAACCACTGCAGCATGAGTTCGATCCCAAGCAGGGAGATAACCCACATGGCGCAGCAGACCTCTCTTGTCTCCTGCTACTCCCCTCAGCAGTATATTTCAGTAGATCCTACTGTTCTGCTCCCCACTCTGTCTCTGGTGAATCCTCTCACTCCCCTGTACTGCTGGCCTACACCCCAGTTCTTGTATGTATAAATAAATAAAAATAAATCTTAAAATAAATAAATAAAATATGCACTAAGGGAAAACTGAGGGAATGAAGATCCATTTGAGCTACAACGTCCTTAAGTCAGCATTAAAGCTTTTAGAATCAACTATGCAAAAAGCAGGCACACAGGGAAATGGAAGAAGGTTGAGAGGGAATAAGTAAACAGGAAACTGCTGAAAGAAATAAGCAAACATGACTGTGTAGATGAAGTCTATGTTGCTACTGTTCTACCAAACACAACCAGTTCTTACAAGGAGAGAAGAGAAAACTGGATAGAAAATGGTGTCCACTTAAAAAGTCTTCCCCAGTGAATGTGAGTGAGAAAATGAAACATATGTCAAGCCTATGGAACTGAGATTTTTAGAAATAATTCTACTTATATAATATTTACTTATCTCTAAAATTTTGGAAGTTTGTAATTTCTCTTAATACACTGAAATAAATGAAACTTTTGTATAGGTATTAATTGAAAATACAGCAGAAAATATAGAATAAGAGTATTTCTCATGAATAAAATTGGCACTGGAGCAAAACAAACAAAAGAAAATCAATGGGAAAAAGGCAGAGGTAAAACTATAAAAGGGCCCTAAAATATAACACTTAAACTGAAAATTGACTTTAAAAGCTATAACATTATATAAACTTAAGAGAAAAGTCTATAGACTAGCATTTTAAAAAATATAGAAAATCACACAAACTGTACAAAACTAGATTAAATGACGCCTTTCTAGAATATAACAATGTTGATTAACTTCCACTTATTTATCCCTTTCCCTCAATCAGCTCACCCAACATTTTCTGCATCTTCATCACACTCAGCTTTATATTTGCAAGGTCCACACTTGGAATGTTTTCTGTGGACTTCTGTGCCTGAACCTTCTTCCTCTGTTTAAAAAGAAAAAATCAAATTTTCAAGAAAAAGTAGGGCTCCTTTCCAGATATACTTCATGTTTTAGCAGCCATTATCCTATTTCTGGAGAAATGTACCTAAAGCTCTTGAAAACAATCGCTTCCAAAGTCTACCAATGCTTGGAATTTATTTTAATTTATTGGTTTTATAGTACTGCGTATGACTCAAGGGGCACCATACCTCTAAAAATGGACGTTACCATGACAAGCACCACCTAAACACCCATAGTTCATTGGCCCCCTCCCCTCCTGGGGTTTCTATCCCACCCTCCCCTTCTGGTAGCCTCATTTCTACAGATACATAAGGTTTCTTTTGATTTAGTTTTTGCTTGGATTTTAAAATGTTGTCAGTACTAAGTGAAGAAAAACAAATATTGGTGCTAGCAATATAATCCCTTAACCTATCTTCAAAAATTACACAAATGAGTTTTGATAAATAATAGCTTTTAAAATAATTACAATATACATAAAGAGAATAAATGAAGACTGCCTTTAGCCCAGTGACCACCCTACTGAATAGCCTGCCTATGCATTGCTGGTTAGGCAGGTAAGTGACTGAACCTATCATCACATCAGTTTCTCACCTGTCTTTCTAACTACAAAACATCTAACGCCAGAGTTAAACTATATATTTCTTAAAGTCCTCTCAAGCTCTAAGATCTAGAATTTATAAGATGATCCTTCACATATGGTCATGAAGTTTCTGCTTATATATGTTCACGTAAACCAAATTCTACTGTTGTACCGTTTCAATGTTTTTTTAGGCTGAAACTGTCACTTCTGAAATTCTTCCTCATGACAATTCTTCCATTCTCTATGTAATTGAAATTTCAGAATTTTATGAATGTGAACGTTAAGAGTAAGGTTTTAGATCGTGTTGAAAGGATCATGGCTGCAATTTTCAACTGAAACCCACAGTGAAAGTGTTAAGTGTGACCTTTACTGGAGTTGTTTTCTTTTAGTATATCCCCCAAAGCACCCCAAACATTATTTTGCAAAAAGTGGATACTTAACTAATTACAGCCTAATTAGACTCTCAGAGAAACTAGTCATTCTCAAATCTGTAAAAAGTAAAGTCTGTCATATGCTATCACCAAATACTAGGTTTTTTAAACAGCAGAAATAACCTATATAGCATTTATAAAAATACAATCAAAAACATAAAGGGGAAGAATTTAATGGTTTGTATTATACTTTGGTTACTACTACAAGTAATTCTGTAAGTCTCCTCTTTGCTATGCACAACTCACTCTAGAATTTTTTAATCCTGTACATTGAAAATTCCTTATGAACAAAATTTGTAAGAGTAGGAGAGAGTGACAAATAATCTAGGCCAAGTTAAAATCACTTGTGGGAATAATTCTTAGGAAAAAGTACTCTGTTGCAAGCTCAATTTCTTCTGGTTACAAACCTTCAGTAAAAATTAACTACATGAAACAAAGAATGACTAGGACTAAGGTGGTGGGGTTGGGGTGATTGTGAGGGGTGCAGACTTTCTTTCTGGGGTACAAAAATGTTCTAAAATTTACTGTGGTAATAAATGCACAATTCTGAATACACTAAGAGCCATTGAACTGTACATTTTAAATAGGCAAGCTGCACAGTATTAAATTTTTATCTCAGTAAAGCTGTTTTTCAAAAATGAAAGAAAACACATATTCTTTAAGAGGCTCTAGAAACTCACCTCCTTCTCCAGATCCAGAGCCATTATCTAAGGAGAAAAACAAAGGATGAACATGAACATTTTTCCTAGAAATTTCATAATAGCAAAATTTCTTATAAAAAATCAGTGATATTCATTCAGCCCTTTTTTCATTTTTTTATGTCTAACGATTCATTTTCTTTTTTTTATAAAATTTTATAGATTTACTATTGGTTTACACTATCATGTATGTTTCAGGAGTACAGCTTCATACCACGGTGTGTGTCTATAGCATGCCACACCCACCAGGAAGTCCTAGTGCTATCACACTATCAAACGGACCCACTCCTTATACCCATCCCTCCCACCCCCTCACTCCTTCCCCTCTCATATCCACCCTATTTTTCTGAGTCAAAGAGTTATTTTCCTAACAGTTCATTCTTACAGACCAATTTTGTGCCTTTCTTCAAATATGAATTCCTTGCACACAAAATCAACTATAAACACTCATCTTTGTAACACATTCAGAATACCCAGGAGCATTGAAGAGAGTAAAGACCAATAAATGTTATAAAGTAAATGGGTAAATTGAAATCATTTTAATTAACTCATTTAAAAGAAGAAATTTTTAATTTTGTTGAGGTTTGAGAGGAATAATGAAAAAGCTGTCTTTATCTGCAAGGGAGGAAAAGAGCTTTGGGTCTTGCACCAAAAATCTTCTTAATGAAATCTGTGGATAGAGGCCAAAAGCCAAAAGACAAACCCTAAGGCTTAGAGGGGGGAAAAAAACTCAAGATAAGGTTTTCATATTACTGATGAAATTAACCTCATGTAGCCAGAACAGGTTGGAGACTTATTGCTAATGAAATAAAGAGTCTCCCTTAAATTTACTGGCAAGAAGTCAGGAAAAAATTCTAACTAATGCAAGATAATCATTTTATAATGCTAAAGAACCAACATATAGCGCTGACCATATTGATGCTATCATTTATATGGTACAGTAAAAAGGCAAAGAGGCAAGTGAAAATTTGACACTCTCTCAGGGAAGAGGAACCCCAAAGAACCCAATCCCATTCTTTCAACAGTTCTCTAGTTGGACGACGATATCACAACAATACTGCTGCCTTCCCTTCAAGCTCCTGCAGACCATAACCAAAGTCGCAGATATGGCAGGAAATAGAGGGAATAACTGGAAAAACATAAATTTTATGTGGAAGCCATTGCAAAATCTTCATAGGAATGTTTTAAATTGCATTTAATTTTGATTAATGAACCATAAAATGTTACATCTTCTCTGAATAATAAAAGCACAAAAGATCAGAAAAAGAGAAAGAATACAGCCCACAAAATAAAATTATTATTATGACAAAGTTTTTCTTACAAAAAACACTCCTTTTTGCTTCTATTCCATATATATCATTAGGTGTCTATAATGTGCCAAGCAGCTGAGTAAGTACTAGGAATAAAATGATAAATTAGACACAGTCACAATGCATAAAGTTGTAGTTACTGTGTATCTCATGCCTTCCTTTAAATAAAATTCTTAAATAAATTGTATGACTACTCTGATGGTGAGGCTGACTCTTCTTTAGATTATCTTTTCACTGTGCACACACCTTCCCCCATGCACACAACTGCAGCCCAGCCTGGGATTATGACATACCTCCCATGCAGAGGGCATAAGTGCCTTCTGGTTGAGAAATGACTGATCTGGCAAGAGACAGGTGTATCAGATAAATAAAATACAGCATGATTTATACATAGAGATATGTAGAAAGTGTGAACAATCTCTGCCAAGAGGTACCACAGAAGAAGAAAGATTTCAGGAAGGACAAAAACTCTAAGCTCAATCTTAAAGCATTAAGAAAGGAGTTTTCGGGTAAGCAAAAGAGAATATTTCTAGAAAAGGAAATGAGACCAAATGACATGCAAAAAAAAAAATCAATATAGCTTAGTTCACTCAATCCTCATTTAACAACCCCTAGAGATGATTTACATTTAACAATTTAGGAAATTGAAGCTCAGAGAGGCTAAGTGACTTGTTCAAGGTCGTATAGGAAATAAATACTTTATAAAGCCAGGTGTTTTAATCCTAGTGCAGTGGCCTTTCTAATCCACTATTCTGCCTCCTAATATTTCACATTCACTGCCTATTCAAAACAGCTGACGTCTTAAACACAGACTACTCATAAATAATGCAAAATTAATGTGGGATTGTAAAGAACTTCATATTCCTTTTTAGTTTCTGAATCATGCCTGTGTACTAAGAGATGTATACAGAAACAACATCAAGTGACAGTGTATTTGCCTAAGAAATAATTTCATCAGCCATCTAATTATTTATTACGTGGAAAATGATTTTGTCTGGAACTAATCAATGTCATACTTCACAGAAGTGCTCTATTTAGAGAGGGTGCCAACCACATCAGATCTTAGGGTGAGTCCAGCCATACTCAGCAGTCTTATGATAGAGGGCAGTCACACCAGGAACCCCGTGTCATTAGAGTAAAGGCTTTGAATAGCAGTAGAGCATCTGGAATTTGAGACCAATCAAGTGGACAATGAACCAATCAATCATATTTATGTAGTGGGGGTGCAAGAAAGACTCCAGCTCAGGTAAGCACCCTGGTTGGCAGTGCTCCATGTGTGCTGTCACATGCTGGCCAGGAGGAGTTAACACTGTCCACGTCTCCACAGGGCGAAAATAAAGATAAGTTCCATATTTGGGCTCCTCCCAGGCTCTTTCCAATTCATCTCTTCCTATGGCTGACTTTAATATGTGTCCTTCCCTTGCAATAAATCATAACCATGGGTATATTAGCTTTCAGGGAGTTTTGTGAGTCATCTTAGTGAATTATTAAAGTTGACAGTGGTTTGGGAAATCTCCCAAACTTACAGTTGGTATGAGAGTGAGAGTAGTTTTTGGAACTGTGCCCTCTAACTTTATATTTGGTCCTAACATCTTCACTTTTAGTAAAAGCAAGAAATTTTAAGCACCGTAATAGAGAAAGAAAGGAAGTAGAGCAGAGCATGTAAGTCTCCACTTTTACCAGTAACCTTCATACAATTATTCTAATTACAATAACTCTCCTGCATCCCTGCCCCCAACCACATTTTTAAGTAACACAATCACTATCAATTCAGAAAGAAAGAGAAGGAACAGGCAACTATAAATCGGAAACATTCTGCAGGGGAGGGGGAGGGAGAAAGATCAAAACAAGGGCGTGAAGAACACAAGGGACTATGGTAGTGGTGCACAGATGAACAGGTGGTGGAAATTCCATGGGGACCAAACCTGAGAGGAGAAAGCAAACATTGTACAAAAATGAACAATGAGGGCCTCCCTAGAGGTGCAAGGGGTTAAGACGCAACCTATAAAGCTTTCCACAGCCACTGCAGCATGAGTTCAATGTCTGGCCAGCCAGGAAGCAACCCACGTGGTGCAGCAGACCTCTCCTGCCGCCCACTGCTCCCCTCAGCAGTGTACTTCGGTCCTTCTGCCTGCTCTGCTCCCAGCTCTGGCTCTGGTGAATTCTCTCACCCTCCCGCACTTCTGACTGTACCCAGTGCTTGTATAAATAAAAATAAATAAATCTTAAAAAAAAAAAGAGAAGGAAGTAAACATAAACAACTGGGGAAGGTAGGTGACAGTGTTGACAGAAAGATATAAAAACAGAAGAGTTTGAAAAGAGACACATACTAGAATGCCATTAATAGGTTTCTATGGATATTCCCTACCTGTTCCCCCCAAATTCCACCCATAAAAAGGTCAACAAAATGGACCCATACAATTTCCCATCCCAAATCTTATTCTATCTAATAATTCCAAACATTAAGGCAAAAGACATCAGTCTCCACCAAAAAAAGCATCACATGTTAAAAATGAGGAGTGCCACCAAAATGAAAATGCCTACATTGTGCAAAAATGAAAAATGATGAAATTATATAAAATGAAATATTTAAAAAAAGAAAAAAATGAGGAGTGCCATAGCGACACAAGGGGTTAAAAAGCAACAATATGAGGGCAAAAAAGTGCTCCCCACTCCCTGTATAATCACCACCAAAGCAGCGGTTTGGGAGATACACCTCTCACAGGAACCTTCCTTTTAGAAGACATGACAGGTACATTTCTAACATTTATTCAGAAGAATATAGTGTATTACCAGAGTAGCATGGTCCTCTTGCTACTACTGTTATCTCTTTCTGGTGCTTACAAGCAGCCCTTCTGAGAAAGCATTCATTTTGGTAAGTGTCCCCATTTGATCCACAGACAGGAATGTAATTTGTATGGCACTGCAAAAGAAACAAAAATAAATTCTCAGAACAAGCCATGAATATTAATAGTTTATTTCATATTCATGAATGCCATGCCATAGTATTATGACATACTTCTACTACACAAGTTTGCTCTTGTATTTAGATTTTAAAAAAAGAATTATGCTACTTTCTTATCCTTTTTTTCACATTCATAATGAAAATAACTATCAACTATCCAATAACTATCAATAAAAACCAGAATGAAAATCCCTATCCTATCTACTTCATTTGCTTGCTATTAGGACCCAGTGAGGTAATATAAAGGAAATTCTGTGTATAAAAAGCCTTCATGACACAATGTCATTTTATTATTATCAAAATAAATTGTTCTGTATGTAGAGTCAGATATAACATATAGTAAAGTTAAATCATATACTCAGTCAATAGTACAGAAAAGTTTAATACTTAATACCCATTAGTATAAACTGGAGAATTCAAGAAAAGCCTTCTAGAAAAAGTAAAATATGAACTGAACTTGAAAAATAAAGGAAAAATGTGATATATATTTGAAAAATGACATTGGACTTGTATGTTTAAAAAACTTTAAACTTCCAATATGTCAAAAATACCACAAAGAAATAAAGTTTTAAATGTGAAGGAAAATATTCTAACAAAATGATACAAGCTATTATCGTTACTAAAAAAAGATAATACAAATGAATAGAAAATTGAATGAAAGATAAATTTACAGAAAAATTGCAATGTCTAATTCATCTCTAAAAAATACTGAACTTCACTAGTGATCAGGTGTATACTAAAATGAGATGTTATTTTCAACCTATAAAACTGGTTATTAAACAAACTAGTAAAAAGTTCCTTTAGTGGACATACCACTCTGCCTGTTGTGATAATCTAAACTGATTCAACCTTTTGAGAACGTAATTCAACAATGTATTTCAAGAGATCTAAAAGAGGAGTGCAGCTTTTGATTCAGAATCATACATTTAGGAATTGAGCTGAAGGGAACTACTGTAGCAAAAATTTATTACAGTCATTTCAAACAAATAATGTTTGTCCAAAACATAAGGATAATTCAAATACTCAACAAGGTAGAAAAGGAAACTTTATTAAAAGAGGTGGATGTGGGCCTCCCCAGAGGCGCAGCGGTTGAGTGCTGGGTTGCGAAGCTGCCTGCAGCCTCTGCAGCACCGGTTTGATCCCCGGCTGCTCCCTGGCCATGGGAGGAGGGTCCACATGGTGACCTCTCCTGCCGTCCGCTGCTCCCCTCAGCAGTGTACTTCGGTCCTTCTGCCTGCTCTGCTCCCCGCTCTGGCTCTGGTGAATTCTCTCACCCTCCTGCGCTTCTGACTGTACCCAGTGTTTGTATAAATAAAATAAAATAAATAATAAATAAATAAATCTTTAAAAAAAAAAAAGAGGTGGATGTGATTTTCCTTCTTCAATTAATTCACATTTCCATGAAGTAATTAGTATCTATTGCTAAAATGAAAGTGCTACAGGGCAACCCCGATATAAAAGGGGTTGCCTCACTGTGGGTCCTCACCCACATGCTTAAAGGAGACTTAAACTTCAGGCACACACAAAAGGTTAACAAAAGGTTTATTTACAAGGGAAGGGGAAATGAGGAAATGTACAACTCAAGGAGAAATAGAGGGAGATAAATTCTTAAATGCATTCTACCCATTCCACCGACCTGGAATCCCAAATGACCCTCCGAGACCAAACCTGCCTGGCCAAGAGCACGAGCCCCGAGAGCGAGAAACCCACTAAAATGGCTGGTTATAAACACAAGTGCCAGAAAATGGCTGCTTAACTCTGCCCTTAGGTCCTCGCAACCTCCCTTTGGGGATCATGGGATTTGTAATTCCCAGTGTCTTGATGGAGTGGGGGTGGCATCCACAAAGCCTGTATGGTGTTTGCGCAGGACATCCTTTCCCCCTAACAAAAGAGCTCAGCATCAATTCTTTTTTTCTCTCCCAGATGAGTTATGCTAGCAAATTTACTCTTGGTGAACTTTTTTAAACTTTTTTTCTTTGTTTTTTACAATCCAAGGGCTTATTTGGTTTATACATAGTTTTACAATTAATTTTTTCCCAACAGCATCCTTTATATCCCCTTGTCTCTCCAAACTCAAAAGACCTCAGGATGTTAATTAAAGTTCACTGGTTTGTTTTTTTTTTAAGTGTTTTATGTTACCAAACTGTCTATGTAAATGCAGTATTTGATTTCAACATTGACTTACTCTGCTACACATAATTCTATCAAATTCTCTCCACCTTGTTGAAAATGGTGCATTTCATTCTTCCTTACAGCTATGTAATTTTCCATGGTGTGGATACATCACATCTTCTTGACCTAATCAAGCATTGATAGACATTTAGGCTGCATCTTGTCCTAGTTACTACATACAATGCCTCTATGAACTGTGGGACATAGGAATTTTGTATTGGTAGTTCCAGATGCTTTGGGTAAATGCCCAAGAATGGGATTACCAGTTCATGCAATATTTCCATTTTTAGTTTTGTAAGCTAAATCCAGATTGCCTTCCATAATGGGTGCCCCAGTTTGTATTCCCACCAAGAGTGTAACAGGGTTTCTTTTTTTCCAAATCCTCTCCAACCTTTGTTGTTGGAGGTCTTCTTAATGTGCCATTCTCACAGGCATATAATGGTATAGTATCTCATTTTAACCTGCATCTCTCTTATTAGAAGTGACAATGAACATTTTTTCATATTTTTTTTGGCCTTCTGGATATCCTCTTTGATGACCTGTCTGTTCATACCACTGCCCACTTATTTAGTTGCTTTATTGTTGAATTGTATGAGTTTTTATTATATATCTTAGATATTAATCCCTTATCATTTACATATTATATAGTTTATATTTTCTTTCTCTGTAGAGAAAGCTTTTTAACCTGGGGAAATACCAATTGTTTATTTTTGTTTTTAACTCCCTTGCCATAGGGGTTGAGTCACCAATATCTTTATCACCGACACAGAACACAGAACACATCACCAATGTTTCTTCCATATATTTTGTTGTTCTAGGTCTTATGTCTCAATCTTTAATCTATTTGGGGTTTTTGTGTACGGGGTAAGTGAATAATCCAACGTCATTCTTTTATGTGTGGCTTTCCAATTTTTCTAGCATCATTTATTAAAGAGATTGTCCTTTTCCCCATTGTACGGTCATAGCTGCTTTATCATAGATTAGGAACTGTGTGTGGATGTGGATTTATTTCTGAGCTTTCAATTCTATTCCATTAATCTGTTTATTTATTTCTCTGCCAATAACATATTGTTTTTAGTACTGCTGCTTTATAGTAAAGTTTGAAGTAAGGTAACATGATACCTCCAATTTGCCCCTTCTTTCTCAACAGGGTAAGGTTTAATTAAAGTATGTTATATCTGTTCAAGGAATTAATAATGCATTGAGAATTACCTTTTAAAATAATACTGGAAAAGATAATGTTAGGTGAAAAGCAGGAGATTAATAGTAAATATGTAAGTCCTAAGAATTTTGTATCATTTTTAAATGCACTGTCTAGTCCACAAAACTGAATGCATATATTAACATAATATAATATAAAATAAATACAGTAAGAAAGTTAATTACATGTAGACCTCATTATTTAGAAAAATTAAATATTCATTCAGTAAATCCTGGAAGAAAACATCAATAAATTTTTCTTATTATTGGTCTTCATAGGTTTTTATTTCCAAGTTTATAATCTGCTATATTTCTCAATTTTTTTCTGCAATGAATATGATTTACTTTTATTATTTATACTTACTGAAGGTGGTCTATTTACTCTATGAAGCAAAAGTATGGCATGCTACCATACCAGGTCAAGACTGGCAGAAACAATTTCTAATAAAATATTTTATAATTTTGCTATAAATTATCAGCAGACTCTTACATTACCTTTGATTAAAGTAAAACTTTTACTTTAGGAAGTCTTTTTCTACATTCAAATTTTTCACAGACTACATTCCTTTATTCTCATTCCCTTAAAATGTATACAATGACGTGTGATATCTGCACTAGTCTGTAATTATACAGTGCATAATTAGCAAACACCACAGTTCTGAAATGTCAAGTACTAAATCTATGAGTTTTCAACCCAACTCTTCACTCAACAAATGCCTAATGACTTTCTAATGCATACTCTCAAGGTGCCAATACTGCCCACTATCAGTAGGTGCCCCTAAGGAGGCATTTTTTATCATCTCAATGACAGACAACATTACAGTTATTTAGCAGATACAGTCCAAGGATGCAAGATGTACAGCAACAGAAAGGGCAATTCCACACAACACACACTTATACATACCACATAATTCCTGGATGTATCTTCATCCATTCATCTAGGAACTGTGATTAAGATTTACTATATACTGGGGCCTCCCTGGTGGCACAGGGGCTAATATCTCAGCACTATCAAGCTATCACTAACCACTTTGCGGCAAGAGTTCAATTCCTGGCCAGGGAGCTACCCACATGGTGCAGCAGACCTCTCCTGTATTGCCCACTGTTCCCCTCAGCAGTGTATTTCAGTAGATTTGCCTGTTCAACAGATTGGCTCCCCACTCTGTCTCTGGTGAATCCTCTCACCCCCTTACACCTCTAGCCTATCCGCCAGTTCTTGTATGCATAAACAAATAAAAATAAATCTTAAATAAAAAGACTTACCATATAGAAATAAGCCTTCTTGGTTATAATGTATCTTAAAAATGGTTTTTATTTTAGCATTCACCATTATTCTATACATTTTTGTTTCAAGTACTTCTGGTATGAAATTACCAATCTTTTATTAAAAGCAACATTCATTTTAAGAGGAGATAAGCATTTGACTACTGTATTGTCTTCTAGTGTAATCATGCACATTTACATTTAGAAACACTATTTTACTATAAATTGTTTATTTCTCCTTTACACTGCAATTATGCATTATATTGATTTCTTTAATTATGTGCGTATGTAGGTTACATTATGTATGAATTTCATTTAAGAATAGCAAAGAAACAATGCAAATTATCAGTTATAAAAAGGAGCATTAAGTCTGATAGGGCTAAAAATCTCTAATAGCCAACATTTACTGTAGAGTTTCTATCTAGTAAACACTGACCTACGACTTTATGTCCTGTCTAACTCAAAAATAAAAATCCTGTCACATGCATGGTTTGGTGGTTTGGTGCTTAGGGCTAGAGCTGTGAAATCAAATGCTTAAGCCTAGGTCAACTGTCCATGGTGCTACTATCCACACCTGTAAAGTGATAATTCTAATAGTACTTACTTAATAAAACTATAATGAGGATTAAACAGAAAACCCACTTTTACCTTTTTTATCTGGTCATGGTAAATTCTTAAACACTAGCTATTGTTGCTATTGTTTTTATTTATTTATTTATTTATTTATGTATACAAGAACTGGGGTACAGCCAGAGGTATGGACAGTATCACTAAAATACTGTGTGGACAGTATCACTAAAATTCAACTGAACAGGGGCCTCCCTTGTGGCGCAGGCAGCTGAGTGCCACACTGTGAAGCTATCTGCAGCCTCTGCAGCGTGGGTTCGATCCCGGCCGGCCAGCAAGGGTCCCACATGGCGTGGCAGACCTCTCCTGTCTCACCTGCTGCTTCCCTCAGTAGTGTATTTTGTCAGTCTGCCTGTTCTTTTCCCCGCTCTGTCTCTGGTGATTCTTCTCACCCTCCCGTGCATCTGGCCTATACCCCGGTTCTTGTATAAATAAATATTTAAAATAAATAAATGAGTGAGCCTAAGAAAGGAGAAGTAAGCCTGCAGTCTGTCCCTTGGTCAGTTTGCTTCCAGGGGTCTCTCTTAGGAGCCCTAATGAGAGGCTTATAGGGAATGTGTGCAATTTTAACAACATGTAGCTTCAGGCTTAGGTACTGACTCTTAACCTAAGGGCTGCCACTTCTATAATGTCACCCTTGCTGGGGAAAAGAACTCTCCCCTGTTCTTCCCCTTTAGCTGGAAGAGTATGTCTTGAAGTATTCAGAAAGGTGCAGTAGTATACAACTCTGGAGTTGCATCCCTTATATACCTACTGTGTGTCATGAACTTGCTGAATACAGTAAATAAGAAAATAGTAACAAGATGGTCAATTTCATGTGTCAACTTGACTGCACCCTAGGGTGCCAGATTAAACATTATTTCTGTGAAGGTATTTCCACATGAGATTACCATTTGAATCAGGGATCTGAATAGAAAAGGTAGAGATGGAGAGAATTTGCTCTGTTGTCCTGGGACATGGGCCTTCTCCTGACTCTCAGGCCTTTGGACTTGGCCTACAATATACACTATCAGCTCCCCTGATTCTCAGGTCTCCAGACTTGAACTGCAACACCACCACCAGCTTTCTGGGCCTTTAGTCTGAAGACTACAGATCATGGGACTTCGCAGCCAATTCCTTATAATCTTTCTCTCCTCTCTCTCAACCCCTCCCACCCCACCGCAGCATCCTAGTGGTTATGCTTTTCAGGAGAACCTTATCTAATAAAGGACTGATAAGAGGCTATGGGACCTCTTGATAGCAGATATTGATAAATTCAGGAAGAAAGACACATAGTCCAGAGTACTCCAGAAAGAACAACAAAGAGAAGAAAACAGGATAAAGATTAAAGGCATGACTCTTTATATAATGTAAGTTTTAAAGGAAACATGCAAAATTGATCATTCTTCTTTGCACAAAATTAATAAAAGCTTTGTTGATGTGGCAAAGATACAAAAGCTCTTTTTAACAGACTGAAAAAAACACTCGACTTCATTTAAAATCCTATTATTGTCAGTTAAAACGTGTTTAAATTATGTCCCAGAAAGCATACATTAGCAATGAAAGCATGCTGAATCATAAGCAAGTTTTCTTAAATGAAAGATACTGCTAAAACATCCAGCAGAGAAGGGTTTAATGGACAAGACGTCATTGTTCCTCAACTGGCAAGAACCTAAGTCTAAGCTGAACATATTTATAAGCTTATAAGAAGGCAGAGTCGTCAAAGGAAGGGTTGCTCAGCAGCAGGATCAAATCATGCTGTCAGCCCTGAGGCACTTTGCTCCTACAAGGCAAGAAACTTGTCTTTAAACATCTTTATATCCTCAGCTTCTAGACTACCACCTAGCACAAAGCAAACACTGGATAAATGTCTACTGATCTCAACTCCTAGCTTTATTTTTCCTTTCCTGCTTTGCCACAAGTTAAGAATGCAAGGGATTCAGGCAGATCATGAGAGGATATTCGAGCTGTTATAGTATGTTTAAAAAAAGTCAAAAGGGATATTTCTTTAGCATCTTTTGAAGTCAAAGGGAAATACTTTTCTTTTAAAGATTATTTATGAATGCAAGAGCTGGGGTACAGGCCAGAGATGCGGGGGGTAAGAGGATTCACTAGAGACAGAATGGGGAACAGAACAGGCAGACTAACTGAAGTACACTGCTGAGGGGAGCAGAGGTCGAGTCAGGAGAGGTCTGCTGTGCCATGTGGGTTGCTCCCTGGCCGGGAGGATCAAACTCATACAGCAGAGGCTGTGGATTGCTTCATAGTGTGGTGTTTAGCCCCTTGTGCCATCTGGAGGCCCCAAAGAGAAATACTTTTTAATTAATAAAAAGAGAATCAGGGCCTCCCAGGTGGCACAAGGGATTACTAAGTCTCAGCAATATGAAGCTATCAGCAGCCACTGCAGCATGAGTTCGGTCCTGGCCAGGGAGCTGACCCACATGGCACAGCAGACCTCTCCTGTCTCACCCCCTGCTCCCCTCAACAGTGTATTTCAGTAGATCCACCTGTTCTGCTTCCCACGCTGTCTCTGGTGAATCCTCTCATCCCCTGCACCTCTGGCCTACACCCCAGCTCTTGTATGCGTAAATAAATAAAATATCTTTTAAAAAAAGTAAAAATTTATGAGGGGCTTAGTATACACTATATACGCCAACACTTTCTTTTAAGGAAAGAAGTCCAGTTTAGTTGCTACTCCTTTAAAGATGGTTTTTAAGATGGTTTAAGATGGAGGGGGCAGGGCTGCCAGAAATAACATCATGGCCAGACTATTGCATAAGTAAATGTAGCAGTGGGCATAAGGTTGGCTAAGCTACATCAACGGTGACTATTGTGACTAATAGTGAACTATAAAGTCACTTCTGGACATAAAGAACCCCTGCAGCTGGACAATACCAACACTCTTCCTCTTTTACACTTAACTCTCCACTCTTTTCATGAAAATAAATAAGCTATAATAGGTAATAGCTTTCCCAGAGGTTTCTAATATAAGCTTTCTTTGATTTTGATTCCTATTACAAAAACCATGAAAAGTGTAGAAAATACACCTTTTCTTTTCAGGTGGATCGTACAGAAACTTACCCGAAGTTTTAGGATTACTAGAAATATTGACTCTCATGCTTTAATCCCTGATCTCTGTACCCTTTCCTCTCCTTAAAATCCAAATGGCGGGTACAATTAGAACAAGATCATGAATCAAAAGGTTCTGGTTCTTTCTTGTCTCACCTCAAATTCTGGATCAGGGATCTTCATTGTGAGAAATATTCTGAAGTCAGATTACATTTTAAACACAGAAAAGAAAAAGGAAGAATTTAATATAATACATTTCACTTCCTTTCTTTTAATTTTAGACAACAGAATCACAACTAAAACAGCATTTGAAAAGCAAAGATAATCACACCTCCTATCTGGTCTGTCTCTAACCCTAACCTACCCTGACGCACCAAGTCAGTCATGTTCTTTCAAAAAGCTCAAACAACAGCAAATGAAAAATGGAATGGAAGGAGATGGACTAGAAAGAGAAGGAAAGGGGTTGGGGGAAGGAATACAAACATTTTAAGTAAGACTCAACTACAACCTGTACCTATACCTGACAATTAGACCTCACATTTAAATAGACTTTCATGTTTTTTCCAAGTATTTTGCATCTATTATTGCCAATCTGTCCTCTTATATCAAGGGAAGAAGCATGGAAGTCACAAATAATATTGTTTCATCAAAAGGCAATAGGGCAGCTCTTTCTGCCCACTTATATCTGTGCAAGTGTCCTTTCCTTTCCCTTTCTATAGTAAACCAGCCTTTAAAAAAAAAGAAAAGGCATTAATTAGTGGGCTGTGAACCCAACTTCCCTGTGGGGTGGAAAGTAATTTAAGCTTTTAAATTTAAAGCATGTAGAATTATAAAATGTGAAAAATGTACAAATTTTTCAGTAGATTTGGTTTCCTCACCTGAAATTGACATGCACATTTCAAACCATCTCCATCTTCTTTGCAGATGCCTCCATATTTACATGATGATTCATCACAAACTCTTACATCAGACTCCCTCACATTTAATTCTGTAAAAGAGGAAAAGTTGGTTCATTTATTTGCCTTTGTTCACCCAAATGTACATAACATAATATGAACATTGTATGCATGTATATATAAATAAAAGGAAAAATATCTTTAAAATCTGTTGAGCACCTCATTCATAAATATAAGATGTAATATACAAAAAGTTCTATAGGACACAAAATATTAATGAGTCCCAAGAGAGAATGTTGCATAATAACATGCCTAAAAGTAACCCAAACCAAAATAAAACTCAAAATTTCAGGGTCTCACATTAATTCCCAAAGGTAAATCCAGAGATTTTTTTCTATATTGGCCTGCCAAGAGTTTAAGATAATCGTCTTATCTCAGTCTTATTTAATATTTTAAATTATTTTTCTGGTGATTAAGTTACTTTTGGGGATAACATGAATAACTAAAAGGATCTTAATTCTTTTGGTATCCAGAATTTAAGGTGATCATTATTCACTCTAGACAAATTATTTTAATTACAAAAGAATTATAAAGTGAACTTGAATTTCATACAATAGATACATATGGAACATTTATGTGCACAGAATTAAAGAGATTCAGTTTCTACTAGAATTAACTGAAGAAGCAGAGTGAATCAACAATACTAGCATTCTGTGGTCATTTTGTTCCCGCCAAGACCATCAGTATTGGTCTATATACATCAAATTAAGCTTTCTAAGAAATCTAATAAATTACTTCAAGTTTAGTGCTAAGTAAATCTGCCAATCACATGGAATTGGGTGAAAAATCACTACAAAGCAATTTTCATATCCTCTCTATTGGGAATGAGAGATCAACAAATGCTCTTATACAAACAATAAAACAAATGATTGTTTAAAAACCAACCCTGCAGAGTGGTGAACACGTGAGTCTGGAAGCTGCAGGGTCTCCTGCAGCTCGAGAGCAAGATGAGATCTGGGAAATGTACCTCAGGGAGCACTTTTTCAGCAATCCTTCATCACTGGATGCTTTCTATTTCTAGATTTCAAAGTAAGACTCAGTAGATTGAGTCCAGGAGGTTCTACATCAGTGACATCTGTCCTGGTGGCATTTCATTGCCTCACTCTGCCCCATTTGTTCTCACTGCTCTACACTGTGTCTCGGGTCTCCTCTTTAGCTGACAATCCGAGCAGCTGACATTCACGCACATAAATACCCAGTAATTTTCAGTCACCACTCTGAACCTAGCACTGCACTAGGGTAAACATGGGTTTTTTATAACTTATAGATTACAAAAATATTTTTTTCTTTTCCTTAAATGGATCTCAAGTGCACAGAATGGTATTACCCTAAATTTTAAGCACACATATAAGAAAAAGACATGAGCAGAAATTTAAAAACTAATATAACAGCAGTTCTCACTGCTTGCTGTTCTCACTCAATACACAGATCACCATCTTTTAATTCCTATCGCCATCAATATGGAAGCTTTATGTTCTTGATTTTTTTTTTTAAGATTTATTTATTTATTTATGCAAGAACCAGAGTACAGGCCAGATGCGAGGGAAGGTGAGAGGCTTCACCAGAGACAGAGTGGGGAAACAGATAAGTTCTTGATTCTTATCTCCCAATATTGGCTCATTCTTTCCTTTCCCCCTTGACCATTTTGCATGGGCTGGTGAGGCTCAATTTTAAGTGTGGAATTTGGTTTGGTCTTGGTTTTCCTTATATGCCTACATTCCTACTGGGAACTTGGCCAAGGAAGTTCCAATTACTGTTTAATATATGTCCTAAAACCCAAGGAAGACAAAGAAATATTAATAAATTGCTATGGAAAAGAGGATTACAATGCATATCTATGGGTCTAATTGATCATCTATGGGCCTAACCAAGTTAGCAAAAAGATATACATTCTAATGGAATGAAATTTTTAAAAAACTGCACAATTGGAGAAATAACATTTAGTGCATTTCTCTTTTATTTGTAGCCTTAAAGTTCACACAGGGTTCCAAAACAAATCATTTTTGAAAATAAAGTTTTTACTTTGTAAGTCAAGATCAGTACACACAGCAAGAAGAAAAAAACATGCCAGGTGGCAATGGTCAGAATGCTTTAATGAACCCACATGAAAACCTGTGGAGACTCTGAGAATAAGCATGGGGGAAGGCATTATGGGGAAGAAATAGGTTGTACATTTAATAGGTAAAAGTCATGAAATTCTGAAATCACTGGTTATTAGTCATATTTTATTATATGCCTATTTTGCTATCAAATATATGCTATTTTCATATGTGTTACATGTACTTAGTTGATCAGGAAGTACCTACTATGTACTTAATACTATGCTAAGACTTTAGGATACACAGGAAAAAACATAATTGGGAGCTTACGACCTTGCTAACATATGGAACAATGAATAAGGAATCCAATATAGTCTATCATTAAGAAAATGTGTGTTTTATAGACTATGTTGTACAGATAACTAGGAGTTTCAAGAAGTAGGAGATAAAAATGGATTTGAAGCATTGAATACAATTTCAAAGAAGGCAAAACTTGCATGAACTTTGAAAATTAGTAAGACTTTTTTTCTGACAATAAAACAATATGATCATAGAGAATACAGAAAAGACATTTTAAAATAATGTTTTAATTGGTCATGGCATATAATATTAAAAGATTTTCATCTCAGAAACCAATATATTGAAAGACACCAAGTAATTTAATAGCACATAAATATTATTATCAGAGGTTTCCAAGTCGTGTTCCTTATGAATACTGATGTCTTAAACTACAATGTACCATCATTAAAATCAAGTAAAGAATTTGACTTTCTCACTTGCAAGGGGAAAAAAAGTCAATGGCAAGAATTTTTTCATTTTAAGGATTTTCTTCACTCTTATTTCTTAAACCTAGTAAATAATCTGAGATTACTTCCTTACTGTATTACAACAAAAGTAACATCCAACAAATAAGCACATGAACAGAAAAATTCCAACAATATTGTATGAGAATAAAAGCTCATGTCACAAGTTCATGTATGTACATTTTAAATTTTTTTAAAAGATTTATCTATTTATTTATTTATACAAGCACTGTGTACAGTCAGAAGCGCGGGAGGGTGAGAGAATTCACCAGAGCCAGAGCGGGGGGGCAGAGGAGGCAGAAGGACCGAAGTACACTGCTGAGGGGAGCAGCGGGCGGCAGGAAGGGTCTGCGCGCCTTGTGGGACCCTCCTCCGGTGGCCGGGGAGCAGCCGGGGACCAAACCGGTGCTGCAGAGGCTGCGGGCAGCTTCACAACCCAGCGCTCAACCGCTGCGCCACCGGGGAGCCCCCATGTATGTACATTTTAAATGGTTTTATTATTTCGGCAATCACTGCTACTTGCCTACCTTGCATTTCTCTTCCCCTTCTTATTTAGTAAGAGAGCCCCAATTTTGTTCAGGGACACAAAGTACTCAGGTAAATAATCTGCATTTCCCAGTCTCCTTTGTTTGTGTGCCATAGTTCAAATATAAGCACTGTTTCCTCCTCATCCTCCCATTCCTTCTCCTGCATGGAAAGCAACCACCTTACATGCATGAAGATAAAACACACAAGCTGAAAATGACAGACCAGAAAGATGGGAGCAAGAATACAGAAGGAGACAACAACCTTGGAATCGCTACACCTACGCTAATTTCATCCCTAAAGACCTACTCTTATGAGAAATAAATACATCAAGTCCTATCATTCATTTAAACCACTATTGGTCAGGTAACTGATACATGTAGCTAGACACAATCCTGATATAATGATTGCAAATAACTTAAATTAAAACAAATATATCTGGGGTAGGGGGTTAAAAAATAAAATTAAAAAATAAAGATAAAGGTTGCTAAGCAAAAGTCTTTTTTTAGTCTTAAATAACATCATGCTACATTGTAGTCCACAGTATAAAATTAGTTTATCGAAAGCATCATGACTTCCTGATGTTCTGACTCCTTACAAATTTGATAATGACTACTGCAAGTTCAAATTCAGTACAGAAGGAATTCTATTTCTGGATTACCTTCTGGATGCTATTTCTTTTCAAATATTCTGTACAGTACCCAGCATCAAGAGGGCACTCTACTACCTGTCAATGATGATGATGATTGCACACCTGCCTTCCTCAGCCCAAAATGAAATTCAGCAAAATGGAAGAGCCATTACTAGGCCCTCAAAAATCAATTCTCCAAAAAGAAATATTTTACTCAAAAAAGCACTCAGAAGAGTAGCTCAAAACAAAAATGTTTTGCTTTGGTTGCAAATACACCATCTCTAAATATAAAACTTATCTCATTTTCATTAACATTTCAAAGAAGGGAAACTATATACCCTAGAGGAAGGAACCCTACTTACCTATGAACCTGAGCAGCCAAAACCTCAAATTTCAGCAGCACTAACTAGATTGAGGCTGCAGTTCAAACTGATATCCACTGGCCTCCAAAATGATATGACACTTCTATCGCCCTTCCATTAAACAGAAGGCAGTCGGGGGACCTTAAGCATTCACTAACTCACTTTATATAGAGCCAAAGGTAAACAAACTTTGCAAATGTTACAACAGCATTAACTGACATTCTCAGTGAGATCATGCTCTGTTGCTGGGGGGCAATCCTATTCACTGGAGGATATTTAGCCACATCCCTGGTCTCTACCCCAGTAGATGCTGGTAGCACCATCCAAGCTCTAACAACCAAAACAAAGTCTGCAGAGATCACCAAATGTGCCCCAGGGAGTAAAATTACCCCCAGTGGAGAACCACTATAAAAGATGAAACTAAAAGTTTTGCGTTTAATTCTCTAACAATCCCGAAAAAGAAAATGAGTCAAATAACCATCAATTTCCAAGATCTCTGCGCGTTACCAAACTACTTTTCATTTCAATCTAGGAACCTAAAAACATTGCCTCCAAGCTTATGTCAAGTCCTGACTCAGAGTGGGGGCCCCTCTTTTAATTATACAGAAAGCCTGGCTTTCTTCCTTTTGTGATCAAAACTCTTTTCTTCAAGGTAAACACAACTTATTATTATAAAGAGTCCATATATTTTTTCTTAGTCTTCCAATTCTTTTCTTGACCTTTCTACAGCAGCTATTCCTCCTGACCTCCCTTCCAAATTAATAATCTTGATTATTCCCCACCCAACATTCTAAGCACATTTTATTTACTCATTCTTTTTTCCTTCTCCAACTGCCTGGTTCATGTTCACAGCACTTTTAGAACATTTCATGAACTGAACTCTCCAGATTAACCAAAATGTGTTATTCTCTAAAACACACCAACCAGTGTCCCTGAATAATGACTCCTCAGGGTTCCCAGATCACTCTCTAGAACACTCACAGATACTTTAGCTCCAATCAGGGGCCTTGCTTTTGTGCTTCCAGAGTTAGTTATTTATGTTATCCAGTGTATGCCAACTGTATTTGTTAACTGCAATTATGTGGTCTCAACATTTCCTAAAAGTGAAAATAAATTGTTTCTATGAAAAAAAAAATTAACTGCTACAAAAAGACTTAAGGTGAGTTGCTTTTAAAAACTGCTGTGGATTAGGTACAAGCAAGATAAAAATTTAGAATTCTACATCCACAAGTTACATCCACAAGCCTTCCAGTTCCTTTTTATATATGCTACATCCCTAAGTCTTCCGTTTCCTTTTTAAAGAGATTAAAACTGCAATTTGTAATTAACGCATACATTATGGATATGGTTCATTCAAGAAAAGGAAAACTACAACTATTCTCAAAGGAAAATCCTGGGCCCCCTTTCAATTATTGTTTAATAAATATATTTTTTAAGTTAGAATCATTTTGTGATGTCTCACTTCAAGACACTTTCTTGATTAACTGCTAAAATCTTTAAGGCACCAAGGGGACTGCTACCATATGTAAAAGTTGCCCCTTCAGCCATCCCATTTTGCCATCACATCTTGTTTCTTCTCAGCTTTCTCACTCACTCCCCACCTTAAGTATTCAAACCTGGTATTCCCAACCTTATAAAGTCAACTATTCTGTTTTGTCAGCACTGTGTCCCATCTTCACAGCACTACTACGTAAAGTCCTATAAATTAAGCCTCTCTAAGTACGTCTCAACATGTGGAAATCTACTTGGTTCTTTACTGATTCACCACAGGACATGTTCAAACTTTCTACCTTGTTCTTAGAAGAAACTTTCGATAGGGTTATATTCGTTCTCTAAATGTTAAAAGTATTTGGGAAAAACTGCCGTGTTAATAATACAGGCACTACAATGGCAGGACCCCTGTTTTCACTTCCAAGTCCAGCTAGTTTCAGACCGTGTATTAACTGTCTGTAACAACAGTTCCATTATCTCCACACTGAAAACAGGGGAAACATTTAAAATATCCCACAGCAGGAAATGGTGTGGTATATTCTTGGAATATTGTGCAGCTATTGAAAATATTGTGTCTACAGTGAGATACCATCACATGCCTAGAAGAATGGCTGTAGGGTAAAGTAAAAGTATCAGGCTTTTCTGCCCTCTCACCATCAGGATAGATGATGGATTCTTGCGGGCCTGAATGCATGCCTGATGGCGGGCACCTGGAGTAGGGTGTGGGCATAGGTAGATGGGATTCGACTGGGCTCTTAAGGATGGCGTCATGGGGACACCAGCAGAAGCAGAGAAGCTGAGAGAGAGAGGGAGAGAGATGCCAGAGAGCCCAGAAAGAGTGAAGACTTGCTGGGGGCTAGGAGGTCTGCCAGCCTCCCGGCCCCCCAGCACCCCTAGCTGCCATGTACCGGTAAATCCCAATAAAAGCCTGCAAAAGCCACTGAAGGCTGGAGGACTCTTTCCCCCTTTACCTTGTCTGCATGGGATCATAGAAAACCTGCTCAGTGGCCATTCCTGACCCTTACAATTGGCGTAAGTCAGCAAGATGATCCATGCAGACGGGTATGGAGCCCTCCGAAGACCTGGAGGGACTAAGCAGTAGCAGACTGTGTTTGCCTGTGATAACACTGGATGTATCACGGCGGCACAGGATATGGACAAGGTCCAGGAGCTGCGGGATGAGACCTCAGCTGGAGGAGGAGATGCCCAAGAGGACCAGCCAAAGACCCCTGAGGCAGCAAGAATCACCAGGGAAGATAAGACCATTATTTGGAGCTCACCAGTGCTGATGCAGGGAGAGGCCTAATGGACTTGGACTGGTGAACTTAGACTGACAATCCCACCAGAAGGCAGAGGAACCTTGGCATGTTAAGTTTTTGGGACCCTGGGGGAGGATGCTATTGTTTGTACACCCCAGGAGATGGGAATCTGGGGGTGGCCAGTGGGCCTTCATGGCCAAAAGCAGCCTGTGTATGCCCAGCAGCTAGGCAGGGAGAAGAGCCAACTGAGAAGGCAAAAGCTAGTACTGGTGCTAAGTTTGGGAAGCCCTGAGTGGCTGTTAAGCACTAAGTAAGCTGAGAAAGGCCAGTGAGTCTCGTAAAATCACCCGTGGGTGATGCCCTGCTTGTTGTCGAGTAAGAGTGAGGATCTGAGGAAACTGTCCTTGGGGGACGCGTGGAGAACATGGCTTAGGGTGGAGCCCACGGCTGAAGAGGGGACCCAAGAGAGGCCGCTTGTGGAGTTTCCCGACCCATGTGCTTGTGCAGTGGGTTGGCCTGAATGCAGGAGTCTGCATGTCGCATTGGTGGCTATGAAAGCCCAGTGTTGGAGTGACCGCAGACAGAAACCCTGAGGGCTGGTGATTACCCCCAACAGTATAGAACTGCCAGTCCCAGAGTGAGTGCATCCTGGATGTGGTGTGTGGCTTGTGGCTGAGGCCACAGCCAGAGAAGGCCAGGAAGCCTGACGGCTCCTGGTGTCTGACAGTAGATGCCGTAAGTGGTTCCCCTCCCTCGCATGAGCATGCCTTCGGCAGCAGATTTGGTGGCTCATCTGCTGGTGCCAATAATTGTCTTTTGCCACTAGGTTGGTGCCTGCATGGACTTATTTTGTTCTGATGTATTTTGTTATATTGTTTTATTGTGATGTATTTCATTTGCTTTTGTGGGCCATGGCTGCAGTGTTCATAAGACTAAGAGAAACATATGGACTGTATGGCAGAAAACCTTGGGGTGGATTGTAGGGTAAGGAAAAAAATATCAGGCTTTTCTGCCCTCCTGCCATCAGGATAGATGATGGAACCCTACAGTCCTGAATGCATTCCTGATGGCGGGCACCTGGAGTAGGGCGTGGGCATAGGTAGATGGGATTCACCTGGGCTAAGACTGGGCTTTTAAGGATGGCGTCATGGGGACTCCAGCAGAAGCAGAGAAGCCGAGAGAGAGAGGGAGAGAGAATGCTGGAGAGCCCAGAAAGAGTGAAGATTTGCTGGGGGCTGGGAGGCCTGTCAGCCTCCCAGCACCCCTAGCTGCCATGTACCCGGTAAATTCCAATAAAAGCCTGCAAAAGCCACTGAGGGCTCGAGAACTCTGACTCCTCCTTTACCCGGTCTGCTGGATCAGAAAACCTGCCCTGTGTCACTCCTGCCCCTACAATGGCCCATATCAAAAAGACCAGAAGCAGCCTGTTTTGGCAGAAAAAAGGAACCCTCAATATACTGCTGGTGGCACTGTATACTGGACCAGCCCCTACAAAAAACAGTATGGAGGTTTCTCAAAATATTAAAAATAGATCTACCATAGGATCCAACAATTCCACTCCTAGGTATAGACCTGAGGAATGCAAAAACACTAATTTGAAGGGATATATGCACTTCTTTGATCACTGCAGCCCTATTTACAAGCCAAGTTATGGAAACAACCTAAGAGTTCAAGGACAGAAGAGTACTCATCAGGAAAATGTAGGTATATGCACACAACAGAATACTACTCAGCTATTTAAAAAGAAAAGAGTGAACTCTTGCCATTTGCAACAACATGGATGGAACTGGAGAGGATAATGTTGAGCTAAGTCTGAAGGAGAAAGACAAAATAGCCCATTGGTTCTACTTATATATGGAATATAGAGAAACAAAGCAGTCAGAAACAAACCCCTGACATCTGACTACAAAACTAAGGCAACCAGAAGGGAAGTGTGGTGGGAGGCTTTGGTGGTGGCTATGGTGTTGAAACATGCATTTGTGGAGAACTAAGCCTATAACCCATAAAACAAACACAAGTTATAAGCCAACTTACCTCAATAAAAAAATTAATTAGGGCCACCCTGGTGGCACAGGGGTTAAAGCCTCAATGCTATCAAGTTATCACCAGCCATTGCGGCCTGAGTTCGATCCCTAGCCAGGAAGTTAACCCACATGGCGCAGCAGACCTCTCCTGTCTAGCCCGCTGCTCCCCTCAGTAGTGTATTTCAGCAGATCCGCCTGTTCTGCTCCCCTAGTGAATCCTGTGTCTCTGGTAAATCCTCTCACCCAACCACACCTTTGACCTATACCCCAGTTCTGGTATGTATAAATCTTTTTAAAAATTAAACAAAATATTGTGTATAATATGTGGTATATGGAAATATACTAATGAATGTTTAGTGAAAAGGTGATGAAGTTCTAGCAGGAACAATTAGACAAGGGAAGGATGTAAAAGGCAGCCAAACTGGAAAATGCCTAGAACAAGTAGGTATACAACAAACATTTACTTTCCTTTCTTTACCCAAACCAAACTGAGGGATACCTTTTAAGGACACAAATCACTAAAAATACACCTCAGGTTAAAACCAAATAATAGATTTTTTAACTGTTATCTGCAGTACTAGCAATTGAGGTGAATCAGAAATTGCCGTGTTTGATTAACCATGTTACATTAATTATCTTCACTCTAAAGGTAGAAGGGAAATACATACTCAAATATTTCATGATACAAAACCAAAAGCAGTTAACATTAATATTAAATAGCATGAACATCAGATGACTAAAACTTCTCTAAGCTATATTTAACGAAAGAAATTTCACATATGCCACACAATTATCTGACTCCAACGTTTTTCATCCCATTCTGCATACTACTGCCAAACTTCCCTTTGTTAAACACCACTTTGATCCTGTCAATCCTCCACCCCCATACCTACAATCATTCCCTGCTGCCTACTTCAATTCTAAATGCCTGTGTGTCAGGATGCTACAGGCAAGGTGATGGGAAGGACAATCTACTGCAGGTGCAGAAAGGAAAAAAAGACCTATCCTGCACTGGGTATTACAGAAACCTGGGGTCTTTCTAGCCCTGGCCCTAACTGCAGATCTCCAGCTGCAAATGTGCTCTCCTTTCCTGCTGTTTCTAACTAGCTTGGCAAACCTGCATCTACCTCTCACAAATCCTTAGACTGAATCTGTTGTAATATGGTTTGTAAAAATAATGATGAAACATTTTCACATTTTCTGACATGATACATAAAAGGCAGATTTTTAAAACTATATAACACAAACTATTTTTAATGCCTATTTAAAAATCTGAAGTTTATACAACAAAATATGAATCACTGTTGTCTTAGTGAAATCTAAACTTTCTTCCATAGTCTGTATTTTTCTGAATTAACAATGAACTTGTATTACTTTTATTTTTTTTAAAGATTTATTTATTTATGCATACAAGAGCTGGGGTATAGGCCAGAGGTGTGGGGGGTGAGAGGATTCACCAGAGACAGAGTGGGGAACAGAACAGGCAGACTGACAGAAGTACACTGCTGAGGGGAGCAGCGGGTGAGTCAGGAGAGGTCTGCCGCGCCATGTGGTTAGCTCCCTGGCCGGCCGGGGGATCGAACTCATGCTGCAGTGGCTGTGGACAGCTTCATAGGTTGTGTCTTAACCCCTTGTGCCACCAGAGAGGCCCTGTATTACTTTTAAAATCAGATAATCACATGCTAGAGCATGTAAGAATTTTGAAAATATTATGTTAAGTGAAAGAAGCCACCCTCAAAAGGTCACATGATATGATTTCATTTATATGAAATGTCCAGAATAGATAAATCCATAGAGACATGAGGTCTCTATGTGGTTAGCTGAGAATGACAGACAGAGGAGTAATGGGGTTGACTGTTAACTGGGATGGACATTCTTTTAGGAGTGATGGAAATGTTCTGTAATTAGATATTAGATAATGGTCATTGTTGCAAAGCATAGTGAATGTATTAAAAACCAATGACATGTATATTTTAAAATGAATTTTGTTATATGAATTATACTTCAATAAATATAAAAACAATTTTAGAAATCAGATAAAATAAGCATGTCAATTTTTTTAATTGAAACTAAAAACAAAGAACAAGCATTATGATTTGGTGTTTAAAAGGCAGATCACAGAACCAGTCAGCATGTATTAGTATTCTGACTCTGTCACTTATAAGCTATGTGAGCTTAGTAATTTACCACTCTGTGACTCTGTTCCCTCATCTGTAAAGGGGACAATAACAGTACCTATCTCATAATGTTGATGGAGGATTAAATAAAGATATGGAAAGCACTCAGAACAGTGCATGACACATCATAAATGCCATGTAAAGTGTCAGCCATCTTTTATTAACAATTCTGAAGAAGATGTGGAAAATGAACACTGAAACCAACTGTGAGAATAAAATTGACACAGGTTCTCACAGGATGATGACACAGAATATGTGGAAATGATAATGGTCTTTATCCTCTAACCCAACAATTCTATTTCTAAGAAATTAGGATAGGATAATGTAGGCACAAAAAATGAATGCACAAAATTGTTAACATCAGCATTTATCATAACAACAAAATGGAAGATAAGTGTTCATCTGTTAGGAATTAAATAATTAATGAAATAGTATGTAGCCATTGAAGAATGTGGTAGAAATATATATATTAATAATAAAAAGACCAAGAGTCACTGTAAAGTAAAAAAATTATAAAACTATACTGTTATAATCTAAATTATATTTTGCAATATGTTTACAATGTATTCTCAGATTTTCACAAGTATGTTCAACACACTTCCTCTAACAAAACTTTTAAAATTCAGTAAATCTAAACAAGAGAATAACTCTTCTGGTTCTTTCTAACCACTATTCCTCCACACTAATTGGAGTAGGAAGCAGCCAGAACCCAGGAAAGTCACTCATAAAGACAAAAATCTGCAAAACAACCTATAAGATGGCACTGGAGAATCTGATATTAACTATCTTGAAAGAGAAATTTAAAAGGAGGCCACAAAAATCTGTAGTGTCTAGACATGGTGTTCTAATCACATGATATCAATAGAGCACTAAATCTGAGAAACTCCAGTTTCCTGAAATAAAAATGGGTATAATAATCCCTCAAAGAATTACAAAGAATAAATGAAATCTTTACAAAAGAGAACTGGAAACTATAAAGGATACTTCTCTTTGGTTGAAACCACCAAAATCAAAACATTCAAAAGACATCAAATTGTTGCAAAATAGTTAATTAAAAATAAAAATTGGGTTTAATTAATGGTAATTAGAAAGTACTCATGGTCTGAACTTGAAAAAGAAAACAGTAATGGTAAATATAATTGCACCACCTAAAAAATATTTCAAACCATATAAAGGGGGATACAGGAAAAATGAATACAGGACACCACACAAAGAAAGACTGAGTTGACTTGTGAGTAATAGAGAATCTATATCAATTAGGCTGCAAACAACAGAACTGATAATAGAAATATCAACTTAGATTCATTTGAAAAAAAATATCAGATGAAGGCTACTAACAATGCAAAATAAACTGAACTTGAAAATCCCAAAAGGAGGTCTAACCTGTGAGCTTTAGTGGCTCCAGGTTAAACAGAAAATGTCAAAGCAAACGCTAATATCAAGAAAAGGTTCGAAATTTTACAGGTATAAAATCAAAAATTTCAGCATAAATATTAAGATAGTACAGAGGAGAGTGGCACTCATCATAGATTCCTTTATATTTTTCCATATTCTCAAATATTGTACATGAAATAATGCTTTTATAACAAAGAAAAGAGACTTTTTTTAAACCATGGAAAAATTCAAAATATTTGCACAAAAATAAGAGAAATGGAGCTATGACTAAAAACATAATACCTGCCAAAGTTTTTGAAGACAGAAGAATATGTTAGGAACTTCAGAACCTGAAATGACTTTTCAAAAATGGTGTAACAACTGAGCCATGAAAAATTAATGACACTTGTAAAAAAGGAAATAGATTCAGAGTATCAAAAGACTAACAATAAATCATCTAATAAACTAAAAACGGAGTGAATTTTAAGATTTAAACATAGAAGGGCCTCCCCTGGTGGCGCAGTGGTTAAGCACTGGGCTGCGAAGCTGCCCACAGCCTCTGCAGCGCTGGTTCGATCCCCGGCTGCCCGCGAGGGTCCCACATGGCATGACAGACCTCTCCTGCCACACCCGCTGCTCCCCTCAGCAGTTTATTTCATCCGTCTGCCTGTTCTGCTCCCTGCTCTGGCTCTGGTGAATTCTCTCACCCTCCCGCACTTCTGACTGTACCCGGTGCTTGTATAAATAAATAAATAAATCTTTAAAAATAAATAAATACATAAGGCACATACAAGAGAATCCTTTAAAAAAAATTAAAAAAAAGATTTAAACATAGAATTTCAAAGTGCATGAGAAGTATGCCAATTCGTAAATGCTTTATACTCCCATGAGAGACATTAATAATGAAATGATAGTAGGAATAATGAAAATAGTTCTGCTAAAGCAATGTTTCTGACAATGAAAAAAAGGGGGGAGGAGGAAAGGAGTAAATGGTTTGATATTATCTCCCAATCCAGCTTAAAAGGAATCAAAAATTAAATTCTATTAAATAAACCACATATATAGAGGAAATGAGGGATAAAATGTGAATTTAAATGATGACTGGTTATAGTAATAATAATAATAATAATAAAGACAGTAACAAATGTTGGCCAGGATGTGGAGAAATTGAGCCCTCAGACATTGCTGGTGAAAATGTAAAATGATGCAGCTGATTTGGAAACCATTTTGACAGTTCCTCAAAATGTTAAACATAGAGTGACCATATGACCCAGAAATTCAAACTCTAAAGTATAAATGTAAGAAAGTGAAAATGTGTCCACACACATATTATGCACAGGAAAGTTCACAACAGCAATAATCATACCAGTCAAAACAGGTAAAAAGAGGAAACTAGCCAAATGTCCATTAGGTAACAATGGATAAACAAAATGTGGTATATCCAGGATGGAATATTACACAGCCATAAAAAGGAATGAATTCCAAGGAACCTTGAAAACATTGTGCTAATTAAAAGCCAATCACAAAAGATGACATATTAGATGATTCCACTTTACATGCAATTATCAAAATAGGTAAATCCCTAGAAACAGAAAGCAAATTAGTAGGTGTGCCAGGAGCTAGGGGAGTGAAAGGAAAATAGAATATCTATTAATAAGCATGGGGTTTCCTTTGGGGATAAAAATGCTCTGGAATTGGAGAATGATGATACTGATACACAATGATGTGAATATAAATAAAAAATATAAAAAGCAGTTAATTACACACCTTCAAAAAAATTCCCAGTGTTAAGAAAAAGTTAAACCATTTTTGCTAGAACATAAGGACACCAAAGGCAGGATGGCCTCTCATCTACTTTTTCTTAATATCTATTAAATTAGATTATACTAAGCAGGTACCCAAAGTTTACCAATTAATATCCACAAATTACATACAAGAGATCTAAAAGTATCACAACCAAAATTCTATACCAATTAGAAAAACTATCCTCCAGGAATTGTGAATTGCCACTAACAAGGCACATTTCTTAATCTGAAGTTTTATCATCTATTTATACCACCCTTACCACCATCATCACAATCCAGAGGACACCCACTTCTAACTATTATGACACATTTTAAAACTAGACGAAATTCTCCACCGTAAGTCTATCACTAAATGTGACTTATTGGTCTCTCAGTATATTTTTCTACCTTTTTAACCACATTTCCTAAGACAGAAATGACTCACATATTGAACCTCATTTGTTCTTCTCTAACAGTATAGAGCCATAAAGGCCCATTAACATTCTTTGTGTTGCAAATAAGATAATTCTCCTGGGTACAAAGTTTATCTTTCTTCACATAAATCATGTATTTCCAAACTTTTCCCCCAAACGTTTCCTGGTAATGTTTTTAAAAGAATAAGTACAAATAAAAATACATAAAATCAGAGCCTCCCCTGCGGCACAGCGTTTGAGCGCTGGGTTGTGAAGCTGCCCGCAGCCTCTACAGCGCTGGTTCGCCGGTTCGATACCCATCCGCAGGGGGAAGGTCCCACATGGCTCGCAGACCTCTCCTGCCACGCCTGCTGCTCCCCTCAGCAGTGTGTTTCGTCGGTGTGCCTGTTCTGCTCCCCACTCTGGCTCTGGTGAATTCTCTCACCCGTGCTTCTGACTGTACCCAGCACTTGCATAAATAAATAAAAAATAAATTTAAAAAAATACATAAAATCAAAGCAATAATGGGCCTCCCTGGTGGCGCAAGGGGTTAAGGACCGCACTGTGAAGCAATCCACAGCCTCTGCAGCACGAGTTCGATCTCGGCCAGCCAGGGAGCAACCCACAAGGCACAGCAGACCTCTCCTGTCTCACCTGCTGCTGCCCTCAGCGGTGTATTTCAGTCAGTCTGCCTGTTCTGTTCCTCACTCTGTCTCTGATGAATCCTCTCTCCTCCCACGCCCCCACCCCGCATCTCTGTCCTGTACCCCAGCTCTTGTATGCATAAATAAAATCTTTTTTAAAAAAAGCAAAGCAGGGCCTCCCCGGTGGCGCAGCAGGTTGGGCGCAGTGCTTTGAAGTTGTCCGCAGTGCTGTGAAGTTGTCCGCAGCCTCTGCAGTGCCAGTAGCTGGCCAGGGAGCTACCCACATGGTAAGGCAGACCTCTTCTGTCTTGACCACAGCTCCCCTCAGCAGTGTTTTTGGTCCTTCTGCCTGTTCTGCTCCCCGCTCTGTTTCTGGTGAATTCTCTCACCCTCCCATGCCTCTGGCCTGAACCCCAGGGCTTGTATAAATAAATAAATCTTTAAAAAAAAAATCAAAGCAATAAGCATAAAGTTCCAAGTAACTGGAGAGCTGAGACAAGAGGACAATTTAAAAAAAGATGTGCGGGCCTCCCTGGTGGCACAAGGAGTTAAGACAAGGGCCTCCCTGGTGATACAGGCGGTTGAGCATGCTGTGAAGCTGTCCACGGCCTCTGCAGTGCCAGTTCTATCCCCGCTGGCCGCGGAGCAACCCACATGGTGCAGCAGACCTCTCCTGGCTCACCTGCTGCTCCCCTCAACAGTGTAATTCAGTCAGTCTGCCTGTTCTGTTCCCCACTCCAACTCTGTTGAATCTTCTCACCCTCCCGTACATCTGGCCTGTACCCTGGTTCTTGTATAACCTATGAAGCTATCCACAGCCACTGCAGCACGAGTTCAATCCCCAGCCAGGGAGCTGCCCACATGGTGCAGCAGACCTCTCCTGCCTTACCTACTGCTCCCCTCAACAGTGTGTTTCAGTCAGTCTGCCTGTTCTGCTACTCACTCTGTCTCTGGTGAATTTTCTCACCCCCCTATATCTCTGGTCTTTACGCCAGCTCTTGTATGTATAATTTATGCTATATAATCCCAATTTTAACAAAAATTAAGTAACTTGCTCCAAATTATACAGCTGCTTAGCAAGGGCCATAAGCCCCAAAATAGACACCTCTTCCCACACCATGCACCAGTCTCTCTGTCCTTTCTTAAAACTTGTATTATACATTTAAGAGTTCTTTAGAGGCATATTGTGAAAAGCTGACATAAAGGAGTCATTTAAATGGTGCCTGTGATGTCCTAGAAGAAAAGCCACTTTACGGTTACTATCTTGTTTGAACTAAGCCAAAGACCTTTGGACAAAGTTGTTTCAGTCACAGTTTTGAGAAATCAACAGGAGAACAGCACCCTGATACCAGGACTGCTGATTGTGGGCTACTGTGGGCTATGATTGAGGACATATCAGGACCCAACTGAGGATAACAAAGAATAGTTTAAACTTTCAACACTTTTTTTTTTTCCAAGATTTATTTATTTATTTATTCTTTAACTACTCAACTCATCTTTCACTTCCTCCCAGGAAAAAAACTCCTATTTAGTCCCTCCTTGGGGCACTTTTGGAATCTAAGTCTGTAGCCCCTGAACTGCAATTTTTTGATAACAAATTAACATGCTTTACCTTTTTAATTGACCCCAGAATTTTCAGGTTGGTAATATACCAAAACACCCATCAACACACCCTATATTTTGCTGAAGACGAATGAATTTAATAAGAACGTCAAAATAGCCCATATAACATGCTTTGACATGGTATGATCACATACAAGTTTGATAGCCAATGCTTGTTACAAAAAGACATTCTAATGTACAGTCTTTTCTTAAGTGTGATTATTTATTAAAGCATGAGCCCATATTCCACTTAACTTTGGGGGGGGGGGGAGTGAAAGTTATTCCATAAATGGAAAAGCTTTTAGGGAATATGCCACAGTTCTCTGTGCTCAACCCCCACCCCCCCATCATAAAATATACCATTGTGAAATTATTAAAAGATTTAGGCCTTCAAATCTAAACAGCAGGCTAATGCTTTTTCTTCATTCAAGGCAGTGTAAGCATGAGGCTGCGGCTCTCATGCTCTCTCCTCACTTCCCCAGAAAAAGGCCCGAGATACAAAGGTTGTCTAGCAAGAAAACCAGTGGATTCCCAGTGGCCTTGAAGTACTTGGACCCCTCGTCTCTCCCCCCACCCCCATTCCTCTTCTCCACCCCCGTGGTTTAAAGAAGACAAGTGGAGAATTGAGAATTGATGAAAGGACAAGTTAGCAAGCCTGTGGCTTTTATTACTAGCATCTGCTAGGCTGGCTCCAGAAGGACCCACCAACCCCTAAATGAGACCTAGATGCCTCTCCTTGCCCCAGGGCTCCTCTGGGACCCCTTCTGAAAGGAAGAGGGAACTTGACTGCCCAGATACCCTCCTCCCCTGTCTCATCCATTACAGCCCAGCAAGCTCTTTGTTTCCAATGTGGGGGGTGGGGGGGTGGCCGCCCGCGGCCTTGGAGAGAGGGGAGAGGTCACTCCCTAGATCCCAAAGCTGCCAATCTCCAGGCCCTCAGGAAAAACATACAAACACACCCCCCTGGATCATTCCCGGGAGCCAGTTCCCTCTTCCGCATCACCTTAACAACGCCAGGGTTACACCTGGCCACACCGAGGCACTCCCTGACACCTCATTACCTTTGGATCCCCCAAACCCTACCTAGGCATGCTTATCTAACTCCCTCCCTCTGAGTCGATACGATGGGGCTCACTCCAAGATCTTCAGATCCTTTCCCGTCAATGCAGACCCTAAGGTGTCTCCCTGAGCCCCAGGTTTCACCCACGCTCAACACACAAAAACGTAAGGTCACTTCCTGGACCCCCACAATTTTCCCTATTCATATCCACAGATCCCCGGGTCACTCCGAGGCCCCAGCGCCCACCTCTGAACCCAAAGGATCTATACGTGCATCTGCACACACCCAAGCCAGCCACTCCACATGGCCGATGTGCGTCCTCCGGGCCACCCGTTCCCTTTGCCCACACGACCCTTGGACTCCAGCGCCCCAAGAACCTCCCTAGCACATGGTCAGTCGCGGGCCCTCAGCCTTGTCGCCCCCACCTCCAGCCACAGGGAGAGACAGTGGGAGACAGAGAGGGATAGGGGGGGGTAAGGAGTGAGAGAGTGTCCCTGCCTGTGACTGCCCTCTCCCCCCCGAACCTCCACAACACAAACACGCGCTCCCGCGTGCACACCCACGACCCCACCGGTCCGGCCTCGGCACCCCCACGGCGCCCGGCGGCTCGCGCCCGGCCACCGGCCACACACGGCACGAGCTCGGCCACTCCCCAAGCTCAACGCCGGCGCCCCGTCCTCCGCCCGCGCGCCCCCTCGGGCCGCGCAGCCCGGACCCCCGCGCGGGGCCTTTCCCCACCCCGCCGCGGGGCTGGGAGCCAGGGGCGGCGGAGGGAGGAGCCGCAGGGGCGGGCTCCGGCCGGTCCTACCTGAGCAGTTGATGCTCTTGCCTTTGCCGCCGGGACAGTCCCCGCCGCCGCCGCCGCCGCCGCCGCCGCCGCCGCCCGGAGGCTGGTTGGACGCGCGGCTCCCGGGCAGCGAGAAGGCGAAGAGCAGAAGCACCGACGTGTAGCAGCAGAAGGCGAGCGGGGGCGCGGCAGGCAGCCGGAGCGGCGCCTCAGCGGCCGCGGCGCCCATCGCTAGCGCCCCTGGACGGCGGGAAGAGCAGGGAGCCGCAGGCCTGGGGCATCCAGCCGCGCGCGCCGGGAGCCCCGCCGCGGCCTCGGCGCCTCCTCCTCCCTAGCAGCCGCGCCGCCGCGCCGGGGCGCAGCCCCTCGGCATCCCCGCCCCGCCGGCAGCGCCCGCCAGGCCCCGGCCAGTCGCGCTCGGGACGGAGGCGGAGGGTCCGGGCGCGGGCGAGGGTCGCGGGCGCGCGAGGGGGCGCGCGAGGGGGCGAGCCCGCGTGGGGGAGACCGAGGCGGGGGGCGCGCGCGCGCGCGCCGCGGGCGGAGGTCGCGAGGCGGGGGCAGGCCCGGCCCCTCACTCGCCGCCTCGCCTTCCCTTTGTGTCCTCGGCCGTCGCCACCGCGTCACAAAGACCCCGGCCCGCCCGGTGAGGGGCGCGTGACAGAGCCGCCGGCAGGAGGGGTGGCGGCGACCCCGCCCCGCGCACACCCCCAGCGCCCGCGCCGCCGGCTCCGCCCCCGCCCGCGGCCGGCGCCGCCTCCAGGGGAGCTATTGTTCCTGCAGCGGGGCGGGAGCGGGGAGCGGGGAGCGGGGGGCGGGGGTCGCGGCCACCCCTCTGTCCCGCCGCGCTGGACCGGCGGGCGCCCGGGGAGAGCCGAGGCGTCACCCGAGCGGATGTGTTTGCCGCCCTTTGTAAGCGTTTGGAAGCTTTTCCTTCGCCTGACAATCCGGCTGGGAAAAGAGCAGGTGGTCTATTATGTGTCTGCCCTAGGTGAACAAACGGAGCCGCTGAGAGGTGAAGGTGACTTGTCCAAGGTCATATGCCAAGAGATGAGTGGGACCAGAATTGAAACCCAAGTTCTGACTAGAGCTGTGCTGTGTTTGGAGATGAGGGTGAATGGCTACATTGCTAGGATCCTCGCTGTCACCCACTGCCACATAGCCACAGACACCAGCTGAATTTAAAATACTGTTTTAAAATGTGTATAGTGCGCTCCCCCACTAATAGTAGCTGAGATTTCAGGAGGATTTGCTACACAAAAGACCCGGGCGAGAGTCTGTACGTGCGTTCTCTCCAATTCTTCTTGGCATCCCTGCGAAGGAGCTTTCATTCTCTTCCCCATTCTCCAGATGAGAAAGTTGGGACCCAGAAAGGTGAAGTGATCTATCCCCCCCGCCCTACGTGTGCCAGTTCTCACCCCACTGCTCTTGCTACACAAGACGCTAGGTGAGACCCAGCCAGCAATCAGATTAGGGGCTGTTTGAAAATCCTCTGCTTTTTATTATGCTGCCTCTCACCTCAAAGGGAATTTTTAAGTCGCATTGAAAAACTGATCAATTTGACTCATGAAAATTTAAAACTGTGTGAGTCACCACAAGCAAAGCCACATTTGGGGAAATATCTTTAATGTGTGTAACAGACAATATACCTCTTTATTTAATATAAAGAAGCAATACAAATAGAGAAGAAAAAGTTGTTGACATAATAGAAAAATAGGAAGCTAATGCCTTAGTTACATAAAATACTTAAAATAAATAATTGAAAAGATTGAAGCCCACTAGTAATGACAGATTAAAACCAGAAGATTTTATTTCTTTTGGATCATGAACAAGTATTAGAAGATTGACAAAACCTAGCACTATTAATTTAGGCATTTTGGAAAGACAATTTGAATAAGTATCAAAAACTTTTAAAATGTGCTTACTCTTTAATCTAACAAGTCTACTTACTGGAATTTATCCTAAGCAACAAACACACAGAGGGACTCCCTGATGGCTCAAGGGGTTAAGCACAGCACTATGAAGCAATCTGAATCCTCTGCAGCACGAGTTCGATCCCTAGCCGGCCAAGGAGCTACCCAAATGGCACGGCAGACGTACCCTGCCTGGCCCGCTGCTCCCCTCAGCATGTATTTCAGTCAGTCTGCCTGTTTTGTTCCCCACTCTGTCTCTGGTGAGTCCTCTCACCCCTGGCATTTCTGGCCTGTACCCCAGCTCTTGTATGCATAAATAAATAAATCTTAAAAAAAAAAAGAACAAACACACAGAAATGTTCATTATAACTTTGTATGAGTAAAATGTAACTTAAGTGTCCATCTATAGGTGTCCATCTATTAAGTGTCCATTATTAAGTGTCCATCTATTAGTGATACAGTTGTACAATGGAGCTTTAACACAGCTTTAATGATGATGATTACATTAGTGTTTACTAAGTCAGGATATTAATGAGTACGTAGAAGAAAATCCTATTTTTTAATTATAAAAAGAAAATCCTGTTTTTCTAAGACATATGTGTGAGAGATCCATAGAAAAAGGTGAAGAAGAATATACAGGAATATATTAATAGTGATTATCTCTGACAGGCACAGTTATGAACAATAGGTATTTGCCCTGTATAATTTCCTATACAAATTCTTTGAATTTGTATCAATAAAATTTCTGTTAAAGAAAAAAAGGTATTTCTTTTTCTGATGATCATAGTATAATATATACAAATGTCAAAATATAAGTGTACAAATGAAACACACACTATGTTATACCTCAATTAAAAAAGAATTATAGTGTGTTTTTTATATAATTCACATTTTAACAGCTTATTAAGATTTATCTCAGACCTCTAAACCGTTAGAAGTAGCATGGCAATTGTTAGGACTAAAATTCACCTTCTGGATTTGGAGTCAGGTGTGATCCCAAGTTCCTGACAGCTGAGCCATAGCTAAAGACCTCTTTGCAGACCACTCCTGCTAAGCTCAAATCTCCGCTGTACTTCTTTCCTGCTCTGTCTTCACTCTCCCAGCCTCAATATCCTACCTTTAATTTTCTTTTAATTGCTAACCATAGCCCAAGCAAAAATATTAAACAGAGACAACCCTTGAATAAAAAGCAAAAACCCTGTGTCCATAAATCACAAGTAAATTTACATCTTCACCATCCACCAAATTAGGTAAGAAAAATTCAACACAGTTATTTTGAAAGTGTTCAGATTAAAAAGGACTCTAATTCAGAAACAGGATTTCTCTGACTTAAATCATACAACCTCAGAGAGGTAAAAAGATCTCAGTTATTCCTTAAATGCAAGCCCCATCACATTTAACCCCAAATATCAGGTAGCAAAAGAATGTGGGACTCAACTACATAAAGATCATCTGAGAGTTTAAAAAGAATGTAGATTTCAGAATCTCTCTCCAGACATTCTGGGGGTAGTTCAAGTATCCCTTATTTATCTTAAATAAATAAGTAACTCTAAGTTAAATCAGATATATGCCTGTTTGGAAACCCCTGGCCTAACCTTGATCCATCAGTTATTTCTCCATGACAAAAAAAAAAAAAAAAAAAAGCCATAAAATCTCAGCAGCATGCCTCAATAAATATTCATTTATCACAGGTCTGGGGATTGGTTAGTCTAGATTAGACTTGGCTAAATGGCTCTGCTTCAAGCTGCAGGTCCAGCTGGGTTTGGCTCCTGTCTGCAGGTTGAGCTTTGATCTTCTCCAGGGCACTCATTTGGGGGTTCCCGCTAAAGGGGCAGCAGTTTCCCAGGCAGAACTCTTCTTATGGAGAGGACAGCAGTGCAAGTGGGCATGTCCAACTGTACAAGCACTTTTCACATCCTGTTTGTCGTTGTTTGCTAATAGCATCCCACAGGATAAAAGCAAGTTAAAACTGAGCCAAAACACAAGGGGTAAGGAAATGTATTTTCCTTATGAAGGTGAGGTGGAGGGAGTAAATATAGAATGAATACTTTTGAGCAATAATCAGAGATCCAATACTTGAACACCACTAGTTATGTTCTATCAGAATGTTTTCAGTTTTAAGTAACAGAAAACCCAACCCAAATTAAGTAAAAAAATGTATTTGGTTCAGGTTTATATTAAAAAAAAAACAAAACTAAAGGTAATAATGGGTGTCTTTTCCTCTGAGTTGGAGCCTCAACCAAGCTTCGCTCAAGGAAAACATTGCATTCCTTGGAGAAATCTTGTAATCATGCACTGTGTGCTCTAGGCGCAAGGTATAATCCTATCTCACGGCCTAGAGGAGGGACATCTGAAAATTAACAATCACAACACAGTGTGATAAGCACTAAATAGAAATGTAGCTTGAAGATGGGAGTAATGGCAAGTCCTACTCCACGCTCCCACTCTGGTTTTTCTGTACCTCCTGCTAGAGGGGCTAGATACATAACGAAACCCTGATAAATCATAACGAGACACTGGGGGATTGGCAAATTGACCCTGGTAGGAGAGAGTCAACGGACTTGAGCTCATTCCAAATACACTGGAGTGATTTATGGTGCAGCACAGGCAGGAGCCTAGGATTGACCTCTGACCCAACATGACAAATTGGACCCCACTTCCTAGTGAAAGGAGTCTTTTGAAAATGGGAAGAATGATGACAACTGAGGGGAGAAATCATGTCCAAAAATTAGCAACAATGTGAGACATAAGTACTTCAAAAAATTTAAAAAAGAAATGGAAAGAATAGATAAAGTCTTTTATTCGTTTGGCAAATTTGTGCTGAAGGTCTACTCCCAGTGCCTAAAAAAATACAACAGTAAGTGCAAGAGATCTGGTCCCTGTCCCTTTGACGTTTACAGTCAAATATTAACCAATTATACAATTGCAACAACATGAATAAATGCTAAGATGGGGAAGAACAGAGGTTTGCCTGTGAGGGTGACACTCGGGCTAGTATCAGAAGTGATTATTAGAAGAATAGACATTAAGTAAAAAGGGAGTGTTCCAGACAGAGGGAATATAATCAGCAAAGGGTCTAAAAGTAACAGGCTCTTGGGTCTCCCTGGTGGCACACGGTGTTAAGTCTCAGCACTATCAAGCTATCACCAGCCACTGCAACATGAGCTTGATCCCTGGCCAGGGAGCTGACCCACATGGTGCAGCAGACCTCTCCTGCCCTGCCCTCTGCTCCCCTCAGCAGTGTATTTCAGTAGATCTGCCTGTTCTGCTCCCCACTGTGTCTCTGGTGAATCCTCTCAACAACGCCTCTCCCAAATCTCTGGCCTACACACCAGTTCTTGTATGCATAAATAAATAAAAATAAATAAAAGTAAAAGCCTCTCAAAGCTGGCGAGTAAAGTGAAAACAGTGCAAGATCGACTTGTTAAATATTCATCGATTCAACAAATACTGATCACCTACTATGCAATAGGCACTGTTCTAGCAGAGAAACAATGACCAAAATAAAGTCCCTCCTTCTCCTAGAACTTCCATTCCAGTAGAGGAGGTCCCATCATAGTAATATTAATGTGAGAGTATTTGCTGGCTTGTACTACAATAATTGTAACAGTAACTCACTAAAGACCTGCTAAATCCCAGGAATATCCAGGTACTTCCTATTTTTTGTCACTAAGCCTCTCACCCACCCTGTTGATAGATATTATTTCCAAGTTCTAGTTGGGGATACTGAGGCTCATGAGTTTAAGTGGCCTACTCAAGGCCACAAAGCTAGGAAGTTAGCGTCATGTGGCTCCATCTGACTCCAAAGGCCCCCCATATCACTAGTCTGAGCAGGTGAAGCATCATCACCTGACACAAGGTGGAGCAAAGATTGGCACCACTACAACTGCTGCCACCAAGGAGTGTGCACAAGACACCCTGAGCCCCTGCCTATGTGTCAGGAGACATTTGTTGGGATTTCTTGTGATTACATGCAGGAATTATTGTGATTACATTTCCTATAATTACAACTCTGGATGAAGGCACAATTATTGTTACCCACATCCCCTTAATGGTCCTCAATTATGTAGATGGGCAGATGCCAAGGAGACAAGGGTTACAGCTATCAGAACAAACAATTCTGTGGGAATCCAGAGAGGTAGCCTCATTCTGCCTGGAGGAGAACAGACTTTATCACTATAATCTGTCAATATCGAAAGACTTCTCACCCCGAACCTGGGAATGGGTAGAGAGACTGAGGAGGCATCGCTGAGATTTTTCCTGCAGGTCTTCTCCACTTGTTCAGTACTGCTCTGAATACAGAATGAAGGTTTTTCTCTGTCTTTCGCAAACGGAAATTGTCAGCTGCAATTCAAAATTTTTTTTGAGGGTTTAACTCACAAAGGATTGTACCAAAGAAACAGCTTCTCTGACAAAGACAATCACATATAAATGGTAGCAGGAGGTATAGCATAGTAATTAAGAGTGTAGGCTCTGGAACCAAACCATCTGGTTTGCATCTTAACTCTGCCACTTGCTAGCTTAATGACCTTGGGCAAGTTACTTAATGTCTCTATGCCTCAGTTTCATCACCTGTAATATGGAGATGTAGTTTTTATCTACTTTATAGGGTGATTGTAAGCATAAAATGGGTTTGTAGAGGTAACAAGCATAGAACTATGCTTAGTACATTGTATGTACTCGATGACTGGCTAAGTAATAGTTGCATACTCAGCACATAATAAATGTTAGCTAATAAGAGTGGCTATAACCATTAACTTCATTTATATTCTAGACTCCATATGTATTTTCTAATGCAATGCTCCCAAAACCTAATGCGGAAGGTGCTATGATTATCATCATTCTGTAGATGAGAAAACTAGGGTTTGGAGAGGCTAAGTTTTTCATCTGAGGTCACACAGCTAGTGGGCAGCAGGACTGGGACTCAGATGAAAGTCAGAACCCAAAGAGTTAAAGACAGCAGTCCAAAAGAGTTCATCTGAGCTCTCTGGCTACTAGAGAGACCTACAGAAGGGCAGCCTGGTGATTGGCAGGGGCAACCAAAACACTGTGAGGAAATGTGACAGATAACTAGGTGGGTCAGAGGAAAGGACAAGAGGTTCCAGCCAAGTGCCTGGGAACTTGAGAAAGACATCCATTGAGTTAAGAATCATGAAAGAGATAAATCAAGGAGCTTAGAATACGGAAGAATTAGAGTGAGTCAAAAGGAGCTAACTAATTCCATTTTACCACTGTGTGTGTTTAAGTGTGTCAGTTTGCCTCTGTATGCATACATATGTATTGTGCATATGCCATTTGCCCGAGTGTGTGCACATGTAATGAGTATATCAGCTTGCCTCTGTGCATATGCATAAGAGCCAAGCATATGTCATTTTACTTTCTATGTACATATGTGGAGAATGAGTATGTATCAGGTTGTCTCCATGAGAGTGTGTGCATGCACCTTTGGGTGTGACAGCTGGACCCTGTGTTTATACATGTGCATTTACATATATGTATCCATGCACAAATAACTGCATATAATCGAGCCATCTATACATGGACAGCAGTTTCTAACTTTTCTTTCTTGGTTCCTAGTTGAAAATTATTCCCTACAGTTTGATGACCTCTGGACTCAGCATCAGAATCAATACAGTTAGAATTAGCACTTAGTCTGAGCTCCTAATTAAGGGAGTTGTAAAGGTGAAATGGCAAAACCACATTCTGAAGCTGTTTCTCCCAAGGCAGAACAATAGCGGTAAGATTTAGGGCACTTGTGGTAGTGGTGGTTTCAACGACAATGGGAGCAGGGGTCAGGGCAGGGCATGGAGAGGGGTGACAATGGCATCATTCATCCAACAGTATTTAGAGATTATCCATTATATGCCAGGCAACTGTGCTGGGCAGTGAGGATATAGAGGCAAACAAAATAGACACAGTCCCTGCCCTATAGTCTAACAGGGAGTCAGGCTTAAAATAATCAATTACAATTGTGAAGGGTTTACAAAGGACATGTAAAAGCAGCAGACAGAGATCCCTAATGTACAAGGGGCTTTAGAGAGCAAGAAAAACTTCCCCCCAAAAAGTAATACTTGAGCTAAGACTGAAAGATTGATGAAAATTTAGAAGGGGGTAAATGGGATCAGAATACTATGGAGAAAGTTCAACATGTGAAAAATGAAATTAAAATATGCAAGTTTAAGGGCCTCCATGGTGATGCAAGGGGTTGAGTACAGCTCTGTGAAGCTATACTCAGCCTCTGCAGCACGAATTTGATATGCGGCCGGCCAGGGAGCTACCCATATGGCACAGCAAACCTCTCCTGTTACTTGCCTGCTGCTCCCCTCAGCAGCGTATTTCAGTCAATCTGCCTGTTCTGTTTCCCACTCTGTCTCTGGTGAATCCTCACTCCCTGCACCTCTGGCCTGTACCCCAGTTCTTGTACACATAAATAAATAAATTCTTTAAAAAAAAGTATGCAAGTTTAAGAAGCAGAAAAAAGACAGCTATGACAGATGCTTGTCAAGTGAGGACGTGAATGAAAAAAGAATAATGTTGGAGGCCTTTTAAGCTAGAATAAAGATTCATACAGGGCCTTTTAAGCCAGAATAAAGATTCAGATTTGAACCTAAGATTATAAAGAGGGAATCACCTGTTCAAATTAGTGTTTTCAAATGATCACGTGGTTAAATGTGTGAACTATAAGGTATGTTAATTATATCTCAATGAAGCTGTGAAAAAAAAAATAACTTGGGTTGCAATGTGCAGAATGGATTGAAAGGACAAAATACACCCCAGAAAACTATGGGATATTAAAGTGGTAAGTGATGATGCTGTCATGGTCTAGGGCAGATGGGGACAAGTAAATGAATTAGACAGATTAGGGAGGTAAAATCAACAGAATTTGTGACTGATTAGACGTGGGTGATATAGGAAAGTGTCGAGCAAGGGTTATCCCTAGGTTCCATGACATTTACTAAAACAGCAATCTCTGGAGAAAAATGCAGATTTGGAAAGAGGCTGATGAGTTCAGTTCCTGGCACTTGTGTTTGAGGGATCAGTAATACGTCTGTATGGAGGCGTCTAGCAGCAGTTGGATTTATAAATCTGGTGCTCATAAAAGGTTTACGTTGGACATATGTGGGGGAATTGTCAGAAGATAAATTAATCGGTCGTTGGAAGTGGGTGTGATGACTTAAAACAAGTTCATGAGATGCTATAAAATTGAAAGAGGGCTGAGGTCTGAAGCTCTGAGGAATGCCAGTGGAGGAACTTTGAAAAAACTGCCAGAATATTAGGAGGAAAACAAGGAAAGAACAGCATCATTATGACCAAGGAAAAGAAATGCTTCAATGGGCCTCCCCTGGTGGCGCAGCGGTTGAGCGCTGGGAGAAAGTTCAACAAAGGACATGTGAAAGCAGCAGACAGAAATCCCTAATGTACAAGGGGCTGTAGAGAGCAAGAAAAGCTTCCCCCCAAAAAGTGCCAGTTCGATCCCTGGCCGCCAGCGAGGGTCCCACATGGCGTGCAGATCTCTCCTGCCGCGTCCGCTGCTCCCCTCAGCAGTGTAGTTCTTCGGTCTGCCTGTTCTGTTCCCCACTCTGGAACTTGTGAATCCTTTCACCCTCCTGTGCTTATGACTGTACCCAGTGCTCGTATAAATAAATAAATAAATCTTTAAAAGAAAAAAAAGAAAAAGAAATGCTTCAAGAAGCAGGACATGGTCAGTTGGTCAAATGCTGCTGAGAAGTCAAGCAAGGTAAGTAGTGAATAGTGTCTAATGGATATAGTCACTTGAGGTCTTCCATGATTTCACCATTTGGTAATGCAGTAGGGACAGAATCCAGAGTAGGTTTATTGAGTCATGAGTAAGAAGTAGGAAGTAGAGACAGAACATTTAGACAGCTTGGCTGTGAGGAGAAACAAAGCTAGAGATGATTGTGGGTGGAGGGAGGGACTTTTAAAGATGAGACTATAAAATATTTAAACAATGATGATAAAGATCCAGTGCAGTGGGGGGAGTTGAACATACAACATAGGAAAAGGAATAATTGGTAGTATAAGATTATTCTTTGATAATAAGATTTTTGAGAACACAGAAAGGAGTTAATTCACAGAAAGGAGAAAGGAGCTAATTCACAGAACACAGAAAGGAGTTAAGCAAAGATGGAGGGATTAACCATTGAGATAAGACAATTTCTTCTTCGTCACCAGAGGGAAAGTAAAGAGAATGGAGACTAAAGCAGGTGGGTTTGTGAATATAGTATTGAGATACTGAGGAAATTCCTGGATCCTGGCTTCTGTGTTCTCCATAGAGAAAGGGAGACAGGGTGAGTGGGGATCATGGTTGGGGGAGTGGCTGCATCAAAAGGTAGCTTGAGGCAGCTTTGGCCACCTATAATGTCTCTTAGTCTTTCCAGCTCAATCTTCAGCACCATTTTTAATGTGTTTACATTCTCCCAGTCTTAATGAAGTTACCTTTAAAATACTGATCTATAACAAGCAATATATGTAACATATCACTTCAAATCAAGTACCCTGGCCTCTCCTTTTCAGCCAGATTACTGCTTCAAGCCCCAACTGCACAGACTTGTGCAGTCAAATTTGAGAAGGGTGGGTAGAATTTGTCAGTGATGATAAAGGGAGAGGAAGCACGTGGTTTTCCCTGATAGAGCCCAAAAGAGAATGGGCCGCACCGAGGCAGACACCAATGAGGCAAGCAGGAGCAGGATTGCTCAGGAGGTTAGAAGCTTTTCTCTCAGGCATGCATTTATTAACATTGGAAAAACTACCCCTCCCACTGCTCACCTCTGGCAAAGGAGTTCTAAGGGGATGACATTTTAAGAAAGGGCAAAAGAGAGCCTTTGCTTTCAGAGTAGTCAGTGTGATTTGAGGTGACCTAAATGCAGGTTTTCTCAGACCTGGCAAACTTTGCCTCCGTATCAATGCTGACAAATGGCCATGATTGATTTAATCATTGTTTTGCAATCCCCATGAAATAAATGTTTGGAGTATTGATCAGTAATGGATGCTAAAACCATTGGATAAGATTTTTGGAGTCTTACAATATCACTACCCCCACAGATAACTTATCAACTAGGACTAAAAGAAAGTAACCTTATAATGAGGAGAGCTAGCTGACATTTCCTTCACTAGGGGATCGAACCTGCCTCCCCAATGGTAGGACAGCTTTTCACCAAGCAGCTCTTCTGAAATGATAGAATAGGAGGTTCATGACATCAACACAATGCTCTTACCGAAGAAATTGAGCCTGAATCTAATTACTAGGAAGTATTCACAAAAAAATTTTTTTAATGTGGGGCATACTGATAAGGCCTGGACTTTAAAAGAAATTTAATGTCATGAAAAACAAAAAGAAGAGGTTTAGTCTAGATTATTATTAGTCTAAGGAGACAAAACAAACAGATGTAATAAACCTTGATTGGACTGAAAATAAGCAGCAATAAAAGGCATTCTTAAGGCCACTGGCAAGATTTGAATGTAGACTACATATGGATGATATTATTGAGTTCATATTAATTTTCTTATGATAATACTATTGTGCTAATGTAGGAAAATGTGCATGCTGAAGAATTTAGGAGTGAAGTGAAATATCTACAACTTTCTTTCAAATGATTGAAAGAGGGCCTCCCTAGTGGCTTAGGAGTTGTGTCTCAGCACTATCAAACTATCAACGCTCCAGCCTGCATTTGATCCCTGCTCAGAAGCTAACCTACATGGCACAGCAGACCTCTCCTGTCTCACCCGCTGCTCCCCTTAGCAGTATATTTCAGAAGATCCACTTGTTCTGCTCCCCACTCTGTCTCTGGTGAATCTCCTCAAACCTCCGCATCTCTGGCCTACACCTCAGTTCTTCTATGCAAAAATAAATAAAATCTTTTAAAAAGACACACAAATGATCAAAAGAAATGTAAGCTATGAACAACTGGAAAATGTAGGTGAAGGGTAAAAAGATTTTTCAAAAACTCAAAGCAATCTATTTCTTCACTACTTCATCAAACAACTTTTTTTTTTTTGCCATGACCTTGGATAGCTTTATGCTTATAAGCATAAATTGTGCTTCTTAATGTGCTAAATTAGATTGAAATCTTTAAAAGCCTCATAGCGAGAAAATTGCTCTGCAAAGCTTTTTAGACTTAAAAGAACTTCTAATTTGTGTGGGAGTGTAAGTGAAGATATGGTAAGTGGGAGAGAGAGTCATGAAATAATAAATATAACACTTTCCTGGGAGTGAGAAGACCTTTGTTTGGGTCCAGCACTTAACCACTGGAGAGTCAGTTTCCTCATCTGCAAAAAGCAGGGCTAATGGCATAGCCTTCACCATCCTGCTGGGTAGATACAGGAGAAACAGATGTGGAAGACTTTATAAACCAGAAATGTGTATGAGGTGAAGTGATTTTTATTAGCATGCTATGGTGATTCCTATTAGCAGTGGTTCTCCACCTTTTTTTTTTTTTTTAAGATTTATTTTATTTGTACAAGAGCTGGCTGGGGTACAGGCCAGAGGCGTGGGAGGGTGAGAGGATTCACCAGAGACAGAGCGGGGAACAGAACAGGCAGACTAACTGAAATACACTGCTGAGGGGAGCAGTGGACAAGTCAGGAGAGGTCTGCTGTGCCATATGGGTAGCTCCCTGGCTGGGGATCGAACTCGTGTTGCAGAGGCTGCGGATAACTTCATAGGTTGTGTCTTAATCCCTTACGCCACCAGGGAGGCCCTAAAATCTTCACTCTTAACAAGATACACAGGCAATGCCCACGCACATGTTTGAGAAACACTAACCTAAATGGCACAACTCTTTTGTTCGCCTGGATCACCAAGTCTCAGCTTAGACTGAACTGGGGTGCCACCTTTGCCCTAGCTATTATCTCTCACCTCACTAGCTCTTTTCTCTGCTTCTTTTTGTTTCTGGCTGCTCAATCTTGGCGGGTCTTTTTTATTTTTTAAGATTTATTTATTTATGCATACAAGAGCTGGGGTACAGGCCAGAGTTGTGGGGGGTGAGAGGATTCACCAGAGACAGAGTGGGGAACAGAACATGCAGATTGACCAAAGTACACTGCTGAGGGGAGCAGCAGGCAAGACAGGAGAGGTCTGTTGCACCATGTGGGTTGCTCCCTGGCTGGCCAGGAATCGAACTTGTGCTGCAGTGGCTTCATAGGTTGCATCTTAATCCTTGCACCACCAGGGAGTTCCTTGGCAGTTCTTTGATAAACATGGCTAGTCAATCAGGGCACTTATTTTCTCCCATTCCACAAGTAGACGAAGCAAGACATACTGACTTGGGATCTAAATCTAGTTAAGCTACTTGCTAAGGATGTGAATGTTTTTTTATTGTGCTGCAATACACACAATATAAATTTTACCATTTTAACTATTTTTCCGTGTATAGTTCAGTGGCATTGAGTACATTCACATTGTTGTGCAGCCATACTCCCCTCAGCAGCCAGCTCTTTTTGGCACATGATTTTGAACAAGTCATTGGAACTGCTCGTTTCATTACTTTAATATATGGATAATAATTACCTACATACAACTGAAGAAAATTTTAAGAATTAAAATAATATATGAACATGCCTAGAGCCCATAGATGTTCGATACATGTTTAACTTCCTTCCTTCCTTCTATTTGAAGTTCGTTTTCTTTTTCAAAGATTTATCTATTTATTTATGCATCCAAGAACTGGGGTACAGTCCAGACGTGCAGTGGGGGGGGGTTTGAGAGGATTCACCAGAGACAGAGTGGGGAGCAGAACAGGCAGATCTGCTGAAATACACTGCTAAGGGTAGCAGCGGGCGAGACAGGAAAGGTCTCTTGCACCATGTGTGTTAGCTAGCTCCCTGGCTTGGGATCAAACTCTTGCTGCAGAGGCTGTGTATAGCTTTACAGTGCTGTGCTTAATCCCTTGCACCACCAGGGAGGCCCTGAAGTAGGTTTTCAGATAGCCTTGATTTTACAATAGATATCATTGACTAAAATCAACTGGTAAGAATAAAAAGGGCATATCAAAATTCTGCATACTCTGAGCACATTATTGCCTTAGTATGGGGCAATTTGTAAAAGTATTCTGTATAGAATTATGCAATTTTAGAGAGCTAAAGTAATCAATAACCAATCACATTTTGTTGGGAAAATTACTTCTTGGGAAATAACAAGCCTTTGTGCCCATTATATAGATTCTTGTATTGACTATATTTAGACTGTTTTATAAACAGTTAAGTGCAAATATTATGCTAGTATCAACTTTCACAAATGGAGGTTTCGACCTTAGAAACAATCCACTTTGGATGCAGTATTTGAATTTCATTTATGTACTCATTATCTTTTTTTTAATTATTATTTTTCATTGAGGTAACATTGGCTTACAAAACAGTATATGATTTAAAGGTATAGGTTCACACTTCTTTATATGTATGTTGCCACATGACACCACCTACCAAGAGTCTCCTTTGGTCTCCACTGTCCCCCACCCCATCTCGTAGCCTCAATTATAGTCAGATTTCTAGGGATTGTTTTTATCCACATTATCTTTAAGGAGAAAGCTAAATTGAAAACATGAGTTACATGCAGTAAATTGAAACCATCAGTTTAACTTCAGAAATAGACTAATTAGAACAGAAAGCAATTTTGAAATCCTCTTCTCCTTATTTTATAAACCCTCATTTTACAAACAAGGAAATTAATATCCAGAGAGACCTAGTAACTTGCACAGATCACATGATGAGTTATTGGCAAAGCTGGGACCAAAGCCCAGGTACCAAGAGTGTGTGTGACCATGAAGAATGGGTAAGACTACAGCAGCATAGGCACCCCTGGTGGCACAGGGGTTAAAGACAGGGCTGTCAAGCTGTTGCAGGCCACTGCAGCATGAGTTTGATCCCAGCTGGCCAGGGTGCAAGCCACATGGCGCAGCAGACCTCTCCTGCTTCACCACTGCTCCCCTCAGCAGTGTATTTCAGTGGATCTGCCTGTTCTGCTTCCCACTCTCTTGGGTGAATCCTCTCACCCCTCTGCACCTCTGGTATACACCCCAGTTCTTCTATGCATAAATATATAAATCTCAGAAAAAAAAAAGACTACAGTAGCATAGATGAGGGGAAGCGGTAGTACAGATGTAATTTTGCAGAGCCTGGTTCTGAAACTGAATGAGTGTGGTGATTTCCTTGCAAAGATAAGATTTGAACTCAGTCTTGGAATAGAAAAGTTGTGCATTTTGATTCTTAAAATCATGAGCTTTGGAGCCAGGCCACTTGTGTTCAAATTGCTCTGGCCCCATTTAGAAGTCATATGACTTTGAGAGGAAAAAAAAAAATGGCTAATACTTGCAGTGTTTCTTATGTGCCAGACTCTGTTCTAAACACATTTAATACTCATTTAATGCAACATCCCTATGAAATATAGTCTATTATCATCACCATTTTTTTAAAAGAAATTTTCTTTTTCATTTATTTATTTATTTATTTATATAAGCGCTGGATACAGTCAGAAGCGAGGGAGGGTGAGAGAATTCACCAGAGCCAGAGCAGGGAGCAGAGCAGGCAGAAGGACCTAAGTACACTGCTGAGGGGAGCAGCGGGTGGCAGGAGAGGTCCGCGCGCCATGTGGGACCCTCCTCCGGTGGCCGGGGAGCAGCCGGGGATCGAACCGGGGATCGAACCGGCGCCACAGAGGCTGCAGGCAGCTTCGCAACCCAGCACTCAACCGCTGCGCCACCCGGGAGGCCCTCATCACCATTTTAAATCATCACCCTTCCCCCAAAAAGCTGAGAGGAGAAAGGAGTGTCACTGTAAAACGTATGGAACAGATACATTTCCCCCCTACATTCCCTTTTCCTAGATTTATAATTTCAACTCCTCAGGATCCTGCTATCAATAGTTCCCCTCCAATGTGTGATACCATGTCAGATTAGATTATCACTTGAAACTATTCACCTCTTTCCTTAGCCTTAGGAAGAGTCTATTTCCCTCCCCTTGACTTGGGGCTCAGTGATGTGACTTGCTTTGGGCAAGGAGATATTAACAGATAGGATAATGAAACTTGAAAGTTGCTTCCACAATTGGCTTCTCCCTTTTGTACTTCTGCTGTCATCGTGAGAAAAGCTTCCCCTGAACAGCTCCTGCCCCTTCAGCCTGGGACTCAGAGTGACCCCATGAGAGTGGCTTTTTCACCAGTTACCCCCCCAGATATCCCAGTGGCTGAGTGACTGGAGTGACAGCTCCCCAGTCCTGCAGAAAGCCTAATACCAGTCCATTAAAAGAACTTTTTGAGATTCAAGGATAAGAATCTAGACCAATATATATCACCAGCACATTCGTTCTTGTGACTCTGGAAGCTTAAACAAATATAGGATAAAAAGGAACTTCTACTGGGCCTCCCCGGTGGCGCAGCGGTTGAGCGCTGGGTTGTGAAGCTGCCCGCAGCCTCTGCAGTGCCGGTTCGATCCCCGGCTGCTCCCCGGCCACTGGAGAAGGGTCCCACATGGCACGCAGACCTCTCCTGCTGCCCGCTGCTCCCCTCAGCAGTGTACTTCGGTCCTTCTGCCTGCTCTGCTCCCGGCTCTGGCTCTGGTGAATTCTCTCACCCTCCCGTGCTTCTGACTGTACCCAGTGCTTGTATGCATGTATGTATAAATCAATCAAGCAATAAATAAATAAATCTTTAAAAAAATATTTTAAAAAAAAGGAACTTCTACTGCCATTCACAGCATTTCCACTCTAACAGGTATCCTTCTGATTAAAACCAGTTTCTTAAATAACAGGTTTTGAGTCCACCCCACCCACCTACCCCCACACACATAAAAAGAGAAACTCCTAGAAAATAAAACGCAGTTTTATTAACTCACCAGGTCCATGTTTATGGATAGAAACCCCTTTGCCCTGAGCTCTTTGATGAAAATGCAAGGTTAGTTTCCCCCACCCCCACCCCTAATATACTGGCAGTGCTTTAAGGATACTTCACAACTGGAACTGGAGCTTCAGGATCATCTCATTCAGAAGTAGCAAGGTCACCATTTTGTCTATTCTAATCAGTGGTAACAATGAGAGAACCTTTGTACACAATCTGGGCATCTGGATAATGTGGTAATGGAAGTTTTCTACCTAATGATGATAAACTACACTGTCAGGTTACCAATCTGCTCGCAAATTCAACGATTATGTTGGTTAAGAGAGGTTCAACCCATATGATCTTTAAAAATCACTTTAAAGTTACTCTCCTATAGGCCCTCCCTGGTGGCACAAGGGGGTTAAGACGCGACCTATGAAGCAATCCACAGCCACTGCAGCACTGACTTTGATCCCCAGCCAGGAAACAACCCACATGGCACAGCGGACCTCTCCTGACTCTCCCACTGCTCCCCTCAGCAGTGTATTTCAGTCAATCTGCCTGTTCTGTTCCCCACTCTGTCTCTGGTGGATCCTCCCACCCCCCATGCCTCTGGCCTGTACCCCAGCTTTTGTATGCATAAATAAATCTTAAAAAAAAGAAGTTACTCTTCTATAAAGTGAAACTCATTCTAAAAGCACCAAATAGCTGTTTGAGGAAATGCTATATTGAAATTTTCCATAAAGGAAAATAATCACACTCTTATATCTGTGATGGAAGTTTTCTATCCTGTGTGTTCCTAAACCCTGGAATACCTGGGCTACTTCCCCCAAGGGCAGCAACTCTCCAGGAGGGCATCCCCATTATAATGACGACAATGTTAAAATTCTTTACAGCACTCTTTATTTCAAAAGTGTTTTACTAACATAAGACTAATCTTCACAACGTTCAAGGGAGGTAGATAAGTATTACACCACTTTCACAGATGGAGAAACTGAGGCAGAGATTAGTAAATTTGTTGAAGGCCATAGCATCTGGCACAATTAGAAAAGAGTTCGTGGCAATCAGGGGTCCCAGGGAACCTCTCCCATGCCTTCTGCACCCTCCCAACATGAAAGTAACAGAGGCAGCTCGGAAGCAAGTTGTGGACAGACTGGTCAGGCTAAGGTTACGCTTCACACTGTTGATGTCAGATGAGTATGTTGGCCTTTGGCAAGTGCTTCCCTCACAACTCACACGACTCCAGCTCTAAAACATGGAAGCGTGGAAGCTGCTATGGGTGCAGGAGTGGGTGGGAAACAGGGCTGGGAAGGAGGAAGACAGACGAGAAGATAGGTACTGAGATCAAAGCAAAGGTGAGGAAGAACAAGAGGACCAGAGAAGCAGCAGCCCAACATGAAAGGAAAGCCACAGCATTAAAGAAGTGTCACTCCATTTGAAAAGCTTAGACATCCAGAAATGACATTAGAAGGGTAATGCTAAGCAATAACATTACAGAGCCACTTCTTGTGGCTTTGCCAAATATAATTATCAGATCTTTCTGACATTCCCAGGAGGCAGAACCATTCCTTTCTTTCCCCTGCTTCAGACCAAGTACTGATGTAATTGACCTGACAAGGCAGAGGCTGTTGGCGACTCAGTGCACCCTCCCACTGTGCTACCTCCCTTCCTCTGTTCTCTTTCTTGCATAAAAAAAAAAAAAATGCAAATGCATTTTAAGCTTTTCCTGAAATTTTCTAAAATATTTGATTCATAATACAGTAGAATTTTGTGTTTGGATTTTATAAAAGGCTGTAATAGGCATACTATTATTTATGTAATAGGCATAGGTAAAATATAATACATAATAATAGTATCAATAGGCATAGTATTATTAGGGTTAGGGGGCCTCCCTAATGGCCTAGGGGTTAAGTCTCAACCTGAGTTCTACAGCCTGAGTTCGATCCCCACCAGGGAGCTAACCCATATATGACGCAGCAGACCTCTCCTATCTCACCTGCTGCTCCCCTTGGCAGTGTATTTCAGTAAATCCATCTGTTCTGCTCCCCACTTATTTCTAGTGAATCCTCTCACCCCCCAACACCTCTGGCCTACACCCTAGTTCTTCTATGCAAAAATAATTTTAAAAAACTATTATTAGGGTTAACTGCCCCTCTCAGTCAATGCTTCTTTCTATAGCATGGGACATGAAAAAAAAAGATTTCATGTGGATGCCAACTGTCTACGGAAGAGTTAAAGTTCAAAGTAAAGAAAAAACTTTGTCTGATCTTTCTAGTGAAATGTTATTATAAGAGATGATGACTGATGCACCACCAGCTGTGATGGGGGTATTGATGGCAGAGGCAGCACCAAATGAGTGGAGTGACAAGGACTCCGCAGGGAGAGGTTAAAATGTCAGGTGAATGAGTAGAAGAGGCAGCATTGGCAGCTGAAGAGGCAGAAGTCAGAACAAAGAGGAGATAGGTGGGGGTGCTGGCATTTCAGGCTGTACTTGACAATTGCACTATTTTGTGTCCAGGCCTCTCCTAGAACAGAGGAGAGTCAGAAATATATCCTTTCTTTCTCTGTTTCCATCAGCAGTATCATTATTTCAGGCATCTCGCTTAAAAACCTTACCACTCCTCACCAACCAAAGCAATCAACTGCCTAGCCTGATTCCATTTCTGCAGTGCCCTTCAGGTAGGCCTCCCTAGTTTTCACTAGGGCCTCCTTTAGGTCTTCCTACCCTTTCATGGTAACCAGGGCCAAACTCTCCTACCTCATCCCCTGAACTCCAGTCTTCTCTAAACTCAGTTCCATTCTCAAATATTCCTCTTTGAGCAATTTTGATCATGTTCCTGGCCATTTTGGAATTCCCCCTGTTCTCAATGCCTCCTTATATGTGTCTCATGACCTTGAATCTTCAATACTGAAGTTTCTTCCAAATCTTCACCTGTCAAAATGCCAACTCTAAAGACATAGCTCAAATGCTACCTCCTCCAGGAAGCCCTCCTGGAGGACCACCTTAGTTCTCTGCTCTGAGCTATTAATGTAGCTAAAGACATGCACTGATTTAGACATGACAGTTGTGTAGAAGTCTTACCTCTCCTACTGGGCTATGTCCATGATTTGGCAGGGTGGGCAATGAACTGTCTTATATTTATCTATCACCTACCAAGAAATGGTTATTGTGTTTCTAAGGTTAAAAAACTGCTCAAAAGTGAAATGAATTGGGATGTGCCTGTTCATGAATAGAGACACTTCAAGTACCCTGTAGATGTGACTTCACTCTAAGAATAAAAGAAGTCCATTATGTATGATGGGGTGGGCCATATGGGGCTTTTTGTTTTGGAATCAAGAAACCTGGGGGTGAGGTTCTGCTTTACCATCCACTAGCTACTGTCCTAGCCCTAGTCGGTTCATCTCTGGAACATCATTTCCTTACTCGCACATGACCTCATAGGATCAAGGACCAAATGAGACACATTTGTGAACTCTCCATCAGTGGTTCTCAATCCCAATTATTGTATCATAAACTCCTATAAAGTTTCTGAAAAATATAGAGGATCAAGCCCCAAGCCAGGTCAACTAAATCAAGAATCCTCTGGGAATGGGACCCAGTGGGACTCATTATTTATAAAATACTGCTTCTAATGCATAGCCAAGGTTGAAAACTACTGTTATAAACACATAAATACTATTAACAGTAGAGCAAGATGCTTTAGGCTGCTGGTTTAATTATCCTTTATTTGCTCAGTTAGGAATTAGTTCAGTGCTTTTATAGTTCCATTATGTATGTAAGCATTTTTTGTGTTGTTCTACATTGTTATTTGTGTGCCTAAGTTGTAAATTCTCAGAGAGAATAACAACAGGCACACTGCTTCTTAAAAGGCCCAATGCTAACATGAAAATATACCTAACCTGATTTTCTCTTTTTTTTTTTTGAGAATTATAATGCCTCCACAGGGTCTTCTAAGCCCTTGCTACAGGGGCGTGGTGACCAAACAAGAACTGGCATAACTTGGGGACTTGTAAGAAATGCAAAATCTTAGGCCCCACACCAGAATCAAGTAAGAATGAGATTTCTGGAATGATCAATAGGGAAACATACAGAAGCTTTTCTCGGTTCAAATCTGTGTTGACAGTCTGAAGCTCCCTGCCCTAATCCTGAGAAAGAAGGAGGGGATGAAGAGTCATATTCTATTTCCTATAAACCATTTAAACTTGGGAATTTATCCAAATGCTTCTCCATTGCGTACAAATTAAGAACACAAATCTTTATGAAAAGAATCCTTCTTTTCAAAGAATAATACCCTTTACAGGGTTCCTTTAAATAACCAGGTCCTCTAAGACATTCAAAATATAATCAATGCATAAAATAAATTGATATCCCTTTGAGCTGTATGCAGTGAATATATGTGTGTCTTACTGAGCTTAAGAGTTCCCAGGACTCAGAGTCCAAAACTATGCAGAAGGGAAGCTTAGCTAGCACCATGAACAACTGCTTCCAGTTGACCCATGCCCTCCAGACAAGGATGAGTTAGAAGTACACACCCAACACTCTGTAGATCACACCACAGTCAAGGAGATGTAGCAGAGTCTGAACATCCTCTAGAACAAATTCCTTGTTTTATAGACAGGAAACACCATGGCCCAAAACTAAAAGTTTTCCAAGGTCACACAGTGCCTCTTGGCAGAGCCAAACTCAGAATGCAGGCTGGACCCCTAGTGCTATGTGCCTTATAGGCCTGTGCCACGCACACTCTCCCTTCCCCAACAAAAGGCCTTGAAATTCTCAGAAACTGCTGACCTGTGTTGGCACCAAAGTGTCACTTTGCTTCTTTACTGCTGTGTCCAGTTCCCAGGGCTGTTTTTATAAACTAGGCTACAGGAGAAGGTTTATCACAGTTCAATCATTTATTGATCCCTATTTCCAAACATGTTGGTAATGGATTCTTACAAAGCCTAAAGGTAACTGTGTAATGCAAACTACACAGCATTACTATCACCAAGAGCACGGTGAGGGAAGGACCTTTCCTGAGGTGACTAAAGATTAAAAAGGAGGGCAACTATTACCTCAGTAGGTCAAATTGAGAGGAAACAAGAAAGAAGGCAAAGAGTGGAGCATGGGTGGGGGGCAGGATGGGGAGGGAAAAAGAAGGAGGGAGGAAGCACCTTTAAAAAACATACACAGTGTGACTATAAAATTGCAAGTCTTTTCTTTTAATAAAACAAACATGACAGAATGTAGAAATCTAAGTGAATATTTTCTCCTCAAAGTGGTTACATCCTTAGTTCCAACAAAGCTAGGATTGTTGGAGAAACCATTTGGAATTCCTCTTTGGGAAGGGGCCTTAACAGGCCATTTATGGGCCACATAGAAAACATCCTTCCAAATGTTGGGATGTTTCACAACAGAAAATCCACACACACAAGATGACACTAAAAAATGAAAAATGTGTTGTAGCTCTCACAGAGGTGACCTGAAGACCACTAGCAAGTTCTGAGCAACAGCTCCACCAGGAGAAATGTGTGGCCACCTGGACAATTACTTTCAGTGGGAGAGGGATTCATTTGATAGAAAAGTTCTGCTGTCTGTTAAAAAACACAAACAGCCACACTCCTTTATAGTCACACTTGCATTTGATTTAAAAAATACAACAACAACACTCACACATGGTTCTTGTATGAATTCTAATTAAGAGACATTACATTCAGAATTATAGCACTCAGTGATAATTTTCAGAAGATGCTAACAGCTTCTTTGCCACTTAGGGAGGGTACAGAGGGTGCAGCTGTTTACCTGAATGTATTCTTAAATAAGTGACTACTACCACTCTAATTTTCCTAGATGTAGCTCAGTTACAAATTACTGACCGCGAGTTCATGTTCCAGACTTTCTTTGCCAACACAGATTAATCACAAGGGCGCCACCCACAAAGTCTTAGGGTGAATTGGGAAAGGGCCGGTTAAATGAGGAAACAGGCCATTCCTTGGTAAAAGTTTGCAGTTTTCTTTCCCAATACATCTTCTTTTTATTGAGAACTTCCATTTTTATCCTGTGTTCCTCCTCTGCCATCTCACACTCTCGCTCTATCTGCTGGATTTTGGCCACATGCACCTCATTCATTTGTATCAGCTGCAGTTGTAAGATGGACATTTGTTGATGGTGTTCTTCCTCATGCATCTTTTTTAAAGCACCTTCCTGAGAGGTTTTGCTCCTGTAGTTTTTATTGGTTGTTATTCTGACAGCTGAACACGAGGGTTCAGGTTGAGAGGTCCCCTCACATACTGGAAAATGTATGAACTCTTTCTCATCATCGCACAGTTCTCTATTTGAAACAGCAAATGATTCTGAAAAACAGTAGCAGAAAACATGTTCAAAGATTTTACAGGCAGAGAGAAAATCAATCCTATTTCAAATGACAGGATCCCCCATTACAGGATGTATTTCAAACAGTGTCTGCTTTGCCTGCGTGTCTACAGATACCTTAGCCACACCTGACTTTTTAAAAACCCACAAATCCAGTTTTCTCTTATGAAGTCATGATAAAGGGTTTCATCACATCATTTCTAGAAATGAGAACTAGGGAACAGTGGTCAGGATTGGAGACGTCGTGATTTGACCTGACCTAAGATCTAAATGGAAGTGTGCACAGCACCAGATGAGCAGGGGCCCACAGTACAAAATTAATGGTGGGTTTTCAAACTGAGGTCTCCATCATTCTGATCTGCCTTTATGTTTCTCTTTCAGTTATGAATACCCAAGTTCAGAGTGCCACTGCTCTGTGGCCACAGGTCATCTTCTTACAAATGTTCTTCCCTGAATGATGAATCTGTACTTCCTGGCTCACCTTCCTCAGCACATAGCTTCTCTTCAATCCCTACATCTGGTTGCTGCCTCTAGTAGCATTGCCATCTAGGGCTCAAAACTCAGATCCCAAAGGACTGTCCAATGTCACTCTTATTTGACCTCTCCCAAGCACCTGACAATCCTTCTTGAAACCTCTTTCCTCTATTAGTTTCTGAACCATTATTTTCTACTAAGTTTTCTATGGCCTCCTCTCTGATTGCTCTTTGCCAAACCTCCTTTAAGGAAGCAGATTCTTGCTCACCCACTTCTTGACTTTTAAGGTTCCTCTAGGCTTCCTACCTTTGGCTCTGCTTTCAATCCATCCTAAATAACCCTCATGATCTGGTTCCAAATTTCCTTCATATTTCTTAACTTTCTCTTCAAAGAGCCCTGTACACTCATCAGTCTTCCATGAATTATCCACATTCCCACTCATTCAAACACACACTGCTCCAGTCTCCCTTTTTCAGTTGCTCCCTTAGCTCCTACTCTGTTGAGGGTCAGTGAGACCTGCTCAGTGAAACATCAGTTCTCTCTTTTCACTGTACTCCTCTGTTACAGCACTCAAAACCTACTAGTATTATTTAGGGACCATGCCTTATTTTTTTCTTTTATCCTTGGGTACCAACTATTTGGTTTGATGCAAGAGTAGATGCCTTGTATATTTTTATTGACTGGCCTTGTATATATTTATTCACAGAAGACTTGAACATAAGGGGAAAAGAACATATGAATGCAAAGGGATATCACTTTTGGTGGTACCAGGTTTGCACTAGCAGTTACAGGGCAGTGACATGAGTATGTACTAAGAAGTTTCAATAAAGAAACCACAAGAACTCCACTAACCCATGGAGTCTCTAACTATGACTCCAGCGCTTTCTTGAGAAGCTTTACATTTTCCAATAACAAGAATGATCTCCTTGGAGGAAAATAATATCAATTTATTAAGAGTGTTGATTACGTTATCATACCCAACTCCATTATTCCAGAAGGTGGGATGCTGGGAATGTTAATGGCTACTGGGGGAAACCCAGCTCATAATAATCTGTTAATAAAAGAAAAATGGCTACTGTTTAGATTATTTCACTCTAAGGGATTAGGCAACAACCATAGCTAGTCCTTAATTAAAGTTAAAGGAAAAGGTAAAAAAATCTTACGTTTGAAGGTAAAGGTTTAAAAAAGAACTTCGAGGCAATCCAGAGATAATGAAGATGTGTCCCTAGGAATCTTTCTCAACTCAAATGGCTGTGGCCTCAATGAGATGCCCTTGCCTTGTGTTTTTACTGCCTCCTGGGCCCACCGCTAGCAGAGCACTTGTTCAAACAAACCCCTTCAGGTCTCTGCCAGTTCTGAAGACAGAGACTGCATCGTACTCATCCTCATGGAGAAATCAGCCGAGGGCCTGGCATACTGCTGGTCATGTAAGAAATGTGGGGGGATGTTCTGGCTACAGTGGGTTATATGGCTCCCAGCACAGCTCAGCTATGTAACTGAGTGGGTAATAAAGGCAAAGGACACAAGAACTAGAAAGGCTTAACACTGAGAACAGGGTCCCCCAGATGTGAGCATCCCAGGGCATCAACCAAAGAGGATTAACTCATCTGTTTCCTTTCTGTCTTAGACCTAAAAGTGTCTTCTTTGAGGACTGGATACATTAAACATTATTTGGTGCCTTTAGCCTCATTTCTCTTTTATTTTATTCCAGAAGGTAGTTCTTGATACTCCTGAGTTCACACCCTTATTCATTTCTCCCAATTTCTAAATGTTCATTTCATCTCAACCATTCTAGGTGTTAACGTCATGATGATGATGATGATGATGATGATGATGAAGAGGAGAGGAAAAAAAGGAGGAGGAGGCTAAAGGTACCAACGAAGAAGAGCAGGAGGACAGCAGCCACCACTTTCCCAGTAGCTAAATGGTACACAAGGCTAGTGCTCACAGCATTACCTCGTTTAGTCCTTCAAAAAAGCCTCCGAGGGAGGTATGATTATAGAAACCCAAATGCAACTACTGATTCTCATCCAGATCTTCATGAGTCCAAAATCCAAGCTCAACCTCTACACCACCCAGCCTCCCATTATTTTACTTGCTCATCTGATGACTTCTGTATCTTAAAATGCAGCCTCTAAGTTGTTTGTTTTCCCTACAAGGGCATCCATTACTAAGTATTTGGGTAGATATTCCAAATTTTGATCTCCAAATTTCTCCCTAGAGCTGTGAACATGAAGACCATATGCTCATGACTAGTAGCAAAGAAACAACTTTAAAACTATTCTTTTAGGGGGGGCCTCCCTGGTGGTGCAAGGGGTTAAGCCTCAGCCACTGCAGCATGAGTTCGATTCCCTAGTCGGCCAGGGAGCAACCCACATGGTGCAGCAGACCTCTTCTGGCTCACCCGCTACTCCCCTCAGCAGTGCATTTCAGTCAATCTGCCTGTTCTGTTCCCCACTCTGTCTCCGGTGAATCCTCTCACCCCCCACATCTCTAGCCTATACCCCAGCTCTTCTATGCATAAATAAATAAATTAAAAAAAACTATTTTTTTAGTTTACATGTATGCTAACATACAATGTTAAAAAAAAAAAAAAAAGAAAAGGGAAAGAACAAGCCAAGCCTCTTAACAAGACTCTGGCATAAGCTGGGATTTAATATCAGGGAAGCCCGATTGAGTAGTTAATTAACTTTCACAGAAATGTTTGCTCCAGTGAATGGAAGCTAGTGTTCAGATGTGGAGAATCTTCTCTTAATTGGAAAAGACTACCCTGGGAGTGGGAACCTGCCACAAACACAAACCATGTAATTTCTCTCCCAGGTAAAACAAAGCCACCCACCCAAAGTAGAAAATAGCTCCATCTTATGCAATATGGATAGGATGGTGTAAAGGCCTTCCGGGAATCTGAGAACACAGTCAAGGGGGTATTCTTCCACGTGGGCAATGGAGTAAGTTTAATATCAGCAGGGAAAACCTACAATAAAAGAATGAGGCAGAAACTACAGGCCAAACGCCACCTATTCTCAACAGAACGAAGAAAACAAGACTGACTGGGAAAAGAGCTAAATAAGATGTGGTGAGTGCATGCTATAGACCATTATCCATCAACTAAAAGAACAGATTTATATACTGCCAATGGAATAGATCTTTAAAACAGTATTCTAAGTGGGTGCAGGGTAAGGAAAAATATCAGGCTTTTCTGCCCTCCCGCCATCAGGATAGATGATGGATCCTTGCGGTCCTGAATGCATGCCTTATGGCGGGCACCTGGAGTAGGGTGTGGGCATAGGTAGATGGGATTCACCTGGGCTGAGACTGTGCTTTTAAGGGTGGCATCACGGGGACGCCAGTAGAAGATGGAAGAGAAGCCGAGAAAGAAGCAGAAAGAAGAAGCCGAGAGCAGAGAAGCTGAGAGAACGCCGGAGAGCCCAAAAAGAGTGAAGACTTGCCTCCCAGCCCCCCAGCGCCTCTGCCTGCTGTGTACCTGATAATCCCAATAAAAGCCTGCAAAACCACTGAGGACTCTGATTCCTCCTTTACCCCGTCTGCATGGGATCATAGAAAACCTGCCCTGTGTCCATTCCTGCCGCTACAATTGGCTTAAGTCAGCAAGATGATCCATGCAGATGGGTATGGAGCCCTCCGAAGACCTGGAGGGACTAAAAGTAACGGACTGTGTTTCCCTGTGACAATGCTGGAGGCGCAGCATCACGGGGACGCCAGCAGAAGCCGAGAGAGAAGCAGAGCCATGAGAAGAGCAGAGAGAATGTGAGAGAAGGTCAGAGAGCCCAGAGTGAAGACTTGCTGGGGGCTGGGAGGCCCCCCAGCGCCCCTGCCTGCCAAGTACCCGCTAAATCCCAATAAAAAACCTGCAAAAGCCACTGAGGACTCTGACTCCTTTACCTGGTCTGCTGGATCATAGAAAACCTGCACTGTGGTCTTCCTGCTCCCTACAGTGAGGAAAAGGCCAAAATAAAAAAAGGAACGGTAACTATAGCACAATTTTAAACTATGTAAATTAAAAATATATGCATACTATACACTAATACATACTTTCAAGAACATGTGGGAGACTATACAAGTGCAACAGAAGGATTAAGGTGCAGGAGAAGAAAATGTAAGTGGGGAGTGGAAAATGGGGACAAAAAATGGATAAACATATAAGTAATGCAAAAAATGGGCTTTTCACAGGCCAATGATGATAGCATGCCTTAACTGGAAATATAACTCAGCACCGTGTACACAAGTTCCCACCTCAAATAAATAGGTTTGGTTCACCAGTGACGACAGAATTTATTAAGAAATGTTTGTTTTATTTAATTACAGGTTTGTAATCATGTTTATGTTACTCAATTATAGCTTCATAGTAAGTAGGATATGAAATTAAATATATGTTCTCTTAAGATTTTTGATTACTAGTTTAAAGTTTAGCTTTCTGAAGTGTATTGGGCAAACTTGTTCCCCAAAGATAACTGAAGGTAAGAGTCAAAGTCAAATTATCACATAAATTTTTTAATATAGTTAAGGGAAGTACTGTGGGTTTTTTTGCAAATACATTTCCTAAGTATTAAATTTTAAGACTACTTTGTTCAAATGTAGATGTAAATCCTAAGAAAGTCATTACCAAACCTAACAATATCAAGGGGATGGCGGGCAACATTGCACAATTAAAACCATCTCACAAAAAAAAGTAGCTGGAGGGAGGCCTCTAGTGGAAACTGCTAGATTCCCTCCCTTCTAACAAATCCCAACAAATCTCTGAGCACCTAATTCTATAAAAGGCACTCGGTAAGGTGTTAAAATAGCTCCTGTCCAAATAAATTTATTATACATAATTTAAAATTTTCTTATAGCCACAATAAAGAAATATTGGGTTGTCAGAAAAGTCATGATACATTTTTTTTCTTGAAAGACAGAAAAAATACGTCATGACTTTTCTGACAGTCCAATAGAAATAGGTGAAATTAATTTATGTAATCAAGATAAAAAATATTAGTGAGATATTTTACTTTTTTTTTTGGCACTTGGTCTTCAACATATGGTGTACTTAGAGCAAATCTCAATTCAGCCTCCCCACAGCTCAAGTGCTGAGCAACCTCCTGTGGCTGGTGGCTACTGGACTGGCCAGCACATTGCTTGAGATACTAACAAGTAAAACATTCATATGGAGACCACGTGTCAAAACGCACATGACAGCATAAAGGCCATACCCTTATACCAGGTTTTCAACCTTTTCCCTACCAAGATACAGAAGGGATGTCCAGTTTTCTTTTTCTTTCTTGAAAGTAAATTGAAATACAAAATGAGTAAGGTAATCTCAAAGCTGTTTCACTGTCTAGAAAGAGCCCTAGGAAAGGTACTATAATCTCTCTCCCAGATAAAGTCACCTGAAGTGGCAAACAGCTCCAGGGCAGCCGAAACGGATTCTGGAGATCTGAGAAAATAGTCAAGGGGGTGTTCTTCCAGATGGGCAATGGAGTAAGGTAACTCTAAGTTAACAACATGTTAACTTACTAGTGTTAACAAATTACTTTGCATACACTTCCCAATTGACTGAGCTCCATGGTTCTCCACTGCCTACCCCTCCACCCCATTTGACCTGGAAACAGCAACAAGTATTTGGTTGTACTTCAGTAATCACTAGCAAAAAGGGAAGTCTCGCATGTCATCTATGGACCAAACGTCAATTTAAAATAAATCTCTTTTACAGGTGAGCCTCTAGCAAATGTCACAACAGGAAAGGCACTGAGAAAACACATTTATTTTTTGCTGGAAATTTATAAATTGTGTTTAGGAGTAAATAAATTACATGGTACTTTCCGAAAGGAGAAAATAAATTGTGGAATGAGCCTGCTAGATCATACCTAAGAATTTTTAAGTGGGGAAATAAGACTGTCTGTCCACTAAGAATAACCCTATGAAATCAGTACAAAACAATACAATCAAGGATTTGCAAAACACACTAAAAGCAGTCCACACCAGCATCTTCCTTGGAAAAATCTCCCAAGAACAGAAGCACTCCGAAAAGCAGCCCTGCTGATTGACATGCCTTCCTTCCCAGCACTATTGTCTTTGCTGCTTCAGGTAAAGAATGGGTCCAAGGCCAGCAAGATAGAGAGTAACTGGCTGAAGCTATAAACATCTCCAAACCAAGGACACTGTCAATTATCAGTGGGCCCCCTCCACACAGAAGCAGCGAGGAGGGGAAAGACAGCTGGCAGTGTCTCTATAAACACTATCTGCTGGGAGGTACCCGGGTTTGGGAACTCAAGAATCAAAACTCAAACACAGGGTTCTGACGCAGAAAAAACAATCCGTGAGATTCATAACATTATCCACAGCGGCTGCCAAATGTGGCTCCCTGGACTGAACCTTGGGTCAGATGCTCAGCAAGCAAACTAATCATAATTTAACCTCCAGGATGATGTGCTTATAGGGAAAAAAAAAAGTACTAATCAAAAATATGTATTCAGGGCCTCCCTGGTGGCGCAGCGGTTGAGCGCTGGGTTGCGAAGCTGCCCGCAGCCTATGCGGCACCGGTTCAATCCCCGGCTGCTCCCCGGCCACTGGAGGAGGGTCCCACATGACCGCAGACCTCTCCTGCCGCCCGCTGCTCCCCTCAGCAGTGTGCTTTGGTCCTTCTGCCTGCTCTGCTCCCCACTCTGACTCTGGTGAATTCTCTCACCCTCCCGCGCTTCTGACTGTACCCAGTGCTTGTATAAATAAATAAATAAATCTTTAAAAAAAAAAAATGTGTATTCAATGCATTGGTAATTATCTTTACATCTACATTGGATAATGTTCTTGGTTTTGGATGGTTTCTTGTAACTTTTAATTAAGCAGTCCCTCAGAGCTCAATCTACTCTGGGGACACTAATCAGTGAATTTGTCATCCTGCAAACCAAGAACCAGCTTTTCCTAGGCAAATGCTTGCTGGGTCCCTGGAGCAACTTCTGAGCAGCCCTCTGACCTCAGCAGGATCTTCCTTTGTTTCAAGGTGTATCTTCTGCAAATGGGAATGGATCTTTATACAAGCTGGCCATTCCTATCTTAAAAGAGGCAGGAATTTCTGGCAATTCATCTATATAGATTCTCACCCTCCCCTTACTTGGAGGCATTTTAGTGATTCCCCAATTCCAGTCTTTTAAAGCTATTTATACTAAATATAATATGATTTCATCCATGATTATGACAGTCTTCTCCTCCCCAAAGAATTATGACATTTTCCCCTTTTCAGTGGAAGAATATTAAATTAAAATGAAATTTTTCCCCAGAATTTCTCAAGTTCTCTGGAGTGCCACAAACCAAAACTGGAGATCACAATAGTGTAATGGGTAGGAATGTAGGGCTTTGAATCTGGGTGAATGCCAAATGGGTGTTTGCTGTATCAGTCTCTGTCTTTTTTTTCCAAGTTTGAAATAGTTCACTATTTTAATGTGGTCTTTTGAGAGACTTAATGCAGTGCTTTGCACATTATATATCCCCACAATAATTTTTTTGAAAAAAATTAATGATTAAATGAATGAATATACAAAGTCTTTTAAATATATTTGCAATATGTTGAGATAAGCCACCAAGGTACTTGATTAATAACTACATGAATGCAGTCCATAATTTTCCCTTATTCTAAAGTAATAACAGAGATAAAGGAGATCTTTCTCGGAGCGAAAGCACAAGCATATAAACAAGAACTTTTGTTTTTATCGTCTATCATATATGACTTGAATGGCCTACATAATCCCAAAATTTTGAATTGAGAAAGTCAAGTTTGATCTAAAGGCTGCTTTTTCTGATAAATTCCTCAAAATGAAGGATTTTAAACTTAAAAGTGTCAAACATGGGCCTTCCTGGTGGCACAGCGGGTTGAGCGCTGCGCTGTAAGCTGTCCTCAGCCTCTGCAGTGTGGGTTCGATTCCCGGCCGGCCAGGGAGATTCCCACATGGCACGGCAGACCTCTCCTGTCTCACCCGCTGCTCCCCTCAGCAATGTATTTCAGTCTGCCTGTTCTGTTCCCCGCTCTGCCTCTGGTGAATCCTCTCACCCTCCCGTACCTCTGGCCTGTACCCCAGTTCTTGCATAAAAATAAAAATAAATCTTAAAAAAAAAAGTGTCAAACAGGCGCCCAGTGAGAACATGCAAACTGGCCTCTGGGACGATACCTTGGGCTGCAGGGTCCGGATGGAACTCGGGCTCCTCTTCTGGGGGGCTCTGGAGGAAGTAGAGCTGCTCGGGCAGCATGCTGGAGATCTTCTCCTTCCCCAGCACGTGGGTGCTCAGGAGGGGGCTGACGCTCCGTTTCACTTTCTCTCTCCTTTCATGGGCCATAATTTTTTTGGTCCGAGCCTTGATGTTCTCCCAGCACTTCTTCAGCTGTTTGAAATCCCGCAGCGACACGCTGGGCTGAGAGTTGTACTCGTGGGCCAGCGCCTGCCAGGTGCGCTGCTTGAGGGCAATAGTTCGGGCATCACTTTTCTTACATTCCAGCACATACTTGTACTTTTCTACTAAAGCAAGCAGGATACTCTTTTCCAATTCTGAGAAGTATTTGGCAGGTTTTATAATTTCGTTGTTTTGCATTTTCCACTGTGTTTGTCCTGGCCGTTAGCTAGCCTGCAAGAGGAAGTTTGAGACAGTGTTTACTAATTCCAGCAATAAAATGTCAGTAAATCACATATTCAGCATAATCCCTGACTTGGTTCCCTTGTCTGAAATACAGCACTGTCTTTCCCGTTAATGTGAAATTGTGCCGGTCTCGGGAAAACATTCAGACGTTTACTAAAATGGAATTTTACTTCACAGTAGACCCTCGGTTGCAGGACGTGGCAGTTCTGTGAATATCTGGTATACAACAGTAAAAAAAGGAAGAAAAGCTGAACATTTATCTGGAACTCTAATTGTTAATTTATTTCTGCTTAATGTGAGGGAACTGATAATTTTCCAAATTCATAATGTTGGGCAGCTGTTGAAATAAACAGCTTTCTCAATGTTTTGTCACAACTGAAGACAAGAGAAGCCACTGTGTAACCAAATATAAAATGATAATCATCACTTAGTCATCATCATCAAAGTTTCAGAATCATCAAGAAGTCACCCCAAACATCTGACATTCCACCACTATGTCTATGACCTTGGATCCATCCAGGATTCTAGAGGGCCGTCAGTTTCTTTATCTTAAAAAAAGGGGGGGTTCTCCCCGGTGGAGCAGTGGTTGAGCGCTGGGTTGCGAAGCTGCCCCATAGCCTCTGCAGCACCGGTTTGATCCCCGGCCGCCCGGTGAGGGTCCCACATGGCTCGCAGACCTCTCCTGCTGCCCGCTGCTCCCCTCAGCAGTGTACTTTTTCACTCTGCCTGCTCTGCTTTCCACTCTGACTCTGGTGAATTCTCTCACCCTCCCGTGCTTCTGACTGTACCCAGTGCGTGTATAAATAAATAAATAAATAAATCTTTAAAAAAGGGGGGGGAGGGAGGTGTTTAGAGTCTGTGATCCCTTCAGTCTAAGAGCCACTTTTTTTTTTATATAGACGCATGTTTTTACTTATTTATTTATTTGTTTGTTTGTTTTGTTTATACATGCACTGGGTACAGTCAGAAGCGCGGGAGGGTGAGAGAATTCACCAGAGCCAGAGCGGGGAGCACAGCAGGCAGAAGGACCGAAGTACACTGCTGAGGGGAGCAGCGGGCGGCAGGAGAGGTCTGCGCACCATGTGGGACCCTCCCCCAGTGGCCGGGGAGCAGCCGGGTATCGAACCGGCGCCACAGAGGCTGCGGGCAGCTTCGCAACCCAGCGCTCAACCGCTGCGCCACCGGGGAGGCCCTAAGAGCCACTTTTTAAAGTACACAATCCCACATAAATAATTTATATGCCTTCAGGTCAGAGGGGAAAGCGCCTGGCACTTACAGATGGAGTCCAGTGCCCTCTTCTCCACTGAAGAAACTAAGGGCTGGCACGGTGAAGTAAGCTGCCAAAAATCGCAAAGATGGCAACTTGAGAAGTCAAGCGCCTGGACTGTCCTAATTATCTGGTATTACTATTTTTTTTTAAAGATTTATTTATTTATTTCTACAAGATCCGGGGTACAGGCCAGATTCGCGAGAGGGTGAGAGGATTCACCAGAGACAGAGCTGGGAACAGAACAGGCAGACTGACGAAATACACTGCTGAGGGGAGCAGCGGGCGAGACAGGAGAGGTCTGCTGCGCCATGTGGGACCCTTGCAGGTTGGCCGGTATCAAACCGGTGTTGCAGAGGCTGCGGACAGCTTCACAGCGCTGCGCTCAACCGCCTGCACCACCAAGGGAGGCCCCTATTACTATTATTTTTTAACACACCTAATAATAGCTGTTCTTCTTATACAAATTCCTTTCAAGTCTTTGTTTACATATTTAAGAAGTTATCAATTTAGTTATTATTTAAACTTTTGAAACCCTACATTTTTCCATTATTGTAAAATC